>NW_024429183.1:8335225-8945225 GCF_017639785.1 Mesocricetus auratus | reverse complement strand
CCATGACAGACTGAAACCTCCCTAACTGTGAACTTAAGAAGTCATCATTCCCTTTAAATTGCTTGGCATTTTGGTCCCAACAATGGAACCATAAGTCACACTCTGCATTTTCCATCATGGACTGCTATTTGGAAAGAGAATAAGGGTCAACCCACAAAGGTAAAGTTTTTGTTTGGGACAGAATGTGGCATCTCTTCTCTATCTCTCCATTTACTGAAGGAAATCACACATGCAAATGGGGAGTTGGTGGGAAGCATCTTACTGAGAGGAGGCATATAGACTGACATGGAGATAGTGTCTGGGAGTTTCAAAGACATAGGTTTGTAGAAGACAGACTCCCTAAGCCAATCAGATCCCATATATCCTTCTATTGCAGTTTGGTGTAAAATGTCCCACATAGACTGGCAAGTTTGAACACTTGGTCCCCAGGTGGTGATGCTGTTTGAGAACACTGTGGACCAGCTAGAGTTGGAACCTTCTTAGAAGAATGGCTCATTTGGGGCAGGCCTTCAACTTTTATAGCCCAGTCCCATTTCCTCTTTCTTCACTGTTTCCTGGCAGTAGATTCAAATGCCAGCTAGCCTCCTGATCCTGCCACCATGCCTTCCCTGTGTTCTGTCTCTTCCATACCAGGATGGACTATGCCCCTCTAGAACTGTGAGCCAATATATACCTTGTTTCTTCTGTTAGGATATTTTATCATAGCAACACAAAAATGACTTAAGATACCCTCCCTACTTGTTTAGTCTCAGAGCTGGTGACGAGAAAGCAAGCTTTGGCTTGGAAGGTGGTACATGTTTGTAATCCCTGTATTTGGAAAACAGAGCTGAGAAGTCTGTCCTGGGATAGCATAGCCAGTTCCTGGACAGTTTAAGATGCCTATTGTTATTCTCTTCTCAAAAACAACAAATAATCAAGAGCAATAAAAGAGAAGTCCTCACCAGCTGCTCTTCATAGGCCTAATGTTGCTTGCAGCAATGGAGAGATCTTTGGAAGTACACTGTCCCAGTAGTGGTCCTAGCAAAGAGGAATAAACAGCTAAGACTAAAAAGCAAGAGTTGAAGGTTGCAAAGGATGACAGAATAATTCAGGAATCTTGTTCTAAAGGAGGTATGACTTTGATGTTCGACAAGGTTGGACTGTTCTTGAAGGGAGACCTATGTCTCAGTGATGGGACACAGCATGGTAAAGGCCTCAGAGTGAGGCAGCTGGAACTCAGCCTTCCTTCTGCCCTTTCGGAGCAGACTGACCTGGATGTATGACTTCCTTTTAGTTTCTTGACCCATAAAATGAAGACCATGATGTTTACTTTGAAGAATTATGTGGTTTTAGAATTGCTATCTCTAATGACTCACCAAGGCCCCTAAGATAGCAGAAATGCTCAAGCATTCATAGTTATGGGCCAGTGAAATGACTCAGAAGGCAAATACACTGCTACCAAGCCTGATGACCTCAGATTAATTAATTCCTGGGACCAACCAGGTAGCAGGAGAGAACCAACTGTCAAGTTGTCCTAGGACCTTCACATGTGCGTCCTCAAATGGTGGATCTACCCTCCTGCCTGCCAGTCTCCTGGTGTACTGTGACCCATTGCAGGAGCTCACCACCTGTCAATGTACCTGCACCCTGGTGAAAGTAGAAACCACAGTTAGGGGCCGGGCGTTGGTGGCGCACGCCTTTAATCCCAGCACTCGGGAGGCAGAGGCAGGCGGATCTCTGTGAGTTCGAGGGCAGCCTGGTCTACAGAGCGAGTTCCAGGACAGCCTCCAAAGGCACAGAGAAACCCTGTCTGGAAAAAAACCAAAAAAGAAACCACAGTTAGTTTGCTCCAAGAAAGACCTACAAGTGAATGAAGCTTAGGCAGCCTAGCCAAACACTTACAGAACCCTCAACAGACAGTTTCCAGAGTTCCAGTTTCTTGTCCAAAACTTTCAGCAAAAGCTATGCTTTGTAACTCAGAAAACTTTAAATTATAGGACAGCAACATGCTTCATATTCTTGTGTATGACCAGGATCAGCATAAATATGGCTCTTGAGTAAATTCTGGCCTGAATACTGTACCTCCAAATAAACTTTTATTAATATATAGCTGTGTAAGTGTGTCAGTTTGCTTGCAGTTTGTCCATAGCTGCTGTTGGCTAACCTGGTAGAGCTTAGGGGTCAGAATGGCAACCATAGACCCATAAAGCTTTAATTATTTCCTATATAGCTCTTTGCTGAGCTTGTGTAATTTAGCACCCCTGGAGACAGCATCTTGCAATTAAACATAAGAATATCTATGCATCAAAATGAATACCACTCTGGACAGTGTTTGGTACCAAATGGTTATTCAAAGATCCTCCTATGTAGAGTTTCTTGGAGTTCAAAGAGTCCCTTTCAGCTTTGGGATTGTGGAAATATAGCTGCATAAAGCAGTGAGAATTGAGAAGATGGGGTCATTTTATGCATACGTGGTTGTTTATGTTGTAACTTATAGAAAAATGGAGATTTGGCAGGTTCAAAGGAAAGGAAGCTGAGATCAATTACCCTTCAAAGTGGGTCTTATTTGGAGAGTGAGACTCCCAACCAACGGAGGCCATAATGAGGTCGTGGAGTGGAAGCGTTAGAAGGGACAATTTGAAGTGAAAGATAAGAAATTTCAGTGGACATGCCAGCATTATGGGGTGACCTGAAGGAGCAGGAGAGAGCAAACCTTTAGAGAAATCCCAGGAACGAAGGGGGATATATCTGGTTTCCATAGCTTGTAGTGGAAAGTTTCACACCACATGATTGAGTCTGGCATAGCCATGTGCCATGGAGGGAGCGTGCATGGAGCCAGGTACTAGTTAGGAACATGAATGTAACCTTGTATTGAAAGGGGGACTAGTTGTGCTTATTTTTTTTTCCATTGGAAACTATTTGTGTGCTCCAACCTTCACAGCAGGGGTTCTTAGTTCTTTGGCAGGGGTGGGGGTGGGGGGGTTGAGCTGATTTCTGGAGAACAGAAAGAAAGCTTGGGGGTCTGTGATCTAACACTTCGGTGTTAGTAAAACCCACACTTGTCACATCTTGAACACATCTTTGGTTTGATTTGGAATTGAGGCCTTTGGAGATGACTCCCTGAGACATCTCCTGTGCTTTGGCTGGAGTAGAGGTGACAGGTCACCTGGACTACACCGGATACCTAATTAATATCATGTGCCTCATTGAGAACTTCTTTGTCATCGGTGAAGCTGGCACTGGAGAATGGCCTCAGCACATATTGATTTCAATCTCTTAGTTTCAAGGTAGCATGTTGAGGGTGATGACAAAGGTGCATGTCAGATGGAAATTGCCTATTTTCATCCAACTCCAGTTACTCCAGCTTCCTGGCTACTGAGGCCTATGAGGTAGTGACTGGAGCAGTCACTTCCCTGAAGCAGCTCACACATCAAGGCAAATGCTTTACCACTGAATTACATCTCCAGTCTGACATAGTTGTCTGTTAAATTCATGTTTAGATTTTTTTCCGTTCTGTGGCTCTTTTAGATGCTCAGTTTAATCAGTCAAGACATATTTAATACTCTCCCAATCTGGGCTGAGTGCTCCGTGCATTCACGCCCCAATCTCGCCCAAGGAATATAAGGCTAATGACTGGTGATTCAGAAGCAGGGAGTGTGTTCTCTGTCTGGGGACTCTGGTGTCGATGTGTCAGATCATTTGTACAAGTTTTAAAATGAAGCATGCATATTCTCACTATTTAGGATGATCACTAGCTAAGCAATAGTTTTATCGGAGCACCATACGGACTCCACATTGCTTCATGGAGCATAACCACTCATGAAGGCACAAATAGGAGCTCGTAGGCTATCCTCTATGCCCGTGTCCCCGCACTTATGTACAGTTGGCACAAAAGAAAACGGAGAAAGTGCCATCTAAGGGAACCAAGGAGATAACTTCAAGAACATTACCCTAGGGGACTGCAGAGACAACTCTCCAGTTAAGAGCACGTACTGCTCTGGTAAAGGACCTGAGCTGCTGAGGCCCTGAATTCAGTTCCCATAATGTCTGGTAACCCACAACCACATGTAACCCCAGCTCCAGAGGATCTGATGCCTCTGGCCTATGCCCAAGTTATGAGTCTTCCTGTCACATTTTATTCTCCATGGGTCCCAGCCCATCCTACCAGTCCCAGGGTGTGTGTGTGTGTGTGTGTATGTGTGTGTGTGTGTGTGTGTGTGTGTATGTGTGTCCTTTCTTTCTTTGTTCTGGACCACTGTGGACATCTTATCCATCAGTCCCAATATCATGATGCCTCCTGTATCCTAGGAACTCAGTTCATGATTGTTTGGACGGTAGAATGAAGGAGGCTGTCTTGTGTTTTGATATTCCTGTCAGTCAACACATCAGTCTCTCTTTGTTCAGCACCTTTTTATGTGTGTAGTACTCGTCTGTATAGAGCAAACTATCCTAAAGGATAAAAAGGATAAAGATTGCGATTCTTGAATGTTCCTCATGAGTAAAAAGCGTCTGGGAGGTGTGAAATGACTGATCTGAGGGCAAAGTCCCTGTGCCTCTTACCGTACAGCTCCTGATTTTGGAGGCCATCCATCTGCAATGGAAAGTGAACTGGCTCTTCTCATCTCGGGGTTTGTATCAGTCAGCTCAGGCTATTCTCACAAGCAGCAGGACAGAAATACATGTTCCCGCAGCATAGAGGTCGAGGTGTTGGTCTTTCCTGAGCCCCCTCTCCATGGCTTGCAGATGGCCATCTTCTCCTTGTAGTTTCACACAGGGGTCCTTCTGTGTATGTGCCATGCAGTCTCCCCTTTTTAGGACAACAGTCAGACTAGATTTGACTTCACGCCTCTGTCACATTTTACTTGAACCATCTCCTTAAAGGCCCTATGACCCACTAACCAATCCTGGGCTGATGAACAAGAGATGTTTGGGGAATGTGATTCAGCTCGTGTGATTAGAGTAAGCTCGTGCGTAAACGGGTGATAAACCCAGAGTCACTATAGCCCTGTAATGCATACACAGTGCACCATGGACAACCCTCCTCACCCCACCCCCCACCCTGCTTCTTCCATCAGCAATCGGCCTATCAAGGAGAAGAGGCTTGGAGTTGCTTCCTTGGAACATAATCTGATCAGCTACTTACTGTGTGTCTCTTCGTTCACTTAAGAAGTACAAGTTAGAGCAAGATACAACCTGAATGTGACTCTATGAACCAAGTTCTTTTCTGAGTTGCTGTCACAGCAAGACAGCATTTCTCAACTCTTTACCCAAGTGTAATACAAACAGGAAAGGCAGTAATTGAACATCCTCAGCTTACTGGAGTGGCCTACATAATGGAAGACATTCCGTGGTTTTCAGCAGCCTAGCAGCCTTTTTGTGCCCACTTCCAACTGCTCTGCAGTTTCTAAGCTCTGATTCCTGGCTCTCTTTGTGAATATAAATGCTGAGTAAAAGATTGAAACAAAACCCAACATCCCTGTGACTTATCTTCATCTAGATTTTTGTTTCTTTGCTCCTGGAACCATATTTCTGCCTCGGTCTGGTCTGAAGCGTGCTATATAGCCCAGATTTCTCAGTGATCCACCTACCTGGATACTTAGTGACTCCAAGTACTAGCATTATAGACCTAGAATTCTCTCTCCATGGCCCTTTACTCCTGTGGGCACAGCTCCACTCCCTGTTCATCACGTGATAAAGGAAGGGCAGATTCATGGCTAACATTACCTCAGTGTCACCTTCCTCCTCTGTCCAGGGCAGGAGAGCGTCTCTACTAGTGATACTCTCAGAATACCCAGGGCAGCATGAGCTATCACAGGACAACAAACTTAGAGGCCAGTGGTAAGAAAGAGGAACTCAGGATGTATGGAGTCTTGAGCTGCTGGAAATGAGGAGGCAGAGAATTTGCCCTCATAAAGGGACCATGGGCTGTGATCACTGGGTTTTCAGGTCAGACATTTGCCCAGGATCTGGAGAGGACAGGCCCAGGGCTTCCTGTCAAGGACCTGCAGTTGCTAGCGTGTGAGATCCCTAGATGGTGCCTCAGGTCATACTGAATGCTTTGGCTTCTCTAATTTTTCTTTGGACACCCTGTCTAGAACTTTTGATAACAACTTGAAAGAAATAGTATGCTTGGAACATTCAAGGCCCTGACTTTCTTAACCTAAAGGGGAGAACAACCGTGTTGTTGGGACAGGTGACTTTGTCAGATGTCCTGTCCTAGCTAGACAGTAGACATCTGGCAGTGTGGGAAAATTTCCCATTCTGTCCCATCACGTCAACTCGGGCTCATGTCCCTTGACAAGTTTGCATTTGCTCTCATGTTTTAATATTTATCAGTGTACTTCCTGCATCTCTCACAGTGTGCAAGAGTTGATTTGCAAGAAATATGTTTGGGATTTTTTTTGTACACTGGTGTTGGGAAAATGAATATTTGCATAGAAATAATCTTTAGACAGCTCCACTTTTCCAGTGTGTCAGATTTATAAATATCACCACTGCGGAGACATATTTTTGGATATGGATTTCCTCCGCAGGTAGTTTCCTCCTCCATTTATCATGTCTGGGTCACCAGGCGCCACACTTACTTGGTTGAGATTTTGTTTCTGAGCAATTTATTTGCCCAGATTATATTTTTGAAGAACAAAGCAGCTCCCATGTTTTATTATCATTTTTTTGAGCATCATAGTTTCCATGTACAGTCATCCCAGCAGAAGGTTGCCCAAAGGCTCCTTCTGTTGAAGGGAGGGCACCGGGCAGGCAGCGTTTTAGCCTCTAGCCTATCTCTCCCTCACTTCCCCCTGGCTGAGCCACTTATCTCTGACGAAGCACAGTCCTAATAGGTAGGCAAAGGGGAGCTCAGAAACCAGCCAGGTTCCACTCATACCTGTGAAGATGCTGCCGTGTGTGACGCGTTAAAGCTAATGGCCGGAATCAGGCCGCTGGGCTCAGCTCAGTGGCATGGGACCCGAGTTGTGTTTTATTACGGTTGACTGAGCACCCCATTATCTGACGGTGATTTCTGTTCCTACATCTGTCTGGCCATCTCCTGACTGCCCCCTCACACCTCCCTTGTTTCTTTCTCCCTTCCTTCTCCCTCATCTCCTTTCTCTGCCCTCTCGACTCTCCCCTACTGAGTACCTCTCTTTCTCCCTTCGTTTCCCTTATTCTTTTTAATTTTTCTGTCTCCTTCTCTTCCTCAGCCAACCCACATCCCTCTTACAATATCATCTTTCAGTATTTGCCTGATGACTTTTCATGTTTTACAGTATTTTTACCAGTGCTGATTGTACTTGGTACCTGATACATAGGAGATTTTTATACATTTTTCATGGATAATGTGCTTGGAGTATATCCCCCCACACACACACCCATCCTCCTTTTGCCCATTCCTCCCCTCCTGTTTGACCCCGTTGATCCCCTAAACAATGTACTTCTAATTTCATGCCATATATTCATATACAACTTCACATATCTATTTCAAATCTGATTTCCCAAAATGAGAGAAAACATTCCGTATTTGTCTTTCTGAGATCGATTTAATTTGGTAATCTCTAGTGGCACCCATTTCCTTGCAAATAACGTAACTTGATTTTTCTATATGCTGGCAAAAGTCCACTTCGTACAGAAACCATGTTTTCTTTGTCCGTTCCTCTGTTTATGACACCCATTTGGTTGCACTACTTAGCTACGGTGACAGGTGCTGTGGTGACAAGTGCTTCAGTAAGCCCTGGTGGTCAAGCATCTCTGGGATAGGTTGACTTGTGCTCATCTGGCACGGCTGAGTCATGTGGTAGGTGTTAGTGTGAGGACCCTTCATCTGATACATTACCACCAACCATGCGTGTGATTCCCTTTTGTCCACATCCTGGCCGGCACTCATTCTTGTTCACTTTATGAGTACTATTCTGCCTGGGGTGAAGTGGGGTCTCAGTGCAGTTTCAACTGAGTGCCCTGGAGCCTGTCCTCTTGGTGCTATTCCCTTGGACCTTTCTCCAGTTTTCTCAGTTGTTTCAGTGTTCCAGGCTTTCCAAACTTAACTGGCTAAACAACGATTTTGATTGCTCAGGTGTCAAGTGCTAAAGTTTAGACAAACATTTTAAAGTTTACATATGATTAAAAATTGTATATTTAATTCATAATAGCTGATCAGCAATTCAAAGAGAATCTTGAAATGACAGAACTATTTGAGATAAATATGGAACTCTGTATTTTACTTTGTTTTGTTTGAGACAGGGTCTCTCTATTATGTACCCTAGTTGTGGACTAATATGTACACCAGGCTGGTCTTGAACTCAGAGATCTACCTGCCTCTGCTTCCCAAGTACTATGATTAAAGGTGTGCATCATCACACCAGTCATGATTCTGTCTTTTTTCTCACCTCTTTCTCCTTGCAGTGTATTTACAAGCCATTGCTCACAAATGAAGTAATTCTGACACTATGATGACAGTTTTAGAAGTGAACCCTAAACTGTGTTTTCTTTCTCCTAAAATGCCCCCTTAGTTTCCCACCTCCCGGTGGTCCTCTTGTGTGGTCCTCTCCCTTACAGACTTACTCTAACCTGCAAAGTGTGAAAAAAATGACTTCACCTCATGGCTTAGGCTGTACTCTCTGACAAAGACCATGGATCTTTCAAATACAATGAAGGCCCCAAATCAGACATGTTGAAAAGATAGCCAAGCCTTAAAGAACACCTCCTGCTGCTGGCTATGAAGAAGGATTCTGGGAAGTGAGAGTGACTCAGAGAAGACGACAAGACATTAGTGCCATAACCACAGTGCAATGAACACTGTGGAAACCTTGTTTGAACAATGCTTACTGCCTTGTATTAGATACCTTTTCATTGCTGTATTCAAGAACCTGACTTAACCTAATGGAGGGAGGTTTGTATTGGTTTAGGGTCCTATTCACGATGGCTGGCGCTGAGGACTTAGGCAGAACATCATGGTAGCAGGAACTTGTGACAGAGGAGGTTCTTACCAAACATGGAACAGTGAAGAGAGAATACAGGAAGTAGCCAAGGTCCACCAGTGGCCGTCTCCCTCCAGCTAGGCCCATCTGTCATTTTTCTCCATCTTCCAATAGTGCTGAGTTATTAGGAATCCCTTAAGGTGTAACACAAATAAATAAAAAGACCCAGAGGTAGATATTGGCGTTCAACCTGAAGATCAGGGAAGCAAAGCAGCCAAACTACCAGAGAGCTCTCACCTCTAGAAGGGCTGGGGTGTTCCTATCCTCATTATGGCTGGAGAGTGAATGCCTGACACTGAGACCTTGCTCCTGTCTTATATACCTCCCTAATGCTGGCATTAAAGACCTGTAATCCCAAGTGCTGAGATCATCTTTGTGTAAGCTGTTTCTCTTTAGGACTGGATCAATTTTTGTAGATCTGGTAGACTTGGACTCACAGAGATCTGTCTACCTCTTAATCTTGAGTCCTAGGATTAAAGGTGTATGCCTGGCTTCTATGTCTTGTGGCTGACTTTGCTTTCTGAATCCTCAGGCAAGTTTTAATAAATCATAAATAATACATCACCACACAAGGGATTGATCCATTGATGAGGTGAGCTCCTTCAGGATGGTCACTCCCCATCATTAGAAAGCAAGGCCTCAATACAGGAGAGTACGAGAGATAACTGTGTGCGCAGAACATGCATGATGCCTTTGATGAGACCACAGCCCCAGCAGACTACTGGTTTTCTGCCCAGGTGAGAACCCAGCTCAGCCAGATGACCTTGTGTTAAAAAGCACTGAAAGAGTACATTCTTCACAGTACTGGCTTTCTTTGACATTTGACTACCGAGTTTTAATTTACACAGCCATCAGAACATGATCTCATAAAAATAACTGCAGTACTCCCTGCAGTATTCGATGGTGGATACATTCTAAGATGCCCAGTAGGTGCCTGAAATTGCAGATGGTACAGCACTATACATCCTATTTCTGCCTGTACATACACACTTATGATAAAGTATAGTCATAAACTTAGGCACTATAAGAGATTAAAAGAAAAAAGAATGATAAAATAGAATAATTGTAATAATACACAATAACAAAATTACCAGCATCACTTACTCATTTACTTGGAGCCATTATTAAGTAAGTAAAGGTTATGGCAACATCTGCACTGTGATACCCACAGTAGCAGGTCTAAGAACTCAAATTGCTAGTAAGTGACTAGCAGGCAGGCAGCATATACAATATAGGTACTTTGGTAGTTTGAATGAGAATGATCCTCATAGGCACATATATTTAAATATTTCGTCTCCAGCTGATGGAACTGTTTGAGAAGGATTAGGAGGTGTGGAGGAAGAGGGATATCATATCACTGGGGCAGGGTGGGGGGGCTTTGAGGTTTCAAAAGTCCATGCCATTCCCAATTAGCCCTCTCTGTCTCCTGCTTATGGATCAAGATGCAAGCTCTCAATTACTGCTCCAGCACCATGTGTGCCTGCCTGCTACCATGCTCCCCAACATGATGGTCATAGACTCTAACCCTCTGAAACTGTAAGCTAGCTAAATGCTGTATGTGTATGTTGCCTTAGTCATGTATACACACACACACACATATTGCTATGGTGTTTTAGCATAGCAATAGAAAAGTAACAAAGACAGACACACCAAGCAAAGAGTCAATCACATCCTGGGTAAAGTGGAAGGAAATCATGAGAGCCAGTTTGATAATGATGACCTGGGTATTTCTGGAATTCTGCACTCAGTATATTTCAGACCATGGCTGATCCCAGTTAACTGAAGTGGTAGAAAAGAATTGGCTAAAGGGAAGGCTTCTTGGTGTATTTTATAAGAAGGCCCCATCTCTCAGTATAGGAAACAATACAGTACTAGGTTTCAGATGAGCCTTATTTGGATTTGTGTCTCCCTGAAGAGTCCCAGTTCTATGTCCTACAGTGCTATCAAAAATTGGGTCAGGAGACCCCAAATGTGGCAGAGTCTAGCCTCCCCAGGCCACCTTGAAATCTGCTGAGGAGAAAGGAGGTGACTTCGTGGCACCACCTGGACTGCCCACTTTATAGATGAGGAAAGTAAAACTCAGCGCATCTCACATAGAGTCTACCATTCAAGCTCTCCTCTGCAATCTCACTGACCCAAGAGGCTGTGTCTTCCATTAGCCTGAGGAGCAATGCAAAGGCAGATGTGAAGTTGGAACTCCACGTGGGAGTTTCAAACACCGTGCCTCACTTATTTGTCTTACTTTTATTTTTCCCTGCCTGGAACCGCCATCCCTTTGAAATCCCCCTGGGCTTCACATAGCAAAAAGCATGCATTTCCAATTGGTAAGGCCTGATGGGCTGTGCGGTCCTCTCAGGCTTCTGTGCTCGCCTGAGAACTGTCTGTGTGCTCCTTTCTTTGTCACCAATGGAACAAGATGAGGAAGCCAAGGGTCTGCTTTATAGCACCCTAACTTCTTCATCGCATTAGTACAGAGTCAGACCTTGTTCCCCTCTTGCAGTGAGAAAACCGTCCAGATCGTCCCCCCTCAGGACAATAGCTTTGATAGCTTCTGCGTGGTTCCTATTTTTGGCTGTTTCTGTGTAAACAGACTAATCTAATAGCATGCTGAACCCGTCTAACTTGGCAGAATTTCAGAAAATTTCTCATTTCTATGGCAAGTTGGGATGCCAAAATAGGGGGGCAAGCCCCTCACTTTCGTTGCACAAAGATCTCTTTTAAGATTGCCTTTCACGGACATAATGTGTCTATCATCTGGAATTCTCTGACAACCCAACTGGAAATTAGTTATTGCGGAAAGGTGCAATGGGGACCGAGATGGTATTGTTCCCTGTGCAATTTCTGGCTATTTGCCTGATTGGAATCGTATGAATACCGCTACAAGTGCTGGCCTGGTTGTAAAAGTGGGTACTCACCTGGCAGACGTGCCCATGAGCCCAGTTTATTTCCCCTGAAAGACTGCATTTTAGACATGCCCAATACATTCCCTAGAGGTCCTGCCTGCTCAGCTTGGCCTCTGTCTCAGGAACAAGAGCCTGCTTGGGGGACAAAGTGTCCTGTAGCTGCTTCCATGTATCGCCATTTACATACCACTGTAGAGTCAAACAGGTCTGTGGATATGGCTCCAGGTTGTCCTTGGCCACTATCAGGAATGGACTAGAGGCTACCCAGGCTGCATTCACCTACAGCAACCTCTACCATCATAGTTGACTCTGTGATTCCTACTGCTACCAGAAAATGGCAGGTGCCCCATTAAGAGTCTGTCTGTGAACCTGTAATGTTCTCTTTGCTAAAGAAAGGTCACCAGCCCCAGGCTACCTGGGACCCTAAGCAATTAAGGGTCACAGGTGACACATCCTGGTGGTAGACAAATGCTATAATTAGGCCTAAACTTTGTCCCTTCCTATCACGTGGGAATCAGAGACAACTTGACTACAACTTGCACTATGGGCTACTTATCAGCTACATGACCTGGGATCTCCCTTTCTTTTTGAAATCTATAAGCAAGAGCCTGATCTCTTCCCAGAGTCCCCACCATGCTACTGTCTATGGTATTGGTGACTCTCCTAATTATCTCTGATGCCAAAATGCAATCTCTCTCCAGTGACTCCTTGAACCTCTAGTCTCAGACCTTGTTGTAGACAGACTTTACTTTGGGCTGCCAGCTCACAAAAAACAACACAGAGACCTCTTATTAATTATGAAAGTTCTGCCTATAGCTTAGGCTTGTTTCTAACTAGCTCTTATAATTTAAATTAACCCATTTCTATTCATCTACATGGTGCCCTGTGGCTTGTGGCTTTTACCTCTCCTCCTACATATCTTTATCCTTTTGTGTTGGGCTGGGGATACTGCCTTTCTTCTTACCAGAGCTCTCGCTGTCCCCAAGTCCCACCTATACCTCCTGCTTAGCTACTGGCCATTTAGCTTTTTATTAAACCAATCACAGTGACACACCTCTACACAGTGTACAAGAATATTCTTTAACACCTTGTGCTAACATCTTACTGAGAATATCAACCATCATACCATTGGAAGGAACCCTTAGCAACTCAGATACAAGAGGACAGCCACTGAGGTTATACCTCAGACTGCAACAGCATCCCTTCCTGTCCCTACACCTTAGCCTCTGTTCCCCCCACAGGTTTTAGACACATCCCTTGTACAGTGGGATGTGATTTTAGTTTTGGTTTCCATCTTGTCTTGGTGAGTATTTCGTTTTGTATTTCTCTCGCCACCCCACCATCCTACCCACACATATGTCACTATTGTTTTCTCAGCCATCTAGGGTCACTGAGATAGATCAGAGGATAAAGGTGCTTGCCACTAAGCCTGGTGACCCAAGTTTGATTCCTGGGACCCACTTGGTGCAAAGAGAGAACAGACTCCTGTGAATTATCTTCTGACCTTCATATACATTCCATGGCATGCAAACATACAAATAAATAAATGTAGTAACAATAAAACAAAAACAATAACAACCATGAAATCTCTCCTTTTAAAAGCCAGGTATGATGGGGCATGCCTGTAGTCCTAGCACTCACACACTGAGGCGGGAGGATCATGAGTTTATGGGCAGCCTAGGTTACACAGGAACATAAATGAAATAAAATAAAACAACTCTACCAGGGTGATAAACAGTGCCAGCGAATTCTCTCACTTGATATTTCAGTTTGTAATTCCGGCTCAGTTTTCTTCTCTGTGTATTTGCAAGATTTCTGCTCTAGAACTGGCCATGCCACACAGCCTAATCTCTAAGTAGCAAACGAGGGAAAGACAATTTAGTCTCTGACCTGGTTGCTCAGTTTGACTGAGTTCCTCCCTCCTCACACACCGTCTTCTTCATGAGGCCTTTGCTTCTTCTGCTGTCTACAGTGATGCCATGCTAATCATAGAACAGTCTCAGGCTAATCTTGAAACAATCAAAGAGGAGCAAGAAAAAAAGATGAGAACTGGACTCAGAGGAAGAAGAAAGATGATGACTGGGTGGCCACCAGGGCCTGGAGAAAGAAGAATACTGGGTAAAGAAAAAAAAATAAGCAGTGTCAATCAGAATTCCTAGGATTAAAAGAAATATATGTAGCAAAGGAAGTAGGGACAGTCAACTGAGCCTCTTCTTCCTCTTCATCCTCTCTGGTCCCTTTTGAACCCAGTGCCTCCTCACACACTAGGCAAGCGCTCTAACTCTCAGCTATACAATAGCACCTATTTCATTTTGGCGTGGGTTTCTGGAGAAATCTAAGGTTCACAGAAAGCAATGTCTGGTGTTCCTAGCTCTGTCGGCCTTCGTTCACATGAATGCTCTGATCCAGGGAGGCAAGCATCCTTTAGACTTGACACTGGCCACCCCATATCCTCCGTCTCATTTTCTGTCTTCACTGTTGCCTGTGAAAAGCACTCGTGACAAAGTGGCATATCCTTGGAGAGAAGCATACGTGATACTTGGGACCAGGATCTGAGAAGAGGGGCTCAATGAACAACCACAACTCTAGGCTTAAGGATATTCCTAGGACACCTCATAGCTGTCCTCCAGTAGAGTGGGGTCCATTCCCTTCATTAAAGGCATAAGAAAAAAGGCTAGATATCTCTCCTCTTCACCAAACTACATAAAGCCAATGTTTCTAGAAGGTTCTCCCATTCCTGCTAAATGGTGGTGAATCCCAGTCCTCTTCAGATCCCTCTAAGTTTGATTGGAATACAGAAACCAAAGTGTTCTAGTTTGCTCTTCTGTTCCTGGGATAAAACACCCTGAAGCAACATGGGGGGGGGTCTAACTCCCAGGTCACAGTCTCAGACAGAAGTCAGGGGAAGGAACTTAATTCAAGACCTTGGAGGCAGGATCCAAAGAAGGCTACTTACTGTCTCTTTCTAGGGCTCATACCTGTGTCTCAAGCTCGCCCTGCTAACAGGAGTGCCTGCTTCTGAAGTTTAGAGCCATGTTTTCCCCCTCTTTTGTATGCCTCTCCATGCAAGGATAATTATATAGAAAAGGCCCAGAAATGGTTGTTGTTGGAGTTATTCCAGCTTTTTTTTTTTAAAGATCTCTTTGTTTTGAACTTCACAAAATAAACAGCATGGTTGCCCCATGCATTGTGAGCATCCTGCTGGAATGGAATTTCACTGTCTCTAATTGGAGGGGGAGGGCTTAGTTTATTGGTTCCCAGTAAATCATAAAAGGAAGAAGTCGGGCCCTTGGAGAAGTGTGAACACCGAGGCAAGGACTAGCCAGCCGCTTCCCTTCCCAGCTGGTTCCCTGAGAGATTTAGAGGTTGGCTGTCACGAATCTCCCATTAGTGAAGCCTCTGGACCCCTCCTCGTGAGCATTTATCTTGTAAGGGGCATATTTGGGAGATGCTGCTATTCTGTTTTATCTACGGAATTGCTTTCCATTCCAAGGACTTTTATATAAGTATTCCCTTGAACCCATTCCAAAAAGTGGGTTTTTAACCCAATAGACCATAACTGCAGTGTTTTATCGTGCATACATATTTCCAAATGTGAATGTAAGTAGATTTAGCAAAGTTAAAATAAAATTAAAACTTTTCAAAGGGCACTGTGCTTGCCTTCCCATGTTGGGCTCTTCTCCCTCTGGAGTTCTTGTACCGTTTTAAAGACTAAAAACAAGAAGTTTTTCTTTCTCTTGAGTACTTTTTTTTTTCCTTCTAGGAGGGGCTGAGGTCAGAAAATCCTGGAGAGACTTCCTTCTCCCTGAGGCATCTCCTCTCCAAAGTAAGGGATGAATTGTCAGTCAGTGAGTTAGGGCCACACACTCCTTGCTTCCCTCCTATCTCTGCTGAGATCCTCTCCAGGCAGAAGAAGCCTCGATCATTTCCAAAATAGAAGTCTTCTCTCCTCTCAGTCTCCTCTCAGTCCTGTTGACTGCGACCCCCTCATTCTCCTTGCCACCTTTTCTTATCCCTTGAGCAAAAAAAAAACAAAAAACAAAAAACAAAAACAAAAACGAAAAACCCTGCCCAGGCCCAGCATGTCCCCAGTCCCCAACTTTCTTTCCTCCCATTTCCCCTTGGGAATAGCTGGGACCACCTCCTGCCCTTCTGCTATAAGGGCCTTTCAGAGTCTGTTTCTTGTCCTAGAATAATTGTCCTCTCTGGCTTTTTCCCGGATCTTGGGGTTCAGCTAGGTCATTCATTTCTTAATTAATTTTCCCTTTTCTAGCACCTCTTCCTTCCTTATTGTCTTTATCCCCAACTTTACCCCCCCCCACACACACACATCACTTCATTGTTTTTCTTCTTCCACTAGACTCAGATCCACATGGGCAGGAGTTTTAGTCTGATTCCTGGATGGGCCCATAGAGTCCAAGAACAGTCGTGGAGTAATAAATGATGCAGGAGTGAGGCTTTCTCCACCAGCATCCTGTCTGCTCAGACAAGCTCTTGGCGGACATTAGAAAACCCTAGTGTCAGGGGGTCTCTCCATTTGCATGTCTTGGTTATGTGTCCCAGAAATACAGTTGATGCTGAGCACCTGTCCTTCCTGGAGGCTGGGATTTGGCCCCAAGCTCGGAAGTGCTTCCTATGTGCCCAGCCTCCGGGAGGAGAACTCTGGGGTCTGGGGTCTGCAATGAGCCTCACTGGTGTCAGCACTCTGCAGCTCCTTGCACACCCTTGTTGGGGCAGCAGCATCATTCTGGGAAAGAGAGGTGCTGTTGGGACTCTCCCGGGGAGCTAGAGGCATCTGGTGCCACTGTTTCCGCCATAGTGTTTTACATACGCATGGTACATGTGTGCACTGCATGCATGTGAGTGTACAGGTTTGCACACCCATGCACGTGCACACAGGCCAGAGCAGAAAACCTGGCACGTTGAGACTGGGCCTCTCATTGACTGAGCCGGAAGCCTAGCACACTCAGAGAATCAGTCTGTCTTCACCTCCCAGAGCTGGTTATAAGCATATCCAGCTTGTTTTACATGGGTGCTGTCGATTTTAGCACGGGCAGGTCCTCGTGCTTGCAGAACAGGCGCTCTTAGCCACTGAACCATCTTGCAGCCCTTTTACCCTTGTTTGATCCTGCCCGGAAGCCCAGCCCCTAGATGATTCACCCCTGGGATGCCCTTGACATAGAACCGCCAGACCACCCCTTCTCTGCCTTCTCTCTGGGCCTTAGTTTGACCTGACCAGTTACCATGACCACCAAAAACTAAGTGTAAAGGAAAAAAAGTGTCTTGTCAGGGAGGGAGCCAGCTTACACATCCCCATTTCACAGATTAAACAATGATGACTAGGAGAGTTTCCAGGGATCCCTCTGTGATTCTTTTCCTAGGCTGCTTTCCCAGCCTCCCCCAGTCCCCGGCTGCAAGCCAGAGGCAGTGAGTCTTAGTTTTGGGTTCTCACAGTTTTACAACAGAACCATACCTTCAGAACGTCATCAGGTCTTTCCCCAGCTCCCTGGAACACACAGTGACAAGGGCGCCTGGCCTCCCACACGCACGTTACAACAGAACCATATCTTCAGAGCGTCATCAGGTCTTTCCCCAGCTCCCTGGAACACACAGTGACAAGGGCGCCTGGCCTCCCACATGCAAGTTTCTAACAAGTGAAGCTGACAAGCTGCTGGCCCCTGGTGAAGCCACTACAAAGTCACCTGCTCCTCATAAACAGCTTGCTGCAAGGCCCACAGCTCTAGAGAGCAACCTGCGGGCCCCCTGCGTGCTGTGAAGTGCAGAGGCGAGTTGGCCCTCTTTCTTCTCTCCTTCATGTATGATTCATGAAGAGATTTCTGCAGGGCTGGTAACTGCAAGTCAACCTGGGCTGAGCTCCCACGCGCAGCACACAGGGGAGTGGGGAGGGGAGTGAAACAGATGTAGGTCACCTCAGGAGAGCAGAGGGACCCTCCTGCAGCCTCTTTTCAGGCTTCTTGTGGCTGTGTCAACCAAAGGGCCACCTGCCCCTTAGTGGTCTGACTCTCTGCAGGACACAAGGAGACAACTCAGGCCAAGCACTGGCCAGCCTCCATGGTGTTAGACTGTGTCCCACCCGCCAGCTAGTGTTCCTGATCCTACTGGAGGTGTGATTGCATGTGAAGTCACACCCTTCTGCACGAGCGACCTTCTCTGTGTTTGGAAGGTTTCTTTGTTTTTTTTTTTTATTATCCGAGAGTCACTTGAGTCTCTAAGGCCTTTTCTTAAAAATGCAAGTGCCCAGGAGGATAGGAATGAATAAACAGTTGCCAGCAGAGAGAAGACAAGTACCTTGTCACAAATCAAAAATTCAAGGCTAGCCTGGGCTGCGTAAAGAGATTGTGTCACAAACAAACCAATTGGATATTAAAATCCCCAAGCTTGGAAGTGGTGTACTTTTGCCTTTGTTTTGAAGTCATTTTTAATAGCAACCACTTCTCCGATCTCCTCACTCAATCAGAAACTCTCTCTGAGTGGAACAATACGTGGGGGGGGGCAGGGGCTGGTACAAATGAGCTAGAGACCTGAAACTCTCGTATGTGCTCCCCTCACATGAACATCATCCCAAAGACAAGCCTGAGGCCTTGCAGTTGGCCCAGTAGTTAGAAACTCAGTACTAGACTGAATGGAATATAGGTGTAGGAAGCATGGAGAGAGAGGGCTCACTACATATAGAGAGAGAAAGGAAAGCTACTTCGAGCAGAAGAGAGAAAGGACCCTAACTGGGAGCTAGGCAGCATGTCCCCCTGGTTTCCGTGGCGTCCCTCTCTGTAAGGAGCACCCCTACCTTACAGACAGGAAACCTTATCTAGTGTTACACATAGCACCAGGCAGTCAGATTTGACTCCTAAGTTCATCTACTGCCAAAACTGTGGTGGAGCCCCGGCTTTTGGATCCAACCAGACCCTGGACTTGTTGGGATCTGGCTCGGGGGCCCTGAGAATTAACTGTGTAAGACCTTTTCAGTATAGACTCAAAGTACTGTGCCTATTGGATGGAAGCCTGGCTGTTCCTGCAGGAAGCTCAAGGGAGAATGACATGAACCCGAGTCCTGGTCACCCACCAACTTAAGTCCGGCCCCAGAGGACCACTTCCTTCTGTGGCTAATGGGAAGAAAATGCTAGTATACCTTCATGGGGTGCTCACATAGTGCTATTAAGAGCTTGTGACTCCATGTTATTCAAAGGTACTATATTAAAATCGAAATCCATGCTGTTATCAATAGAGATCAGTCACTCTCCAGATCAGGTTAAAGCTTCCAAAATACAGAATGCAAAGGGAGGGAGATAAGGGTTGTTGAAGACCTACTATGTGTCAGTGGCTCTCCTAAACACCTTAGAAACCTCAGCACAAAATACCTTGGCAACAAACCCAGTCTGGTCTCTCAGATATGTAATAAATATTGAGTTCTGAAGATTACAACAGAGGCGTCAGTTGTTCGAGGCATAGTCTTTGGGAATGATAAGCTCTTTGGAGTGAACAGGCTCCTGACTTTATGAAGTTTTGCTAGAACTGGGGTTTTTGTCTTCCTGTTAGAAAATGTAGTGGCAGCCCTTCCCCCACCCACCACACCAACTCCTTTTATTTCTCTTTGACAACTGTTAATATTTCTTTCATTAATTAATTAATTAACTTATTTATTTATCTATGTATCTACTTATTTGAGAAAGGGTTTCTCTGTGTAACAGTCCTGGCTGTCCTGGAACTCAATTCGTAGACCAGGCTTTTAACATTCTAATTAATGGCAAATGGAATGGAGAGGGGAGGGGGAGGGGGATGAGAGGGGATGGGAGGGGATGGGACAGAAGGGGAGGGAAGGACAGGGGAAGGGAGGGGAGGGGAGGGGAGAGGAGAGGACATGACTGCTCTTAGGTATAGTGGAGGAGAAAATTTGTTATAGATATGTGGGGAAATGTAGCCAGAGGTAGAGACATCTGGGAGAATCCAGAGTGGACTTGGATCTGAGCCATGTGAGGAGAGTCAGGAGGAGAAGGGAGAGGGGAGAGAGGGAACTTGGTGCAGGAGGGGGGGAGGGGGGCAAAAGAGAATAGACAAAAAGGGCCAGGCAATCAAAATGGTTGAATTATATAGGGAAGGGCAGCTGGGGAAAAGGCAGCCCTGTCCATCCCTGGGCTGGAGAAGTTTTGGGTAGGGGGCTCTGTAACAGGCAGGGACTGATAGGTGCAGAGGGAATCTGGTGCTGGTGGCCAGGTCTGCTTGGATAGGCACCTCAGTCATTTGTCCCAGGTTTGAAAATTGACAAATGGCAGCTGGGGAGGTGGCTCAGGAGTTGACATGCAAACATGAGGGCCTGAGTTTGCTATCCAGAACCCACTTAAGAAGGCCAAGTGTGGTGTATATAAGCCCGGCATGGGAAAATGGAAATAGGAAGAATAGGAGGGTCACTTGACCTCTCTGGCTAGTCAGACTAGCCTGCTTGGCAAGTTTAAAGCCAGTGAGAGAACTTCTCAGGAGAAAAAAAAAGTAGTCCTGAGGAAGTACACCTAAAGATTGACCTGTGACCTCCACAAACATGTGCATACATGTTCACATGCACCAGCACACACACAAACATGCAAACACACAAAGGCACACCAAAATTTATAATTAGCGTGCTTTTTAAAGTGCCGTGTTTCTGAAATTCAAAGTGACCCTGTAAAATAAATGCCTAGTGACTACAATGACAACAAGAACAGGCCACTCAGCCAGGAGAGTGAGGAGGGGAAAGGCATCCCCACCTTCTCCACAGCTGGGCATTTGCCTTTTGGAAGAGCATCCTGAAGGTCTCCAACCTCCACCACAGAGGCCTCTGCTCCTTCTGTTTGAAACCTCAGCCTCCCAGCCCCTGCCCCATTGTAATGTGTGTTCCCTCTTCCCATCTTGACAGGCTTGAAAGGGAAGCCCTATGGTTGTTCTGAGTAGTCACTCGACCCCCTGATGGAATATTAGCTGCCTTCCTGAGCTGTTGAGTGCTGTCTTCTTCTTAGTGAGCAGAGGAATCCCTCCACACACACACACACACACACACACACACACACACACACACACACACACACCCATCGTCCATTCTGCGAGGTGGACAAGGTAGCATCCAGCTGCTCACCCTCTCTCCTGCTCTCTGTAGTCCCCCCCCACTTCTCCCCTGCTCTCCATAGGTACCTCCCCACCCACCTCTCCCCTGCTCTCCATAGGTCCCTCCCCACCCACCTCTCCCCTGCTCTCCATAGGTCCCTCCCCACAGCCTTCTCCCCTGCTCTCCATAGGTCCCTCCCCACCCACCTCTCCCCTGCTCTCCATAGGTCCCTCCCCACAGCCTTCTCCCCTGCTCTCCATAGGTCCCTCCCCACAGCCTTCTCCCCTGCTCTCCATAGCTCCCTCCCCACAGCCTTCTCCCCTGCTCTCCATAGGTCCCTCCCCACCCTGCTCTCTACAGCTCTTCTGTCCTTTGACAGTGGAGAGTACCCTCAACAGGGCTTCTCTTGTCAATTTCAAGATGTGGGAGGTGCCATTCATAGTCACTCTTTACAGATGGGCCACCTGAAGCTCTAAGTGGCTAGTAAGTGACTTGCCAAAGTCGTGGGAGTGGCTGGGGTAGGTCAGAGTCTGAACCCCAGAGGCCGGCTCTGGAGTCTGGCTTGCTTCCCTAGAACCCCTCTCCCTCATTCTTCTGAGGCACTGCCCTGCCCAGTCCCCCAGATCAACTCCTACAAGCTGCTTATCCTACTCCATCCTCTGCTACAGGCAGTCTGTGAAAGGCACAGCCCTGTTGGCCTTGGGCCCTGATAAGATCTGTCTGGGCTGCCTTTGTCTGGGCTGTACCTGCCTTTTCCTGAATGGCCCTGTTAATTGCAATTGACTCTCATAGAATGTGGAGATCAGTGCCACTTGACACCGGATGGATGGATGGATGTGGATGACTTTTCCAGGTGTCCCAGCAGCAGGCCAGAGGGGGCAGGGAGCTAGAGCCACTCAAGTTACCATAAAGTGCTTTAGAATTGAAGCTGCACTGCTCTTCTGCCCCCCCTCTCTCCCTCCCTCCCTCCCTTTCCCTCCTTCCTTCCCCCTCTCCCTCTCACTGTAGGCTTAGAATTAGGGTTTTTATCCATGGTGATAAGAGGGTAAGAAAACGGGTTGCTCTGGGTGCTGGCATGGGGGTGGTGGGGCTAATGTCCTGCTGGATCAAGTCTGTTGCCCTTTATCAGCTCCCAAAAGCCTTTGGCTGAATAGAAAACCCATTTTGGTGGTAGAGACACCAAGGCTGAAGGACCAGCTGCTATCTGCTGCCTGTCCTTATTTTTCTATTATGGGGCAGTACGGTAGGAGTAGGATAGGGATGGAGGCCAGAGCCTGCTCAGATGAAAGCCTCAAATCCCTAGGACACTGTCATTTTTCACTTGCTCCAACCCTGGGAGCTCCAGGCAGGGAATTAGCACAGCAGACCCTGGCTCAAACTATTCCACACCATTGTAGGACCATCCCAGCAAATCTGTGGGGTCAGAATTATCCTATCATTCTGCACGAAAGAAAATCAAGGCTTGTAAAGGGTGTGTGTGTGTGTGTGTGTGTGTGTGTGTGTGTGTGTGTGTGTCTAAGTCTAAATTTAGGGAATTTTCCCAAAGGAAAAGGCAGAGAAACCCCAAATTCAACTCAGGATGGAATATAAAATAACTATAGGACTCATCCCAGTTAGAGGAAGGCTCCTTTTAAAATTAGAAGCCTCGAAGGACATAGCCTTTAATTGTTATATTTGTAGTGTCAGGACTATCAATATCGGAGCCTTTTTCTTTAATAAATTGTTGAGTCCAAAAGTGAAAGAGTAGGACCCCTCCCCCACCCCCTCCCATCTCCCAGTTCTACTTAATCAAAAGGGAAGAAAACCATAGAAATCAACTGCATGCTCTCTGCCGGCCAGGAATAGACAGAAAGAAGGGGGCCTGTATCTGCCTCCATGAAGATGCCAGGCTCAGGGTGAATCCAAGCAAGAAGTCCTCAAAAGGCCTGGTGGATCTCAGGCAACTCTGGGAATGCCTGGATTTATGTATGGATTAACACAGTGATAGACCCTAAACAGCAAAAGACAAGCACTAATTACCTGACAACGCTCCCCTCCACTCGCCTGGGTCATTGAAATTAATTTCTGCTTTCAGATTTGGCAGCCAGCAGCTGCAAGATCTCAGCTCCAGGCTCAAATGAACGGGGAGCTGAAATCATTTCTGCGCACAGGCGGTGTTAGAGAAGTGGGGTCAGCATTGCAGACACCAAAGAAGGAGTTCTTTTTTCCCTTCCATCAAGTGCCTGAAGTCCTCGGGAAGCACAGAGGGGAGGAGAAAAGAAAACCACATGTTGCAGAGTTCACACCAAACTGCTTGACTAGGTGGGGTCTGACAACTCATGTGATCCCCTGCCTCCTAAATAATTCCTAATTTCTCTCCATTTAACAACAGCAACAAAAAGTTGAATGATAGGGCTGTGCACACACATGCGCAATTACAAGTCAAGATGTGATTTGTGAACATCCATTCTACAGCACCGGTTATTGTCAACAAGGTATTTACCTATGTCAAGGCTGAGGAAATAGATGAGGAAGGGAACAATAGTTGAAAGGTCCTGGGCTTGGGCTTCAAGGACACTGAAGTGGATCATCCTTTAGGGTAATAACTTATTAGAAGAGTTGGAAATGCCATGGACAGACAGACAGGCAACACATGGTTGGCACTCTGATGGCAGTTCCAGCCCACAAATCTGATTGTGTGTGTTTGGCAGTTTCCCTTTTTATAGGTCTCAGAGAAAGGAGAAGGTTTTGTTGCAGGAGACAGCAGCCAAGCTGTCCCAGATTCCTGGGGTAAAGGGGAGGGAATTCCAGGCAAAGGAAGATGGGTGACTCCAAGGAATGGGAGACAAGGAGCATATCTGGAGAGGTGTCATTGTACCTGTCCTCATCAGATGTCCCTAGTCGGCCAACCTGAGATCTAGTAACTGCTTTGGAGAAGTAAAACTGGTCATAGTCCTAGAGTCTTACCTTTTCTCCTGCAATAGCTAGAACAAGCTACCATAGGTGGGTGTGGCCTGATCAGCTTGAAGTCACAAACCTAACCTGAAGAGGATGAAGAGAAAGGGAGGAAATAGGAGTCATAGATGGGATTTGAACCCAGGGCTTCAAGTTCATCATTGTTTCTGTACCTTTGTGTTGACTGTTTGTTTTGCTTTGCTTTAATGGGGAGGAGATTCCGGCTGTGTGGTCCAGGCTGGCCTTGAACTCATGATCTTTTTGTCTCTTGTCCAGCATATTAGGATTATAGGTGAGTGTCATCATTCAACCTTCTGGATGTTGAAATCTTGGGACTGTTGCTTACAATAGTATAGGCTGATCATTTCTAATACAAAAATCCCAAATCTGAAACACACCCACGTCTGAAACTTTTTGCTTTGTTACTTTTGTTATCGCTGTATGTGAGAGATAGGGTTCCCCATAACCCAGCTTGGCCTTGAGTTTATATGCAGCTATGAATGACGTTGACTGCCTGTTCTACCGACTCCATCTCCAGTATGTTAGGCCTACTACATCTGGTCTTATGCAGTGCTGGGATGTTAGACAAGCATTCTTTCAGTTCAACTACAAATCTAACCTCTTGAACGTCATATACTAGGTAGGAGACACAAATAAATAGCATATTCACATTTGAGTCTCTTTTCCAAGACACCTCAGGAGTCCACTGCATGCATATATTTATCTAGCTAAACAAAATCACCCTTGACACAGATTTCTGGATTATGAATCTGAGGTTTTGGAGCATCTGTGACCAACACAGAAATCCCCCAGCCAGTTCAGGGGTAGTACCAAGACTCGAACCCCTGGCTGTCTCCACCAAGCACACTTTCAAGTCACCCATGAGTAGCAAGTAGGTCTCTTCTCACATGTCCAGCTCAAAACCTGTGACCTCGAGGCAAATGACTTCCACATCTCATTACCACTCCCCTGAGCCATCCAGCCCCCAGTAGACCAGGGAGGTTAATCAGCCACGCACTGAATCTGCTTATAAGGCTGTTTCATGTACGATTTTTATATCTTGGCTCCTAATAATGGTCCCATTATAAATGATTGTCTCACTATGATATACTGGTTCCTTGCCTTCTAGGAACTGATTTAAAAGGAAGCCCTGGGCTCCTTGTGCCCATAGAGTTTATTCATACCACACTGCTTTCTCAGCAACTGAAATGGTATGGGCAGGGAGCGGGGAGTGATGACAGGGAGGGTATATAGCTCCCCTCCAAAAAAAATATTTCCTTCCCAACTTGAGGCACTAGGTATAGTTAGTTCAGCTCAACTGATGGTTTGATGATGTCATATGAAGACACCCCTGCTCTTCCCCGGCCCCTCCCCAGGCCCAAGCTTCCCCTATGATTTAAAATGCTAGTGGACACATGACCTATCCCTAGGTGTATTCCCCACCCTCTTCCTTTATGCTACCAAACATCTTCAATGTGTCTAGGATGACTTCAAACAGCCGATATGGCATGGAAACTTAGCATGATATATATATGCCTAGTTTTGGGAGAGGGGATATATATATCCCCTCTCCCAAAACTAGGCATATATGTATTTGCTCAATAATTACCAGTTTAGTGCCTATTAAGATTCAGTCTTATGACTACACTGTGAGCTCCAGGAGGACAGAATAGATGAGAACAAGACTAATGTTTTTCAGGACCTGCTGACCTGTCTGATTTGTACCTGAGAAGGGGAGTGTGGATTGAGGAAAGAAACAGACTAGAGACAGAAGATAGAATTGGGAGGGCATCCAGTGAGTACTGGGGTCCGCCCTAAATTTATTTCTCAAAGTTCTTATATACCCCAACTAAAAAGGGGTGGGGTGGGGTCAGGTAAAAGACTTCCTAAACAATGATACAAGGAGCAAACAGAAGTAATTACTTCCCTAATTCTCAAAACATCTAGTAACCACACCTTAGATCAAACTTCTTGCTATCTGGCCTTGAGGATTAAGACATCTAGTAACCACAGTTTAAGCCAAATTTCCTTCAGTAGCCACACCTTATATCTTTAGGTCTTAGGTCTTTAATCTTGAAAGAACAAGGAGAAGTTTGAACTCACTGACTTTAAGTCAATATTGAATGGAGCCACTTCTACGGGGCCCAACATAAACGGACTGTCCATTAGGAATATGGACTAGGTCAGAGAGTGAAATTCCTGCTGTACAAGTGTTAGAACCAGATTTTGGATCCCTAGTACCTGGATAAATGCTCAGTGGGTGTTGCATCCTTCTGTAACCCCAGTGTTTCTGAGGCAGAGACAGGATCCCTAGAGAGAGCTGCTTGTCTAGGCCAGGCAGGTCACTGATCTTTGGGCTCCAGTGAGAGAGCTTGCCACAAAATATTAGGAAGAGGGCTGGAGAAATGGCTCAGCAGTTAAAAACACTGGCTGGTTTTCCACAGGACCTGAATTTGATTCCTAACACCCACACGGTGGCTAATAATCATTTGTAACTGCAATTCCAGAGGATCTGATGTCTTGCTCTGGCCTCTGTAGGTGCTGCACACAAATGGCTTGCAGACATACATCCCACAGGCAGAGGGGATCCACATTTGTCACCTGTGTGAAATTGGTGCCTTGGTGCCTTTTTTCCTACTCCAGTCTTCTATGAGGTCAGTCAACAAATGCTTGAGCTCGACCCTGAGGTCCCACTCCTAACTAGAGGCTCCACTGTGAATCCAGGGCACCCATGCGGAGATGCATTTTTCAGGTATAGGTTGGTTGTTCACTCAGGTCTTTGAGATTGTGTAATTAGCATATGTTGTCATAATGATGTATTTATTGTAATGGAAGTGTTCTCCAGAAACCAGATTTAATAGTTTTAAATCAGAAGCCAACATGGACTTATAGAAATTCCATTCACAGTAAATTTCGTGCCTGGTGAAAGGTTATGGAATGGGTTTCCGGGGCATGTCCTCCCCATCCCACAAATCTCAGCTGATCTACCGTGTTTCACTGGGGGTTTTCGAAAGATAGCCACACTAATGTACACAGACAAGTTCAAAGTTTACACCCTCGCCTGTGTGCCACACCTTCCACTGAAGATGGAATCGGAAGAGGTGGCTTGGGTTTATGTGCTGAGCCCTTCTAGCAATGTGACTCTCCTTAATGGAGCAGCCCTAAGCACGGCACTGACAGGAACTTGGCTTTTCTTCCGTTCAATTGATGGCCCTTTGACTGCAAAGCCATTGCCCATCTGTTCAGCATCGTATTCTGGGGGGTGGTTGGACACCTCCCCCCAACCTAATGACTAGGTTCCTCACGTCTCTCAGCTGGTATTGGGAAGTGGCAAGCGTTTCTTACATTGTGTGTAGAAAGTACCACGGTAACACCAGCATGCATCGTACCTCCTTATCATGTGTGTGCATCCCCAGCATGCTTAAATGAGAGAGAGAGAGAAAGAGAGAGAGAGAGAGAGAGAGAGAGAGAGAGAGAGAGAGAGAGAGAGAGAGAGAGAGAGGGCGCCCTGAGGTGTCGAAGACCGTGGTTCCTTTGTGTCTACAGAAAAGATGTAACGATTGAATTAGACTCTTAAATATCTATGGCTGTCAGGTTGAATACAAGTAGCTATTCGGTGCTTTAAGTCTGGCAAGAGAACAAGTCCCCTGGAGGTGGGAAGCCATGTGGGTCCCTGGAAGTGTGAGCAGATTGTTAAAACAGTTTCAGATCTGGGCTGGAAGGATGCCAGAGTCTATCCTTCGTGCCTATCCAAGGTTTGGGGTGAAGCTCTGGCTTTCACCTTGCTTCTCACTGAGAACCTTGATGCTCACACTTTCAGGGACACACCTCATGTCTGTCCCCAGGCCAGACCCCTGCCTCCCTCCCTTCCACCAGCACAGGCATTCAGCTTTAGGGCGTGGGTGAGGAGTCCAGCTACAACGTGTTCAAGCCACTACGAAGAAGAACCTTTTTCGCCATTAGAGTGTTTTTTGTTTTGGTTGTTTTGTTTGTTTGTTTTAATCAGGTACAATTACATCCCAGCAAAGTAAGTTCTAAGGAAATGATTTGCTAACCTTGTTTTTTTTTACTCATTCTAAGCACTAGTCTTCTCATCTGTAGAATGGGGTGGGCCGTGCCTTTAGCCACCACCACAAGGAGGTAGATGTGGTATAAATGAAACAGTAGCAAGATACCAAGACTCAGATGGTGGCTGTGACCAATTGTACTTTTGTCATTACCTAGCAGGATCAGGTGGCATTGACATGGCTAGACCTGTCTTAGAGGAATGTGTACAAGCCTGGTCCTGAAAGGACCTCAGGGGTAAGACCCCTGGTAATGTGAAGCACACGTAAGCCAGGAATATCACATGTGGCCACGGATGCCACAGCACACTATAAGGAAAGTCCTAAAAAGCCAGGTAGAGTAGTGAACTAATGGCTTTAATCTCAGCCCTCAGGAAGCAGAGGCTGCCAGATCTTTGTGAGTATAGGGCCAGGCTGGTCTAAATGTAAGTTCCAGGCTACCCAGGGCTACATCGTAAGACCCTGTTTCAAACAAACAAACAAACAAACAAGCAAACAAACAAACAAAAAAACCCAAAAAAGAAAAAAAGGAAAGAAGAAAAAAATGTGTTAAATGATACAGACCCCTCAGCAGCTCACCTTTCTCTCCAGCTCCATGGGCACAGCTATTATTCTTCTACCCGTTTGGGGTTCCCAGTGGTACCACTAAACTAGTCAAACGTTTAAATTTTCTTCTGACCAAATTTCCCCAGCCAAAGCTCCCCAATTCTGCAGGATTGTGGCCGTATCACACCCCATTCCAGTAGCTAAATACCAGTCAATCCTCTGGATTATCATGGAGATTACACACATGTGAATATGGCTCCATGGATACTGTGGGGGGGGGCAGTCATCTACCTTCTAACCTCTCTCTTTTTAATATAAAAAGATTCATAAGACCTAGTTTCTTTCCTTCCCAGATTCAGGCTCCTCTCTAATAAGAGTTAGCAGGTAAGCAGCTATTATTATTATTATTATTATTATTATTATTATTATTATTTGGTTTTTCAAGACAGGGTTTCTCTGTATTGCTTTGGAGGCTGTCCTGGAACTTGCTCTGTAGACCAGGCTGGCCTCGAACTCACAGAGATCCACCTGCCTCTGCCTCCCGAGTGCTGGGATTAAAGGCGTGGGACACCAACGTCCGGCTCAGCAGCTATTATTTTTATGTGTATCTCTTCATATAACATTGTGCATTTCCTAACCTGTCTTTGCTAATGACCTCAGTAAATTTTTGATTAGACCCATCACAGAGTCTGATTTGACTGACACTCTTTTATTCTTTTTAGACATCCATTTTTAAAGTGTGTGTGTGTGTGTGTGTGTGTGGTGTGCATGTGAGTGCAAGTGCCCATGGAGGCCAGAAGGGGCTTTTGGATCCTTGGAGCTAGAGTAAGAGCTGGTTCTGAGCCACCCAATGTGGGTGCTGGAAATTGAACTCAGTTCCCCTGAAAGAGCAACAAGTGCGGTCTCCAGCCCCTGGCTCAGCTTGCCTTTTCCTCCGGAGGATTTTATTTTCAAGTGTATATGTAACTGTATGTGTGTAGGCGCATGTGGAGGCCAGGCAGCCTCAGGTGCTGCCCGTTGCAGTACCACCCACCCACTTTGAGGCAGAGTCTCTCGTTGGCCTGGTGCTCACCAATAAGCCTAGACTGTCTTGTCAGTGTTCCTCAGGGGTCCACAGGTCTCTCTACCTCTCCAGCACTGGGATTATAGCTCAACTGGAATATTTGTGCTGGTTCTAATGATAGACCTCATGTTTGCAAGGTAAGTATTTTAGAAAATAAGCCATTCTTTAGCCCCTCATTAGAGTCTTGCATTCACATATCACTTGTTTGAAAAGTCAACTTTTGTGGCTTTAATTTTTGTAGTAGATAACATGTATGGTAGAAGAATGAGAAGTAGAAAAATTTAGAAACTTAGGCAGAAGAAAATTTAAATGTTCTATAAATTTCATTACTCTGAGATAAATCCTCTTAATGTCTTGTTGTATTTATGCTTTTCTCCTGAATGCTAGCATTTGGCAAGCTAAGTTCATAAACTATCATATAAAAATGTTTGAATCATTAAACACTTCTTGGAAAATGTTTTAATGACTCTTAAGATGGCACCATATGGAAGAATTGTGTTTTATTGAACCATTCCCTATTTTTTTTATGGTTACGGTGTTTACATTGTGAATACTGAATTTTTAAAATTAATTAAGGATGTTTATTACTTGTTTTATCTTAAGAATTTTGTTTGATACTGTTGTCTCCTTTCTATGTAGCTGAGGCTTGCTTTGAACCTGCTATATAGTCTATGCTGGCTTCAAACTCTCTACTTCCTTGGTTCCACCTCATAATGCTGGAATCCAAGCAGGCCACGGCTGTACTGACCTGACTTAGCAATTATTATGGATGACTCTAGATACCCTTCCTTGTCTTGTGATTAATGTATGTCCATCTGACAAACCTGTATGCTAGCCAATGGTTAGTTATGCAGTGTAACCCATCCCTGACCAATGATTTGTGGAAGGCATGTGTGAGAAGCATCTTCAACTCACCCTAGGTGCACCAGGAGAAGGGCTTTCTGCTTCCCCTAGACATTGGCTCAAGCTGGACTCACGGGAGCCATCTGATGACAAATCAAGTCACCTTTCAGCCTGACACAGAGCTGAGCCTGATGGGGAAGAGGCCAAATGGAAGGAACCTAGGCTCAGGATGGCATTATGTAGATTCTGATACAGCCCTTGGCCTTATTGCCTCTGGCTCCAGAGGAGAAGCTTGAACTTGGCTTTGAATTGTGGTTTTGCTGGAAGAGAACAGCCTCTCTGAGCATGAGGTATGGTCATATTCAGTTTGGGATCCTAAACTCTTGCATAAACTTCATGGGAGTACAAGTGTGAGTGAGTGTGTATGCGTGTGTGTGTGTGTGTGTGTGTGTGTGTGTGTGTGTGTGTGTGTGTGTGTGTGTGTGTGTGTGTAGGCCAGAGGATAACCTTTAGTATTGGTTCTTAAAAGGTACTAAGGTACTTACCCTGTTTTTTGAGACCGGGTCTTGTGTCATGGACTTACTGATTAGGCTAGGCTGGCTAGCCAGCAAGTCTCAGGGTTCTTCTGTCTCTACCTCCCCAGCAATGGGATTAAGGCCATTTCATCACACTGGCGTTTTAATGGGTCCCGTGCTTTTCTAGCGAGCACTTTATGAACTGAGCCTTCTCCCCAACCCAAGAAACTTTTTCTAAGTTATGTTTTTGCTACTTGAAGCAGCGTGCTCTACCTCAGCCCCCTTATGTAGAGAAACTCAAGTCCTGAGAAATTACACATGTCCTGTCCAGGCCTTACAATGTAAAAACTGCAGCTCACCATGGCTTTGCCCCGCACTTAGGCTCTTGGTGTGGATAAGCTTCCCAATCCTGATGGACTGTAAGCTTTTTGTCCTTAATACACAAATAGCAGAAATTACAAGATACAAACCCCTTTGTGAAACTATAACATAGCATGATGTTTTTCACGAACCTGGTATCAAGCTCTATTTTAGAATCTTTTTTTTTTTTTTTTTTTTTTTTGGTTTTTTGAGACAGGGTTTCTCTGTATTGTTTTGGAGCCTGTCCTGGAACTCACTCAGTAGACCAGGCTGGTCTCGAACTCACAGTGATCCGCCTGTCTCTGCCTCCCGAGTGCTGGGATTAAAGGCGTGTGCCACCAATGCCCGGCTCAAGCTCTATTTTAAATTTGAACAATACGCCATTGAACAAATCTGAGGCTATGTCTTCCTTTGTGATTTTTATACACTAATGAAATCTCTTTTATATTCTAGTGAAGTTTTTATGTTCTAATGAAATAGATAAACAATAAACACAGCACTTTGGAAATGGGCCCAGACTCATTCCAGTTCTGATTCTCCATGATTTAAATAGTGATTTAAGGTGAACAATTATTTATTCTATCTATCTACCTATCTACCTACCTACCTACCTACCTACCTACCTACCTACCTACCTATCTATCTGAAGAAGAAGTTCTGTTTACAGTTGTCTATCATATATACTTATTTATCTGTCATCAGTATAGTTATCTGCCTGTCATCTCTCCTTTGCTGTGTGTATATAATATAATCTAATTTTTTTTTTGGGTTTTTTACGAGACAGGGTTTCTCTGTGGCTTTGGAGGATGTCCTGGAACTCGCTTGGTAGTCCAGGCTGGTCTCGAACTCACAGAGATCCGCCTGCCTCTGCCTCCCGAGTGCTGGGATTAAAGGCGTGAGCCACCAACGCTCGGCAGGGCTTCTCTGTTTTAACAGCCCTGGCTGTCCTGGAACTCATTCTGTAGACCAGTCTGACCTTGAGCTCACAGAAATCCAAATGCCTCCACCTCCTGAGTGCTGGGAATAAAGGCGTGAACTACCACAGCTCGGCCAGATCAATGTTTTTGTTTTGTTTTGTGTGGACATGGTCTCACTATGTAGTTTAGGCTAACCTAAATATTATGAGGCAATCTTCCTGCCTCAGCCCCTTGAGTGCTAATATTGCTATCCTACCTCACAAATCAATGTTCTTAAATTGGATTTCAAAATCCTCAGAATGTTGTCATGTACAGTCTTCTTGGGGGTAGGGTAGGTAGCTTGGGGGGGGGTGAGTGAGACATCACCCAGGTGTTTCTCATTAATAATTGAGAAGGGTGAATTGTCATGTATGAGTCATTCCTGTCAACACTTCACAGATAAGTGCCACCATATCAGAATATGTGTTTTTGATGTTGCAAATTGTAAGTTGTCTTAGTGTAAGTATGTGGCTTTCCCTAGTTCTTCCGGAGTCTCCTCTCACACAGTTTTTGGATAGGTTGCTCTGCACAGAGGTCCTTTTCTACCTTATATTATAAATAAGGAAACTGAGGCACAAGCAGAGGCCATGACTTACATGTGCCTGGGTGACAGAGTGGAGCCTTGAACTGGCACCCTTCCCTTCTCCCTCCTCTCTGCCTTTGCTGCACCCCTTCCCCCCCCCGTCAGCAGCGTGGGAATGAACACTAAATTTTATTTGACTGCTTAAATAAAACAGCTTATAAAGTGGTATAGAGCCATGCCTTTCTTGTCTCAGAACTTGACATCATAAAGTTGGCTCAGTTTCCTCGGTCTGTATCTTAGGGGAACAAGTAAATTAAACAAGTAATTATATCCATAATGTTTTTAGAAGTTAGAAGATTTAAATATATGAATCTCATCTGAGCATTACAGTCTTTTGTCTGTGGTGCTTCCTGCCAAAAGATGTCTTGACAGGAAATAAACATTAAAATAATCTTTAATCCCTTGTCTGGTCTATTGCCATTAACAATTGATGCGCTTTAATTTTGCGGGATTTTAACTACAAAATGGAATGGCTAAGTAGTGATAATTGGGTTTGGAATTATACGGCCATTTATATCAACAGAGATGCAAGAGTCTGGGAGGGAGGTGATTAATTATTTACTATTTCCTGGCTGTGGTTCCTATTATAGAAGTTTCTGATACGTTCTGCCGTGAACAATTATCACCAAGTGAAAGTAAACAAATCTGTGATTTGAAGCTGTGTTTAGAACTTAGACCCCACCGTGGTGATGCGGTTTGATTTGTGTCTTCCCTGTGGACTGAATGCGTTCCTTTTCTTCCCACTCCCCAATCTCTGTGTGTAAACATGCTCATACTTGTGTATCTGTCATCTGGCTTTCTTCTCCTTTTGCTTTTTGGTTTTATTTGATGGGGTTTCAATGTAGTTCAGGTCTCAAACTCAGGACACTTTTCCTACCCCAACTTCCTGAATTCTGGGATTGCAAGTGTGAGTTACAATGCTGGTGTCTTTGTGGGGTAGGTTTTAGACTCCAAATTGAGTTTTGAGAGATGCTTTTCAAGTTTGTGCAGGAACTCCGGTTCTTCTCCCCCCCCCCTTTTTTTTTGTTTGTTTTTTGAGACAGGGTTTCTCTGTAGCTTTGAAGCCTGTCCTGGAACTCCATCAGTAGACTAGGCTGGCCTCAAACTCAGAGATCTGCCTTCCTCTGCCTCCCAAATGCTAGGATTTAAGGCGTGTGCCCCTGCTGCCCGGCCTGTCTTCTTTCCTATAAACCATTTCCGGTGTAATTGAGAAGTGACACCAGGACACAGTGGTACTTATCAGGAATGTGCTTTCACATATGTTGTTCACTTGGGCAAGGGCATCAGAAGGCAGCTTTCCCTGTATCTTTTAAGGGCTGGAGAGATAGCTCAGCTGTTAAGAGCTCTTGCAGAGGACCTGGGTTCTGTTCCCAGCTTACAGGCAACTCACAACTACCTGTAACTCCAGTTCCAGGAGATAAAACATCCTCTTCTGGCCTCTGGGGGGGGGGGACCTGCACTCATGTGAACATGCCCACACAGACACACATATTATACATACAATAAAAAAGTAATTTAAAAAAATATTCATCTTTTTTTTTTTTTGACTTTTCGAGACAGGGTTTCTCTGTGTAACAGTCCTAGTAGTCCTGGAACTTGATTTGTAGACCAGGCTAGCCTGAAACTCACAGAGATCCACCTGCCTCTGCCTCCCAAGTGCTGTGATTAAAGGCATGTGCCACCATGGCCCCTCCAATGTTCATCTTTGAAATAATCTGTTTAACAAGAATTGTCAAATTGTCATCTAAAATGTCATAGCACTTTTCTCTCTACTCTTCCCACATAGAAATACCCTCTTCTCTTCCCACATAGAAATACCTATGTCCCCCACCTCCTCACTCCCCACATCCCCAGGAGTTGGCACCTACTACAAAAGAGATTGAAATGATAGACAGGCCCAGTAAATTGGGAATCAGCAGTCCATTTTTAAAATTTATGTAGGTCTCATATATTCTGGGGTTTGGAAGTCACCATTTTGTTAACAATGTGAAGCCTGATCCCCATGTCTGACCATGCCCCCGACCCTTTTCAATATTTCACATTGATTTTCTGTGTGACATTATCTGCTTAATACAAAGTGGGGTCGGGCAGCTGCTTGTCTGGATCTGGCCATTCCTTATCAAATGCTTATGATTTAGCTCTGGCCATATTTTCTGGTAAGGTGTTTCTTCTTTGTATCTTTTTCCTTAAAGGTAGGTTTATGTTGACAACCCGGTAACAAATCTGTCTTGAGTGAGAAGAGCCACAGAGTGGTGACAGGATAAGGTGTTGTGCACTCAGTGTTGGGGCGTGCTTCGAGGAGGGGGGCTGCATGACTCAGTTCTGGGCAGATGTTATCTTTTATTAACAGTAGTTGATACTCTAGACTTGGAGGGGTCATGGAACATTAGAATGGAGTGCTTTGGAGGCAGCAGAACCCTCTTGCCAGTGTTGTACTCTAAGATGGAGAGTCTGGTATCTGCTAACCGAGATCTCAGTAGTCTCGGCTGAATCTCACAACTGCTTCCTGTCTGCACATGGAATAATGTTGATAATGGAGTGCTGCTAAAGTCACCAAGGTCACACTCATCCCTGCTATGTCCCACAAAGTTTTCTTCTCCCTCCCCCATGAAAATCCCGTCCCTTTTGACAGTCACTCCTCACTTCTCACCAAGCTTCCACTAAACTAATATGTCTTCCATTTCTGTCGATGTGTCTGTGTTGTACAGGATGGTTTTTGAGGAGGCAACAGCTGAACCACACCCCAGATAATGACATCATGCAAAGATCTCAGTGAATGCCAACAGAATTTTAGGTAGAGTAAGCACAAAGATGGTGGAGTTGCAATACTCTTGACCTGTTCAAAGGAGAGGAAGCGACCACCATGTTTGAAGTCGGGGTGGTGAGTGAAGAAGTCAGAGCACCACTAGCCACAGCATTAAGCCACTGAAATGTAAGTCCCCTAACCTCTTGCCTATATCCTGGTACCCAGTTTGGGCTGCCACCAGGTAAGCACCCAACACGCGTTGATGGAGAAGGCCACTCATGACCCCAGTGCAGACACTCCTTCACAAATTTTCCTTCAGAGTGACAGCTTTAGCCCCATCCATTTTCACAGGCAGGGAATCCAAGCTTGAAAACCCGTTTTTCTTTTAAACTGTGAGTAGAAAGAAGAGCCGGCAGTGTCAAAACCCTTTGTGCAAATATTTTATTATGTTCCCGTCTGCAAATGGACATAGTCTGTCAATATCTGTGCGTCTGGAAAGAACCAGCCTGCAGAGCAGCTGTAGAATAGAAACTTGGTGTGGCGATCCATTATGTCCCCACTGAATTAGGTTCATTGAGAGTCTGTTATTAAAGCAGGATTTCTCTTAATTATTAGCAGTTAAAAATAGGAAAATAGATTTCAAGGGGGGAAAAGTTACAGGCAGCCAGTGTCCAATTCTAAATGTGTGCATGTGCGGAAAGCGGAATTTGCCAAACATGAATAGGCACTTACAATGTGACTAGAATTGGTTCTGTCATGTGTCAGCATAATAGCCTAAACCCTGGTTCAATACAATGAACCTGGGGAGGTTTGCTTAATGAAAGAACTGACGTTTTCTGTGTGGTGGCTGCATTCATCAGCCCGCATTCTGTTCATTACGCTACAAAGGGCTGCCAATGGGAATCGGTGGGATCATCTATTAGGGAAACGTGATGGGGACAAAAGATAGCAGAGGCCAGGGCCCCGTGGAATTGTCTGCAGTGGTCAGGGTTACCAGAGACATGGGCTGTGATCATGGGCAATGTGTTTCTAAGCTGGCATGAGGGCCAGAGTCATGGGAGGAATCCTTTCCTGCTTTGTCCTGTCTTGGTCACCACATCCTAGGGAGAGGGCCATTTCCACCTAGCACGGGTTGTTCCTTGTTTATATGGAGTTAGTTCACAATTATAATGCATCCCTGTGAGGTCTGAGACAGTTCTAAAGGTGGGACCCTGCCATTGGACAACATAGACGACACAAAATGAGCTAACTGATGAGGTCATCTTGAGAAGAGTCCCGCTGTAGTGAAAGTCAGGTGTTATTAATTCCAGGGGCAACTTAGGTCTGTGCTATCTGCTTCTCTTCTAATGAGACTGTTTAGTTGTGTTCTTTCCTGAGAGTTTAGTGATTAAGAAGAGATCATAAGGAGAGAGATAAAGTTTTCATTTAATTCTATCAGCATGCTCCTGTAAGAAACTGCAGAAGGAGGCCATAGGAAGTTTGAACTCACAATGGGCAGCTTCTCCTGAACCCCGACATCCAGGTTTCGAGTTTTCCATAACAAGGGGCTTCAAAGGGATGTAAAGGAAGTAAAGTGTCTTGCCTGTTTGCGATCCTAAAACCCATGCTGGCTAAATTAAAACTCAAACAAACAAACGACACCTTATATAATTGGCACGGGGTTTGACTAGCCAGTATTTGTGGTCTAAACCCACAGTTTCCCTCTCTTCCTCTCACTTGTGCTCACCACCTCCAGTTTCACAACTGGCAGTTGGCTATAGACCATCCTGCTTTCACAAATGTTAAGCGTAGACTCTCTTTTGACAAGGTCATTGCAAGTGCTGACCAAAAGGTGTTTTGAAATGCCGAGGACAGTGGCCAGCAGACAGGCTGTCAGTGCCTGCTCCTTCCCCACCGTCTAGATTGAGACAGAGTCTCTGCATTGCTCTCTGCATATTCTGGGGCCCCGCAAGCTTCCGGGGGTTCCTGTGCCTCCCCCCATCTCTTGTCCTAAGAGCACTGGGGCTCTAGGCATGTGCTGTAGCATCTGGTTTTACTTGGGTGCTGGACTTTTGAACTCAGGTCCTCATGCTTATGCAGGAGGCACTGTACCTAATAAGCCACCCTCTTTCCAGCTCCACAGATGCCCCCTTCTCACTGACTTTGTCATAACATCCCCAGTAGCCACAGGAGAGCAAAGGAGCGAGCAACTGCTGGCTGTGTTGTTGGTTCTTTGTTTTGAAGATAGGGTCTCCAGGGTAGCTCAGGGTGTCCTGGAACTCATGAGGAGGTTGTCCAAGATGACTCAAGATTCTTCTGCTTCTGCCTCTACAGTACAGGGTTTCAGGCATGCTCTATACTACCTTACTTGTTTGCTCTCATGCCCACTGTAATGTTTTTCTCCAGATCCAGGAGCCCTGGGTACAGCAGCTTGGGTGGAATGGGTCCTCAAAGCTCAGGATCCTTTAGCTAACTCTCCTCAGGATAAATGTCAAGATGGGGTTCTCCGCAGCTGCTCTCAGCTATCTGTGATAGATCCAAATAGAGACCTGTGGATCCAAACCTGGATTGCTAAAGCTTAAAGGCCCCAAGACCAGGGCTAAGTTGCTTGGCTTCTCTAGCCTCAGTTTGCTCATCTACAAAATGAACCTAATGGTCATGGTAATTTCATGGTTTTCTTATCACCCCAAAGAGCTTTTGTGCTAAATGTGTAACAGTAGATTCAGCATAGTTAGTTGTTGATAAGTCCTTCCTGGGTATAGTAGGCTGGGTGTATACTCATCGTAGCCCTTGTGTTGTCTTGTGGAATGTGTTCACAAATTCGTTTCTGGTGTTCTTTCCTACCAGCACACTTTTCTACAACTCTGAAACCTCTGTGCAAAATAACGGCCAACGTCTGTTCTTAAATTAAAAAAAAAAAAAGAACATAGCTTTAAAACCCTACCATTAATACAAACATAATTTATCACAGAAAGATTCTGTTCATTTCTTCTTATAAAAGCCCTTGCAAGTACCTTTTCTGATCTGCCTGATAGGGAGAAGCACACCCTTTCACATGTTTGTCAGCAAATTCTGTAGGGATCCATTGTTGCACCTGTCTGATGTCTGCTCCTGGTGGAGTGGTGGGTCTCTTAGGAGATCATCTCTAACTGGACAGGTTGACATGGTTAATATTTTTCTAGATACTGCCTTTTAGTAGACAGTTACAAATGAGACCATTTTAAATAATAAAAAAAGGCTGAAGATGAGACTATCTGTGCCTTTGTTTTGTGGTTCTGATGAGCTCATGTGAGCGTTCTCCCCATTGCTTCCCTCTGTGTCTCCTGCACTCCTGTCAAATCAAGTCTGCTTGCACATCCTTTGAGGCATGGGGAATTGCTAAGCTGGTGGGTACCTGTGTTCTCTGCTTCATGCATGCCTTTCCTCATTCTGTACAAGCCGTTCCCTTTGCTCTCTTACATTGCACTTTGCTCTAGTCTTAGCCAACTTATTTTTAAACACACTAGCCATCAGAACCACCTAACTTACTCCCTATATTAACCAGTACATCTTTCCCTCTGATTCCCTTGGGTGTTCACTTAGTGCTTCAAGGTTAGAAAGGAGTAATGTTGTAATTTTCTATTCCTTTCTCTAGTCATCTGTTCATCATATACACTTTTCTAGCCCATTCTCTGATAAATATAAGGTATAATCTTATATCATTATATTCTTGCTCTGACCTAGACACCAAAACCATAAGAGTGGATTAGAGCCCTGCAGGATAAATAAGGCCTATGAACGACAATACTCATTGTAGTATGTACAATGGCAAAGAGACCCAGAAAGGTAGGCTGAAGAAGACCTGGTTGTCTTCACCAGGTACCAGCAAAAGAGCCCAAAGAGGCTTGACACAGAGGTACAGAAAATGAAGGTTTACCAAGGAGAAAGCCATGCATAGCAGGGATCTCAGTATTGAACTCTGTGTTTGGAGGTAGACTGTCCTGTGAAGCTGAGCAATGGAGGGAATGTCTATCAGAGTACAGGGGCCAGAATATGCTGAGACCCAGAGTATGTCTTGGTCTGATGAAACACTGTAGTCACTTGGTAGACAACTCTAATGATTGCCTCCATCTCAGCTCAAAGCAACATTATAAAAACCTTTTCTTTTAAGGTAGACATGAGGGAACTTAATGAAGGCAATTTGATACTTGAAGAATTGGATTATAAGGAGATTTTTGAAGTTGGTTGTAGCATGAATAATAAAAGACCCAGAAACAGATATTGGGGTTCAAGCTTCAAGCTGAAGATCAGAAAAGCAAAGCAGCTGGTCACTAGCTCTTACTCTACCTCAGATGAAACGCTATACCGGCTCCACCAAACCTCAGATTGAAACCTCTCCTCAGCTTGACTGGAGAATCCTGAGACCTCAGTGTCTTCTTATCCTCAGTGTGGCTGGAGAATGAATGCCTGAAGACCCTGCTCCTATCTTTTATACCTCTCTAGTGATGGGATTAAAGGTGTGTGGTCCCAGGTGCTGAGATCATCTTTGTGTGAGCTGTTTCTCTTTAGGACTGGATCAATCTTGTGTAGATCTGGTTGGTCTTGGACTCACAGAGCTCCGTCTACCTCTTAATCTTGAGTTCTAGCATTAAAGGTGTGTAACACCACCTTCTAGCTTCTGGCTGCTGGTATTAAAGGTGTGTGCCTGGCTTCTATGGCTTGTGCTAACTTTGCTTTCTGAATCCTCAGGCAAACTTTAATAAATCATAAATAATATATCCCTACAGTTGGTGTACAATAATGCCTCCCTTAATAATATAGAATAATACAGAAGTGACCCTCCAGGGATCTCCTACCACTGAAGCCATGATTGGAGCTGAGCAGGTAGGGAATCCAAAGTTATCTATTTCTGATACAGATACTTGTGCTTCACCAGGAAACTGGAAAATGGGTCCAGAACAGAAGGATAGGAAGCTGCACTTGCACAGAGGGAAATCTCAGAACAAGCAGGATACACCCCTCCCCGGAAACTACTCCCCACATTTGTAGCTGCAAGGGAGACCTAGAAGAGTAGGTTTTAGCTTTTCATCCTCTCCACTTAGGATAACAGAAGTCAGGGGTAGTGTTACAATTTCAGTGTTTGCATTTGTTTTATTCATCATGACTGAGGATAGGGAGGGACACTACTGGTCTAGTGGGTAGAAACCAGGGAGGCTTCTAAATTTCCATAATGTATAGGGCAGCTCCAACTAAGAAGAAATTATCCAGTCCCAAATATCAAAGTGCCAACCTCTAAGGAGGGTCTATTGAAAGAGAAATGTGGTGTCCTCCCTATCCCCACCCCCCACATACCGTATCCCATTGCTTCCTTGAGCTTTATCACTTACAATACCACTTCTGTAAAACCTTTCCCTTACTGCCTTTGTCTTCCCTCACTAGTAATTCAGGGCTGACCTTTAGCAGGGGTGGGAAAGGTGGGGGGTGTGGTTTTCTTAAGAAGCAGGGGCTCACCAGTAACCAAAACTGAGGACTATCTGTTCCCGGATACCCTGGTAGATGCCTCTTTGCTGTCACTGTGTTGCTTTTCCAAGCTAAACTCCTCTTCACCACCCGCCTCAGTGCGTTTCTCTCCCAGCAGCTGACCCAACTATACATTACTTGACTGTGATCAAGTACCAAACAATGGTACGGAGGAAAAATGTATTTTCCACTGAGTTTCAGGGGACCCCCCTGGAAGCAGGAGTGGTTTGGCCCAGGTCAGTGGGACTGTGATGCACAACTTATTCACAACTTGGCAGATCAGAAAACAGAGAACTATTTCTGGTAGCAGGACTGGGTCACAACACCCCCCCCCCAGTGACACACATTAGCCATCCATGTCTCCCACCCATAGTCTTCCAAAACTGGGGACCTAATGTTCAAACACAGGAATCTGTAGAGGGCATTTCATAGCAAAGTGTTGTAAGTTCTACCTAGTGGGTCAGGTGGGTTTAATCAGGTGGCTAGCTTGTGCTGAGAAGTCAGCTGGCCTTCAGTCAAGGCCACACCCCTGCATGCTTTTCTGTGTGTCTTCCATCAGGGGGCCTGTGTACCATTCTCACACCGCTGCCATTTCTAAGTTTGATGGTAACCTGGCTCATTGCTAGAGTTTGGAACCCTAGTCCTCTTGCCTCAAGTCCAGATCTCTGCCCTGACTGGGATGTGCTTTTAAGACCTAAACTGGACAACATGTGCAAAACACCCAGTCCAGTGCCTAGCTCAGTGTAAGTGACCAATAAATAACTTCCCTGATTGTTGTTGTCGTCGTTATTTAGAATACAAATATATTTAAGAATGCCCCGTCAATATTCAAGTGCTCTTGCTAATAAGAGGAGTAAGGGCAGAGAATATAAAATAGGGAGCACTCTAAATAAGGTTGCTTTACATGTTAAACTGTCCCGAGAGACACAAACAGGCTCTAAGTCTGGAGTGTCCTATGGATTACCCTCTCTCTCCTTAAAGCCACTCACCCCAGCTCAGTGTATCTTAAAGAGAACTTCGTTTGCCTTTCTGGGTGGTTAAGAGTTAAGTTTCACTCCAAACTACAGGGTCCTTCCTGATTAAAAACCATCCCGTCTTCCTTTGTCTGGAGGTCCCGCTTTTAAAAAGTTTGGAATATGGGCAGAATAGAAGATGTGTTTAAAAGATGGTATTCAAATGTCAGGTTTAATTAACTCCCATCTCCAGAAGCCAGCCAAAAAGAAATTTTCAGAGTGCACTCTCTTTCTCTCTCTCGTTTCCCCTGTTTGAGGTGATAATTGTTTCATACAAACCTCCCCAAACTCTTGTAAATTAAGTAGGGACATTTAAATATATATTTATAATGTTATATGTTAAAAAACACACACCTATATGTATATATTATATATATTATATCTCACTGGAGGCTGAAGTGCCCATTCATGGTGTATTCTAGAACCAAGTGTAATGATCTGAAAATGTTTATATTCAAGAGACCATTAAACAGCACAGTAAGCTTGTGGAGCTCTGCACTGGAGTGGAGTATGTACATGCAGTCCTTGTGTTCAGCTCCTGGGATCACTTAGGGATATATACTCATGTTGACAGGGAGCCAGTTATTAGATCCAGAATAAGCAGCAATCCCATGGTTAGGGAGGCCATGGTGTCTGTACACTGGGCCTAAATTGCCTGTAACCGGTTCATTCCCAGTGGCCTAACCAGATTTGTATCTCTTGCAAGAACAGCTGGAAAGACACGTAAATCAAAATGACGGGATGAAATTTTAAAAGCAAGAATGACCAGAAAGATCCCTGGAAGACCACGATTGAGCCCGAGCCCCCCATCTCGAGGTCCCACATTTGTACTGATTACTGCCTGACAGCTCTTGAGTCTCCAATGATAACAGCCATCTGACTTGATCGGAGTTCAATGGATTTTCACTAAAATAGAATCATCGCCTCGGTGATGGATAGAAAAAGTAAAACAATACATCCTGATAAATGCTCTGCCTGCCTCCTTCCTCTCCCCGGCGGTGACCTTGCACAATCCATAAGACAGCGCAGACAGAGCCCTGGCCATCGCCTCAGCATGACAGGGCTTGGAAATTGAAGCAGCTCTGAAACCCATCAATGGGGTGAAGGGGGAATGGCCTGAGAAAGCAATGGATCATGCTTAGAGGGCTCAAAGGGAAGGAAGGTACACTGAAGGTCAGTGTGTAGAGTGTCCGGAGGGGACAGCCGAGGCTCTCATTCTCATGCATAGGAGGATGTGGCCCTCTGGAGTGATATCAGTAGAAGAGTCCAATAAAATGACAATTTTCAATCCATGTAATTTCTTCTCTGAAGCAATAGACACCGAAGAATGGTAGAGAATAAGCTCTAACCTCAAGCTTGATGATGCCTGCCCTGAGTCTTCCTCCAAATGGCAAGGAGCGGATATAGAAGAAACTCCTTTCTCTCCCAGACAGGACATTTGTTTGCTAGCCTGGTTATCGTGGCTGACTCTGGGCACCTCAAATATTATTAACCATCAGTAACAACAGCAGCAGCGTATTATAAAAAGAAAGTCATCTAAAGCAGGGTGTTCAGGAAGCTCATGACCCCTTGCATCCATTCAATGCTGGATTAGAAGGAGATACTTTTGGACGGCTGAAGGCAAAGAAGTTAGATGTTGGCAGGCACTCCTCAGTGCGGGTTACAACTTGCTAAAAGAAAATATTAAAGTAAAAATTAGATCATAAATTTGGAGCCACAGTTACCCAGCCTAAAGTGCAAATTGCCAAACAAGTCAAGAGACTCATTAGCATTTATGTAAATCAGTTATTGCTGTTCTCCACTTCCTTAATTATCCATGTTATTTCAATACAACCCTCTCTTTGATGTCCCAATTCTATATTTAAATAGTGCAAGATTTCTATCGTATCCTCCCGCAGAGGTTTGCGCCATGCAAAAAACATGCCAAGAGCAGCGCTTTCACAGACTATGGGGAAATGTTTAATTGGTTCATCCCATCTGAGTTATGAGGGCGTATTACTAAGCACATAAAATCAGAAACACGGACAGGACCTACAAGAGGCCACTGCAAATTCTGCCCCCAAGACTTCGTGGATTCTCACTGGGAGCTGATTCAAAGGGAAGTTTTTGCAAACTTCATTGAATCTGACTGAACGATTGATTTATGATGGAAATATTTGAAAATCAGCGTCAACCGCTCTCTTCCTGTTGGCAGGGAGAGTCTCTCTCCTGGCTGGGTGAAGAGGACTCATGTGGCATCGAGAGAGGGACATGGGTCCAGGGAATAGTGGAAGGGAGTCTTCCCTGGCCCAACGTGCCATCACAGATTTGAAAAATAAGCTTTTTTTTTCTTTTCCAGGAGTTAGTTAAAGTTGCAAAAAAAAAAAAAAAAAAAAAGAAAGAAAGAAAGAAAACCTTCACAAATTGCGACATGAATGGTCTTTCTCTAACAAATGTGCTTTTGAAACGACACAGCAGCCACAGAGAACTTCACAGGCCCTTGCTTTTTCCTGTGAAGCTGGGAGCTCCCACCTGCCTCACCTGCCTCTGGACAGACTCTGTGAAGATGAATTGTGACTGAACATAAAAGGAAAGAAGAAATTTCCTCTTTCTCTCTGTTTTTGAAGCATTGCTAGATCTAGTTTCTTTTGTTTTTTTGTTTTTTTGTTTTTGTCCCCCACCCCAGCCCTCCTGGAAAAAGCAGGTCTGGTGTAAAGACAGTATTTAGTTGGAGGGTTAGTGACTGACAGGCTCAAGTTCAAGGCCAAGCTGTGCTGGTGGCCTTGTTTAAGCTTCCCATGCTTAGTCTCCCTTGAGCAAGATGTGGTGGGCAGGGCTGAGCGCTCAGGAGCCCTCAGAATGCTCTGAGCTGACGTATGCGTGGTGCTCTGTGTATGAGAGGCGCTTAATAAATAGCAGAAGTAGAGGTCAGGCTCCTGCTCTGGACTGAATGGGCCTCACTCTGAAAACAAAGTGAATAGGATCAGTTATTGTCCCACAGACTTCACAAGGAGGAAATAGGGATCGCATAAGGAAGGGCCCAACTAACGGTTGCACAGCATGGATGTAAAAGCTAGAGGGCTTAACATTTTTTGTTGTTGTTATCGTTTTACATAACTTCCATACATGAAGTATGGAAGTGCATTCATGGTCAGGGGACTTTGTGGAGTCGGTTCTCTCATTCCACCTGGACATGGGCTTTAGAGGTTCAACCTTACCCACAAAAACTTTAACCTCTGAGTCACCTTGCCAATCAACCCCCCAATTAGAGTTTCCTAAACTTTCCCTTAAGTTGGAGCAGTACTTAAAGACAAGAACCATACAGTAAAGTTGTAAATTGGTTTAAGAAAAAGAAAAAAACCCCCAGGTTTCCATATCCTTTATCTACTTAAGCAAGGAGTGTTTACAGAGGACTGGCCGTTGCTTTCAGAGTTAATCTGATTTATTGGTTATTGATTTAACAAATACTTTCCTGGACCACACCAAATTCCAGGCAGTGTTCTAAGTACTTACAACTGGTGACCTGTGCAGCTCTGTCACATCTGGGAATCTTTTAAGCCAGCAAGCCGGGTTTGTATGAAGTCCCCAAGATGCTCAGGGGCAGGGCCCTTCACAGTGCTGATAATCCTGAGATGGTTTATTGGGTGGGGGAGGGTAAGGGTGGGGAAGGGAGTTCGGTGGAATGTGTGTTTAGAATAATGTTTCTTAAAAAAAATGATTTTCCTAATCATACATGTGGTTTCAGTAACTGTAAAATTTCAAGGAGAGCTGGTGAGGTAAGTCAGGAAGGTGTGCTGGATGTGCTGGAAACCTTGGGTTTAATCCCTGGCAGCACATAAACAGAGTATGAGGCATTGTGCCCCTTTTAATCCCAGAACTCACTAAGTGGGGGCAGGAAGATCCAAAGTTCAGGGTTAGCTTCAGCTACGTAGAGACCTTGAGGCCAGCCTTGGCTACATGATGCCATGTCCAAAATAAAGAAAGGAAGGGAAGAGAAGATAAAGTAAAATGTGAAAGATACAACAAATTGTAATGAACTTAAAAAAGAAAAAAGGATAAAACTTTCTCAGGAAGATAGCTCGGTGGTAAAGCTCTTTTGTTGTTGTTGTCATTTTTGTTTTTTGAGGCGGGGTTTCCCTCTGCAGCTTTGGCTGTCCTGGAACTCACTCTGTAAACCAGGCTAGCCTTGAACTCACAGAGTTTCTCCTTCCCTAGTGCTGGGATTAAAGGTGTGTGCCACCACCACCCAGCGGTAAAGTTCTTATGTAAACCTGACAGCCTGATTCAGATCCTCAGAACCCTTAGGGACTACTAGTATACCTTATCATGAACCCTTCATTGACTCCTATACGAAGCTGCATCTTCAAAAGATGGGAGGGCCAGATAGCCTAGGGGTACTCAGTGGAGAAGCACTGGAGATTCTGTCTGGAGCAAGGTAAAAGGCAAGCACTGATGCTGAGCTTGTCCTTGACCTCTGCATGCACACTGTGGCACACTTGGGCCGTGCTCACAAACATTGTACTGATGAATATACACCCCCAAACACTCCTTTCTCAGTGCCTTCAAAATTCTATCACTGTCTCCATCCATCCATCCAAGATGTTTCCAGGGGTGGGGGGTGGGGAGTTAGTTAGTTCATGATCTAGATGTATGAGGAATTTTTTCCACCCTCTTCTACACTTGACTCCCTTTAAAGTCTTACTCTACAACCACAACAGGGCCACTGAACAGGGGGAAAAGATGGTGGTTCAGTTTCCTGAGGCCAGTGTTTTTTTTTTTTTTTAATCACGTGTGCTGTGTTATTCCAAGTGGGCATGAAGCTAATTTGGAGCATGGCTCTAAGTAAGAATTTTACTGAGTACTGGGGGTGGGCAGTGGGGGAAAGCAAAGTAAACAAATAAAACTTTAAAAATTAGTATCCCACCATCCCTAAAAGAAGAGAGTCTTGCCCCCTGTCGCCAAGCTAACCCTCTCCCACTTGAAAGCATGAGTGATTGTCCACTCTGCTGTTTTCGTGACTTGCTGCTGCAGAAATCCCGTGGCTTGTGTGCAGAACCCTCTCTGTGAAGGGTGGGCTTCAACACCACAGAGGCACAGTGTCGCCTCGGAAAGCCCACAGTCTAAAATCATCATCATGCATTTTCATCAGGATGAAATATCGGGCGCTCTACTCAGCGCAAGGTTTTATTAATGATGTGCTGTCAGGGGCTGGATGTTCTGCATATTTGCATATTAAACAGCTGAGTGAAGAAACATTCCTTTTATTGCTGCAGGGAATAAATCAGTTTAAAGCAAGTTCTCATCATTTATACTCCTTTCAGCTAAGTCTTCTTTTATTGAAATAAATTGTTGAAGTGCTTTGCTCATTCTTCGAATACTGATGAAATTTACCTTGATAGGACCTGAGGAAAAATAATATTTCCTTAAAGGTGCAGTATTGTTCCACTTTTGCGTATTACTTTAATCCATTATTGATAAGTTAATTTAGAAATATCAAGCGAAAGAGGAAGACAAACAGGTTTGAACAAAGACTGTTTCCTCTGGATGATTTTGCCAATTGTGCTCTTATTGGCCAAGCACAATTAAATAATAAAAAGCAGCAGGGCGCTGGAGAGGTAGCTCAGTGGCTGAGAGCCCTTGCTGTTCTCAGAGGAGACCTGGGTTCAGTTCCCAGCATTCACAGCCACCTGTAACTCCAGATGCAGGGGACACAACACCCTAACCACATACACATCGCGCACGTACAGACAAGCAGATACAAACACACACATAGAAGTAAAACTAAAGAAAGTTTTGAAAAAAGAAACAGAAGCCTATTTTATTAATGCCTAGTTGTACTTGTACTAAGGAGCTGTGAGCTGGTTATGTGCAAATCCCAGTGTATCTCACCCTCCTGCAAAGACCACAAAGTCCAGTTATTTTCAGTTATGCATTATGCCTGCCTCAGCTAAGGCTCACACCCTCAAATGCAAATGCTTTGAGTTCCTGTCTCTTCATTACCTATTCTTTTTAATAAGATTTATTTTTAATTATGTGGGTCAGGGCGGGAGTTTGTGTGCATGCATGCAAAAGCCCACAGAAGCCGGAGGGGGTATTGGATCCCCTGGAGCTGGAGTTAAAAGTAGTTGTGAACTGCCAGATGTGGACTGGGAACTGAACTTGGGTCCTCTGCAAGAACAGCAAGTGCTTTTAATCACTGAGGCATCTCTCCAGGCCCTCATTGCCTATGTTTTATGGCTGAGTTTAAAATTCACTATTCAGACCATTTGCGATGTCTTAGTGGGGAAAGTGCTTGCCATGCAGTCATGAGGACCTGAGTTCAGATCTGACATCCATGTGCAAAACTGCCAGGAGTTGGGGAGTGCTCCTGTAACCCTACAGCTGAGAGGGTCTTCGGGGTTCAGCCAGTCTTGTGGAATCTGTGTGCTCCAGGTTCAGTGACAGACTTAGCCTCAAAAAGCTAGAGAGCAGCTGGGTATGGTGGCGCACACCTTTTTAATCCCAGCACTCAGGAGGCAGAGTCAGGCGGATCTTTGTGAGTTCAAGGTCATCCTGACTTGAAAAGCAACAACAACAAAAAAGCTATAGAGGAAGACACCTGAGATTGACCTCTGGTCTTTGGTCTTACACACACACACACACACACACACACACACACACACACACACACACACACACACGATTCTGATCCATTCTGTGACTTTGCTGGTGTCCCAGCATTTTCACACTGGGGAGATTTCTGCTTGCACCCTACACACTGTTCAGGGCAGGCCCGTTCTCCCTAGATTTCTGCTTTGCTTTTACTCTGTACTTTCTCCATCCCAGGAGGAGAGGCAGTTAAGCTGGCAGGTGTGAACCTGCTTCTAGGATACCAGAAAGGCCATTTGATGAAGTTGAGGCTGGTGCAATGACAGTGGGACACCACTGTGTTCAGTCCAGAGATGCAGACAGGGAGGACCTTGTCCCCAGCTAACCTGCTGAATGACAAATGGAGGGGGCTTCCAGGCACCCAAGATTCTTGGACCCAGCTTTGACCAGGGTGAATGGTATAGTTGAAAGTTAGAGAGAGATGGGTCAGTCCTTTGAGGAACATAGGGTGAAGCTAGAATAGCATAACAGCACAGTGCTTGTTTTTGTTTTTGCAGTCTGCATGAAGCAAGAAAGCCCCTGCTCGTAGTTGCCTGCCAAAATAAGCATGACCTCCTCAGAACTCATTTGTGGCAGAAGCTACTCAAATCTAAGTGGAAATGCACACTTAACAAGAGGAGAATACAATCTTTCCATTGATGGCTGCCAAGAAGGTGCCAGAGTTCTTGCCTGCATAAAGAGGCATCCCAGCTCAGTTCTGTTAAGTGTAGTGTTAGGGGAGCAGAATCCATGTCTCCAGGCTCCCTCATCCCAGAGCAATGAAATGGACCAGGGGAAGATGGATAAGGATACAAATGGAGGCAGCACATTAAAAAAGGGGAAAGCTATCCCTGAGGGTGGCCTTGGGGTAGTGAGCTGGGAAAAAGAAGCGACAGACACTCAAGAGCCCAACTCTAACATGGCTTCTCCTCTTGTGTTTGTAAAGGTGGGCTTTACGCACCTGCTGTATGTAACATGTAACCCAGGTTAGGTAGGGACAGTTTCCAGTCTTTCTATGGCAATTGGCTTCCCCCCCCCCCCCCCTCTCCTATGTTACTCTTGATGCCTCTCTCTATTCCCCTACTATTCTGCTCCATCACAAGGTCACCGTACTCCCCCTTGCTTAGACAGAGTTCTGAGCTGTGATTTCCCAAGGCTTATATTGTCACTGGTGGTAAAGCCTCTCAGCTTTGTGAATCCTGGAGCCAGAGAAGTCCTGGTGAACTGGCTGAGTAATTTTGAACTCACTGACTCACCTTCAGTTTTAGCAGCCTTTTTGCCTTACCCTCCTTGGCTGAAAGGGAGGTTAGAGTAAGAAAGGCACCTGGACGTGTGCTATCTAATAGATTATGTAGCCAGTGGCCTGGGGGCACTATTTACATTTAAATTAATTGAGATGTAAATGCTCTGCAGCCTCCTGTAGCAAGTGGCTAACACACTGGGCAGTGCTTGGGAGCTGTTGGATTTCTGTGGAACGTTGTACTGTGCAGAGTAGGAATGGACTCCGTTCACGTGTACTTGGTGTTAATTAAATCACTTTTGTGGGTGAGTAAACAACAGGAGACACCCAGATACTCAAACCTGAGCCCTTTTAGTCAGGAGCCCCAACTCTGGGTTGGGGTCACCCAGATGTTCCTTTGTTTGCAGCCAAGGAAGGAAGAAGAGTCAGGCTGTGAGAGTCTGTCTGGTGGAGTCTCTGTGGACAGACCGGGACTTGGAGGCCAGAAAGCCTGCTCTCAGGGGACTCTGTGTCACAGGTGTTAACTTGATTAGCCAAGCTGGCTCCCCGTTAATTGCCTGAAGTGGACAGGACAGTTTCTGAAGCTCAGCACAAACCTTAGCATGGTGAGTCAGCCACTTCTGCCTTAGTGGCCTTAGCAGCCTCTCCCTAAAGTGGAGCTTCTTTTCCCAGACTTGGTTTTGGATGACAATCCTTTGGGCAACTGATTAAAACACAATGTCTGGGCCCCACCCTACTGCTCTGCATTCTCTTGGTCAGAGTCTTTGGGTTGGGGGTTGGATGTTTCATTCCTAGCCAGTTCCCAAACACTGCTGAAATTCTTAGACTTAGACTTACTGAGTTTTCTCTTTGGGCTGCCTCAGTTTCTTCCCTTATGAAGTGGTCCTTTATGCCTACAATTATGTGATGGTAGAGATAAAAGTCTGAATGCAGTGTTTGCAGCCAGAATCATTGTAGACACTCAGCAAGTATTAGCAGCGACTTCACTGAGTATGATGTTTACTCTTGAAAATGGGACCTGACAGGACAGATAGGTGAGCGAAAATTGAACTTCACTCACTATGCCACCATTCTATCATGAAATGAATATCAAAGCTATTTAACACCCTGAGAACCCTTCAACTTGAAGTCATCTGGTCCAAAGAGGATACAGTAGAAGACTTTGGCGCTCTCTAAGCAGGGGTTTCTTCCCTTCTAGGCAGTAAGTAAAAAAAAAAAAAAATATATATATATATATATATATACACACATATATATATGCATGTTTGTGGAGGAGAAGGAGGCATGCCATGTTGTGTGTGATGATCAGAGGTCTAAGGCAGTGAACAGGAATGGATGAATTCTAAAGAGTGTGTGCTCATGTCTGGCTATTAGACTATTGAAAGAATGAACCCCCAAACATTAGAATATTCCCAGGAATTTCCTGCTTGGAGAAGAAAGGTCTGAAGGCCTGGGGGTAGCCAGAGGAGGACCTTGTCTTCACGAGAAAAGCTTACCATTAGTCAGATGCCCTCCCTGAAGAGACTTGGAACTCAGACTATGGCTGACAGGGGACCACACCTTGAGGGACTGTTTAGTTATACACAGCTCTTGCTTTTTGTTTAATGCCCCCTCTCATGTTAGGACCCCGACGATGGACTTGAGAACACTGGGAGGTTAAGCTTGCACCCCATGCCTGTCTGAGGCACTCGTATCGTTATAAGACAGTGCATCTAGACAGAAGCTGATCATCCGCTCCTCCAGAGGTGGGAAGTGGGAAAGGTCCTAGGTAGCATCCGTGACCCAGAGCACCTGTGTCTTCTCCCCACTCCCCCTGCTGTAGATATTCCCAAAGGGCCTTATTTGGAAGCATTTTGATTTTTACTCTGTTGACAGGGGCATTTATTTTTCCTCTTTGATGCCCATCGTTACATGGTCCACCTCCTTAGTGCCACTTAGATTCAGCATCTCTACTTCCCTTCTCAGATTCTAGTCAGAGTTTCCATTCTGATTTTATGACCCAGGAGGGAAGTGAGGGATGTATGAGGTCACCTTCTGCAGCCTCAGCCAGCCTAGGATTGTTCCCCAATGGTATAGTCATGTATTTGGTCCAGTCTCATTTCAAATGACTCACTGATGAGGCCAGGGGACTCTTGCTGTGTGCATTTTTGTTTTGTGTGAAACTAATCATCAGAGGCCAGCAGGAGCAGGCTAAGTCCGCTCAAAATGATTCTTCACCTAGCGATGTTCTTCTGGTAGTCATTTTTGCTATAAATCTCATGCAGTGTGGGAGTTGAGTGCACATTGTAAGTAGACCTCAAGATTATTTATCCTAAAATGTAAGACTAGCCCCCAGATGAAAATGAATGCTGAGAACTGGCTCACTCCACCAGCAGTACGTACACACCGTGGCTGCTGTATGTGTGGTTTTGCCTATAGACTGCTGGATATAAAAATAGCATCTCTCTCTTGTATGCCTTGAACACAGTCTACACCACCCCACCCCTCCACTCTGATGTTGTCCTCATTCTGCTTTCTGGGGAAAAAGATCCTGTCTTCAGTGTCTGCTTCTTTCCTGGCAACATTGGTCACTGTGAAGAGTCTGGTACAAGGCTACTGAGGTAGAGATTCCAGGTCAAGGTTGAAAGAGAAGAAAAAGATAAGAAAGGAGGGATAAGGACAGGATGACACATGGAAATGGAGAATTGGAATAGACAAAAAATAAACAGAGTAAAAAAGTGAAGATGGAGAAAAGATGAATGAGAAAATGAGGGGAGGAAAGAAAGCACAATGGGGTTAAGATGAGACATGGGTGTTCTCAACTGGGATGTTCCCTGAAGAGATCTGTCTGGATCCTTCCTTTGCATAGGATTGCAGTTCCCCAAGTGTGACTCGCACATCAACAATATCAGTAGTAGCCCCTGGAAATGTTTTAGAAATGCAACATCACTGGCCAAATTCCAGATGTCTTTTTGCTTGGCTTTTTATTTTTGTTTTTATTTTATTTTATATTTATTTATTTGTTTGTTTGATTGATTTTTCAAGACAGGGTTTCTCTGGAGCCTGTCCTGGAACTCCCTCTGTAGACCAGGCTGGCCTCAAACTCACAGAGATCCACCTGCCTCTGCCTTCTGAGTGCTGGGATTAAAGGTGTGTGCCACCAACGCCCAGCCTTTTGTTTTTATTTTTATTTTTTATTTTGTTTAAGACAGGGTGTCTCAGTATAGCCCTGGCCTGAAACTCACTCTGAAAACAAGATTGGTCTCCAACTCACAGAGATCCTCCTGCCTCTGCCTCCTGAGTGCTGGGATTAAAGGCGTGTGCCATCACTGCCCACCTGGCTAAGATGTCTTGAGTCTAAAGACTCAACAGAAGCCCCGCTCTACACGCTCTGGTCTGAGAACCACCGGTTTTGTTTTTGTTTTGTTTTGTTTTGTTTGTTTGCTTGTTTTTGTTTTCCGAGACAGGGTTTCTCTGTGGCTTTGGGGGCTGTCCTGGAACTCACTTGGTAGTCCAGGCTGGTCTCAAACTTACAGAGATCCTCCTGCCTCTGCCTCCTGAGTGCTGGGATTAAAGGCGTGCGTCACCAACGCCCGGCTTGGTTTTGTTTTTGAATGACTCCAGTTGCTTTCAGGACTGGCCCAGCAGTTAGGAGCTGTTTCTACTGTGGATGATGCCACCATTACTCCCTACTTTTCTTCCCCCTAACCATCTTTCTAAGAGTGATAAAACCATTCTCTCCCACCAGGAGACAAGCATCACTTCGGAAACTCTCCAGGAAGGCAGAAATAGTCCTTTTTTCCCCGTGGCCTTGTGCTCTGCAGGACATACAGTGCCACACGGTAATCCCCAGATTCTTTCTCTGAGCCACAAGGGCCTGAGCCTGGAGTTCCAGAAGCATCAGGGTTATATATTTCACTTTTCCTTATGCGTCCCCAGTTAGTGTAACATGGCTGACAAGAGACTACGGACCATTAAGGAGTCTATTTTCATCTTCATCATTTAAAACACATTTTTCCAACAAGAGTACCAATGACATAAAAGGTTTTGTGCTGAACAGCCACCCAAATTAGCAGTTATATATCTACCCTCTTCTCTCCATTCTGTTGTCCTCTCTTGCAATGCTCAGGAACCCAAGTTGCTTTAAGTGGACCCTGGCCATATGCACCTACTCTGTTTTGGTTTGTTCCTACAACATAGTTATCGTTTAAAGTAAAATCGTTGTAGCTCATCTAGTCACTTTTTTGAGCTAAAGGGTTGTAGCTTATCCCAAGGGAAAAATCAAAAGTTTAAAAGTCCTCCTTCAGTTTCTGTATGGGCTATGGTTGTTCAAGGGTTTGTTGTATTGCACACTGATAAATATTTATCACGGTTAAGTGAACAATCATTTGGAGACAGATACCAGTTTACGATGCCGCTTCTCTTGGCGTCCTAATTGTGCCTCTGCCTTGCCGTTTTATGTTTTATCGGAATATGCAGACGTATACTTTATGAGGTTGGGTAATGAAGAGCAAGAGACCCCAATAAACGTATTTGCTAAGAGTAATGGTTATCTACAACTCAGCAACCCGGGGTTAGCATCGCCTGTATTGCACAATACCAGGCAAGCAGTTCATAGCTCAATTAGACCTCACTTGCTTCATTTTTAGGCATTATGTTATTCTAAATTAACACTATATTTCATATTCTCCAGGTCTAACTATTAACCAGATTTTGGAACCTTCAGGGTTTATTATTTAGTAATCCCTGAAGCTCCCAAGCAGGCATTTTTTTTTAATTCCTGTATTAGAAGAGATTAAAAATTAGCTGGAATAGCCTGTTAAATAGCTGGCTCTCTGTCCTTGGCTAATTGTGCCTGAGAATGAAAAAAGAAAATGCAAGCGAGGTCAGATGGGGATGTGCCAACGAACTTGCCACCTGCTCATTGTCTGCTGAAATTGGGGTTATTTAAATTAGTAAATAATTGTGAAATCTCCATAGGGTGTCACAGAGCATAAAAATAAAGAACACAGACTGAGAATTGTTCTCTTTCCCTTTTATTTTTAAGTTTTCAGCAATAGGAATGCATTTTGAATGTAAGTATAAAAGTGAGATATAATATAAAGTATAAAATGGAAAACAGAATTATAATGTTGAAAGTGGCCATACATGCAGAAACAGTATGCTAAATTAACCCTAGAAAGCACACTTTTTTTTTTTTTTTGGTTTTTACGAGACAGGGTTTCTCTGTATTGTTTTGGAGGCTGTCGGTCTAGCCCGGCCTCGAACTCACAGAGATCCGCCTGCCTCTGCCTCCCGAGTGCTGGGATTAAAGGTGTGGAAAGCACACTTTTTAACATTAAAACAGTAGCTAAATTAGCCCTAGAAAGCACACTTTTTTTGTTTTTTTGTTTTTCAAGACAGGGTTTCTCTGTATTGTTCTGGAGCCTGTCCTGGAACTTGCTTGGCAGACCAGGCTGGCCTTGAACTCACAGAGATCCACCTGTCTCTGCCTCCCGAGTGCTGGGATTAAAGGCGTTAAAGGCATGTGCCACCAACGCCGGTTGAAAGCACACTTTTTAACTCTAAGAAATGTAATATATTACTGTGTGTATGGTGTGTGTGTGTGTGTGTGTGTTGTGTGTGCACATGCTCCAGCCCATGTGAAGATCAGGGGACAACTTTTGGGAGTCAATTCTCCCCTTCCACTGTGTCAGTTCTGGGGACCAAACTCCAATCATTAGGCAGTTACTTTTAGCCAGTAAACCACCTTGCTGGCCCTAGAAAACACTTTTATGCCTCATCTCATCTCCATCCTTGTTTGTTAATCAGATGCAGGAGTATTTTTCTTCCAAACATCTTAGTTCATACAGATCACTTCAGATTAGTTGTTCTGTCACTTGCTGTTTTCTTACATAAACTTGGCTTTCTTCAGGTTCCTGTGTATGAACTCACTCTATACTTTCTTCCTTTTTTGCGTATTAGTAGTCATAGTCAGATACTAGCAGAGTCTGCCTTTGCCTCATAACAACCCGCCACTTGTGCTTTGCTCAATGATCCACTCACCTCCTGGTCCTTTTTGTACTCCCTGTTCATTCTCCTCTCTCTAACCTCCTGTTCTAGGGACATTCTTTCCTTTGACGAATACCTAGAGGTCCAAATGCAAAGGAGTGGCAGAGTAAACAAGTGCTACTGTCATCCAGTATCGGGAGGTCAGGGAGATCGTCTTGTATCCCATAATGCCCAGGACAGACCCCCAAACACATCCCCACCAGTCCCAATTGTCTGCAGTGACCGCATTGAAAAGCTCTGTTGCCAATGGAGCAATTGGGCACTTACCAAACTCTGCTTGACATGTGTTCTGCTGCCTGTTTGCCCTGCATTTTGTTTTCTAGTCCCCACTGCTGATGTCCCAGGCTCTCTAAACCTCTTCTCTCTGTAAGAAACCTTTGTTAGCAGGCTGGGAATATAGCTCGGTCAGTTAACTGTTTGCCGGGCATTCAGATAGCACTGTATTTGGTCCACAGCACTGCATAAAACCAGGCATGGTGGTGCACACTTGTCATCTTGCTCTCAGGAGTCAAAGGTAGGAGGATCAGAAGCTCAAGGTCATTCTTGGCTATGTCGCCAGTTTGAAGCCAGTCTGTGCTACAAGAGACCCTAGGGTGCAGGGGACAGACAAAGGCACACATACAGAGAGGGGAGGGAGGGGATAGAGGGAGGGAGGGAGGGAGGGAGATGGCGCGCTCACATTGATAAGTCCTAAAATGACCTGTCGCCCCCCCCCCCCCCTTTTCTTGGAAATATCATCCTTGACCAGACTAAGTTAAGCACTCTTGGGCCCTGTTCTCAACTGATCCTTTGTCCTTGTAGAATCTTCATAGCCCATTCTTTGTTGTTTTGATTTGTATGGAGTACTTTCTATAGAACCCCTGCTGGCCTGGAATTCAGAGACATATTGCCTCTGTTTGGAATGAAGGTGTGGGCCACCACCCCTGGCCACATAGTCCAGTCTTAATTGGTCTGTCTAAGTCAGTGTAAACAGAAACCCATCTATTTTTGGCTCACCCTGGCATAGCTGCAACAAGAGTTTTGTGAAGTTTATTATGATGAATTCCTCTACCTTTGGTGGCCCCTCCTAATGACCTTTAACCCCTGCCTGCCGTATCCCCAGCTCTACTTTTTTGGCTTTTTTTTTTTTCTTTTAAATAAATCCCCTGATGCCTTTACCCTATTCAGAACCATGCCCTGACTCTCCTCCTATCTGTGGTAGTCCTGACCCACACTGTGACAATCCAGAATGAAATCTCTCTTACCATTTTAGTATGTGTCAGGATATTTCTTTCCTGTTTCCCTCACCATTAGGTGGCAACTTTGTCAGCCTGGGGTCAGATAGATCATGCCTTGGCATTGACATACAAAAAAATAAGGTTGTTGGATAAAAAATATAGACACATTAGTAGGAAGAGAATACAAGCATCATCAGCGCCCTCAGCCCCAAACTCAAAAGGATGCTCCTAGCCTGGCCTGTTCTCTTCCCTTTCCTCCTCAACATTTTCCTGTCCCAGCCTGGCTTCATGTATGAATAAACTTCTATCATTAAATCCCTGACTTATTTAGGCACCGCTAGTGTGTCCAAATATGCCTTCTAGTAGGATGTATTGGGTATGGGGATGCCTCCAGAGCACCTGTCAGCTTATCCGGGGTGGTTTGACGTTATCATGCAGTCATATGTCAATACCCAGGGATTTTTAAATGTCACAGGTGCTTTGAGCCTTTGTGTTCATGTTTCCATCGACATCATCCATTTGTGAAGCCTGGTCCTGTCTGTGTATCCAACACCGTTCTTAGACCCCCTTTGAGGATCCCTGCCGAGCTGACATATTTGATATATCTTCACTAATGGGTTCTGACTTCATAAAAAGTATTAATGACTTCTTTTTTGAAAGTGAGAGTGCTTTGACTACAAGTCTTTATTGCCTTGGAAGTTCATAAAAGCAAAAGTGGCATGTTTCCCCTGATGTTTAGACAGTTAGGGAATAACTATCTACCAGGGGCATGGAGATCCTGTTGTGTTTCTATGGTCTGTGATGCCAAACTTCACACCTTCTGGTGGACAGAGGTCATGCATGGCTCCCTGTCTTGTTTCTGGAGAGCACTATTTTCCTGGAAGATTCTTGCAGAGGTTTGGTTCTGTTTTCTTTTTTTATTTTATTTTATTTTATTGGTTTTTCCAGACAGGGTTTCTCTGTGGCTTTGGAGGCTGTCCTGGAACTCGCTCTGTAGACCAGGCTGGCCTCGAACTCACAGAGATCCGCCTGCCTCTGCCTCCCGAGTGCTGGGATTAAAGGCGTGCGCCACCAACGCCTGGCTTGTTTTCTTTTTTTTTAAACTAGTTTTATCTCATGACGAGATGAAAGGGGAAAACCCTTCTGGTTTCGGAAGACCCCGGAGAGGCTTGGAGGATTCTCACTGGATCTTTGTTGCAACCCCCTGGGAAAAGTTGTGATGGAATCTCCGTTAGGAGAGAAGGAAACCCATGTGCCAAGAAGAAAGTGTGGTTGAACTTGACCTTTGCACGTGTCTGCAGGGCTTGGCTTAGATCCTCCTCGAAGTCACAGTGAATGGAAGAGGAATGTGTTTTAATCATCTGAAGATTTTTAATCCCTGAGAGAGCCTGACTGAGGAGTCTTTAATCCCAACACTCAAGAGGCAGAAGCAGGCAGATAGCTGTGAGTTCAAGGCCAGCCTGGTCTAAAGAGTGAGTTCCAGGAAAACCAGAGCAGTACAGTGAGACTCTGCCTTGGGAAACAAAGCAAAGCAAAACAAAACAAAATCTTTCTGATTTCCTTTGGTGGAAGTATATCAAAGGTCATAGGAAATCTAAGCATGTTGGTTTAAAGAAACAACTCTTTTGTTGAATAAACCGTGAAAGAGCAAATGCAAATATTATATAACAGAAGGCATCCTTTGTCTGGCTTGTTCAAGAGAAAGCACGGGTCTTTCACGACCCCATTTCCCCTGGGGATGTGATTCCAGACTCAGCACGAGGGATTTGCCTGTGGGACAGTTTGAAAGCACAGTCATATGGACATCCCCTTCTTCACTTTCAACTGCTTTCTAGAGCTCCCAGCCTTTACACGGGTCTCCTCCAGTTTCAGCGCAGTATTTATGAAAGTGTATTGCTCTGGCGTGGGTACACACAAATTGAAGTGCAGTTATTTGTTCCCCTTTTGGGCTCTTAATCCAAAAGCTGACTGCCTTTCAGTGGTTTTATTGTTGTTATTGTTTATTTTATTTTGGTTTTTCGAGACATGGTTTCTCAGTGTAACCTTGGCTGACCTGGAACTCCCTCTGTAGACCAGGCTGGCCTCCAACTCACAGAAATTCATCTGCCTCTGCCTCCTGAGTGCTGGGAGGTGTGTGGTATCGCTGCCCGACACTGTTACTGTTTAATACATATAACTTGTAATTTGTTTTCTTCTTTGACAATTCTGTATATGCATTTGGTTCATTCTGGCTACTCTTACCCCATCCTTTCTCATCTTGATCCCACTCCTCACACACACACACACACACATACACACTCACACACACGTACACACTTCCTTTTTACAAGTCCCTTTCTTATGTTCATGTCCTTATATTTTGTCTTGTGACCCATTGAGTTTAATTAGAGTCATTTGTGTGACCCTGGTGTGACCATCTATTGGAACCTGGTGGGCTTACTTGAGGGTATACAAATAAAGACAATGCCTGCCTCTTGTCCAAAATCTACCAGTAGCTAGTAGCCAGTAGTTCATCGGTGCAGGATATGGACCAGTGAGTTCCTCCCTGACCCATCATTGGCTGTTGACAACTCCAGTCTCATACAGATCCTATGCAGGCATCCACAACTGCTGTGAGATCATTCCAGCATTGACTGTGTCATGCCTTAAAGGCAGCATTTCACAGCCTTTCTCCCTATCTGCTGACTATTATCTTCTTTTCAGCCCCTCTTCCTCTATGTTCTCTGAGCCTTAGAAGTGTGGTATAGATGTCCTGTTGAAGGCTAAACACTCAACTATCACTTATTCTGAACTCCTTTGGTATCTGTGAGTTTGCATTCACCATAGTTCATTGCAAAGCAAAACTTCTCGGATTAAGGCTAGGTATAGCATTTGCTTTTGAACATAAATATGTAGAGTCAGTTTGATGTCATTTTACTCTAACTGAACAATTGTGGTAGGTTTCCTTCTGGGGCCTAAGACCTTCTTGGATATAGGTTTTTGACTTGATTTACAGTATTAGGCATGAATTCCTCCTGTGGAGAGGGGTCTCAACCTTATGGAGACCATATTTCCTTATCATCATCTCCTTCAGTGTTCCTTGCTCTATGTCCTAGGGCTTACCTCTATACTCATAATATATACTAATATATGTTAATTGTCCTGATCTTTCTCTTATCACTTCTAATCTCCACTGCACAATTTTTCCCCCTGCCAGTTACACTTAGTCCCAATCTTCCAGCTTGTGTTTTCCTCCTAACTAATCTCCGGCCATGGCAACTCTTTTATACTATAATAGGAGTACTCATCTTTGTTTAAAATATACACAGAATCCAATGGCATTTCAAATGCTGGGTACCAGTATAGGATAACAGAGATTTGGCTTCCTGCCTGGGTGTCTAGCCTGGTGTGGAGGTGTTTGGGTTGTAAAAAAAAAAAAATGGCAGGGCTTGGTTGGGAACCATTATTGCTACTAACATTTGTGGCGATAATGTTAGGATAGTTACTACATGTTCTGTAATGAATAAGGCAGTCCGAAACCATATAGACTTATCCAGCTCCCCAAAGTTAAGAGCACTCCAGAGTTGCCAGAGGCCCCAGTAAATGATGGAGATTCTAACCTTCTTCTCACCCCTGAAGACTCTTGTACCGCTTAGTTTGAGCTGTCAACTTGGCCTGTGGGCATGTCTAAGGGGAACGACCCACCCAGCCTATTATGGGCAGCACCATTTCTTGAGCTGGGCCCTAAACTGTGTAAAAGTGAAGAAAACTGGCAAGCAGGCATCCTGAGTGCCTTTGTTTCTCTCTGCTGTTGACTGTTGATGCAACTGTGACTAGCTGCTTGAGTTCCTGCCTTGCCTCTGCTCAGTGATGGGCTGGAAGTGTAAGCCAAACAAACCCCTTATCAAGGCATTTCATCAAAAAGAAAGAAAAGCCATATGCCTAGTAGCCCCCCAAAAGAAAAACAGTCTAAGCAAAAACAAGTCTTTGCAGGGAAATGTCAGACAGCATGTCAATTTTGCTCTCGGCTGCTCTGCTGTTGTATCATTGGAAATTCTGTGCATGCCCATAAATTTCACTTTGCCTCTGGTTGCAGTCAGCATGGTATATACATGGAACATTAGAAAAACAGTAAATCCAGCCCATTTGTTCCCATTAACCAGCAAAAGCATCCTGCGTGGCCATATAAGTACCAGAAATTACTGACATGGCCTTCAAGACTGTGGAAAGATAGAAGCATATGGCAGAATTCACATGAGAACAGATTGCTTTTTCTTGTAAGAATGGCTTGTTAGACTATCAACCCTTGTAGCATGTGGGCGACACTCTTTGTGGTCCCAACTTAAGCCCTGTGTCACACAGCACACTTTTCACCTTCTGTTTCCTTCCACCACTGCTCCTCACAGTTTCTGAATGGCCCACTTAAGCCTCAAGGTGGGTCCTTCACTTTCCCATAAATTAATAAAACACCTATGACTGTTTCCCGGCCCATCTGAGCAGCTTCAGTCTGTTTCAATATGAGGACCATTAAGACGGGGAATAGATAAAGCAAGCTTCGCCTTTCAAATGCTCTTCCGATGTGAGACAGAGTATTATTAATCTCGACTGCCTGCTGCTTTCATTTACCATGTTGCTGCTCGTGGGATTACAGGCAAAGGTTTCATAAGTTTCAGATGAAATATGAATATTTGTTGTCAAAACCACTGTTAAGCTTTGAAAGCCCTGCTAGTATCCATTCCATTTTATTATTCTTAGAGTATTAGCATTCTGATACTTATACTCACAGACATTCCTGTGTTCTAGGTCCTAGGAAACAAAGCTCTGCCTCCCTCCTGCTCTCACACCTCTTAAGTTCTTTCTTTCCTTTTTGTTTTGCTTTAAATACTCTGTTAATTCTTTGAGAACTCCATCCATCTTTATAGTATTCACTCCACTTCTCCCAGGCCCACCATCTTTTCTTAGTGTATTTAATAACCCATTAACCCCAGTTTGCACGGATCATATCCTTCTGGGTGAGGGGCCATCCACTGGACTGTGGTTGGCCCACCAGGAGTCACATGCTTAAAGAAAACTAGCTCTTCCCTCCCCAGAAGTCATCATCTGTCTGCTTCTAAGTTAGGGGTGATGGCTCATGAGCTCTCTCTCCTGCTCCATGTTAAAATGTTGAGTGGCTTGAAGCTGTGCAGGCAGTCACTGCTCCTGGGAGTTCGTGGGTGGAGTGGTTCTGTCATGCCCAGAAGTCTCTGTTTTGCTCTGGTCCTCCCTGGCCGCTGCCTCTCACAATCTTTCTGCCCCCTCTTCCTCTACAGTGGCCAACCCTGGGATGAGCCTATACAGATGTTTCGGGATTTTTCTGCTCAGATTCTTTTATTCTCTGCACTTTGACTAATTGTGAGTTGTTGCTTGTACCGTGAGCCAAGAAACTTTCCTGATTTTATCTGAGAGCTATACTAACCTATGGTTAGAGAGACAGGGATTTAAATGCAGTTTGATACTATCTCTACTTAGCAAAATAAATGTAGTAGGTTCACATCTGGGTGTGAGCTTAAATTCTTCCTTGTTCCTCCCTCATTTTGCAAGTAGGAAACAGGAAATCAGGGTCAGTGAATGAGTTTCTGCCCATCTTGTCATGTCCATGGCATCTCTGTGACATGAGTGAGGGGACATGAACACCCTTGTTTGGGGAGCAGAGTTGCCTGTCTTTCAGACTAGACCTAGGTCATGGGGAGTTTAGTTGACTTCAGATAGTTCCATGCACATCCCACCCAGCAGGCAACATGTTGCCTGCCAAGGAGGGTTCAGGAGGCTAGATCAGAGAGGGCAGAGCAGGGCTGGGAAGGCAGAGTCTTGGTGGAAGGCAGCCAAGGTCATATCAGAACAGAAAAGGGAAACGCTTTCTAAGCTGGAGGTACAAAGTTCACAGAGATGGAAAGAATGAAGGATCCAGTTGTGACCTGAGAGATGCAAACAGTGGGTGAATTAGGACTGGGTGAACATATCAGCAACAGCATAGCCTCACTAAAAACTTAGCCATCCTCGGAGCCTTGCCCAAGAACCAAACATTCAAATGTCTACAAATATACATCACATACACCATGGAAGTAGGGAGCCGTGACTCTTTCAAGGGACTGCAATGAATTAGCCCAGATGTCCTCAAACTGACATCTACATTGCCTGGGGACTTCTTAGAGATATGCTTTCCAGAACCCACCTACAGCACATATGAGGAAGTCCTTCAGGGGATTCTGGAGGAGGGCTGTGTTTGAGATACTGGAGGCAAGAGGCTAGAATCCAGAGCAGAGACTCTGATGTCCCTATACTGAGAAATCCTGTCTGGTCTACACTCACTGCCACAACAACCTCTGGTTATTTTCTCACAGCTCCAGAGGCTGAGCTCCTGGGTTAGGGTTCTAGTTTGGTTGTGTCCCTGCTCTTTGATGACCATGTTCTTGTTGTGTCCTTCCTGAATGGAGTGACACTATCTTCTTTTACCTCTCCCCATGCGTGGGGACCCTCATGCTCTAAGGACCTCCAAAGGCTCCACCTTCAGATACTACCTCTTTGAAGATTTAGGCTTTAGTATATGAATTTGTGTGTGTGTGTGTGTGTGTGTGTGTGTGTGTGTAAGTACAGTTGAGATGCACAGCCAAGTACATCCCAGTTTACAGTGTGGAATATACAGGTAAGAAACATAGCCACCACCTGGTCACGCTAGCCATAGCTTGAAGAACTAGAGGCTGGAAGAGAATCATGGCTAGAAGTGGTTCTCAACCTCCCTAATGCTGCCACCCTTGAATGCAGTTCCTCACATTGTGGTGACCCCTGCAACCATACAATTATATAGTTGCTACTTCACAACTGTAATTTTGCTACTGTTATGAATTATAACGTAAATATCTGATACGCAGGCTATTCGAAGTGCAACCCCCAAAGGGGTCATGACCAACAGATTGAGAACCACTGATCTATAGGATGACTCTATAGGGTGGGTGTCTAATGAATATTTAGTGTGTGATTCTGCCTAATGGAAGAAAACAAAGAGCATAGCATGCAGATGACTGAAGCTTCTTGAATATCAGCCCCGATGGACTCTGTGAAAAGCATCCCCCAAGGCAGAGGACAAGGCACTGGCATGTTCTAAGAGGCTTCACTGGATGCCGCAGGAAGCCCGCTGTTCTGAGAGGACAGGACTTGGAGCCCAGGCGCCTTGGTTTCCATCCAGGGTTTGTTAGGTAAAGCGGTATGACCTTGGACAAGTGGTTCAGCCCGTCCGTATCTCAAATGGAGCAATGAAGATCAGGTAGCAGTGTCTCCTCTGAGCTGGAGGAGAATGGGCCCTGGAATGGAAAGATCTCGCCCTGGGTGGAGCCTTCCACAGGCAGCTGTTTTGCCACCCTCTTGCAGAGTAATACTCTGCTGGGTGTCTGAGGAGCTAGTGGGAGGCAATGGGATTTGAACCTGGTCTGCCCTCCTTTCTCACCCTTGCACCTTTCACTGCCGGCCTCTGCTCCCCACACTTCCTTCTCTACACTGCCCATGCTCCTCTCTCCACCTCTCCCCCACCCGGTCCCCCTCCCTCCCTCCCTCCTTCCCTCTGCTCTGCATGGGAACCCTGGGGCCTAGCCCAGGGGTCTGCTTGAGCCCCAGGTGTGAGGCCCAGTTTCCTCCTCAGGACCCCTTATTGCTCCTGCAAGGTTGGTTGAGATTGTCAAACCTTTCTGTGTAGACAAATTCCTCCTCAGTTGTCCCCAATCCTTCAGACTTCTCCCAGGTAGAGATTACTGGGAAAAGCCTAATTGGGGTGGGGGTGGGGTGTCCAAAGAAAGAGTGCAAGTGTCTGTTTGGAATATAATATATTCATTCCTGCTGGACAGGAGTCTTACAAAAGATCCAAGTAGAATTAGGGTTTAGAGTACACATCTCAGAGTGTGTCAGAGAAGAGCTGTGTCACAGACTCTGAGTTGGCGCTCTCCCTCGGAGGCTTTCTCTCCACCCCTCCCTTCAGGATATTGCCTAGCGGAACTGCTGGGAACCCAGAGCCCTCACTTAGGATTCCCCCACCCTAGTTTCCCAAGCTCTTGCCTTGGGTTCTGGCTTTAGGAACAAATCTGTGACCTGTAGCAGCCAATCATTTCTGCTTCTGCTCCTTTTCTGCAGGGAATCCACCTAAAGACCCCAACCAGGTGTGGTGGCACATGCCTTTAGTCCCAGCACTCAGGAGGCTGCTGCACCGCTGCGCAGCCTGTGTCCGAAAATGTGGGGAGGGTGTCGGGGATTGACAACACAGACCCAGAAGGCTCCTCAAGAAGGCTCTCCTTTATTCCTACTCTGGCTGGTTATTATATACCCTGACACCAGAGGTGGAGGTGGGTGGGTCTGAAGAGGTGATTAGCCTTTGGAAAAGGTTGAGGACAGGGCGGTTCCTGTGGGCCAGCCCTTTTCAGGAACTTATTGCCCCAGGCATTGTATTGTTTTTAGTAAACATTGTCTTACAGCTGCCTACTCCCAGGCTGATGGGGAAGTGGGTCTCTGCTCAAGGTCTGGTGTCCCCACAGGAGGCAGAGAGGCCAGTTGATCTCTGAGTTTGGGGACTTCCTGGTTTAACAGAGCCAGTTCCTGGGATAGCCAGGGCTACCCAGTGAGACCCTGTTTCAAACCCTGCACCCTCCCTAAAAGAGTGAGACCCTTTGATATGATTGGGGTCAGAGGAAGCTCTCTGGGGACCGGATGTTAGACTGAAAGCTGTTGTCGCACCTGCTGTGCGGCCTGCATCCGAGAATGTAGCGAGGTGGTCGGGATAGATGACACAGAGACCGGTCGGTTGCTTTAAGAAAACTTTATGCTTCCCCAGTCAGCTTAGGAGGAGAACTCAAGTCCACTTAGGAGAGAGAGCTCTCAGGAGAAGTCTCTCCAAGAAAAAAAAACGCTTCCCCTTTTTTAAGGACTTCTGCCATCCATCTACATACAATTATTTCCAGACTTCTCACCTTCCTGGCTGGTGGTTTAATCTCTGGCCCCAGAATCCGGGAGACACAGCAGGGGAACAGGAAGAGGCATCTAGCCGTAGGGGGTGTCAAAGTCATGATTTTTCAGTGAGCGAGCCCTTATCTGAGCCCTATCAAGAGCTTTATAGCACTGAATTGTTTTCAGTAAACATTATCTCACAGCTGCCTGCTCCCTGGCCGAAGGGGAAGTGGGTTTCTGCTCAAGGTCTGGTGTCCCCACAAGCTGTGACCTTGACTTGAGCCAAAACAAAACCCCCTCAAGAGGTGCTGGTAGGAGACTCTAATTTGGATTTGTTGTTGTCATTGTTCTTGTCCCCACTCCTTCTTTGTACAAGTCTGTTCCTCCCTTCCTGGGCTTGAACTGCCTCAAGTGATTTGAACTGCACCAAGTGATTCTTGAGACTCAGTGGCTTGTTTACTACTTTGCTCCAGGATTTCTGCTTACCCCACCCTCTTCCATGAGAATCGCTAATAGAATGGGAGTCAAGATCTCCATAAAAGTGAGCTAAAAATAAAACAGGAGCCAGAGAGATAGTCCCATGTTTCAGAGTAGGGCTGTTCTTGCAGATGACCCATGTTCGGTTCCCGGCACCCATGTCGGGCAGCTCACAACCACCCCCACCCATAACTCCAGCTCCAGGAAATCCAATGCCCTCTTCTGTCATCCAAGGGCAACTATACTTACCCAGCACACACACACTCACACTACTACTAAATAAATAATATAATAATATTACTGAATAATGATAAAGATGAAAGGGAGAATGAAAGAAGGGAAACTAGAAAATCAATAAATCCCAAGGAAGAAAGAAGGAAATAAAACCATAAAATCTGTGTATAACCATCTTACTGACTGGGATTTAGATTCTTTATGTTTTGTGTTCCTGGCAGGGTGCTGGCCACACCCAAGTGTTCTGACTTGTGACTACAGACTTTTTAGTCACAGTGGAGAGGAGTTTGGGTGTTTTTTTTTTTTAAAGAAAACATTTTAAAAATGTTTTTACAAATATTGGTGTATGCTTTGAAGGTAAAAAGGGAAAGCCATGCTGTTATATATCCGTCCTGTTATAATTTAAACAGAGAAAGAGAGAGAGAGAGAGGCCATCATGGGGGGACAGGACTCATGTGGAGGGTTTTTTATTGGGGGAAAGGGAATGGAAAAGCGGGGAAGTGGGGGGTAGACCCGCCTCTGAAGACAGGAGCCGTAGAGGAGAAAGACAGAGACAGACAGAGAGAGAGAGGTGATCAGGGCCTGCCTTTTAGGAAGGGCATAGCGCATGTGCTGTAGCCATGTGGCAGATGATGTGGTCAGGACCCGGGACAGTACTGCCTGAGTCCTGGCAAGTACATCTTGCCAGGTGATGGGGGGTGGGGGCAGCAGCATAATGCCTAATGCTAACACATCCCATTGTGAACTTGGTCCTGAAGTTGCCAGTCACCTGTCTCAACTTTAAGATGCCTTTCAACCTAGCGTTTCATAGTAGAAAGGAGAGCTGGAGACTCTTGTCTGTTTACATCTGTTTTCCCTTGGGGCAGTGAGCTGACCTCTTTGAGCCTCTGTGTCTACATCATGCATTACCTCCTTCCTTAACATCAGAGGATCTGAACCTGGAGATGGGTACCTCAGAGGGCAATCCATCACAACTCCATCTCTCTGTGTGAGGGTTAAAATGCCAGCTCACCACCCATCTTCCTTCTCATGAGTCTGCACTTTCATACCCTCACTTTTACCATCTGATTTATTTGTGTGTGTGTCTGTGTGTGTGTGTGTGTGTGTGTGTGTGTGTGTGTGTGTGTATCTGTGTGTGAATATGTGTGATTGAGTGCAGGGCCTAAAGAGGCCAGACTAAGGCATCAAATCCCCTGGAGCTGATGTTACAGGCAGCTGTGAGCTACCCTGCTGGGAGACAGGAACCTCTGGATTTTCTGAAAGAACTGTGTGTGCTCTTAACCGCTGAGCTATCCCTCCAGGCCTGGCTTTACCTTTCATAACTATGACTCGGGATACATGTAGCACCTGCAAGGAAAACAAGGCACAGAGTGTTGCCCAAAAACTCATTAGACATCCATGAACTGATGCGAGGAGCAACCCAACTCATTAATATCTGTTACTGCTCTCTGTATGGTTTACAGAACTCCAATCCATAGAAGCTGTTTGAAATTTCTATCGGGAGATGCGCACAAGTGGTTAAAATTAGTCATGCATTCTCGGTCCATCCTGCAGGAAGGGTGCCTTCACCATGAGAGCGATTATGACATGTTAAAATGGGGTAATAGTAAGCAGACAGTCCTGGAGGCTGCTGGGCGAGCATTGCAAACGCTCTGTTTATTTTCTCCTGGTTGACTCTTTTCTATCAGGCCAGACCACTAGTGCATTAACTTGGAAAATAACCAAGACTGAACAAGTTCAAAGCCTTGACATTGTGTGCCTTCTCTTGCAGGCTGCACCAACTCTTTTATTTCACTTTTAAATGGCTTCTTCCTCTGAAACACAAAAACACAACCTGCCTGGTTTTGTTTTGTTTTGTCTTTTTTTTTTTTTAAGAGGGAACTCCTCCCCTATAACAAACTAGCAGCATTCTTTCTTCCAGTTCATTCTCCTGCTCTGTAGAAGCACAGTATGGCTTCTAAGGTCACTTTTGCATGCTGGAGAGTCAGCTGACTGGTTGATTAGTCCCTACTCCTTTTCAGCCCAGCAGTGGTTTTTTTGTGTTAGAGAAAAGCCTGTGATTTTCTTGGATATTAAAACACCAGGCACTTAGATTTGACAAAGTGATATTTGCATTCAGTTGGCCAGCCTCTAAAAATGTATGTGGGTTTTTTCATCTGTGTGTGTTTCTCTATGAATATTGTTTACATTTATTAAACATGGCCCTGCCCCATTACTCTGTATTCATCATTGCTTCTGGACCTAGCTGACAAACATGGTGTGTGTGAAAACAAAACAAACCTCACAAGAGTCAAAGGGACAGCTCTTGAGAGGGTCTGGAAACATGGTTAGTATGGCTATAAAAATGAGCTGTGCTCCCAAGCTAGGGCTGTTGCTGTTTTATCATCAGTTTATCATCTGTCAATCAGCATGTCTCCACCCCTTATGTATTTGTAACCTGAGAGTCATTGGCTTGCCACTTTTGTGCAGCCTGCAATGTCTTGAGAGGTTATCATGAAACACTTAAAGTAACAGAGAAGGAGTTAGGGGCGGGGGAGGTGATAATATTTGAGATCATCCATGCAGAACGTGTTAATATTTATTTGTATAATTTATTCCAGTTTCATTCTTGTAAGGATTTTGCATAATGCCAGCCCAGTGTATTGCTTTTATGTGCATATGTTTTGAAAACAAGGCCCTGTTCTTGCAATTGTGATACATTGTCACCAGGTGGAAATAGTGCATCCTGAGTAAGGAGCACTGCCCTCTAAGCCTTGTAGCATCTATTCATTTTGTCCATGAACCTGATGGATCCCAGTTTATTTATAAGAGTACATTAAAAACAATGCTTGAAGCCGGGCGTTGGTGGCGCACGCCTTTAATTCCACCACTTGAGAGGCAGAGGCAGGTGGATCTCTGTGGGTTTCAGTCCAGCCAAGGTTACAGAGAGAAATCATGTCTTCAAAACAAAATAAAACAAAACAAAGCAAACAAATAATAAAACAAAATCAAACAAACAACAAAAATGAAACAAAATAAAATAAAAACAATCCAAAACTTTTCTTGTTAGCACAGTTGGTTCTGCATCAGTCTTCTATAAAATACACTGTATGTGTCTAGTGTGTGTGTGTGTGTGTGTGTGTGTGTGTGTGTGTGTGTTGTATGAATAGGTGTACTCATGTTCCCATATGTACTCAGAAACCAGTGGATCCCACTTGTCACTCTCCACCTTGTTCCCTGTGACAGGCTAGCTCCAGCAACCAAAAGCTAGGCTTGTGGACAGCAGACCAGCAGACTACCAGACTACAGGGATTTTCCTGTCTCTGCCCCTACAGTGCTGGGGTTACAGGCTCCAATGCTGGTCTTCTTAGGTGGATGCTAGGAATTGAACTCAGGTCTTCATACTTGTGCAGAGAACACTGTCATTGCTGAGCCATTGTCCCAGTCCCCAAGATACTTTTTTTTAAAACAGGTTCTTACTGTGGTACTATGTAGTCCTGGCTGACCTGGAACTCACGCTTATAGACCAGGTTGGCCTCAAACTCACAGAGACCCACCTGCCTCTTCCTCTGGAGTCCTAGAACTAAAGGCATACACCACCACACATGCCTGGCACGGATTCATTTTCATTGTCTTATTTTAAGTAGATGTATGTGCGCCATGTGCCTAAAATATACTTTAGAGCTGCTCTGGGTTCTAACTTTTCCTCTGAAGCCCTTTACTTCTCTTTCTTAATATTTCCATTCACCTGTTTGGGAGAAGCTGAGGGTAGGAACCGTGGGAGTGTCTATAATTCCCTAGACACACAAGTGTATACTAGCCCACACACACTGTTTCTCCCTCTCCTTTCTCTTTCTCCCTCTCCCCCTCTCTTCTTCTCTCTCTCTGTGTCTATATGTGTCCCCATGGCTTCCTATCAGCAGCTCCAAACAAGTACCCGAGGTAGCAGATGCCCTCATGGACTTTTTGGAGTGTTTGTTTTCTTGGCAAAGGCTGTGCATCTGCTTCTGGTCTGCCCCATCAGAATGCCCACTGAACAATAAATGCCTGGATGCAATGAGTTCCTGGCAGCTGGCATTTTCAAATTTGCTGACCACCTACCCCCATAGCCTGTCATCTGTCCGTTATATACCTGCAGAGGAAGAAATAAGTTCACCTGGAATAACTTAGGGCCTTATTAGAGTTTTTACTTACACTAAGAAAACAAGGTCAATATCCACTTCTTGGTCTATGTATGTTGATGTGGAAGCTAACGAGTGAAAGCTGATGGAATGTTTGCTATGGTATCTGGTTAGTCTTGTAAACTATGGTTCAGGGAGGCTAATTAAGTCATCCAGCTAGGGCATGGTTAGACCAGGATTCATACCACACTATTTTTTCTTGAGGCCGTGCCCTGACTGTCTAAAAATCTTGGAATTGGAAGTATCTGGCACCTCTAGGTAACAATCCGTTTTCCACCTTAGAGAACAGACAACAGTAACAATGCAGATGGATATAGTTCCTCTTCAACAGTAACTGATGGCTGGGATATATGCCTTTAGGCAGCATCCACTTCACTGCCCCTTGGTGTCATACTTACAGGCATTCTTCCACAGGGCCATTGTGTTTGGGAGGAACTATGGTTCTGTAAGGTAGGGGTTGTGCTGGGTGCCAGTGATGCCTGCTAGACTGGGGAGGTGCTCCTTGTCCTCCTAGGAGGATGGCATCCATGTGTGTTCCTGTGATAAAAATATCACTATGAAAAGCAACATCAGGGAGCAAAGGGTTACAATTCCAGGTCACCATTCATTTTTGCAGGGAAGGATAAGCATGTGTGCTTATGCTTAACTCATTTTCTATATTCCTGTGCAATTTAGAATCCAAACCCAGGGCATGGTGCAGCCTTCTTTAGGCTGGCTGTTCCCATATCAATTTATATAATCAAGACTGTCCCCAAAGACATTCCCCTATGCCAACCTGACATTGATGGCTTTCCTTTGGCACTCTTTAGAGGTGAATCTACTCTGTGTTGACAATTAAAGCCAACCATCATAAATGGGCATATGTCTTTAATCACAGCACCCAGGAGACAGAAGCAGGCAGGTCTCTGTGGGCTTAAGGCCAGCCAAGTCTCAAGTAATCCATGGATAAAGAAGCAAAACAACAAATAAAGGAGTAACACTTTACACATTACAACAGGTACTCACACTCATGATTTTATTTGAGCCTCATACTGTATGGATTAAGCACAGATTAGTTTTTACAATTAACATAGCTTCAGAGACAAAGAAGCTAAGGCTAGAATGACAGTGTCTGTCCCCAAGACATGGAATTAGTAAATAATATTGTAGCTTGGGCCTTCTGACTTCAACTCTTATACCTGAAGTTCTTAGGTTCAATACAGGAGTCCTAGTTCAAGCTGAATCGCAGATAAATGACACATTTATGATGCAATGGCATCCTGTATTTAGGACATACACTTTAAAAGCAGTTGTGCAGGATATATTTACACCAAGAAATGATTTATTGTTCAGGAGAAACTCAGGTTTACCTGGCGTCCTGTGTTTGTAGTCCTAGCTCCGGCTGGGATCTGTGGCCCCATTTCTCTATGTCCCCACTCTGTCTGTTGATCAGTCTTGATGCCGTCCCAAACTAACCTGGGAGATATCTTTTTTTAACTTTGTTTCCCACCTGCAGTACGGCAGGTCCTTAACAACACTGGAACATTGGTTAGAATTATTTCCTTTTTCCAGATTGGAGGGAAAAAAACAAAACAACCCAGAACTCACTTAAATAATTCACTTAAGTGCTCACACAGAGTAAAGATGTGAAATAGTGAGGACCCAGGTCCCTGGCTGTGCCTTTTTGAGAACAGGCTTCTATCTTCTCTCTTCTCCTCTTTCCTCCCCTCCATCCTGTTCTCTTTTCTGTCTCATTCTCTTCATTCCCTCACCCCCACCTTTTTTTTTTTTAATTTTCATTCCAGGTTCCTTAGAACAAGATTTTATTTAGTTACTTAGAACTTTGTAGCAATTCTGTTGCTTCAAAGCTTCTTGAGTGCTGGAATTACAGGTGTAGACACTAAATCAGGCACAATGATTTCTTTTAGATTTCTTTTTATTTGTGTGTATGTGTGTGAGTGTATGTATATACCCAGGGAGGCTCGAAAGCAACAGATACCCTGGAGCTGGAGCTACAGGAGGTTGAAGAAGCCTAGGAGGGTGCTGGGACCAAACCTGGGTCCTCTAGAAAGAGCAGCAAGTGTTCTTCAGCACTGAGCCCATCTCTCCACGCCTAAAACATGTTTTTGTCTTGTTTTGTTTGTCTTAATGAAATGAAATATTTACAGCCACCCACAGAAGCATAAAGCTCCTTGAGGCAAGAAACCAAGCATTGGTCTTAAAACAAACAAAACCATACCCGGCATCCTAGCAAATGCTTGCTGTGCAGGGGTTCTTTGCTGCATAGCTGTTTCTTGACTGATGTGTTTTAAGAACAAATTATAAAAACAGACAAAAAAAAAAACCCCAGTTGCAAACTTAGTGTCATTTCCATCTTACACCCTAATAGTGCTCTTAATTTTGTCAGATCATAAGCTATGTTCCCAGACCTGAAGATGAATGGCCCCTGACCTCTCATGAAGTGACATCCTTCACATGGAAGGTTTATTGCTTCCCATGTCAGTCCAAAGGCTTCACTCTTCTTCATCACACACTGGCGCTGGGAGGGAAGCCGGTGACAGGGAATCTGGCTGGGCACGCACGTGTGATGTGGGGCTGGGAAAGCTCCCAGCCCTCCTGTTCACACAAAGCTTTCATCCAGTAATCACAGCCTGCAGGAGACATGGTACCAACTCATCTGGAAAACAAGATTAACTCATTTCAGTTAAGTGCTGATCAGAGATGTCAGCTTGCTGGAGATCTTCAGCCTGTGGATCTGGGACCACTGGGACTGGGGCTTGGGAAGCAGGCCTAACCAGTGGGAAGTCCTTGGGCCTGTGGGTGACACAGTCTGGAGCAAGGACAGTATCAGAGATGCAGTTCAGCTCTGACATGGCTCCTCTCTCTCTGGATAAGGATCTTGTAGATGTCCTTATTTGTTTTCTACTCAAAGTACTATGGATGAAACATAGGGTTTCATACATGCTAGGCAACTACTCCACTACAGATCTACATCTTCAACTCTTTCTCAGATTCCTATTCAGTCTCACCAAGTAGCCCTGGCTGGCCTTTGAACCTGTGATCCTCCTGCCTTATTCCCGTAAGTAAGTAAACTGACAGGCCTTTGCCACCAGGTCTGGCTATACGTCTTTCTCATCAGACTGTCTTCCTGAGTACCTCCCCTTCCACATAGAGCTATGAGCATCCTCCCAGATGCGGACGCTCCAGGTATTTTGCCTGTGGACCTCTTAACAAAGAATCACCCTGGACCCTGAGCTTGTGGCTTCATTAGGAATTTGTTTTAAATAAGGTGTTTTGTTTCTTGGTTTGTTTGTTTGTTTGTTTTTCCAGCCAAGCATCTTATTTGTTTTGAGTGGTGTGTGTGTGTCCAGGCCATGCTGCATGTGGGGAAGTGAGAGGGTAATTTTGTGGGGTTCATTCCATAAGCTTTTATGTAGATACCAGGGAACAACCTCATATTGCCAAATTTGCCAAATGTTGTTTTAGCTTCAGCACAGTGGCTGCGCCTTAATCTACTGCTATTTCAGCCAGCAATTGTGACTTCATAGTTATCAGTCTGCTTCTCTGGCAGCAGCCTGGCCACTCAGGCAGCAGTCTGATTGTGTTCCTGAAGGCACCTGCTCTGCGGCTGCTGCTAAAGGTAGCTTTGACTAAATCTCTATTGTTCTATTGTAAATAAGACTCAAGATTCGAGCCGGGCATTGGTGGCGCACGCCTTTAATCCCAGCACTCGGGAGGCAGAGGCAGGCGGATCACTGTGAGTTCGAGACCAGCCTGGTCTACCGAGTGAGTTCCAGGACAGCCTCCAAAACAATACAGAGAAACCCTGTCTCGAAAACCAAAAAAAAAAAAAAAAAAAAAAAAGACTCAAGATTCAAAGGTTGGGGGTGAAAACCTGCTAGCTCAGAGAGGTTGAGTGGGAGCTAATTTTCTCTCCTTGCTGACATCTCCCCAAAACCCGTTCTTCCACTTTGCCAAAACAAAAAAAGCCAAGCCACTCAAAATCCCTCCCTACTACTTCCAGCGCATCTCTCTACCTCCCCGGATGACCTCTGATGCTCTATGATTACTTTCTGTCAACTGTTTGCTAACTCAGCCTCCTGACCCAAGGTTAATTTTATTTAACTAATACAAATGCTAACTCAGGGTTCACAGTGTGATGGAATATCCCCCAACAAGTGCCTTTACCCACTTAGCAGTCTCCCCAGCCCTGTTCTTTTATTGGCAAGGAGACCATAAACAATCCACTTGCCCAGTGAGACCAAATTTCAGGATCTGAAAACAATTCCAGAGAGAAATTGGAGGATATGTGTCACAATGAGAGAATATTCCATACAGTTTCTTTAAGGCCTACTGGCTAAAGGAAGCAAGACTTTCTGTATGTCTTTGCGTGCATGGCCTTTGGTTGATGGAGAAGTAGACACACCTATTGGCTCCTGTAAATTGCTAGAGAAACTCAAGTGTTGTGGATGTGAAAACAGTAATTTCCTTCCCCTGGAAACTCACCACTTACTTTTCTTGGTAATAGACTAGCTGGGAGTTTTGTCAATAAATAGTAGCAAGATGTCCCAATTATTCATGCTTCAGAGGGAATTTTAAGGCTTGACGGGTTAGAGCTAAAGAGAGGGTTCAGTAGTTAAGAGCGTGTACTGCTCTACCAGAGAACCCAGGCTGAGTTCCCAGTGTACCAGAGGGCTCCCACCTGCCTGGAACTCCAGCTCCAAGAGATCTGAAGCTTTTCTTTTGGCCTCTAGGGTATTGTACTCATATTCACATACTTTCTCACAGGCACATACATATGCACATAATTTTTTAAACTAATATTTTTAAAGACTAGATTGGTGGGACCATCCATAGTTTTGATGAATATTAAACTTTATTTTTTATTCCATCAACTAGGAAGACTATCCATTTTGGAGCATGTAGTGTTTGTGAACAATAGTCTGAAAGGTTATCCCCAAAGATCTTGGTGATTAAAGTGTGAACAGATGATGGAATGATAAAGCTTAACACTTACAGATGTGTTTATATAGTGCCACTGCTGTGCAACACCATCTGATGGATGTATTTGAGACGAAGAGATCTACCACAAGGGGACACAGAACGAGTGAATATAAATGATTTCTCAGATTCCCATGTTAGTGTCTGAGCCTGATCAGTGTTTGAGAGTGAGTGACGGGAGCCTTCCTATGACCTGTCCTGTACACATTCCCAGACAGATGCATGGACATTGATCTTGGTTATGCTGTAAATGTACTTTACGGATTCCTCCCACGTGTGCCCATTGAAGTTAGTCCAAACTCATAACAAATGCTGTAGGATGTGGAAGAGGCATCATCTTAGCAGTTACTCTCCTGGACAGTAAATCACAGGAACCTTATGAGCCACCCTGATGATCTGGAACATTACTCCTCTCAGTGAGGAGTGACTAGATGGGTTCAAGGCAAAGGAATGCGATTTGGTATTATATGATTGCCATGATATGATATGGCGAGTATGACAATATGTGATGGCTAGTTTTTGTTGTTGTTGTTTTGTTTTGTTTTGAGACAGAGTTTCTCTGTAGCTTTGGAGTCTGTCCTAGTACTTGCTCTGTAGACCAGGTTGGCCTTGATCTCACAGAGATCCGCCTGCCTCTGCCTCCTGAGTGCTGGGATTAAAGGTGTGATAGCTAATTTTAATTGTCACCTTGACATAACCTTGAATCACCTGGGAATAGAGCCTCAGTGAGTAATTGGTTTGGTCTATGGTATATCTGTAGGAGACTGTCTTAAGGTAATTGATATAGAAAACCCCTGGCCATTATGAACTGTGTAAGAGGGGAGCAGAACACAAGCAGGTAAGTATGCATTCATTTCTGTCTTCTTTTGACTGTGGATAGGATGTGACTGGCTGTTTGACATTCCTACCTTGACTTCCCACTATGATGGACTTTAACTTGGCATTGTAAATTGAATTAAACCCCATTCTTCCCTAAGTGGGGTTTTGCCAGGATATTTTATCACAACAACAGAAATGAAGCTAAGGCAATATGTTAAATGATAAATATATCTTTGGAATGATATATAGCATGCTGTGTATTTTGATGACTTGTGCCTAAATTATGGATACTGGGTTAAGATTGGATGCCATTAAATTGGGGACATAGACCAATTAGAAGATTCATCAGCCAGGAAGACATTCTACTACCATTTAAAACACAAGTGAGCTTGGCTCCAACACACAGGCTTTGCCTTTCTTGCTCCATCAGAATCTCTGTGGGAAGCAGTTTCTGGTATCAGTTCTGCTGGCTCTGCAGCTCGACACTTGTCAAGTTCTGGGTCATCAGCTCTGTGATGCTCTAGATCATTCTTCTGATAACTTAGAGGCCTCACAGCACTGCATATCTCCACTCAGGGAGAAAGACTGCAATCATCCAGATCTAGTCATCCCACCAGAAAAGCTGAGGCTTTTCCTGAGTTATTCTGCTTATGGTCATGTATAGATTAGTGGGGATTGTGTCACATGAGTGCTGAGTTTCATGGAATGCTGGGGAAGTGAGTGAAAACCTGTCCAAGTTTATAAGTGTGTGGGAAAGTGTCCACCTTTTGTCATTTGGGCAAGGAATCATGATGGTCTCAGAATGGGTCTATGTCAACAGCTGTTGTCATCAAGAGCAGGAACTGCAAATAAAAAGAACAATCAGAAGATTGAGCTAAAATTAAGTCATGGGGACATCCCTAATCCCATTTTACCAGTGTCCTATGAAAATGTCATGAAATGCATGAAATAGAGGAAAAATGACATGAAGCAATGTGGAGAGAACATGATCTGAAGGCAGGGACAGACACTGGAACGGTACTGGCACTAACTGGGAATGTCTGGGGACACCAGAAGCTCTAGGGTCAAGGGGAAATTCTTCCTTGAGCCTCTTCATATTTACTTTGTGGTACTATGTTGTATCCTCATGATGTCACTTCCTGGACAGGCCCCTTTTCTTAAAGGCTTCATCACCACATAAGAACACCACAGACTAGACACCAAAGCTCTAGTATGCAAGGCCTTGGGGGACACTTACCCAGGCCATAGCAGACCCACTTCTCAGAGGTTTACATACATGGTGCAGAAGGAAGCCCTTGTCAAACTTCAGAGCCTTCATTTATCTTATGGGTGCACATGTTAGCTTCAGTTTATACACCCACACAGCCACCACCTCTCTCTCTGATTGGCAGCTGTCATTTTGTTTGTTTGAGACAGTCTCGGGTAGCCCAGACTGGCCTCAGTTTCACTATGTAGCCAAGGATGACCTTGAAATCCTGAACTTCCTGCCTCTGCCTGCAGAGTGTTAGGATTACAGGTATGCACCACCGCAACTGACTCCCCCTGTCTTTTCAGCTAGCTTTTATTTATGTTGTCTTAACAGCTTGTTTATTTTTATTAACCAATATATTGTATGTTAGGAAAAGCAATATCCTGCTCCTTTCACCAAATTCAAGGGACGGGTGATGCCTTGATGTTCTCAGCTGTAAAACGGGGCTAATAACATCTTGCACAGACAGTTGTTTGTGGGTGTATCAGGTAGTCACATTTTCTCTGAAAAGTGTCGAAAGGGAGATTGTAGGAGGAAGTCTGTATGCTGCCATTAACCATGTGACTTACTAGAGGCGCATACAGATAAGGTAATAAAAGGGCGTTTACCACACCGCTAACCACACCCACTTTAGGCATGACTAAAGACGTATACGGACAGACATAAAGATGTATACGTACGTAGGCGGTGAACTACGTCACTAGCCAGGCCCACTTTTGGGCATGGCTAGGGGGCGTTATGGGGGAAGGCATAAAAGACAGCACACAGGAGATGGGTTTGCCACACCTGATCATGTGATCCAAGCACTGGCTGTCAGCTTTTCTGCACCACACCTAAGGGCTTGATTTAACCTATGTTAAGTGTGCATTTGTGTGTGTGTTTTAAAAGCTAAATTTAAATCATAGTAGTGAACATTGATAGAGATACTTTGTGGACTACAGAAGGTAGTAGCATAATAATTGCAGCAAGTAGAATAATGTAATTAATACACTATAACTACCCGATGGAGACTATATATTATATATAGACTGCAAGCTCAGTCTGCCCTGCACCTTGCTCTAGCTGCAGCATCTACTGACCTATGTTTGTGCCTTGGCTAATCAACATGTGTGAAGTGTTTGAATTCAGAGTCCAGGGCTGAGAGATGCTGCTGAGACTGGTGTGGTCAGATCTCTCTGATAATGGGTAGCACCATTATCCTGGGTCAGGCAATAACTGAGTTGGGTTTTGATGATTGAATAAGAGTCTTTCCAAACAAATAAAGCAAGTAGAATGGGAAGAAAAAAAAAAGGGGGTTTTGCAGATAGAAGTGCTAAAGGATGAGACTCTGTTAGCTCTTTGGATAGATGCTCCAATGTGAAATTCCCTCAGGTTGGTCTTGCATGGATCCCAGGGAACAGTAAGGTGCACGATAAGAAGTGACCGTTAGGAAGGCTCTATCCAAGCTGTATCCATTTCCCTCGTCCTCCTCTTTGTTCTCTGCCGTCTCTAACTCTTTGGTGATGGGAAGCCATTTGTTGCTTTGAAATTAGTTAGAGCATGGTGACCTGAATGCCAAGGGTTTCGTGGTAAACACATTCAATTATTCTGCAGTCCCTTCAGTGACACCTAAGTGATAACTGTGGGTAATGACAAAGAAGCCTTTTGCTAGATACAGCACATGGCATCGGCCTGCCAGACTGCCAGCAACATCATTGGCTTTATGGAAGGAGATTTCAAATAAGGGACGGGGGTGGCTGACTGCCTCCACAATATTTATAAAGTATGGGCCATTGTGTGTTTATAGTATTTCTTTTTATGGATGCCCAAGTTATTATTTTTTATTGGTTTGGGTACTTATTTTGCACATTTGTAAACAATTATGTAGTTCTGCAGCTGTTGTGCCACCGAGGCCATATGTGTCGCCAAGTCAGGAGAAAATTCCACAAGGGACTCTTGTTGAATATCCTCATGAAGAAGTCACTGCGATGCCAAAAAATAAAAAAATAACCAGCACAGGAATTTCATTGCTCCCTAGTATTAGAAGCTAAATGAATTTCAGGGTTCTGTTTTGTTTTGTTTTTTAAAGAAAATAAAACTTCAGATTTGGAGTCAAACTTTGTGACTAGATCTGAAGGGCATTCCTGCACATGAATGGAAGATGTGGTGCTCCCCCAAAATGAATTAGTTGGAAAATCATGCCTTGTAATAACATAATAACATTGATCTACTATGCATTCACCTTCATCGTTGTTATTATTTTCATTAATTTACTTGGCATGTGCATACGCATGCATCTGCCAGGGCTGGTGAATGGAAGTTAGAGTACGACTTTAGGGAATCTTGCCATGTGTGGGTCTGGATATTGAATTCAGTTCTTCATGCTTAGCAGAAAGCTCTTTACCCGATGAGCCATCTTGCTGACCTCCTCTTCTTGATAGGTAATGTATGTATGATTCATGTATACGTGTATTTGATAGCTGATACTCTAAAATATATGCCTGCTTATATGATTTATATGTTCATATATTTCATATTAATATAGAACTTACATGCATATGTGTCCTTCATCTTTGTCCTTTGAATACGGATACAGGGTTTTAGTATGTAGCCCTGGCTGGCCTGGAACTTGCTATGCAGAACAGGTTGGCCTTGAACTCACAGAGATCTGCCTATTTCTGGTTCTCCAGCACTAGGATGAAAGTGCCATCATGCCTAGTCCCCTCTTTATCTCTTGTTGGCTGCATATATAACTGTATATTAAATATATAAATATGTTCATTATATAAAATGTACAAATATGTACACAAACATATGTACATGAACACACACACATGCATGCACATACACACACATATACATGTATGTATATATTGTTTAAGGGGACTCATCAGGTTTTTTCTGAGGAAATTTTTAGAGCTAAGAAATATTTACTGAGCTGGGCGTTAGTGGCACATGCCTTTAATCCCAGCACTCGGGAGGCAGAGGCAGGCGGATCCTGTGAGTTCGAGACCAGCCTGGACTACCAAGTGGGTTCCAGGACAGCCTCCAAAGCCACAGAGAAACCCTGTCTCGAAAAACCAAAAAAAAAAAAAAAGAAAGAAATAAATAAATATTTACTGAGTATTTAACACATGTAAGGAATGTTTCTGTTACCTTGTGTGAGGGAGTGGGAAATAGAGACCAAGGAAGTGGTGGTGAAAAATGGACACGTATGGAGCAAGCCATGAGCTGGAACAGTGGTACCCATGGCTGTGTTGACACAACCTTCATTCATTCTGTATGATCGTTAACCTATGAGGTGCCAGACACTGTAGGAAGCAGTAGTGGTGAGTGAATGGAGCAGCTGAATTCCTCTGTAGCAGAGCTAATGCTTTTTGGCTGAGATTATGACCCCAATAATATATGCACACCTGGCTTTAGATCCAATCTTTTCACATACTGTCCCTAGGACATCAGGTAACCCTGAGACTTCTCACAACCTCCTTTTCTTGTCTGTGATGTGCTTATAGGTGCTTTTAGTACATGTGGTATATATGACAAGGGTCCTAGAAGATGAAGATGATGGCCGAGGAGTGAGAAGGAGCCCACTGCTGTGCGTTCCTTCTGTGAGACCACATTCACCACATATATGCAGGTGGCATTATGTTTTGTTTCAGGAAACGAGGGGGATTTTAAGTACAACTGTTTCCAAAAGAAAAGAAATTTCCCCAGATATGTTGAAAGAACATTTGGAAATAGATATCTTTATTCAAATAAGTAAGTTTGTTCTATCATACTTGGGTTGATAATGTTTCCATGTAGCCTCTCCTCTGAGGTGTATTGGCTAACAGTTATAATTTGCCAAATGGAAACACCACTTAGCTCTAAACGGCAAGTTAAGAATGGATCTGTAGCCAGCGGTATTATCCTTTTCTCCCAGTGTAGCATGCAGCTATCAAAAACAAAGCAAACAAATAAGGAAAAGAAAACCTGCAGCCTTTATTTGCATTTTTCCTGTAAAATATGATTCCTTTCACTTACACTGTTTTACTTTCATTGTAAGCATGTCCTCACCAAACTGTTTTACTCTAAGATAGTCTCAATTCAATTTAAAGTGAAAGGGTTTTTTTTCTGAGTTTCGATAATTTACATATAAAAGCATTACTATACACTTTATGAAATGACTGTGTTCAGAAAAAACAATGATTTCAGTTTAATCGTACTTTTATCCTCCAAGCCACAATGCTTTCCCATCACCTCTGGTCTCCCTAACAATGTTCCTTCTTGTTGTAATTTAGTGACTGGAAATGGATGTGTATCCTCAAGGCCCCACCAATAAGACTTAAGGCCCACTGCTGATCGGTTCAGACTTCAAGATGAAATGTGTGGGCCACACAGAGCATCTTTATAATAATCCGATCATGACAGTGATACAGCTCTTTCTCAATTGCTTCCTCTCTTCTCCCACGAAATATTCTTTGCCGCTGGACACATCAGTTATGACAAGCACATACAAAAACCGTTGTACCTCATTTTATTTCCTGTTGTGCAGTGTTCTTTCTTCTTTCCATATCTTTTAGGTGACTGTAGTTCTGGAAGAGTCCTTAGGAACTCCTCATCCTCCTCGGGGACTCATGTTTCAGCGAATCTTTGAGAAATGCAGTCATGTTTTTAGGATCTGGGCCACCATATTTGTTCCTAGGGAGTCTGCCAGTGTTTCAAATTCTTGACCCTTGAGCGTGAGTCTCTGACAATAGGAGAGAATTCTGGGTTTTATGGTTCTGCAAGCCTGTGTGTGTGTAAATGTCCATGGTCACTGTTGCTTGTCTCTCCTGAACTTTAGAGCTCTACCTCAAGTCCATTGTCGGAGCAGTGGCCATAGTGGCTTCCCCCAAAAGCACACTAGATCATTTTCTTTGGGAGGGGTCACTTAACAGCTTTGTAAACCGGTATGGACAAACATTCATTCAAATAAACTTGCGGGGAGGGCAGGCAAATGGTTCAGTAGATCCTCTGAACCTATACAGTGGAAAAGGCAATTTCTACAAGTCCTTTATCCTCCACTTACATACCTGGCATAGTCATCTCATTTCATCTGTCTGTCTGTATATCTATCTATCTATCTATCTATCTATCTATCTATCTATCTATCTATCTATCTATCCATTCTTAGCTTATTCCTTAAGGACCATTGAGTGCTGATGACCTATAAGTATGGACTTCTATGACTCTCAGCCCACATTTTTTTCAGAGACCATTGTTAATGATTTGGGTACCACTTTGTGTCCCGCAATAGACAAGTGACATAGATATGTTCTAACCTACTCTCCTTAATTTATATATTCTATTTATGTCTACAACAAAAACATTTTTTCCAGATGTGGTGAACCATATCTATAATTCCAGCCCTCTGGTACATGGGGGTAGGCAGGGGAGAATCTTCAGTTTAACGCCAGCCTGGGATGTATAGCAGGAGCTCCTGGATAGAAAGGGAGAGAGGACAGAAGGGAAGGAAGTGAGGAAAGAACGAAGAAAAGAATGAGGAAGGGAAACTGGCTGTTAGATACCATTGTTGCTCCAGGCTATAATAACAAATGAACTTAAACTATAGCCGTAACATACATGTGTTGCCTTGGTTTTTCTGTGTCTTTCTGTTGTCCCTGTTTTAGTGTCTTTTCTTGCTTCTCCCCAACTCAGTCACTCAGTGTCCCATTCTTCCCAGAGCATCTGTATAGTGCCCCTTTGCTCCTCTGACCACTAGAGCTCTTTGTGGTCAACCTGGACAGTTGCTCATTGCATTCCCAGTGTGTCATGGTCAAAAGCAAGCTTGCTCTGTGTTCTTGTACCAGACAAAGCTAGCTGATGTAACAGCCCCCCAATTGCAGTGAATTTGCATTCAACCCTCAATATATTATGGATTTTATTGCAGCTGTAGATGCAGTACAAAGTGGGTTATTGCTTGATGTAGACTTTATCAGGCCTGGAATTTAGTCTGCTCTGTTCCCACTAGACTTGGAGGAGAGGAGAGGGATGAAGACAACAGTGTGAACTCATCTCTGTGCCAGGGCTGCGACATAATATCTCCTCATTTCTACCCCATTCCCTTTGCAAGAATCCAGGCCATCCAGGAAGAAGAGGGATGTGGCTTTAGTGACAATCTAGCCACATCCCCCCTGTTCTGGCTCTCACTCTTCCATTCATAATCTGTAATTAAATCTGTGGCAAGTGCTTGTCACTAGGTGAACACTCTTTGAGAGCCCTGGATTCCAGCAAAGAACAAAGCCTCAGGTGATCCAGTGCAATCCTCAGATCCTGTTATCACTTCAGTTAACGAGCAGCATGGGTTTTCTGCCGTGTTCTACGGAAACCAAGAGTCCATGTAACTTTTCACAACTCCTGTGAACAGTCTCTCACATCTTCCTCCAATCATGCCCCTCCTTGTTATAGACCTAAATAATATCACTTTTGTTTTATTTCATTTTGTTTTGTGTGTGTGTGTGTGATGTGTGTATGCATTGGTGTGTGTGCCCACACAGAGGATAGAAGTCACCATCAACTATCTTCCTTTATTGTTATCTTCTTTGCTACTTTATTGTTTTATTAACTAAAGTTGTTCTTTGATAGTTTCACACATGTGCATAAGGCATTCTAACCACTCTCATATACACCCCCCAGTCTCCTCTCTCCACTGCTCCTTCACCCCCTTTTCCTACTAATCTCTTCCTCACACTCATATCTATTAGTTTTATGACCATTGCATTTAACCAGAACTGTCTGTATGACTGAGGGTTTGAAGCTATCCTTTGGAGCCTTGTAGGCTCAATTGTATAGAGGCACAACTGAAGAAAATGACTCCTTCTCTCCCAGAGTCTTATCAATGGCAGAATGGGAAAGGGCCTCATAAGCCCCCGACCCTTCCATGGCTGGTTGTTCACAGGGCCAGCCTTGTATAGGCTTACTGTGTTTTTGGAGGGAGGGTCTCTCAATGAACCTGGAGTTCTCTGATTGACTAGACTGGCTGCTGTTCAAGCCCCAGGAATCCTTGTGCCTCTGTCCCAGCCAGCACTAAGGTTTCACACACACACACACACACACACACACACACACACACACACACACACACACACACACACACACATACACAGTGTTCAGCTTTTCTGTGGGTGCTAGAAATCCAAATTCAGGTCTTCTTGTCTATATGGTACCATCTGAGCCACCTGCCTAACTCCAAGGCAAGCCATTGTTAGCACCTACAGTGAGCAGTATCATTATAATACATACTGCTTCTATTTGCTAGGGCAGGTCTAAGCCCATTGGCCTGGGAAGTTTGGGGAAGCAGATGCCACTCACATGAAATACTTTAGCACAAAGATAAAAATCCTGGAGAAAGATCCCCATCCAGCCCCTTCTTAGTTTGCATCAAACCCTTTCACTACCCTTGTGATCAAAAACTGCATACTGTAAGCCCTGAGTAAATACTGCATGACTGTTTTTCTGGACCCTGAAGCAGGCATTTTTCTGGAGAGCACTTGAAAAATGACTTGATGGCATTTCCTGTGTGCAAATATTTCTAGATGTATCTCATTCCTAGCAATTTCTCCTTAGAGTCTCCACAGGCAAAGGTGTAGTAAAGAACCTCAGTACATAGTAGGCGCCTTAGATGACAGGTCATTTGAGTAGACAGAGTCCTGAGCCCAGGGTTCTCTGTGCTGGAAGATGCTTACACAGTCGAGTGGTTTGTAGTGTTTTGTGGAAACAGAAGGCATGGGTTTCCTTATTGGCAAAATGAAGGGGAGAAGGTCACCATAGGGTATCATTTCCATGTCTGCCTTGATCCACTGGGTAGACTTGGCTGGTCTGATGGTTTCCTTCTTTTATTCAGTACAAGGAGGATATCAGTCGATTATAATTCTCCGAAAAGATCTTAAAACCTAGGAGAAGATGCTGTGGGCCAGAAAAAAGGGTCAGATGGGGAACACAAATGACTTCCATTTCTGTGGTCCCTGTAATCACTAGGGGTTATATACATACATACAGACAGACAGACAGACAGAGAGACACACACAAAGAGACAGACACACACACACAGACAGACAGACACAGACACACACACGCGCGCACGCACACACACACTTAGTTATGAACACCCACATCACAAAATGGCTTTCTGACATCTGCGGTACACTTCCTCCTTGCCTTAACCACAGAAGCCCATAAACGGACTCCAGAACGGAGAATAGCTTTACAAAGCAAAGAGTGGGGGAGGGTGACCTGAAGCACTTACATTTACTGGGTTTTATGAAGAGAGGAAGAAGGTTTGAAAGCCAAGTGTCACAGAGGACATCCTGGCATCCTGCTGCTCTAGTGACTCCCGCTGTTCTCCCTGCCCTGACTCCACCTGGCAGAGTCAGCCCACAGTTACAGTAGCAGCGGTGGCTGACTAGTTACTGACCATTCCCTCACCTGCCCTTTCCATAGGATGTACAATCCTATTTTTTTTAGTGCATTTCCCCCACCCCAAAAGACAGGCTGACAAGGAGAGGCTCTGCTGTCACAGTTAAGGCTGGCTTCTTATGGTCTCAAAAGAGGTAGCCTTCTAAGTGGCAGCTGCCAACTGCCTCAGCGTCAGAGGTTCTGTTTCTGTCTTCCTGAGAAACAGCTCTGTTAGGCAAAGGTGACATTTTTTTAAGGCCCTGTGTGTCTCATAAAAGTTTCTAAGGTTGTTATTGGAGAGGAAGCAGCAGTCATTTCTAGATTCGGAAAGCTGCCAGAGTTGAAGAGATTATGCTTCCTGTCCTAATATTACATGTGAGGTATGTATATGATGGTGCCGTTATCCTAACTATTTTTCATTATCATCATAATTAGACAAAATCATATTTCTGTATAACTTGTAATTTGAAGAGTCTCTCTATGTGACTCTGGGCTTTACAGATGTAAATCTGGGTTCTAGCTGGCCAGTGAGATGTGACGAGATAAAGAGAATTTTGGAATAATGAGACTTTTATAGTGTTGGAGCTTTGGCATCTTATAATACAAGTATATCTGTATTCCCTCACCTTTTTCAGATGGTGGGATGTGTGTGAGCATCTTCTGGTTCTGGCTCACCCATGAACAATCCTTCACACTTTTTATTATTGTTGCTGTTAATTTAGCATCCTTATTGCTTTGGCTACCCTTGTTTCTCCCACATGGACCAGATGGGGAGGTTAGTCAGGTACGCTTGTTCTCATTTGGCAGGTGTGGATGCAGACATAGCTACAGCTGGAGGGGACAAGGGATGACCAAGCTGGACCACACAAGCACACTGTTCTTATATTAAGTATTGGGGGGAGGACTGTCCCAGTCTCTGTTTGTTTCTACCAATTATCCAATATTATTTTTTGTTGTCACTGGAGTGAGGGTAAATGATACCTCCCATGTCACCAGTTTTAGTCCCAGTACTAAGAATCCATGGACTATTAGAACAAAACTCGACAGCTCAAAGCTCCTGACTCTTAAGTTGGCTGGATCTCTTATTGTCTGGGTGTCAAAAAGTGTTTGGCATGCTTATCCATGTCTGGAAGGCATGAGTCATTTTCAGCAGGCCAGCAGTACCCCTCTTGACACAGAGTAACCTCTCAGTCACCTTGTGAGTTGACCAAAGTCAGGGCTGTGGTTTTACCTCTGAATTCTCAAGTACCTTCTTAAAAGATGTTTGTTGAATGACCGTGGGATAGTGAAGACTATTCTTGTGGGTGTTTCAAGCAAGAATATGTGATAATGAGCCTTTCTCTGGTACCCAGATATTCCTATCAGTGTGTGCCTGTGCAAGTACCAGGGTCACATTTAGACAGTCTTTTATTGGGTGCCACTTGCTTTCAGAGAGCAAATGGCCCATCCTCGAACATTCCCTGTCCTTATGGATTCTAGGAAGAAGAGTAGAATTGAGATGAAAATTATCCTGGTGAGCAGAGGATTGGGCTGGGCTGACTGTGGGAGATTTCTCTTTACAGAAGAGGGAAAATGTTTTGAACAGTGGGGAACTAAGTGAGAAATTATGCATTTATTACTAAGTGTACAGGCACACAAGGAAACCTCACTGTTCCCCGAATTATGCCCTGAGCAGACATGGCTTCCAGAGGAAGGTCATGACGGATTCCTCTGTCATCAGATCCTTCCCCCTAACTGACGCCATGGAGTCTTGCTTCTGCTGCTCCCAGGCATGTCCAGTGTTCTGAGTCCGAGAATGCTGCTGAGTTAGAAAAGGGCTTCATCTTCTGAGACTGCCTCAGTGCCACAGGCCTGATGGGAAAGAAGGAGGACTAGGAAAGGCTGACTCGCTGGGGGCCAACCTTACAATACCCATGTTATTCCAGCAGTGGGTTGGGCCAGAGTCCAGGTGAATGCACCCATCACCCAGGACACAGTGCCCTCTCTGAAAGTGAGGCTGTGCAGGTTTATCCCGAACAGAACCAACACTGCTGCTGAGGTTTGTGAAGCCTGTGCTGTGAATAGTGTTTGGCAGCATCCACAGGCTTGGGCCTTTGTACCCAGTCAGTTGCAGGATTAGGGAAACAACTCAAGCAGGTTTCTGGCACTCTGGTGAGGAGAAGGGCCCTGGTCAGGAGCTGTGCTATAAAAGTTCCAGTTGAGGACAGGAATCTAGAGTAGGCAGTGCGGACAACATGCCCCTCCTCACAGGCATAGGGGTGCCATTTAATTTCTCTGAGTGCTGGAAGGGGACTTGGTGAAATTGATTTGGCAGAAAGGTTAATGTGTTATGGCTGCCAATTGGCCGATTGAATTGCTAGTAATTGAGGTAGGGGAAGCTTTTAATTTGATACACTAAAGGCAGGTCCACTAGAGCACACATCTTGGTTTAGATGTATATGTGTGTGTTTGTGTGTGTGCACACCTGTGGTGGTTTGAAAGAAGATGGCCCTCAAAGGGAGTGGTACTATTAGGAGGTGTGGCCTTGTTGGAGACAGTGTGTCACTGTGGGGACAGGCTTTGAGGTCTCTTTTGCTCAAGCTTTCCTCAGTGTGACTGTCAATTGACTTCCTGTTGCCTCTGAGCCAAGATGCAGGACTCTCAGCTCCAGCACCACATCTGCCCACACGCTGCTATGCTCCCCACCATGATGAAAATGGACTGAAGCTCTGAAGCCTCAAGTGAGCCCCTCAATTGAATGCTTCCATTTAAAGAGTTGCCATGGTCATGGTGTCTCTTCGCAGCATAAAAGACTAAGACAGCACCTATGTGAGTACATGTGTGTATGTGTGTGCATATGTATGCACATGTGTGTGCATACGTGTTTGTGTATATGTATGTTTGTGTGTGTGCCTGTACGCGTGAAGTGTATGTATGAGTGTATGTACATATGAATGCAAGCATGTGTATGCATTTGTACCTGTGTATATGTAGTTAGATATAGTCATTTCTCTAAATCTCCTCAGGTTTATATGGAGTTATTAGCATTCTTTGGCTAGTTACAGGCCCTGACTTAAAACCTTGTAAAAATCACAAAATATCATTTTATGCAATGTAAGTCCATATTGTTGGATACATGTAAATATAGGCTCTCAGGGGTCTCCCACATGGGATGTACCCTTGTGGTCCCTAGGGCAGGGGCTCCACAGATGCAGCTTATGGTTAATACCTGCATGTTCTTGCTTCTGTAAATAAAGTTTTATTGAAACAGAGCTAGCTTATTTGTGTAGGGACTGACTGATGCTCCTCCACACTACAAGTTAGCTCATAGCAGAAATAGTCCTGCCAAAGCTTAGACTATTTATTATGGTTCTTTCTCTAGTAACAGAAAGCATTTACTGACCCCCAAGGTTTGCCAGACTTAGCAAATAAGAAGATGCCCATATGCATTTGAATTGCAGACAAACATTGATTTCTTAGCAACAAAGCATTCTAAATGTAACTGGGTAGCTTGTACCTTTTTTATTTTCAATAGGGAAGCCCTGTGACTCCTGAGCTGAGTATTGGAAGGAACTAGAATCTCCTACTTGGCATGTATCTTTTATCAAGCCTATTTTTGTTCATATTTATTTTACTGCTCTGTAATGTTACATGTAGTAGCGTATAGATCATGTGTAGATAAAGAAACGTCCAGGTATTGGGGTTCCATGCTTGATTCAGATGAGCCAGCAGCCTGCAGCAGCCTGGCCAGCTCACAGTGAGTCATGAGGTAAACTTCATGTCTGCACAGTCCTGATGTGGCCCTGAGCCCTCAGTTCCCAGGGATTGCAGCAACCTGCTTTTCTTTTCCCTTTGGTCTATCATGTGAGTTTCACCCACCATCTCTCCGGTCTCTGGTGTGCTTATGAATCTTCATGGAGATCCAGGCAACTAGCCAGCTTGTCACAGGGACCATCCTAGCATATAGTAAAAGCCAGGGACCTTCTGGATATGGTGTCCTGTCATGGGAGTGACCACACACTTCCTCCCAGAGAGAGGAAGGAAATGGAGTGAGCATGTGGAGTTTGCTCAGAATCTCTCCTGAGTATCATCTTCCTGCCTCCGGCCCTGAGTGTCTTTCTAGTGCAGCCAGGAGCCAGGCACCTGCAGGTTCGTGATCAGGAGGTGCACTGCAGCAGGGAAAGGAAACACCCTCCTTTCTCCTGGAGCCACATTTGCATTGTCACTGAATTGTGGTGACAGTCCCTAAGGCTTCATCTCTGAACCACCGAGCAGGTCATCCATAGTTGGTATAATTCTAAAGCCAGAAAGCTGGCAGGCTGTCGTGATTAATCTTCTTTTGCTACGATAAAACATCATGACCAAGGCAATTTAGGAAGCCTCTGATTTGGGTTCAAAGGATTGGGGTCCATGATGGCAGAGCAGCAGGAACAGATGAGAGCTCACATCTTTATTCACAAGTAAGAGCCAGAGACATTGGGACTAGCCAGTGTTTTGAAACCCCAAAGCCCTGAACAAGGGCTACACCTCCTAATCCTTCCCAAACAGTTCCACCAACTGGTGACCAAGCATTCACACATGAGTCTATGGTGGCAGGTGGGAAGGAATACTCCTATTCAAACCACCACACAGGCCACATGAGTCTACGGTGGCGGGTGGGAAGGAATACTCCTATTCAAACCACCACACAGGCCACATGAGTCTACGGTGGCGGGTGGGAAGGAATACTCCTATTCAAACCACCACACAGGCCACAGCCATTCTGCACAAGACAGTAAATGCTGTCTCATGTCTTATGGAATGAGATGGCAAACGAGCTCCATTAGCCTTTGATGGCCAGGGATCCATCCTCTGTCACCATGGAGATGATGTTTTCTGCCTTTCCTCTTTCACCTGTAAAATTATCCTAAGTCCCTAACTTGCATTATTCCCTATACCACAAACAAGGCTTGTCAAGGTGGTGAAGACACAGTGGATACTCTGAAGAAGCACTGTTCACTGAAGAAATTAGAGACCTAAAAACATGCCTGAGAGGTGAGATGAGTAGTGGGGTAATGGCAGCAGGTTGGTGCTGGTCACGTGCTCATTGCGTTTCCATGTGCTTTTGATGGATAAAGAAACCATCCTGAGTGGCTACAGAGCTCACTAAAGTAGGATGTGGTGATGCACTGCGCCATTGCAGCATTCAGGAGGCCGAGGGAAGGAGGGCTGTCACAAGTGAGCCTGGCTGCATAGTGAGACCTCATCTCAGAAACCTGGGGATGTAGCTCAGAGGTGGAGCACTTCACTGGTGTGCTCAAAGTCCTGGGTTCAATACCCAGCATAACCACCACCACCACCAACAACAACAACAATAACACCCCAAGAGGTCAACCTGGTTTAAGAGTGGGGTTTTGCTATATTTTAGTGCTTAAGGGCATGTGTATGTATATGAGTAATATTTCCATGTTGCTGCTAGTCTCCCCTGGTGTCATGGCTGTTTTTCCTGTTTCACTCACCATTGAGCTGGGTGCTAAATCCATATGCTGGGTAGGAAGGACAATTCTCACCTCTCACATTGTATATGTCAGGGTTTGAACTCAGGTTGCTGATCTTGGTGGCAAATGCCTTTACCCAGGGAGCCACATTGATAACCCTTGGAGTTGATTTTTGAACTTGAACCTGGATCTCACTGTCCAAGTCAGGAGTTCTTCAGGCAGGCTCTTTCCTGGAAGAACCCAGGTTAATCCCCACAGTCAGTCCCACTGTTGGTGACCTGACTGACTCAACAAGCATCAGGTTGAATGAACCAAGCAAGCGTCTTGTTCTGTTCCTTCTCCTTCCAGAGCCTGGATTCCCAAGGCTTCATGCCATGGGTGCTTAACCTCAGAAGAAATGACTAAAATTTCCATTCCTGTTGCTAGTCTTCCCTGGTGTCATGGCAGTTCCCACCCCCCCCCCCCCACTTCACTCACCATTGAGCTGGGTGTTAACTCTATCCCATAAAGGAAACTCCTTTTATTGTTTAATGTGTGTGGGGGGGGCATTGCCACTTCGTGGAGAAGACTGTGGAATCTGTTCCCCTTGCCTTTTTTCTTTGGCACTGTCTAGAATTATAACTTTTAAAGTCCTTCTTGGCTAGAGGATTTTTTATTGTAAACATAAAACGTTCATTGAAACATTAAACATTTTACAGCTGTTTTTCAGCACATAAATTTTCATAGACACCCACCCCCTCACAGCCACACCCACATCATATATTTCTCTTCTTTTTATATCCCTTCTCCTCAAATGGTTCCAAGACTAGTGTTTCAGGGTGGGTAGAGGGCTCAATGACAGATAAAATATGATGGTTGAAATAAATCATGCCATTTGGGAAAACACACACACACACACACACACACACACACACACACACACACACACACTATATTTTAAAAGGAGAAATGTGTATTGTGCCAGAGCCCAGCCAAGGAAAGCGAAGTCTCTGGTTGTTCCTTCCAGCTCTGGCTTGAGCCTCTGTGACCAGGGCCCTGCTCTATCCCTGCCTGAGAAGGACACAGGGAAAACCCAGAATGTGTCTCCACTTACAACTGTACTTGGAGGAGAGCTGCCTCTACAGAAGCCTGGGGTTGGCCCAGGAGCGTGTTTTGACTTAGCCAATGCCTGGATGTTGGGCTACTTTTCAAAGTAGAGTCCAACAGAAAGCTGACTTTCTTAGGTCCCAAATTGTCAGAATGACCCTTCTGGGGTGGATTACTTTTCTAATTTCTGTCACAAAATACCCAAAGCAACTTGAGGAAAGACGGTTTTTACTTCCATTCAAGGGGACCACGGTGGGGAAGACTTGTCAGCAGAAGTGGGAGGCAGCTGATCCAGTTTCATCTGGAGGCAGGAAACAGAAAGTGGATAGGAAGTGGTAACGGCCTTTAAAACCCCAAGGCCCATCCCTGATCCAGTTTCATCTGGAGGCAGGAAACAGGAAGTGGATAGGAAGTGGTGACAGCCTTTAAAACCCCAAGGCCAATTCCACTGACCCACCTCCTCCCAGAAGACCTCACCTCCTTCTCCTAGAACCTTCCAAAACAGTACCACCAGCTGGCAGCCAAGTGCTCAAAGACTGAGACTGTACATACATGCATGCACACATGAGTTCAAGTGTTCTTGTAGGGCGCCACACCCTCCTGGAGTTGGACTTGTATGCATGTGAGCTGTCAGACATGGGTGTTGGGAACCAAACTAGGGTCCTCTGAAAGAACTCTTAACCACAAAGCCATCTCTCCAGACCTCCAAATATAATTGTGAGATGTGCTTGCTTAGTTCATGCCTCTCTCACAGCCAATCCAGAATGTTACTTAGGCTCCAGAATGAGACATGAGTAATCCAAAAATCTTAATTTGTGTACCACCCTGAGCACCATGATGAACTCTCAGGCCATCATGCTCTGTCTAATGCAGGATTTTATTATCCTGCTATGCAGCATGTTCATGCTGTATGCACTACCTTCCTGTTAGTCGTTTGCTTATCAAACCTTCTGTGGTAGTATAGTACTTGTGTTCAAGCCATCTTTACCTTACTTACTATCACAAAGGTAATGATGCCAACAATCCAGAATGTGAAGAAAAGGTTCGAAGACCTTCCTTTACATGAAAATAGAGATCAGAATGTTCCCTGCTTTCATACCTCTGCGGCAAGTCTCCAAATGTATCCCCCCAAAGATAGGGAGCGTTGTATACTATGTATATCCCTATTTTCTAGTTCTACTGACCTAGAATATCCATGACTATCTGGCATATGTGCTATGGACACAGCCTACATGCCAGAGAGCTGTGCCCCAACTCTGTCTCCAGTTTGTCCAAGAAGAAAAACCAGTAGAATTTTGGTGACTGGCTAAATGAGGCTTGTCTACACCCTCACAAACAGCTCATCACCAGCCATCTATAAAGCAGCCTAAAGTCTATAAGAAGGTATTAGCATTTCACATTGGTAATGAGCCCTTGCTGACCAGTCATTCAGTTGTTTCTACCTGCTCATTGCTGGGCATTCTGCTTGCCAACCCCCGGGGATTCAGAGTTAAATAAGAAACACAAGCTTAACTTGGCCCCTGCTGCCTGTGAAGTTCATTGTTCACCTTTTTTCACTGATCTTCTCAGGGTCTTGCTCCACCTCAGCAGCAAGTCTAATTTTCTACCGGAAAGACCCTAGCTCTTATTACAGTGTGGACAACACCACCAACATGCCCTAACTGGTTAGCAGATGGTAGCTGTGTGAAGTCACTGAGCCCAGATAGGAATCAGCAGGGAGATTAGGTAAATGCTTATTTGAGGTGCTGTCAGGGCCCGCTGTGAAGGGTTCCCTGCTGCAGTTATTTTTTCATGTGCACTCGGATTACATAGCTCAGTGATATTCCATCTACATGTACCTTGCCCTCTGACACGACAAACACAGATGCCGCCCGAATCCTTACAAAGCCGTATATCTCAAGCACGAAGAACATCTTTGGGAGGAGAATTGATTCGCAAAGCAGCCCAACACACGATCTCTTATTTCTCCTAACAATCAAATAATTCATCTTTATATTCCTCGGGGCCACTGTGAAACCCAAACCTGAATGAAACCAAGAACCATGGGTTTATTCGTAGAAGTGAGAACAGAGCACTTAGCCAAGCGTGTTCTAAAATTATCAATCATTGAACACATGCCAGCTGTGTGGGAGTTCTCATTGGGTAGGTTGGCCAAATTTATGGTATGCTCTCCCCTCCATAAGCCAGGGCTGCCTGCATGAGAGGTAGTGGTGTCACTACATAGATGAGGAAACTGAGCCCCAGAGAACTTATATTCCCTGCCATACAGAGAGGAAAGGGGGAGGGAGCTTTTCAGAGAGCTCAAATTAAAAAACATAAAAATGTTTTTTAAATCCCACAGCCTTTTACATTAAATTACCGTGTTAACAACAGTGCTGGGGATGGGAACTAAAATATTCAAAATTTGGGTTTGCAGTTGATAGACTGTTAGATCAGCATGAAGCATCGGCTGTTTATTTATTTGCTTTTTCCCCCCCTTACTGTTAGGGGTGTATAAACTAGGTAAATATTTATTTTAGTAGAGAAAAATAAAAGTGAAGAATGTGCATGTGGATAATAACGGAGCATGAATCAGGCAAGAGGAAGTGTTTTCGGGTCTCGTTGAGAAATAGCTAAGGGGGGAAAATTACAGATCTTAAAATAGGTGTAATATATTATACAGCTGTGAAAATGGGCCAACTAGATTGCCTGCATTAAAGCTGTATTGGATGTTCAAATCTCAAGTTACCTGGAATGCAACTGTACTTCCTATATTTAACTGTGCTTTTTATAAACCATTCCCTTAACACCTCAAGCTGACAACCATACCCCACGTGGTTATTTGATGCCAAGTTTGACTTTTTTTTTACTCTGAGAGTTCTCCAAGTAAATAGAAAATCTAGAAGTCACCTTTTAGAAGGGTTCTGCTGTTTACCAGTCAAATGCTTTCTGGCTAAGCATCTGTGAACTCCCTCTCCCTTTCTCCCTCCCATTCTCCATTTCCTATTCCCCCCTTCTCCTCTGTCTCCTTTCCCATTTCTTTCCCCTTTCCTCCCCTCTCCTCTGTCCAACTCTCTCCTCTCCATTTCTCTTTTCCTTTCCTCTCATTCTCTCCTTAAATTTCCTTTGCCCCATCAGTAGTGAATAGCCTATGATGAGGCAAAAGCTAGAGAAACTTGGCATATAGAAGGAACTGCCAAGTCCTTTTGCATCGTTGAAACAAAGAAGTTAGAGCAAATGCAACAGAAAACAGGAGTGAATCATTCCTGTGGGGTCCTGTAAGTAGCACAGCTCTGCTACATTAGACAGGGATACCTGGTGCCTAGCATTAGAGGGTGGGTACTTTATAATTGCTATGTGGTGCCTCAGTTTCTTTGGAGCACTGAATTGACAGAAGCACAGTCTCATAGCCGTCCTGTCACTCCTAGGATCTATTTCGGGAGGTTTGTAACCAAGACCCCTACTTTTATGAGAGAAAGGGAAAACTCCAATTAGGATGCCTGGGTCCCAGTTTGCTTAGAAAATGTCTAGAAAGAATAGTGTCACTCAGAGGACAGATGGTGAATGGCCAACACCACATTTTTACTTCTAAAGTAAATGCCAGGTGACTCCAAAGAGACTGGTATAGTACATATAAAAGACACAACACACATGTTTATGTTTTGGGCAGCATATCAAAGGCTAATTGGAAGAAAAGAAGGGAAGAACAAACCAGGAACCTAGATGAATTATTTATGTCATGAAGCATGCTATCAGAGGAAAAAGTAATCATTAATCTTATCTAACTGTGACTCCTATGAACTGTAACAATGACTCTCCTGGCAAGATATGCCCACTGGTGCAATAACGGCATGGATGTTATGAGGGTAACCAACCACTTTCTGATTGGATTTAAGGCCTGCTCCATGAGATAATACCTATGCCTGTCACCGTTATTGTGAACAAGAACCTGTGGTTAGATAGGCCCCCAGGGGAAAACCTATAACTATTAGTCTGCTAAATGGGCATAGTACCAAAGTAACTCTTAATGACTTATACCCATAGATTAGTGCTTATCTCAACCCTAATCAGAAAAGCTTCTTCTTGCAGTAGGTGGCATTTGGGATTCATGTGTGTGTGTGTGTGTGTGTGTGCGCGCGTGCGCGCGCGCGCACGCACGCATACAACTGCATTTGTGCATGTGCGTGCACATGCCACTAAAAGGCATCAGATCCTCTGGACCTCAAGTTGCAGGTTGTTGTGAGCCACCTGGCATGGGTGCTGGGAACACTTCTTTCTGGAAGAGCAGTAAACTGCCTTACTTGCTGAGCTATCTATCTCTCCAACTCCATATCCTTGTTCTTCCAGATGGTAAAGCTAAAATTATACAGTTGAGAGCTAAATAGATTGCTCAGTGGTTACGGTCATTTGCTGCTTTTTCCTAGGACTGAAGTTTGGCTTTCAATGCCCACATCAGGTGGTCTGTAGCCCCAGCCCCAAGGGCTTCAATATCTCTCCCCACACACACTAATAACCTTTCTTAAAAAAAAAATTAAAGGAAAATTTTCATGGTCCTATGGTGTAGAAGTAGCAGAGACAGAGGAAGTGTGTCCACTGAAGTTGAACTTCTCCATTTTGAGAATAGAGATGAGTCAAAATGGGTGATTAAGAAATTGCCATCAAGCCGGGCGTTGGTGGCGCACGCCTTTAATCCCAGCACTCGGGAGGCAGAGGCAGGCGGATCTCTGTGAGTTCGAGGCCAGCCTGGTCTACAAGAGCTAGTTCCAGGACAGCCTCCAAAGCCACAGAGAAACCCTGTCTCAAAAAACCAAAAAAAAAAAAAAAAAAAAAAAAAAAGAAATTGCCATCAAAAGAAATGTTTGTAATCACTCTATCACTCTTAACTCTCTTTAGACTCATCTCACAGTACATTGCTGCTGAGGATTAATAGATCATGGTCTTAAAAGGACTGAGTTGGGCATTTTTTCTTTACCCCATGGAGGCTCTGTCTAAAGAATTTTGCCTCCTAAGAAGCCACTCTCTACCTTCCCTCATAGAGGATGGAGTTCCCAAGTCCCACCTCCTGTTCCATCTGCAGTCAGCTGATGGGTCCTTAATGAGTTTGCAGGGAGCAGGCATTAGTGTGACTGCAGACAGCCTGAGATCAATGTGACTGTTAGGTTAGCAAGCTCCCCTGTCATAGCTATTGACTAGGTGAATGTCTAGGTCTTTATACACTCCTGGATGAGTGTTTCTGCAAAGATAGACACAGAATGAGAAATCCAAACTTTTGTTCACATCTGCTCTTTTCTTTCCCTTTCCTGCTGGGATGTTGTATCTTTAAGATACTTTTTTACTTTTATACAAACAATTAGTGTTCATTAAGGAAAATGTTTATTTTCTGATCCACAACCAGAGATGCAGCCTGGAAATTGGGCATCTTAAGAAGCAGAGAGAGACTCAGCTCAATTGAATACACTGGTACAGTTATGGTTTTCCTTCAGTGTATGTGTGCACATCTTTTGTTTGCTTGTTTTACATATGTATTAGTTCATATACGTGTGCACGTGGAAGCCCGAGGATGATGTTAACCATCGTTGTTCATTTTTCTACCTTATTCATAGAGGCGGGGTATCTCTAGCAAACCAGAATTCACATAGATGGCTAGTCTTGTTACCATGGCAATTCCAGTATTTACATACAAACTCAGGTCTTCATGTTTGTGCAGCGAGTGCTAGCCCACAGTTCTTATGTCGTTTTTTGGTTGGCTAGAGAAACAACTAGGGCTTCTGTCCCCAACAAGTGGGTTGGGAGGGTCTACAGGCCTTTTGTTGAAGAGCTGAGTGATCATGGTAGGGGCTGCACTTATTCCACAGATGACTGATAACTCACCTGCAGTATGTGTCCCACTATATCCATTATCGCCTGGAGAGGTGGTGCCATGCCTGTATACAGGGTTGCCATCGCCCTACCACATTGCCCATTGCTTTCAAACAATATACAGGTTAAAAAACAAAAATAAAATAGAAGCTTCTTAGAGCATATCACCCCAGGGTGATAGGTTAGGGTATGTTAAAACACTTGTACATGGTGATAAAGAATACATAGGATGATATATTCTAGACTGCAGGTTTGGGTGAAGCAGGCCCTGTTGCTCATCCCTTGGGCTATGTCTTATTCAGGGATGATAGGACCTTTCAATACTAATTATTCTAAATCTGTGTGGGAATGAGTAAGAACATCCAGGATGGCCACACTGCTATTATGCCCCCCCCACACACATTGTTTGGTAAATCACCTCGCCCTGAGATGTTCAGGTGTCACACCCTACCTCCCACTGGGATTCTCAGCCAACTCATCTCCTGAAGAACTGATACTGTTTTACCAGGGGAGGAAACCTTCCAGAGACATGACCAGGACTCTTTTTAAACTGGGCAACAGCAGCTATTAAATTTGTCAAAGTCGTTCCTGTAAAAGGTCACACATAGGAGCAGTTTCAGGACATCCCTGGTCCCATCCCACCAATGAAGAGCCTTGGTCCTTGAGTTTCCACGCGTGTGTTGTTGCTTTCTCTGTGCACTAACCCTGTTAATAAATGCTGCAACCTCACAGGACTGTTCTCAGGACTGAGTGAGGAGAGAACCACATGGCAAGAGTCCATCTCTTAACATATTGTGGGTCCTTAAAAATGAAATAGCACAGCCGGGCGTTGGTGGCGCACGCCTTTAATCCCAGCACTCGGGAGGCAGAGGCAGGCGGATCTCTGTGAGTTCGAGACCAGCCTGGACTACCAAGCGAGTTCCAGGACAGCCTCCAAAACCACAGAGAAACCCTGTCTCGAAAAACCAAAAAAAAAAAAAAAAAAAAAAAAAAATGAAATAGCACTCTTTGAAATCTTTCTTTACTGGGGACTTGTTGGTGTTTAATAATTGCATATGTTTGTGGAGTGCAATGTGATCATTTGATTCATGGATTCTGTGTGCAGTGTTCCAGTCAGCATAATTGACCTTTCTCTCTCCGTACAAGTTTATCATTTCTTCGGGTGAGGGAACCTTCAGACTCCTCTCCTCTTGGTTTTGTTTGTAATATATAAACAACCTGTGTAGCGCAGCATCTCCCTACTCTGCTGTGGAAGACTGGAACATAATTAACTGTCTTCTGGTACCAGTTATTCAACCTCCGCTGTGCCTCTCCCCACCTCGGGATCCTTATTCTAGTAGCAGCTTTTCAATTGTGAGACCCCACTCAGGAGCTTTAGATGAGAGCTCACAGCCTTGAAGGAATGAATGGTGGAAAGGGGAAGGGAACAATCCTGAACCAGGAACTCTGGCTAGGAAAATTTGAACATGGACCACATAGACAGTTACAGATGTCTTGGTTCTTCCTGGCCACTGTGATAATTTACTGGATTGAAGTAACTTGAGAAGGATTTATTTTGGATCCATCAAGACAGGGAAGGCATGGCAGGTTTCATGGCGGGTTTCATGGCAGGAGGAGCATGTGACTGGGACTCTCCCATTTCTAAGAACCAGGAAGCAGAGAGAGAAATACAGAGGCTGTAACCCTTTGGTCCCACCTGCTTTTGGCCCACCCCCTCTAAGTAGGTCCCACACTTAAAACAGCAACCCTAGCTGAGAGCAAGGGGAGTCTGGGGTGCATTTCATTTAAACCCTAGCAGGCATCTTGACCTCATGCATCCTGTTGTCCTTTCTCTAGCCCTGTCATTGCAAGTGGCAAAGTGCATGTCACTTTGTGGATGCTCTTGTTCGTTTTCAAAACTGGGCTTATTTAATGTGTATTTGGACCCCCCAAAAAATCAGTGAAATGAACAGCTCTGGGAGCCAGAGTGAAGGCAGTTGAGAAAGGACGGAACTCCAGAGGTCCTGAAGGCATAATTCAGGATGCTCTGAAGTTTACCGAGTCCTGGAGTCCATAAAAAGATTAGTTAGGCAATAGTTTACCTTAGGCCATTAGAAGATGGACTAGAGCCAAACATGGGAGAAAGCTGGAGGAAGGAATTATTTTTAGTGTTCTGGGTTATTAATAATGTTCCTATAGGAGGCTCATTAGTTATTGGTACTTTGTACTAATTGGATAAACCAGGTGTGTGTGTGTGTGTGTGTGTGTGTGTGTGTGTGTGTGTGTGCCTATGAGTGTGTGCACATTCGTGTGTGTCTGGGGTATATACATATGTGTGCAGGTGTGTGTGCCCATAGAAACTGGATGAGGATGTGAAGTACCTCTCTCCCACCCTCCTCTTTATTCCCTTGAGTCAAAGTCTATCTTGAACCTGGAGCTTGTTTTTTCCTAGGCCGTGTGGTCTGCCAATCTTAGCAGTTCTGTTGTGCCTTCCTCCCCTGGTCTCTGGGTTCTAGGCACACATAGCCATTCCCAGCTTGTCTATCGATGCTGAGAAACCAAGTTCAAGTCCTTGCACTTTACTCAGGAAATGGGCTAGCTCTCCAGGCAACTTCAGCGCCTTCAAACCTTCCATTTCACTCTTTTTGTTCACACATTCTTTTTTTTTTTTCTTTCTTTCTTTCTTTTCAATGCAGGGTTTCTCTGTGTAGTTCTGGCTGTCCTGGAACTCTCTCTGTATATCAGGCTGGCCTAGAACTCAGAGATCTGCCCACCTCTGCCACCCGAGTGCCAGAATTAAAGGCATCTGCGTGTTCTCCCCTCCCACCCCGCCCCGCTGCCACGCATTCCTCTTTTAAGCCACAGTCAAGCACGTACCGCACCTTGCTTTAGGAAGGTGAACAAGGAATCCAGTGTCAGCATGATGGTCCCATGATTCTCAGTTCCAGGTCTTGCTGTCTTAGCACAATCTCCCTTACACTGAACACCACTGACTGTACAGTCTGCGGAGGTTCCAGGATGTGACGTCTGAGTTTCGTCCATTAGAGACAGAGGCTTTCTGCCTTTTTCTCCTGGAATGGTTCGTGATACACCAATAGACACCTAAAGCAAGTAGGAAAGACCAATTCTGACTGCCCAATTAGAGAGTCCAAACTTTTCTGTTTGGAGTTATCAACTAAAAATGAAGTATGCTCCAGCAAGTGTGATTTTACACCTTCTACCAGACACTGACTGCATCTGGGCCACGTTCCTCCAGAGTTTATCGAGTTAGCACAAGCCATCCAGGCCCCTGACTATGTGATGAGCTTATTAAGACCACTACATTTAGCAGGGTGGTGGTGATACACGCCTTTAATCCAGCAACCAGGAGGCAGAGGCAGGCAGATCTCTGTGAGGTCAAGGCCAGTCTGATCTACAGAGAGAATTCCAGAATAGCCAAGGTTGTTACAATGAGAAACCCTGCCCTGAAAAACAAACAAACAAACAAAAAAAGAAAGAAAGGGAGGAAGAAAGACATTGCATTTTATGGATAGGTGGGTTTAACTATCAACAAACATGTGTATGTTTTAGTTTAGACCTCTCAAGGGATTACCATTCACCCCTCCCTCCCATGCAGATGGGGTTTATCATGTAGTCTGTATGATTCTGGATCATCATTATGCCAGGCCTGAAGGTGGCTGTGAAGACAGAAGGTATCATGTGTGGGACATGGCATATCCTGATAGTATGGTTGGAGTGTCCCATAAAGGTTCATGTTTAAATTCTCAGTCCCAAAATGGTGGTGCTGTTTTTTGGAGGTCAGGAAAACTTTAGGAGGTGGGGCCAACTGGGAGGAAGTCAGTCATTTGGGGCATGTGGTTGGACTGTAGTTTGTCTTCAGCCCTTCCTGCTTCCAGTCAGAAATGAGGTGAAGAAGCTTCTCTGTCACATACTTGGGGTCACATGACCACTGGACTGAGCCCTCTGAGTCCATGAGCCAAAACAAATCCTCCGTTTTTCATGCTGTTTTATCAGGCATTTCGCCCCATTAATGAGAATAGCAGCTGACAGGGCTCACTGACAAGCAGTGTAGATAATTGTTGAAGCCTTTTCTGTGACATCTCTGACACTAGTCGGTCCCATGAAGAAAGCTAACTTCATGACCAGAAGGCTGTGTCACAGCCATGTTTTTGACAATCCCTAGAAGCCAGAAGCTCACAACCACTGGAGCCAGCATGGTAACGTTCTTAGAAAGGATGCTCTGCTGGCTTCCAGGGGTTGCCTTCTCAATGTGTCCTCAGAAGGCAACCAATGAGAGGCAGTCTCTCTCCCACTGCTTCTTCTAAGGGCAGCGATGCCATCCAGGGAGGCTCCACCTTCACGTTCTAGTCACCGCCCAGAAGTCACCTCCCAATGCCATCATCTTTTTTTTTAAGATTTTTTTATTATTTTAATTTTAAATAGCTTGTTTTACATGTCAATCCCAGTTCCCTCTCCCTCCCCTCCTCCCGCACCCCTCACCACCCCCCCCCCAGCCTCCCACCCTATTGCCAATTCCTTCCACATAGGGGATATCTAGAGTCTGTCCTTTCACTCAGGGTAGGGTCCAGACACTCCCCTAAGAGTCCAGGCTGAGAGTGCATCCCTCTTTTTGTTATGGACACACAATGTCTGTTTGTATTCCAGGGATAAACACTGGTCCACTGCTCAAGGCCCCATAGGTTGCCCAGGCCTTCTCACTGACTCTCACATTCGGGGGCTCTGGATCAGTCCCATGCTGGCCTCCCAGCTGTTGGTCTGGGGTCCAAGAGCTCTCCCCTGTTCAGATCAGCTGTCTCTGCTGGTTTTGCCAGCCCATTCTTTGCCAATTTGCTCATCGTTCCTCTCTCTCTGTCACTGGGTTCCTTGGGTTCAGCTCAGTGTTTAACTGTGGGTGTTTGCCTCTGCTTCCATCAGTCACTGGATGAAGGCTCCAGGATGGTTATAGATATCAAGTTCATTATCAGGAATGGGCAATTGAGGCGGTCTCTCCACTATTGCTTAGCTTGCCAATTGTTGTCATCCCTTTAGATCACTAGAGGTCACACTGGTGCCTGATCTGTCTTCTAACCTATGATTCCCTCTTCCCTCTATTCTACCCCCCACTCAACCTTCCTGTTCCCCCATGACCTACTCTCTCTTCCTCTTCTCCCCCTGTCTTCTTCCCAGCTCCCACTCCCCCCACCCCTCGCCATGTTCCCCATCATCTTGGAGATCAGAGGTTCACAGACCTCCAGCCCGCAGCACTGACCTTGTGCTTAGCCATGAAGGGCGCTCCTTTCCAAATTCCTGTCAGTCTTCTCCTGAACTCCCTCTACACCCCCCTTATTTAATTTTTAAAGCCTTTAAGATTTCATTAATATTGAAAATTTTTCTCTAAATCAATTCATAGATTTATTAACTTTGTTTTAAAAGGAATCTTTCTGTCTCCGTTGCCAATGGAAGATCAATATCATTTGCCAAAAATAGATAAGGATAAAACTAAATGCTGTAAAATATAGACAGATATTATTCATTCCAAGAAGTTGTGGGAACCAGAAAAGAGCCAAAGACCAAGGCTCACTCTCTTTGCATGTAAGAAGGAGGTCAGCAAGGTGACGATGATACAGATGAACTGAAACTAAAGCAAGATTCTGTCCAATCAGAAGAACCGAACAAGGTTACTTAATGTGGACTCTGACTACCATGAAAACTGTGGGAAACTGTATAAGCTCTCCCTCCATCGCCTCACATCAAAGGCAGGTGTCCCCAGGTGCTTCCCTTGTGTATCCTCTGCTTGGGGAATACCATTCCAAGCAAGAGCTGCATTCTGCCTGGCACAAGCCCTCAGCCTCAGGGCTCTATTCATACTCTTTCCTGTTCTGGACCCTGGAGGTTGAGATCTCCAGCTTTGGTGCATATCCTGTTTGCTCTCACTGTGTGATTCAGAGCAAGGCAATGAACCTTTCTGAGCCCATTGGTAAAGAAGTGCTCATTGAGCTGTTGGGGGTGTTCAAGGGTGATGATGCATATGACATTCACCTTCACTAAAGAGGTTACATCCCAGGTACCGTATTTGTATCATGCATTTAAAGATTGTGTGTTTGAATTCCAGGATATCATCTTCTTCCTATGCCTATGTTTCCTTCCTTCCCTCCCTCTCTCCCTCCTTCCTTCCTTTCTTCTTTCCTTTTTTTTTTTTTTAGAAGAAAATGTTCCCTTTCTGACAGTCCCCAGGGCTATAGGTTTTGTGAGCAGCACCTCTAGTTCCTGATCCCAGTTGGGCCGTGGTCAGAACTTCCCACACTTGGTTTAGACAGTCAGGTTGCACCTGGCTGCTGACAAGAGATCCCTGCTGACTTAGCCTTTTCCCAGTGCTGTGAAAGGGGTGATGCATGGGAGAAGAAGGTAGGACCACATGGAAGAGCATCAGAACAAGTTCATCCGCTGACAGCCATGCCCTCTGAATGGCAGGATGCTGTCAGGGTAGGAATAGCAGAGAACTAACCTGTGCCAAGTTCATAAGAAATAAACTAGTAACTGCATTGATAATGAAAAGCCAGATAGAATACAGAGAATGTTCTCCTCTGTTCCAGCAGACAAGACCTGTTCACTTTCTCTCTCCCTGCTTCATCTTAACTCCCTGATATTCAGAGTGGTGCTTGCACTAATATACTAAGGAAAATGGGCATCTTGATGTCTCAGTATACAGTGTCAGTAAGAACCTGCTCATGTGCCAAGCACTGAACTAGGGTCACACAATGGTTTTAAATTGCACTCTACAGAATTCTCACTCTGTGGCCAAGGAAATGGAAATGGAGGCACGCGTGCTGGGGGGGGGGGCGGTTGAAGGGTTGAAGGTGTGTGTCCTAAATTGGTTTCTTGTTTCTGCAGTAAACAAATTAGCATAAACTCAGTGGCTTGGTGTTAGAAGTCACAATTCAAAGCGAACCTCACAAGGCTGCAGTCAAGATGTTGGCAGGCCTGGCTGTCGGAGGCTCTCAGGGAGGACTAGGTTCACTACAGCTTTCAGCTTAAGGGCTGCAGATGTGACTGGACAGAGCCCAGCATGCTCAACACCCTGGGTTCCATCCTCAGCATCACATAAAACCCAGCACTGAAGAGGGGGGATAGAGGATCAGCAGTTCAAGGCTAGCCTGGACTCTATGGGACCCTGTCTTGAAGGAAGGAAGAAAGGAAGGAAAAGAGCAAGTGAGTGAGGGAGGAAAGGAAGGAGTGAGCAAGGGAGGGGAGAGGGAGGGAGGGAGGGAAGAAATATTTTTTTTGGTACCATGCATTTTGTCTCAATTCCTCTTGATTATTCATTATTCTCTCTGCCCCTCTCATTTTGTCCAATACACCCAATTTTGGTGAAGACCAATCCAAGGACGATTTGTTGGTGTGGTGGGGTTGTCTCTCCCTTTCCCCATTGCGCTGTAGTCTTTGGCAGCCCTGAATGGGATTGTGCAGACCCTGGAACCTTGAGCCAGAGAGGTCTGCTCTCCCTTGCCTCTCATCCATCAAGTGCTGGGCTGCGCCCTGGATCCCTGCCAGGCCGTGCTTGGAGTGCACCATCTGCACAGGATGCGAGCAGGATTTGTTCTGAGGGATCCAAAAGCGGCGACCTGAGTAGGATCAGCTGGTGCTTCAGGATGAGCGACATTTCACCATCTTTGTAGAAAAGACATCATGTTCTCCTGCACTCAGCAGTTTATGAGGTGCCATATTGTCTTTACTCTCCCAGCCGCCCTGCCCCCTATTTCCAAACGTGTCTGCTTGTTATTAACCAGTTCCATGTTCCTGTCAGGAAGAATTGTTTCATGGAGAGGGAGTCCCATCAAGACCAGTGAAATACCTTTTTGGTTAGCATATCTGAAGCCTACAGATCTAGTTCTCTGTGGGTCTGACCTAAAAATCCACCACTCCAGACCTCCTGGACAGCCATGCATCTATGTCTTAGAGGAGAACTGCTGGATGAGGGGAGATGCCCTTCTACCTAGTAAACTTAAACCTGCCAGAATGGGCAGAAAGCACTGTTCTTCCCTCCCAGGTATTTGCAACTTAGAAAATGTTCACCGGTCTTGTTACTGAGCTGTCTCCAAGGTGAGGAATTTAGTTTGTCAAGTTTGTTGGTCTCTTTGTGACTCAAGAGGAAGTAGGGTTGTGGCAATGGCTTGTTAATCTGTCCTGTATATTTAATATTTATGTTTCATGGTGGCTCTTTTTTATGTCAAAGCATGTATTAACATATATCATGACATATGTTAACTGTATGTGAGGATGCTTATTCAGTGCTGTTACATCTACTCACATTCCCAGGATCTGTAGCAATCCCTCCTCATCTTCATTTGCATTCTATGCTTTCAACTACCCACAGTAAACCATATTCTGCAACTATCAAGTAAAATGTACTAGAACTAAGAAATTTATAAGTTCAAAATACCTACTTCCTCCTGTAAAATGATGAAACCTCGTGCTGTCCTGCTCTATCTCACACAGGATATCAACCAGGCCTTTGTCTAGCGTATTTACACTGTATGTGCTACCCACTTGTTAGTCAATTAGCAGCTGTCTTGAATACACAACGGAATATCCACAGAGTCATGGTGATTACACATAGGCCAGTGTTCTCTGGACATCTTGGAATGTACGTCTGTAGGTAAGGGAGGATATCTATTTTTTATTATTAATTTTTTTATTTTTAAGTTTAAATTTAGATTAGAAACATGGTTGGTTCACAAGTCAATTCCAGGTCCCTCTCCCTTTCCCTCCCCTCCTCCCGTGCCCTTCCCCCAACTCCCCCATATCCCCTCATTTCCCCAGGGAGGGTGAGGCCCTCCATGGGGGTGTCCATAGACTGTCATTTCATATAGGGCAGGGCCTAGACCCTTCCCCAAGAGTTCAGGGTGAGAGTGCATCTCTCATTGTTGGGGAGGATATCTATTACATAGCTAATATTCTTTCATTGTTTCTAACATAAACTCTGTATGTATGAAACATGAGTAATGTTCTCCTTGATCCCTGTGATAACTTCTTTTTTTTTTTTTTTTTTTTTTTGGTTTTTCGAGACAGGGTTTCCTTGTGGCTTTTGGAGGCTGTCCTGGAACTCGCTCGGTAGACCAGGCTGGTCTCGAACTCACAGTGATCCGCCTGCCTCTGCCTCCCGAGTGCTAGGATTAAAGGCGTGCGCCACCAACGCCCGGCCCCCTGTGATAACTTCTGCTCTACTTTTTTCTTCTGTGAATTTGCTCCTTCTAAGTATCACATATAAATGGAGTCTGAAGATGTTCCAGGTTAGCTTGTTTCACTTAACACACACCATCCAGGTCTCTCCTGTTGAAGCCTATGTCAAGATCCTACTCCCCTTTGTTTATTCTTTGATAATTTCATACATGAGTACAATATGTTTAGAACATATCTCCCTCCTACCCCACTTGTGAGTTCCTTCCCTCTCCCTGTTAGAGCACTGACTAGTTTGATCCCATGCAGGTCTTGTGCTGGCAGCCATAGCTGCTTTGAGTTAATGAATGCAATGAACCTGTCGTTTCCAGAAGACATGTTTAGCAGCAGTCCTCTACATCTACTGACTCTTACAGTCTTTCTTCTCTCCATCATCCAAGATATTCCCTGGGCCTTGGGGAAGACAGTTCCTTCATTTTTTATTGGTAATATTCCATTATATAAAAGCCAGTTTAGTTGGTGGATGGTTGGACTCCCTCTCACTTTGGGCTAGGGTGAGCAATACTCTTATGAATACTTTCACACAACTATCTGTTTAAATATTGTCCCCAGTTCCTTTGGAAATTTGTCTAGGCATGAAATTACTGGATCATAGAATGGCTCTGTCTTCAACCCATTCACCAATGTCATAACTGTGTCACTAGCAGCTTGTGAGAGTCTAGTCTATCATAAGCTACCAAACAACACTTGTCTTGCTTTTTTAAGGTTAGCCTTAGTTCTATTTTTCATTTAAAAATCTTTGTTTTTAATTGTGTGTGTGTGTGTGTGTGTGTGTGTGAACATGTGAGTGCGGTTGCTTTCAGAGTCCAGAAGAGGACCCCTGAAACAGGTGGCAGCTGTGGGCCTCCTGGTGTGAATGCTGGAGACCAATCTCAAGTCTTCTAGAAGAGCAATATGCACTCTTAACTGCGGAACCTTCTCTCCAGCTCTTGGCTTTTTAGTTTAAAAAGTGATATCTCACTGTGTCTTTGTTTTATATTTCCCTAATGATTGATGGTGTCAAGCATCTTTTCACATGATTTTTTCCATGTCTTCATCTTCTTTGAAGAAAGTAAGATCCAGATCTTAAACTAGGATGCCTTTTCTCTTCCTAGCTTTTCTCTTGGCTTGTGGCTACATTCCAGCAACTCGAGTTTCAAGGGCACTAATTTCTTCTGTTGCTGTTTGGAATTTGAGGTAAAAAGAAAACAGTAATTGAAATAGACAGTCGTTATTTACATCAGGGAGGTTGGTATTACACACCCTGGTGCTCTTTCATTAGCTGTATTATATTCTTATTATGTGTTTTACTAGGTAATTGTAATCTGTGGCTTTGGGATTTTGTAGCTTTCTTTTTGGTTTATTTTATAAACAGACAACAGCATGAGTCTAAAAGAAAAAATTGAAAAAAAAAAGGAAGTTGAAGGAGAATGAAACCTCAAACAAGACAAAAGAGATATGGGAGCAAGAAATAAATAAATAAGCCCTTCAGAGTTTACTAATCTCCAGATAGGTTTTCTCTGTAGTTTTCAGAGGTGACAAATTGATCTCAGTTGCTTGGAATGTAGTTTTGTCGCTCTAATTGCGAAGCATTTTAATTATCTAGCGTGTTTTATGCAGCTATGGAATGCTCATTTCAGAGTCTGCTGGTCCGCCTTTTTGTGGAATGAGAAAGTAATATTCTCGCCAGATTTAGGTGGCGACATAGGCGGTCTGTCTAGTCAAAGAGGAAGGACACAACTCACTGCCACTGTGTGCAAGCAGGGGATGGTCGCTGCGCCAAAGAGTAGGCGAGGCAAATGGTCACCAGTTTGTATTGATCATCAGAATCAAAACAAGCCCCTGAAGGTCTGGTGATGAACTGAAGACACTTTTCTCTTCCAGCCTCTGCTCACTACAGCTTTGCTACACTGCTTTAACAGTCACAAGACTAGGTCTTCTTCTTAGGTTCTGGGATTTGATTGTGAGGTATTTTGATACTCCAAGCATTTGATGGAACAATAGAAATTTAAATGGAAATCATTTGAAGGCTCCAAAGAGATTAATATAAGTATTTACTGAGTGCTTAGTACATACCAGGTGCCGAGAGTTTTAGGGGAGTCTCACCATCCATCCATCCATCCATCCATCCATCCATCCATCCATCCATCCATCCACCCATCCACCCATCCACCCATCCACCCATCCACCCATCCACCCATCCACCCATCCATCCATCCATCCATCCATCCATCCACCCATTCATCCATCCTGTTGTCCACCCACCTATCCATCAGTCAGCTCATCCAGTTACTGATTCATCTATTCATAACCCAACTGACCTATCCTCCCATTCATTCATCATCTGTCCATCCATTCTCTATTCTTTTTCTGCTTTTCCCTCACTCCCGACCTTTCTTTTCTTTCTCACTTTGTTACTTCCTTCTTATCTACAAAAATTTTCTTAGTGCTCATAACACAAAGAGCATGGATTTTAGCCTTTAGTGACATAGTAAGTAAACGAAACAGGTTTTGTATTCTGTGAGGCTATTCGATAAAATGGGTAATTAGCAAATACAGTTCTCGCAACTGAAATACTCTTGTATATTTATTTATCTTATACGTTTATTTGTCATTTACTGTGTCGGTCAGGAACCAGATGGGAGTCTGAAACTTCAAACTTAACAGGATAATTTCGAAATTAAAAAACATTTCCTAGAGTAGGGTGTAGACTACTGTAGGGACATAGAACGCTCTAAAACTCTAGGACTCCGGCTTTGGGAGTGCTGAGGCAATGCACCCAAGCAAAACAGAAGTCAAGCAAGGGATCCCAGGGGTAATACTGGAGCAGATCCACCCAGTAGGTGCATCTGCTTTCCATTGAAGGCGTGACTCCCAGGGAAGCCACTCTCTTTAGTCCCAGGTAAGGATGTGTCGGAGTGTCCTTCCATGAAAGCCACCTGGAATCTGCCAGTAGGGGTGGTACACTAGGAAGGCTGCTGGTTAGGGGGACAGAATTAAGTTGATCACAGGGTGATGCCTCCAGAGAACTTCACGCCAGAGCTGGAGGCCTTCAGTGTCCCTCTAGTGCCCTCTACTGGCTAAGTTTGACATGGTGCCAGCTGGCACAGAGAAAACAGTTTTTGGACCTAATCAGGGCCAAGGCAGCTGGGTATGACAAAGACAGGTCATTAGTTGACAACTGGAACAGATATTCATAAATACCATGGGAAAATAAGATGAAAACGAGAAGGGCCAGGTGTGCCGTTTGATAGGGAGTATTCAAAAAGCCCTGTCTGGGAAAAAAGGTGGCATTTGAATGTGGCAGGAAGGGAGTGATGTCATTGGTGGAGCATCCCAGGTAGAGGAAACAGCAAGTGCAAAGGCCCTTGGATCAGAGATGATATGGTATGCTCGAAGAAGCGGCAGCGGCGACATAGCGGATGTGAATCAGGACTTAGAGAATGCCTAAGAGTTAGCTTGTGGCCACAGTGTACATGCTAAAATAGTAAGGCTTTCTTCTAGAGAACCTTGTATATGGAAGCTCCTAGAAATGATTTCTCTTCCCAAAGAACCTCTCTTCAGCTGTGTTGAGTGGATTGGAGAAGGTTGGGGTGATGTGGACTAAAACATAGGCCCCACTAGGAAGCTACTGCAGTGATCAAACTTATAAAAGACCCCCGAGCCAACGTAAATACAAGGTCCAAATGTTTGCTGTTCTGTTTGAGATGACCAATGAGTTTGGGAATAATGGTGGTGATTGTGTACATAAAGCCACTCCTGAAGATACTTTTAATGATGAAAACGGCAAATTATATGTTGGATGTATGTTCCCACCTGTGTACATAAAGCCACTCCTGAAGATACTTTTAATGATGAAAACGGCAAATTATATGTTGGATGTATGTTCCCACCCTACAAGGCATTTAAGAAACAGAAAAGCAGAGACATGACTCAATTTCCTGATGAGACTAACAGTGTGCATGTGTGCTCTCCCTGGACCTGCTCTCACCTCCATCACTTGGCCGATGTAGAGATGGTCCTCACCTCTAGGCCTTCTATAGATAACACAGCTGTAGAAAATCATTAGTTGTCACTGTGGGATAGCTAGCATCTCTCATTGTATTCGTGTAGACTGGCTAAGCAGCAAGCCCAAGAGATCCTCTCGTCTCTGCCTCTCTGATGCTGGGATCACAGGAACATGCCACTGTACCCACCTCTTTTGTGGGTCCTGAGGATCCACGTTAAGGCTCCCATGCTTGCACAGCAGGCACTTCATTGGCCAAGCCCCTGCTCCACTTTGATATTTGTTGCGCTAACACAAACCTAAATGTATGTTTTCTGACTTCACAGCCCATGATCTTTTCTCTGTCACCACTGTCTCTGGCTCCTCCTAGACTGTCGTTAATTAGGGCTCCCCACTTCTGCAATTTCAGGAATGTCCAGCTGTTTCCTAGCACAGAATGGGGACTGTCCCTGATCCCACCGAAGCTAAGTCACTGGCTGGGATGTGGGCAATAAACATTTGGCTCTTGGAAAGGCGTTCCTACCATGTTTCTGACAATGGTAACAGCCGTGTGCGTTGTCCTTCATGTGAGCTTAGGTTTTATGATTCTGTGTTTATGGGAAAACGCTGTTACTATTCTTAGGCTGGCGGTTCTCACTTATTCATAGCTCTGCTCTGCTTGTGGGTGGAATGAGAAGTTATAATAGAGCGCAGGTGCCTCTCATTGTTTTCTGTTCCTCACTGGATCGTGTTTATTAAAAAGGAAATCACAGTGGTGTGTCTGGAACTGCGTCTGAACAAATAACCCACAGGGAGGAGTCCCAGGAAGGTGGGCAGGAGGCAGCACACCAAGAGCGGCAAAAACAAGTTTGTGCTAATTGGGATCAGGCGGTACTTTGCATGAGAATTATGAACAAGAGCATGGCTGCAACGTAATTACTGGCCTCAACCTTTGTTGGCATACTTCACATACTCCTACAGACGAGCCACAATGTGAATTTAACACATTTTTCCCTGGGTCTTTAAAGGAATTTGAAAACAGGATTGCAGAAGAAGTCTTTTCTAAACATTCAAGTTGCTCTTGAATACACACACACACACACACACACACACACACACACACACACACACACACACCACCACCACCACCACCACCACCACCACCACCACCATCACATTGTAGACAACTATCTTACTTGGTGCCATTTAATTCCCTGGAGAAAGCTATTCTGACTTGTTCAGATGAGTTAGCTGTTGGAACCACATCGCCATAATCTTATGTCAGTTTTTAACCAGATCCTTGAAAGATGCAATGTGTATGTATGTTTCTATATGTGGATGTGGTGTGTGTGCAAAAGGCAATCCCATGTCATTGCTTTGGTCTGTGAGGCACCCCCAAGAGATGTTCCAAATCCCCTCACAAGCCATATGCCAAATTGCTTCTTCATCCAGAAGTCACTGCTATGTAAAAAGATAAATTGGACATCACTGGTGCTTATGGTCCTGAGTCGAAGATGGAGTCTTGTTCAGAGGAGCAGAGCACCGGGGTCACTTGCTGAAGTTTCAGGGTCTTGGAAAGAAAGAGAAGAGTTCACTCAGATGGGGACATGGGGTAGTCTGTGTGTAGATACCACATCAGAGGACACTGAGGAGGTAAATGTATGAATCTTCCAATCTCCAGAGGACTTGAAAGGGCTTTCCTCATGCAAAAGCATGAGCCTGAACAAACTTGGGACACCTGAGGACACTGATACATTTAAGGGCCAGCATAGAGTCGCCCATGGCTAACATGTTCAGTTTGTACAGGGGATACTGGGAAGACAGGCAAGCTGGACAGAGAGGAAGAGACTCCAAAGCTCACATCACTGACAGATGAGGAGGTGTGGCCGCCAGCGCCCCACTTCAGACATGATCCTATTTTTAAAAGGTTCTGGCTCCTGAAATACCTCAGTTCCTCCTGCCTCCCTGGCTCCTCTCCTCTCTGTTCATTGAACTGAAAAATGATCAGGGCTATATTCAGCCTTCACCAATAATAACATGTAACAAAAATATCTCGTGGATTTGCAACTTAGGAGTGTTTTGACTGTTCCCAGCAAAGTCTTTGAGAGTCACAGTGTGGACCCCACCCCCACCCTGTCTGGCTTTTTGATGAGTAAAAATGAGCCTTTTTTTTTTCTCCAAAGTGGTGTTCTTTTGTGGCTTGTCTGCTTCTCTAAGAACAGCTATACTCAAATGTATTCTTCATCTCTAATTGAAACCGAGAAGCCACCATGGCACCCTTCTGGGCTTGGGGTGGGTATCAAGGGTTTGGAGACTGCCCACCTTTCTGCAGTCTGGAGAAGGAGGTTGTCCTTAACCTCTATTACCACCTTGTTCCTGTGAGGATAGAGATGTTTTCCTTATGGACAGGACATGAACCTTAGCAACAAGGTAGCAGCAGAAATTCACACAGGAAGTGGGAGTCCATTGGATGAGACGTATTATGATAATCTCTACCATCGTTTCCTCTGCCATTCTAGCTACTGTTTCCTTTAGCCAAAGGAGCTTTGACCTTTGTCTCACCACTTCCTCCTGAATCAAGAGCAGACTATCCACGTTCAGCCTGGTCTCATTGACGTTGCTCAGTTAACACATAGTGAGACTCTTTTGGAGTCTGTGTCCTTCTGAGTCAAGGAGGGCAGCAGCCAGCAGGACTATAAATGTGGGACCATATCATAACGCTGACTACTCCTTCCTGTGGAGATCAGATGCTTGCCATATAGATCATGGCACCAGATCAGCTTCCAAACACAGAAGACATCCTTGCCTGTCTTCCCAGTATCCCCTGTACAAACTGAACATGTTAGCCATGGGCGACTCTATGCTGGCCCTAAATGTATCAGTGTCCTCAGGTGTCCCAAGTTTGTTCAGGCTCATGCTTTTGCATGAGGAAAGCCCTTTCAAGTCCTCTGGAGATTGGAAGATTCATTCATTTACCTCCTCAGTGTCCTCTGATGTGGTATCTACACATGGGAAGAAGTGAATCGGGGAAGAAGAAAATGCATAACGTGTTTCAAAGATACGAGGTGTTATATTAAGAATGATTCCTGGATTTGACTGCACAATAAGAACTCTGGACAAATTGGCACTCTGGCATCTAGAACCAGGCCTGCTTGCCTTGGGTACTTGCTTACTCTGATTGAGCTTAAACCGTGCCCCCCGTTCCTCAGTTTTTTCATCTGTCAAATGGAGGATCTGTCCTAGTTTGCTTTCAGCTCAGGACTGTAACCTTCAGAGGTCTAGTTCACTTGGATTCCTTGTGAGCACTTGATTCACCAAATCCCATGTTTACATACACAACATGAATGTCTTCACGTTTTCAGTGACGCGTTAAGCTACCTCTGAGGAAAAGGAGGCTATATGAGCATGAATGCAGAGCTGGGCTGCTTGGGGGGATTGGTGTTTAGCAATGACTATTCCTTGATTTCTTTATTCCATCATGCTCTTGGCTGGCCTCCCTCACTCTCCTTCCTGTCTCTCCTACACAATAGACATTGACACTGAGCCTGTGCCATCCATGTGTCCACACTGCCCAGCAGGACATTGTATAATAAATTGGAGGTAGTTTATGTCTGTATGGTCCAGCTCAGTGGTCACTCATAGCTACCAAGCACTTGAATTGTGGCTAGTGTGACCAAGGGACTGGGAGCTTGATTCAATTGAATTTAATTTAAATAATTCAAGCAGCTATATGTCCCTGGTGGCTGTTGTAATGGACAATACCTTGAAGGCACTACTGACTCGGACAAAAGACCATGTTGTGTCTTGCTCTTGAGGGGCTCTGCTTCTACAAGGGCCAGACATCCTAAGTGACAATCAGCAGCAGAACATATCTGAACATGGAGACTGGTACCTGGTGCCGAGAAAACGGATGTAGCCATAGTAGTCAAGAAGATGCTAGCATAGAATGCAGAGAGCTTCTGCAAGCTTCCGTTTTCTCTTCTCTTAAGATTTGCATTTTATTTGTGTGTGAGTATGTGTGCCCGAGTGAGGTTTATGTGCACCACATTTGTACAGATTCCTATGGAGGCCAGAAGGGGGTGTCAAATCTCCTAGAACCAAAGTTAGAGGCAGTTGTGAGCCACTCCATGTGGGTGCTGGGAACTGAACTCAGGACCTCTGCCAGAGCAGTAACTGCTCTTGACCACTGAACCATCTCTCCAGCCTGTTTGCTTGTTTTACATCATGTTTTACCTGTGTGTATGTGTGTGTGTGTGTGTGTGTGTGTGTGTGTGTGTGTGTGTGGTATGAATGTAAGCACATGTGTGCTGTAGTGCACACGTTGTATGAAACTGGGTCTCTCTTGGCATTCACTGCTGCATAGGCCATGCTATCTGGTTTGTGAGCTTCTCATATTCTGTCTCTGCCCGCCAATCTCCTGGCAGGAACTACTGTTTTATAAATGTGTGCACCACCTTACCTACTTGGTGTGGCTTCTGAGGATCTGAATTTAGGGCATCCTTCTTACACAGCAAGTGTTTTACCCACTGAGCCATCTACCCAACCTGAGAAATTAAAAAAAAAACTGCTTATTTTGTGTGCATGTGTGTGGAGGTCAGAGGACAATTTTTGAATTCTGTTTTCTCCTTGTACCTTGTGGGTCCTGCCCATGGAACTCAAGTTGTGTGGCACATAGCAAATGCCTCTCACTTGCCAAATCTCAGGGCAGCCACTTTCTGTACATGCCAGCACATTTCCCCTTGCCTGGGGCTGTTACCACCAGCCACATAGATGGCATTTCTGAGAGTCAAGCCTGTGACTGTCTCCTCTTCCAGTTTGGGCTTATTATCAACGTGAGCCTAGTCCCCAGGCAGCCTGCTCCCCGATTTGCCCTTTCACCCCCTCAGCACGTCTGGGTTCTTTTTCACTGCAGTTCTGGGTAGCCACCGATCCACCCCAACTGAAGGCAAGTTTCATAGAACTGGCTTAGCACTTGGTAAAGAATGAGGTGACAGCAAGGCCACAAGCTAATAAATATACCAGTATTTACCTAATGCTGGACCTCAGCATGATTGATGCATGTGTTGTGAAGCAGGGTGTCACATGTTCATACTGTCATCCTGGTCTCAAGATGACTGGGAGGATGGGGCCAAGTCATTTCACAATCTGGGTGAGCGTTCCAAGCTTCTCGGAAGACCGACGCAATAGAAATTCAAGGTATGAAATTAAAGGTGTGATCTCCCAGTCATTTTATTTAGCACCTCCTCCATTGTGTTTTCTCAGCACATCAGGTGAGAGCTTCATTCACCTACTCCTCTCCCACGTGAGTGCACAAAGAGAGGTTTGCAGAACTCTGGGAAGGAACATTTCTCTCAAAAGCCCATACAACCCACTGCATTTGTGTCCCCTCCCAGCCCTAAGCCACCTCTGCCCTGTCCATTGGAAGCCATTGTTCTGTCAGCCCCCAGCATCAGCTCCAGGCTGCCTCTCTTAAGGTATGCCCATGCTTGCCCAGGAGTGTGCATTTCCCACAAGGTGGCTCTTCGCAGGCATATGATACCTCCCTACCTCCTGGCAGTCACCTGCTTGGTTCATTCCAAATCCTACTTTAGATTCCCAGCTATTTTGGGGGGGAGTTGACAGGTCTGAATTAAAGCAATGAACTTAATCTTCTTGTGGAATGCTATAGCTGGAAGGGGTTCACGGGGATCTCTGTAGTGTCTAAAATTATCTGCCCTGCATATCCCACCATTGGGAAACACAGAGATGGCTCCAACAAGTCGTTTTGGTTTTCAAAAATAAGCCAATAAAGTTCAGAAAAGGCTGCTACCACTAAGGCTAGTCGACACCCTGCCCTGTGAAAAGGTCTTGTGTACAACACTTTGTATAGATATTTTAACCCTTACTTGCCTACTGAATCTCCACTTTAGGACTGAGGAGTCCAGATCTCAGAGCATGTTGGCAGCAGGCCCTGCCCACCCTGCTAGTAAATGTTAGAACTGGTACCACTCATAGTCATACCCTCCCCCCCAGTTTTTTAAATCCCAGGCAGCAAGCTGGTGGCAAAGATGGGATTTAGACCTTTGGCTCCATAGGACAAGAAAAGGAGAGCAGCCTGGGAAGTGGCAGGCATAGAGGTTGTTTCTTTCCCTTCTTTATCTCCTGTGATAGCTTAAAACCAGAGGCTCCAGATTGGAGACACAGAGGAAGAATGAGGAGTCACTCCAGCAACCCTTTTCCAGCCAAACTGCATGTCCCTAAGGCTAACATCTCTGGAGCACAGTTGTGAACTGCAACACAGGGAAGCTTTACTGTATAGCAGGCCATTTCCATGCCTCTCTGCTTGGATTGCAACCATGATCCTAATGCAATATTTCTGAAGACACTTCCAATGCCAAGCTCACCGTGGATAGCAGTAATGTATTTATTGACACCGAAATGGAGAATATGACTCAGACATAAAAAAAAAACCCTACACCTTTATATGGGTGAGAGATAGTTTTTAATGGCTTCGTGATACCCAGGGTGTCTGCACCAGACTAATCCACACTCTGAAGGTCATACACATGCATGTTGATGGGCTTCTCCTGAGCTCTAGTTATAGGACACGGCACCTGTGGAGTTTAACACTAGCATTGTATTCCAAGGCAAGCACAGGCAAGGCTGGGCTGATGGGGGCATGCCTGGCCCTGTGGAGGAGGTAGAATGTAAGATGCCACTGCCAAGAAAGAAAGAAGACAGGAAGAATTTGCACCCACACCCAGCCACGTGCTAGGTGATTGCCTCTGCCTACCAGATCACTCTGCACCAAAGCAATGGCCCACAGCAGGGAGTGGGGCAGGCTGGAAGGAGGTTGTAAAAGATGGAAGGGACTTAGGGAAGTAGAGGAGAAAATCGGCATTGATTAGGCACCAAGGGTGTGCCTGCCATGGCCCGTGGGGCTTTGTTGTTTGTTTGTTTTGTTTTGCAAAGACATGAATGTCTTCTAAATAAAGTGGTAGTGATAATGGTGATGCTGGTAACAGTGATATCAGTTCTGATGATGGTGGCGATGGTGACAATGATGACACCAGGGTGACATCTTTTCAGGACTCACTTTGTCTCATGTAGTGTCCCCAGTTCTCTTGTGTGCAATGACATGCTGAATAACTCTGGTCCTCAGTCTCCTCATCTACAGAGTGGGAAGAAATAACAACAGTGACTTCTTCAATGAGTGTTGATGGCATTATATGAGGAAGTGCACACTAAGCACTCAGATGACACCCTGACATTTGCCAGACTCTCAGTCAGTGTCAGTGGTGACATTGTAATTATGCTATTGATTGGTTGATAGATTTATTGTATGTAATGTATGAGTATGCTACTATTTGTGTGTATGTATATGTGCATGTACACATGTGTGTATGTACATGTGTGCTTGCACAAGAGAAATTGACATCAGATGTTTGTGTGTGTGTGTGTGTGTGTGTGTGTGTGTGTGTGTATGTGTGTGTGTGTTGCTTTTTTATCTTTTGAGACAGGGTCTCTCACTGAACCCGGGACTCACCTAATGGCTGGGCTAGCTGACCAGTGAGCTCTGGGAATCTGCTTGTCTGCTCCAGCCTCAGCTCTGTCAGTGCTGAGAGTATAGATGTGTGTGTCCATGCCTGGCTTTTCATGCATGACTACTAAGGATCTGAACTTAGGTCCTCATGCTTGATTACAGGCGTTTTTCTGTCATGCTAACTCTCTAACCCTACCATCAGTGTTTCAGGTACTCCTAGGCAAGGGGCTTATGGGAAAGAGCCCAATGAATGATCTAGAAGTGAAGTGCTTCAAACTTCCATCAACCCATTACTCCGAGGCCTCCCTTCTTATTCTTAAACACCCACTGTCAGTCCTGAGGCTGCCCAGGGATACTCATGGCTGGTAGTTCTTAAGGTTCTCTGGAAGAGGCGGGCTATACCTGACAAGCCTGACATCATATTCAAAACCTGTGGCCTCATGGGCAAAATCCAGGTGGCCAACTGGTTAGAGACACCCAGGAGCCAGGCTGGATAAGTGCAACTAGAGAAGCCAAAACCCAGGTAGTCCAAATAGCCCTAGTGATTACAGCCAGAGAGAAACTAAGTTCTAGAGGCTTACACTCTCTCGAGGGAACACTAATTGAGAAACAACATCTATGAAGTAATTCAGTGGTTGTATATACAGCTAAAACCAATAACCAAGTGTGGCTGGCTGTCTAAGAATTAAGCACAGTGAGATGGAAGCTCCCTGTGGGCTCTCCCACTGAAGGGGCGGTACTTCTCACTCTTCCCACCATTGAGGACGAGGGGCCTCTTCCGGCTGCAGAAATTCTCACTTCTAAGCAGCAGTTCTCAAGGACCTTACTCTGAAGGATTCTTTGAGTGGCAGATGCTAGGAGAGACACAGTTAAGGCTGGTTCTCAGAGTATAAGGTGACAGGCTCACCCAGAGCCGGTGGAGGTGGTAAATGCTTAACCACTTCAATTCTGGGGAAGAGTAGTATACTTATTATAACATAGGCACACCTGCATAAGAATCTTACAGAGTACAGATATGATGTGGGCACAGCCCACAGCTCATTACCAATATAGTAAGAGACAAGGTCCTCTTCCTTGTAAAGTCAAGATGGTCAGTTTTCACTTGGTGCTTTTGCTGAATTTTGCCCTACTGATGCATATGTTGCTCAGCTGTCATTGAGTATGTGGTTGGGATGTGTGTCTCCAAAATGAATATTGGTTGGCATTTTCATTTGCCATAATAATTCACAGTCAAATGAAGTGCTCTAGGTATGAACAGGAACATTGACTGCTTGTTACTGATGTGGCCTCCTCGATGAGTCACTGTTCACAGGACAGCATCTATAGACGTGTCACACTTTATCTGAATTGATAGCATATTGCATCCCACACTTCAGTCCAGACAATGCATAAAACTGTAAATCACATCCCAGTCTCCAGAGGTTGCCTACTGTTTCCATGGCATGGATGCCATGTGACCAGTTTTAAAGTTAATCGGTGTGACATTACCACACAGGTGGGGAGACATGGCATCATCACACAATATTTCTGCCATGCATACACGATGACCTCAGGGGCATAGATAAGAGGAAAACAAAATAAAATCACTGATGTTATGAGTTTTTAAGTTTTGTTTTATTTTTTACTCTTTAGTAGCATAATTTGTCAGATTACCCAGATTGCTTTCATTGGTTTGATTGAGATGTTTCTCACATAGCTTGCAACAAACCCAATAAAAGTGTGCAGTTCAGTCGTGAGATTGTGCCCTCTTCATCAGGATCTAATTTTATGACAGCCTGTCTTCCATAAAAGAAATGCTGGGACTGGAGGGATAGCTCAGTGAGTAAAGAGATTGCCATTCAAGTTTAGTTGTGTGATAGCACACACCTATACTTCCAAGGCTACGATGACATGGGAAGCAAGAACAGGAAACTCACAGGCCAACCAGCCTCGAGTGTGCAGAGGCAGACAAGAGAACCTGCCTCAGTCAAACTAAGTGCCAGGTGAAGACAGTCCTCTGAGGTTGTATTCTGACCTCCACATGAGCACTGTTGCACAACACACCCCTACCCACATATGAACATGGACATGCATATGCACACATACACAAATAAGGGGGGAAAAGAAATTCTTCACTCAAGTGTCAATGTATTCCATTACTCTATCACTGTGTTCTTTAAGGAGTTGATCTTTGTAAGCTGCTGGCAGCTGAACAGCATTTCCTTCATGCTGGGAGCTTTTCTAATATATTTTGTTGTGATAGAACTGACACAGTAATCACCATTTTATACCGTAAAATATAAAATCCAGTGACTTTCCTTACACTTACAACATTAAACTCCAGTCAGCACTTAATTCCTAAATATTTTATTCCCCCAAAGAAGTCCTGTACCCATTAGGCTGTCATTTCTCATTTCCCTATCCCAACAACTAGTAGCCATTAATCTAATATCTGTGTCCATGCACATGGCTTCTCTGGGTATTGTGTTTACATGGAGGCATGAGGTGTATGACCTTTGGTGTCTGACATCTGCCCCTGGCAGAATGTTCTCAAGATTTGTTCATGTTGGAGACTGGAGACTGCATTGGTATTCTATTTTTTTTTTTATTTTGAGTGACTAATGTTCACTGTGTACTGTACTTTTTATCCAGTCACTGGTTGCTGAACATTGGGTGGCCTCTGTTTTGGGGATATTGTGAATTATGCTGCTGTATTTATGTTCTGGTCTTTTGTAGGCACCTGCTTTCTATTCACATGGGCATTGAAATGAAATAGCTTGATCACATGATAATTCTATATAAAGCATTTTAAGAGATATAAAATAGTTTTCCATATTGACTATGCCATCTATATTCTTACTGGTGAATGTATGAGGGTTATACCCTCCCTTTATCCTTGGCAGTACTTATATTTTAAAAAATCATAGCCATCTCAGTGTGTAATTTTGCTTTTGCTCTCTTTAGTGACTAATGATGTTGAGCCATTTTGTGTGCTTATTACTTACCTGTTTGAGGGAGGGCTTTGTAATTTTCTTTTACATTTCTGTGTAGTAGTAGTAGTGAGTGAGTGAGTGTGTGTGTATGTGTGTGTGTGTGTTGTACATGTGTAGGTCAGAGGACAACTTTTGGAAGCTGGTTCTCTCCTTCCTTCCTGTGAGTCCTAGGGCTCAAACTCAGGTTGTCAGGCTGCCAGCAGGGGCACGCACTTGCTTAGTCATCTTGCCCATTGCTTATTATTTGTCTAAGTCAATTGAAGCAATATCTATTTAAGTTCTTTGTCCTCCACTCTAACTGGGCTCTTTGTCATTTTGATTAAGTCATAACATTTATTTATATATTTTGGACATGCTACCTTAACCATATAATTACTGTGTGGTTTGTAAGCTTTTACTCCCATTCTGAAAGCTGTCTTAATAATATTGATAATGTCCTTTGAGTAGCAAGACATAAATTTTTAATGAAGTTCAGTTTATGTCTTACTTTCTGTTCTTATACTTTTGGTGAGTTATCTAAGAAGCCATTGCCAAATTCAAGGGCATAAAGGACTTATCCTGAGTTTTAGCCTCAGAGATTAACTATTTTAGCTCTTACATTTAGATTGTTAACCTATAGTATGTTTATGTTCCTATGTGAAATGAGGAGGGAGTTCACCCTCATTATTTTGCATGTGAATGTCCACATGTCCTAGCACTTCACTTAGAAGACCATTCTTCCCCCATCAAATGATTTTTGTAACCTCAGCAAGGGTTGATTATCCATCAAAGTAAGGACCAGTTCAGGACTCTTGGTCCTATCTACTGACCTATGTGTATGTCCTGATGCCAGCCTTGCACTATTTTGGTTCTTGTGCCATTGAAATGATCCTTGAATCTGGAAGTGTGAGTCATTTGACTGTGTTTGTTGGGATCAGTTTGAACTTTAGGGGTTCCATGTGTTTCTAATGAATTTTAGAATCAACAAAATTTCATTTTAACCCTAACTACCTTCAATCATTGTGTTATATGAGCCCTGGAAATGTAAAAGGCAGCTCCTGAGAACCAGTGTGAACCAGGTTCACCAAGAAGCATGCCTGCACACCTGTTTCTCACTTTGAGCCCTCAGTATGCATGTATTTGTTAGTTCTCTGGTTACTCATTTTCCTATGAAAGGTATCATAGCAGAGTGTTATAGCTTCTATCTTGAGATCTCAGAAGGACCTAGACTCAAACTCCTCTTATACCACATATCTGGGTGGCTTAGGGCAAGTTACTTCAGCCTACAAGTTCCCCAATTTCTGTAACTATAAAATGGTACAGTTGTTAACCCTTCATTATGCTCTTGAGTAGATCAGACATACTTTAATAACACCAGACACACAGGAATTAAGTAAATAAAACAAATCACCTCCTTTGATTATTTGATGGTGTTTAGGTTTTAGCCTCATGCGTTAAACTGGTACCCACTTCAGTGAAGCAGATGTTCTATTTACAGCCTGAGGAATTCTGACCAGGGAAATAAACATATGCTGGCATGAATGGCCATCTTGGACATTGAGAAAATGAATAGAGACTGAAAGTGTGTGAGTGTGTGTGTGTGTGTGTGAGAGAGAGAGAGTGTGAGTGTGTGTGTGTGTGTGTGTGTGTGTGTGTATAGATGGATTGTCTTTATCTTCCTTTCATGCACTGGCCATGGAACACAACCACAAATGTTCCTAGAAAATCAGAGCAGGATCACAAGTTACAAATATTAGAAAATAACAGTTTGATCCTCATGATCCTTCCGATGAGTCCCTATTTCCTAAGAGGAGGAGCTGGGAAGGGAAGAGTAGAGTGTCTTTAGTGGTGTCCCGATCTAGCTTTAGGTTTGTTGTGCACTGTGGACAGTGATGCCACATTATACATTGCAGACCACTTTCTCTTCCCTCTGCCAAGAACTGAATGCCAGTGTGTGTCTGGTAACACACCGGTTATTCTATGGCTGACCCATGGTTGTAAAGAGTTTGGGGCTTAGTCACTTAGGGTGTTCAGTAACCAGGAGCAGACTCTCTGGGACTAGCATGAGTGGTGGGCACACCTTTCATCTCATTAAGCGTGTGATTTAGAGGAGCTGGTTCCAGGGTTGGCTTAATGACTCTGATCTCAAGACTCTTGGATTGTCACTGTGTCACTTTTGTGTCCCTTCTCTTGTGATTACCAGATGGATTCCATTTGGTGCCAGGGAGTGGACTTCCTCCCAGAAGCCAGCAGCAAGTTTTACCTTATTTCAGGCTGACTAGAAATATTTCATACAGTGACCACTAGATCACTGACAATTATGTAAGAAATCAAGAACATTCCATGCATTCAGGCTGCTGAATCACTGGTCACACCAAAATCTCACATGTATGTAGCAACTAATGTTTTATTCTCACTGTGTTTGGGTTTTCATAAGCCTGGCCCAGCTCACTTGGAGTACTTGCCTATCTCGCTCATAAGTCTGGGATTGGCTGATCAGTGGCTGATTTTGGTTGCATTATGGTGAACCACTATGTTTAGCCTTTTTATAAACAGTGGAAACATAGGAGTCAAACAGAAGCCTACGAATCTCAGAACTAGCTTCACATCACATGGGATTCCTTCTAGGTTAAAAGAAGGCACACACACACACACACACACACACACACACACACAGACAAAGAGTCAAATTTAGATATAAGCAGCTCTGTCTCACCCACAGACCAAGGGTAATCAACTTTATATGACAGAGGGCATGAATATGGGACCATTCATGCAAACTTACTGTACAATTGTTTAGATCAGCTGCTATCCATCCCTCAGGGTTTTGCTACCCATTAGTGGTGGGGCTGGGGTAAAGTTTACATATCTGTGGAATATGTCCTTAGTAGAAATCTAAAACAGGATTTGAACAGATGTGGGAGCTAAGATTGGCTTAGCACCCATCTCTGAAAGGGAATACCAGGAGGACCCAGGTCACTTACCAGCAGTATTACATGACTATACATAATGCTGTTCTCTGTTCACTAAGAAACGGGATGTTTGGCAATGACATAGCTCAAACAAGATGGATGGAGGGCTATGCAGCCAGCAAGAAAGACACAGATCCAGCCCTGGTTAAGATCCAAGGGTTTAGAAGCTTAAGCAGTATTGCCAAACCCCACAGTAAACAGAATCCCTTCCTACTTTTAGTCTAAGTACACAATTCCTTCTAGCTCTAATTTGGTGAGGCCCAGCATAGACTCTGGCTGCTCTCCACGCAAGAGTACAAATTGAACATCCACTTTTCTCATTTTTTATCCAATTTTGCCTTCCTAGAGCCTAGATAAGACTTCATTTTTAAAGTGCAAATTTTCAGGTCATTAGCCCATAATGATTAAATGATTCTAGTTATTAGCATAAAACACAGCTGTAGTACATGAGAGGTTACCTTCATTGTTTAAATATTATGCAGTATGGTCACATAGCACACATCAAAAAATTTTTTAGAAAATTCAGCTATTATGGAAATGACTTGGGGTTTCATTCTGAAATACTAAAAATGATATTTATTCTCTCCAAAGAGTAAACATTGTTTAGGAGAGTTTCTAAGGGGGACCCATGTCATAGACACTGCCATGTCTGATAGCAAAAATACCTAGTATGGATAGGACCCCCAAAAGTCCCAAGTCAATAGGCAAACTACAATGCAACTTAGATTTTTGAAGACCTGGATTCAGATCCTGCTATGATGTGAATATGTGTGTCTTCCCCAACTTCATTTATTATGAGGTGAGCCCTTTGGGGAAGTGGTCAGATCGTGAGGCCAAAACCTCCATGGGCCCTAGGCAGCTTCTTTGCCTCTCCCATTACATGAGGACACATCAGAAAGACCACTGTGAGCTGGTGTCATCAGCTTTCCATAGCTCTGACAAAATAACTGAGGAAATCAACTTAAATGGTAGAGAGATTTGCTTTAGCTCCTGGGACCCTGGTGGATCCTGTTGCTTTAGACTGTGATGAGCAGTATATCACAGTAAGAACATTTGTCTCCCCAGTTGTTCAGAAGTATGGTGCCAGAGAAGGAACCAAGGTGGTAATGTCCCCTTCAGTGACATCCCCTGCTCAGTGACCCAATTTCTTTTTCCAGTAGGTTCTACCTCCATCTCTCAGTAGTGGCGGGCAATCATGTCTTTGGGTGACATTTCATATCCTAACCATGAAAAGAAGTAAGCCATCTCTGGGCATAAGATTTGCTGGTTTATTGATCTTGAACTTCCCAGCCCTCAGAAATGTAAGAAATGAATTTCTGTGGCAAATAAGCCGGTGATATTTTGTTACAGAAATCAAAGGACTATGTCAAATACTTCTATCTGTACCTCATTGGGTAAAATACTTCAACTCTCTAAATATCAATGTCTGTCTGTCTGTCACTCTCCCTCCCTCTCTCCTCCCCCTCTTTAATCTGGTAAATAATATCTCAGAGTTACAGAAACCATTTTTAGGTGGTTAGTCCAGTGCCTGGCACATGGTGATGCTGTCTTGTCACTTCTCCAATGGATGTCTTCCTCTTTATTATCAGAGTTTTGCTGAGGCCACAGAATGTGAAGACCCAGGTCCCAGGGAAGTGAGTGCATGCAGACCTTAAGAATGCAGAAGGTCCAAGCAAACCTTAGGATTATTACCCATGGCTTCTGGTACTCGCCTATCCTTGGCTGAGATGGTGAACAATGAAGCTACTTTCCCCTGTGCACCTGCTCTGTGCCTTTCACTTTGCAAGTATCCATGGTTGGTGAATGAATCTTTACATTACATTGACAGTTAAAAGGACTGGAGTCTTCTGGATGCTCTTTGGACTAGCTGTTTCTCTCACCAGCCCATTCTGCAAGCTGGTGCTTAAGAAGCTCCTCTCTCAGAGGAGGAGCTGATGCTGCTGGTGATGCTGAGGATAATATTGATGGTAATTTCAATTACTTGAGCTTATTGAGTATTCACAAGGTGCTACATACCATCCTAAAGCATCTGTAGGTATTGTGTCATTTATGTTTTATGGATATTTTCTTTCTATAGGCAAGAAAACTGAGGCACAATACTCTATACTTATCTGGATTCTTAAGGAAAGATGTTGTCTGTAGGCAACCTGAGCCCCAAAAACTGGTCCTTTCACTGTGTATGCCTCTAGCTACATGGCTGTTTTGTGAAAGGAAACCCTTGGAGCCTGAGTGCCACCTATAAGCTAAAGCAAAGATTCACTTTTGGACTTCTGTCCTGATAGAGAACACAAAAAGAACTCCATGTCACTTTTAAGGTCACTTATGGGTCTGAAAGAGTCTAAAGAAGAATGCCAGGTATTGCTTTTCACACAAATCTCTTGGAAAATGCTGCCTGGGGATATCACACCTCAGTCATTAATGAAACGCTCATTTTCCATCTTTGCCCTTGGTTTGCTGTGCTTCATTCATCATATACACAATGCACCTTGAATGTATCTCTGGGTACTCAGTGTACTAGGTATGTCTCTTATACTTCGTAACTTTAGTTTTCACATCTGTAAAACATCTACCTTTGAGGACAAGAGAAGACATCATCTCTAGTAGAATGACCTACATAGGGTGAGTATGTAATCAGTGTTGCCTATGATTGTTGTAATTCTTGTCAGATGGAAGCAAAAATGTAAGGGCCCAAAGAAGAGAACAAAATGAGAGATGGTTGATGAAGAAAACCAGGTGATTTCCAGGAAAAGGCATAGAACCTTGGTGAATGTCTGACCAGAAAGATCCCAGAACAGCAGGGCGGTTCCTAGCCATACTTGCTCCAAAAAGTCTATATAATAAATATGATATAGAGGGATAAGTGTGGCTCTTGAGTTAGGTATGGTGGTGTCTGCCTTTGATCCCAGCACAGGGAGGAAGGGCATGTGTACATCTGTGAGTTCTAGGCCATCCAGGGCTACATAGTGAGACCCTGTCTTGAAGGAGGAGAAAGAAAGCGAGAGGGAGAAATAAGAGAAGGAGAAGGAGGAGGAGAGGAGGAAGACAAGAAGAATGAGTAGTAGGATGAATGGGTCTTAAGTGTTGGAGAGATGGATGGCTCAGTGGTCACTGTTCTTGCAGAGGACTTAAGGAGTAGTATAAAAATCTTGCCACTTGCTGGGCGGTGGTGGCGCAAACCTTTAATCCCAATACTTGGAAGGCAGAGGCAGGTGGATCTCTGTGAGTTCGAGACCAGCCTGGTCTACAAGAGTGAGTTCCAGGACAGCCTCCAAAACAATACAGAGAAACCCTGTCTTGAAAAACCAAAATTAATTAATTAATTAATTAATTAAATTAAAAAATCTTGCCACCTTCTGGTTAGAGGCCATATGTCAAAACTGTTAACTGAATGAGGGGAAACCCACGGATGTAATAAACAAATGAAAAAAAGAAAAAAAAAGAAAAGGAAAAACCAGGAAGACTAGTGAACAAAAGATATATTATTAATATGAAGTGTTTTGTTATATGTTCATACATCAGGAATTATTTTACAGGGGCCTTAGAAACCTCTTGTCATTCACAGACTTAGCTAGACAATAGATCACTCCCTGCCCCCAAGGGAGTTTTGTGTGTGTGCGTGTGTGTGTGTGTGTGTGTGTGTGTGTGTGTGTGTGTGTTTTAAAGAGATTTACAATGGTTCTTTTCCTATAGAGTTTTCTTGAAACATATACATTTTTAATTTCTCCCCGTCTCAGGGGTAAATAAATATATTACAATAAGCTATGGGATGTATAGCCGAGTATAACAATGATAAATGATGTTGTGTGTAATTTTTCTACTATTAACATAAAGTAATATAAACTGAAGGACACTGGTCTATTGAGAGACTTAGAAGCTAATGTTCCGTATCAGATGCAGCCAATGTCAGGACTGAATACAGATTAGGCAGTGTCCTTTTCTCCCCAAGGGAATGAAAGTTGGAGACACCACTCACTGCCCGTGGTTTTACGGCATTTTGTTGGGGCCAGTGGTGCCTTTCTTGGTCTATTAATTCAGGAGCCGGTAAATGACAGTGTGAGCGAGATGCTTTTCCGGTGGGATGCATTTCATTTATGTGTGCTTGTACGGCCTCTACCTCGCCAATCCTTTCTGTCACAATAAGTGTTTCTAAATTGTGTAGATTACCTTCACTTCATTATGGTCCCTGGCATGGCTTTCTCATGCAAAGCTATTATGGAAAGTTAGGAAATATTTAAAACTAGGCCTGCCCAAAGAAAAGGGGGGAAGGGTGGCAGGGAAAGTTTATCTGGAGTTAGTCCCTGCTTCCCAGCATTGAGTTCATGGTCAGGGTATATTCTGCAAGATGCAAAGAAAATCCTCGGGATAGATGATTACAGACAGCATGAAAAAAAAACCCACCAGATTCCTGGGGTCCATTTGAGTTCATGTTCAAACAGATGTGGTGGTCAGAATTTTAAGAACTCATCCATGATGGAGATATTCTCAGGAAAAATGACAGTCTTACCAGTGAGATAGCCTGAAATCTGGAGGCTTTGTGCTTTTTTAAAAAATGAAATCTTCATTATATGTCATGTGAGAGATCAAAAACCTGCTCCAAATCCTTCCCTAACTAGATGTACAGAGAAAACACCAGAGGTCAGAGACCCCTCTGGGGTTGCACAGTTCTCTGGGGGCTTTGCCAAACCTTGAGCCTCACTCTCTCTGGCAGCTTGCCATCCTCCTTGCTCCTTCATACTGTCTCTCCTCTTGATGCTGTCACAAAGCACACTCCCCAAGAAAAAGAGGGGCAGCAGCTGAGTCCTTGGAGGAAACCCTCTGATTGGATGCCTTTGACTGTGTTCACCAGAGCTGTCCCAATAACACTGGATATAACCAGACTGCACGGCAGCTGAAGTTCCTATTGGGGAACTATAGAAGTGAAGTAACTGGGTAATGAATACAATGAAAGCATCCTGAATCTCTCACACCAGTTAAGGGTGCTCCTCCCTCAATCCAGAATTTGAGGATAGGGCTCCTTTTGTTATTTTGTCCTGCCTCTCCATTAAAATGGCCAGGAAGGAGCAGGCATTTGGATTTCGCCACAAAACATTGTTATCCTTCGGGAAGGCTCTGAGAGGATAAGTTTGTCACGGTCCGTAAATTTTATCTATGCACTAAAAACAGGGGTAGAATATCTTCAATGCAATTATAAAAATGTATTAAAACTGGGAAGGAGAGAAAATCCAGTGGTAGATGCGATTTTAATGATTGTGTGAATGTTCACTGTTCTGTGGCCAAAAAGTGTTGAGGTGTTCAGCCCCAATATTTCAGAGGGATGCCAGGGAAGGGGCAAATTTTCCATAAATGCACATGGTGCATTTTCAACCCAGAGATAAACATTCAATCTGAGGATCTGCTTGGAAATGGCAAGCTGTCAGAGAATGGTGTCTGGGAGTTCTGGGTTCTGGAGAATCACTAGATACCCGAGTTGTGTTCCAAAACATGCAAAATGGCTATTGTGCTGTGAAAGTAAAATGTCCCTCATAGTGTGTTTGAACATTTGGTTCCCAGCTGCTGGAGCTGTTTAGGACGGTCAGGAAACACTTAGGAGGTGGAGCCTTGCTGGAGGAACTGTGTCACAGGGGGCCCAGCTTGGAAACTTTAGAGTCTGGCCCTGCTTCGTGCTTGCTGCATGTTGATATAGTGCGGTAGGAAGGCCTCATGCTTCTGTTGCCTGTCTTCCCTGCCATGATAGTCTATTCCTCTCTGGAGCGATGAGCCAAAACGAACCCTTTCTCTCTTGAATGATTTGTTGATATTTGATCATAGAAGCCAGAAAAGATACTAAAGTAGTGAAATGCTTTGTACCGTTTCCTTGTACAAATTGGAGGGGTCGAGGAGTGAGGGTCTATGTGCACACTCAGAACTAGCCTGTGGTATGATTTACCTCACAGAGCGTGTCTTCATTGGTAGAGGCAGGCGGATTGTTGTATGTGTTTTAGGCAAGTCTATTTGATCTTCCAGGCTAGCCTGGGCTACATGGTAAGGCCCCTTTAAACTCCCCTTTTGAAATCAAACACAAATCAGAAAACTGTAAACCTGGATCTGGCTGAAGGTGGGAACTGACTTCTATGTTGCCATGGATTTCTATGTTCTGAAGGGGATTCTCTCTCCTGCTCAGGTAGTAAAACACTTGCCTGTTTCCTTACAGTCGGTGTGTTGATTCTCTTAGCCGTTGAAGTCAATAAAGAATCTTGTCCTTACATGGCAAGTTTTCAGTCTTCATCCCACATCATTAAGGTTCCTTTTTCTTTATGCACATAGTTACCCACAGAATTCTAAACTTGGTGGTGAGTTTTTAGGGACAGAGTTATGTATGTATTTATTTAGTTAGCTAATTAGCTAGCTAGCTAGTTTATTTGAGACAGTCTTACTATGTAGCTCTGGCTGACCTGGAATTCACTATGTAGAACAGGCTGACAAGAAACTCATCAAGACCTACCTTCCTTGGGTTCCCTAGTGCTGAGAGTAAAGATGTCCACCACCACACTGAACAGGTACAAGCTTCTTAGGACCTTACCCACTCACACATTGTCCCTCTCTTTTCTGCTTAAAAAACTAAAGCTGTGCTAAGCTTATGGGTTGAGTCTTAACAGTTGTTCTTATGTAGGTGTTTGAGTCAGATTCCTCTGATATAAGATGCAGTGGTTTCTGTGACTTGGGGAAAATGTCTTAACTAGTGGTCAACCTTTAATCAGCAAAATAGAATGAACAGCAGGGTGATGGTGGTATACACCTTTAATTCCAGCACTTGGGAAGCAGAGGCAGACTGATCTCTGTGAGTTCAAGGCCAGCCTGGTCTACAAAGTGAGTTCCAGCACAGCCAGAGCTTCATAGAGAAACCTGTCTGGAAAACAAACAAACAAACAAATGGACAACCTGCCTGTTCCAGGATTAACCATGATGATATAGATGAAGGGTCTACCAGGCAGTCCTACTCACAAGTTACTTGGTGTCAGATACCAAGTCCTTCCTCACAATTATATCCATAGCTTGCTCATAACACCTATTAAGAAGTCTGCACTAAGTGACATCATCAAATTGTTCTGCCGCTTGTCCTTTCTGTCCCCTCCCCATCACGGATGTATATGGCATATGTACCTGACTGTGGGTGTATTCCCATGTGTGCATGCGTATGTGCACATGTGGGGGCATTTGCTGAGACAGCATCTCTCACTGAGCATGGAGCTCATCAGCTGATCCAGCTGACAGGTGAGCGACAGGGAGCTGCCTGTCTCCACTCTCCCCATGCCGGGGTTACAGACAAGCGCCATTATGCCTAACTTTGCATGTAGCTGTTAAGTGTCCAGACACCAGTCATCATGCTTGAATGTTGGGCACTTCACTAACTGAGCAACATCTCCCAGCTTCTGCATGTTCTCAGCATTTGCGGTATGGTCATTGTAAAACAAACAAAAACAAACACACACACACAAAAAAACCCAAAACCAAGACTGTGCACAGGAGCAAATGTCACTCTTATATCAGGTATGTCTTTTATTTTATTTATTTACTTATTTATTTTGATTTTTCGAGACAGGGTTTCTCTGTATTGTTTTGGAGGCTGTCCTGGAACTCGCTCTGTAGACCAGGCTGACCTCGAACTCACAGAGATCCGCCTGCCTCTGCCTCCCGAGCGCTGGGATTAAAGGCGTGCGCCACCAACGCCCGTTTCAGGTGTGTCTTTTATATATACATACATTTTAAACAGAGACAGCAATTTTTTTTTGGTTGTTGGTTTGAGGATTTTGGTGGTTTTTTTTTTTTTTTAAGAAGGTAGGGATGGTCTGATACTTAAAAACTACGTAGGCTCTGTGTAAGATATTTAATATGAGTTTCATTTTCCCAGCAATGCTATAAGGCATGGAAAGAGATGTGAATTGGTACAGAGGGAGTGGTTTTTGACAGTCCAAGAGGATCTAATGTGTTTTCTGGCTCCACGGGCTAATGAAATGTGTTACACATACATACACGTGAACACTCACACACATAAAAAAGTAAATAAATTTTCAAAGGACAATAAAAAGAACTCTGTAGAGAAACAAGTTGGTAGGTCAAGTGATCTAAGAAAACTATAGTGAGTGACTAAATGAGTGAATGAATTACTGAAGAGGTAATTGAAAGGCAAGGAGGGAGAGTGGATGTTCATCAGCAGGTCTAACACAAAATTTCTGGTGCCTACTGTGGAGCCTAGCACTTGCCAGGTTCTTGATACATTTTAAAACATGCACTAGAGTCAGTGATAATTTAATATCCATAATATAAAATTGGTGTCTGAAGCCCCAACTTTCATTCATAGAGCAAGTTATTTTTATAAACCCTATGGCTTCCTCTTAAATAAGAAGTTGTAAGCCAGGTGTAGTAATACATGCCTTTACTCCCAGCACTTGGGAGTGAGAGGCAGGTGAATCTCTGTGAATTTGGGTACGGCCTCGTCTACATATTGAGTTCCAGGATAGCTATGGCTACCCAGTGATACTGCCTTAAAAATAAAATAAAATCAGAAGTAGTGTCTATAAAGAAGCAAGTCATTTGTCCTCCCTGGCCACCGCTTGCTCATGTTTGCTTTGTGAATATCTTTGGCCAAAGAACCTGTTGCCAAATTGTTCTCCATTTTCAAAAATTGGATTTATTCATCAGGCTCAAAAAAGATTTTGTGATATATGGAAATTCTGCACCTGTGAAGAAAGGTATTGTGTGAGTTTAAAGGATATTTTCTGAAACATAGTCGCAAAGAATCTTTTGGCAACATTCTGGTAGGGAAACTCAACAGAAATTCAACAGCTAAGAGCTAGAACTCAAGCAGAAGATATTGCTCAGCAAGTAAAGCTCTTGTGCAAGTGTGAGGACTGGAATTCAGGTAAAGAGATAAGAAAACAGGAGATCCCCAGAGCATGAAACAGTGAGATCTGGATTCAGGAGACGTTGTGCCTTGTGTAAGGTGGAAAAGAGGAAGGCCCTCTACATCAACTTTGGGATGTCAAATGCATGCACATCCATGTGGGTGCACACATACCCTCACATCAACACATGTACGTGTAAACAGAGGTTAGAATTTTAAAATAAGTATCACTCCCTTTGGTGTCCATCACTGTCAGCAGACTGGGATGTGTGCATGCCTTGAGGAGATGCTGGTCTTGGTGTGTTGGATTAACCAAGGAACAAGTCATCCTTCCTGATAGGTGGTAGAACCATGAGGGCATGCCCCATCACTGAGACGAAAGCCCTTGTCACTCTGGGTGACATCTCTCTAATCCCAATCACGTTTGATCCAGGGTGTAAGTTAGTAGCAGGCAGGTATGAGAGTGTGCACCGTGTGTGTGTGTGTGTGTGTGTGTGTGTGTGTGTGTGTGTGTGTGTGCTTGTAGGTTAGATCACAACCATGACTGTCATTCCACAGATGCTGTCCATCTTAATTTATGAGGAAGCTCTGGAGCTCACCTTTTTGTCTCTGCTGACTGGCCTCCAAGCCCCAGGGATACATTGTCTCTACTCTCCATGCTCAGCTTTTAGGTGAGTGATAGGAATTGAACTCAGGTCCTCATGATTGTGCAGCAATCACTTTACTGACTGGGCCATCTCTCTCACCCCTGCCACCACTACTTTTTAATAAGAACCAGGGCTCCCCTTGAAAGCCTCAGGAACTTTAGTCCCTCTGCTGCACCTGTCCCTGAACACAATGTGCCCTTGCTAATAAATCCCGAGGACCGACACTGCCTGAGCCTGCTGGTCTTTGCCCTCAATTTCATTGAGATGGGCCATTGAAAACTCATTACAAGCTGTTTAGACTCTGACTTTGACTTTTGCTCGGCAGTGAACGGAATTAACAGCTCTTTGAGGTAGGGGGGGGAAAGGCACTCAGCCAAATTAAAAAAAATTTTAATGAAAAAATTGAAATGATGAGAGAACACTTTTAATATTATCTCTATTAGTCATGCAAACAAGCAGCCGTCTGCAGCATGTGTGTTCTGAGTGTGGCTCGCATTTAGAGCCTCTTGTGGATCGCAGTTTCCCTACTGAAGAGAAATTCTTACCCAGGTCTTGCAAGCAGCTCAAAATTTTTTTACATGCCAAGCAATGAACCTTTGAGTGTAGCAGAATTGCTTCATAAATTTCACTATCACTTTCAAATTTCTGTTTTTTTCTAATTTAGTGCTTGATAGTTTTTTATGTGATAATTTTAAAATGCTGTTTATAGCAAAAGTTACCTTGATGGTACAGGTGTGCAGAGAAAATTCACAGCTATCAATAAAAAGAGGGGGGGGGGAATTCCTGCTTATACCTCAGGCATTTTATAATTCTAAAGATGTAACTGTGATGGCGTTATGGGTTTAAAATGTACACTGATTAATCCAAATTTCTTGAAAAGTAGCAGCTCCAAGATTTAAATATTGCTGCTGGTACCTATGGATGACTTCCTTCTGTATTTGAGAAGTTTCTTCAAAATGTCTCTGTCTTCTGATATTTGTATCATTAACTTAAAAATAGAAATATTTATATAGCGTATATAGTTGTAGAAATGAAATGAGGAATAACACTACCAAATAGTTTAATCTTTTAATTTGGTGATTTAAAAATTAATGCTGACAAAAGAACCTTATCCTGGAAAGGGAAAAATATATATTTGAGAATGGCCTGCTATGTTTTCCAATATTCCAAGATCATCAGGTACAAATGGATGCCGACCTGGACCATATTGAAGATGGATAGAAAACTGTGTTTCACACTGTTAAGACACAAGTGCGTGGGGCCGGAGAGGTGGCTCAGCAGTTAAGAGATCTGAACTGCTCTTGCAGAAGACCTGAGTTTGGTTCCCAGCATCCAGCTTATAACCATCTGTAACTCCAGCTCCAGGGGAAATCTGATGACTTCTTCTGGCCCTCATGGGCACAAGACTAACATATACCCACTCTCCACATACATGTAATTAAATTAAAATTAATCTCAAAAGAAAAGTGAAACAGCAGGGTTCATTTTGTGCAACATGCATGTGTGAAACAAAAGTCTTAGCACTTTTGCCATCCTTCCCTTGACCTATGATAGCATTACCCTAGGACTATCTAGTTGTTATTGTTTTGTTTTTTCCATTTTTCCCCCGGAAACTGCCAGGGGTGGGACTGAAAGCTGTGAATACAGTAAGAATAAGATGCTCTGCCTTGTCAGGTCCCCTTCCTAGCATGATGTGCTCATCCTCCAAACACTGGGGTATCACCCAGTGCCAGCTTAAGCCATGGAATCTTTCAGAGCCAAATTACTGAATTAGTTCAGTGTAGATCTTAACAGTCAATGCAGTAAATGTAAGTCTGGTGGGTCTAGCCACTCTGCTTTCTTCTCCTTCAAACACTTCATTTAACATCCTTTTATATTGAGATTTTCAAATCTCGGTGTTTCTCATAACCAAGGCCTTTATCTCTTTTTCCTCACAGGGTATTTTTGTGGGAAGCCATCATTTGGCTTTTGGATGTAGTATATGGGGGAAGTGAAACAATTTCCTATTCTAGCGTTTCATTAAAGTGTGACTATGTTCTAGTCTGTGTCTGTCACAAACCACCCCTAACTGTAGTGCTCTAAGATGGCATGTTTCAGCAGGCTTTTGTGGTGACAGCTTGTTCACTCCCACAGGCATCAGCTGATGGAGCTTGAAGATAAAAACAAAACACAAGGCAGGGGTCATCTAATGGGTGTTCACTCATAAGTCTAGGAGTTGATGTTGGCTATTTGCCACGGTGCTTTCATGTAGTGTGGACTTCCTCCAAATATGGCGGCAGAAAGAGCTAAGTGGATTCTACATCGCCTTGTATGTCTCAGCCTTAGAAGTCATGTGTTCCCCCGCTTCTCTGTACAGTTTGTCCAGGCACTCCCCAAAGCCCACTCAGGTGTACAGGGCTTCGTCTTCACAAGGGAATAGGATGGTTCTGGAAAAGGATGTGGTATTGGGAAATTACCAAGGCCAATTTGAAAACTGCAATGTATATAGGGATTAGAGATACTCCTCAGTGATTAAGAGTACTTCCTGCTCTTGCAGAGGATGTGGGTTTAGTTCCCAATACCCACAGGGCAGCTCATAATCATTTGCAACACCAGTCTGTGGGGGGTGTGGGTTCTAGTGTTCTCTCTGGCCTCTGTGGGTACAGCAGGCACATTCTGCACATATATACATACAGGCCAAATACTCAGATACATACAAAAAAAGAAACTTTCAAAAAGAAAAAAATGTGTTATTTTTGACCATCAGCAGATGATTAGCATGTAGTAGTTATGTATGAGAATAAAGAGCTGTTTGGGAGGTTATGGGAGAGGGCTTGGGTTTGAATTCTGCCTCAGCCCCTTATTAGCTACGTGTCCAGGCCTCAGAATGCTCATCTGTGAAATGAGGGGGCACTTGTGTTGACCCCAAATGTTTGTTTTGTGGTTTATGCATATGAAATACACAAAGTACAGGTGTCTACCACTGAGGCCCTAGTGCAGCCTGTTTGCTCAATGAATCTTCCTTCAGTCAGTTCATTGAATCAGAATCTGCACATGATAGCCATTATTTAGGTTTCCTGTGCCCTAGTCTATGTCACGGAGTGCATCCTTGCTGTTTTCATGAATTTTCCACCCAGGCATACCACACCATCGGCCAATGAAGGTCAGGGAGGGAACAGATTAACAGCATCTCATACCACAATGTCAGAGCCCTTAAAAGTGTTTACAGAGCCCCGTGACACACAATGAATTTCAAACAAGGAGATTGGAGCTGAAGTAAAGCTACCCTTGTTCTAAGCTTGAGCAAGGGCCTTGATGTTTTATGATTGTTTTAAGGTCCATTAATCGTTGAATCATGAGGCCATGTAAAAATATGACAGTTTTAACATCCAGTGCCCGGGTTTCTTTGAAATGTTTTTGTTTCTACACTGTTCTTAATTAATGGCAGGGACCAAAACCTGCTTCGAATGTGGCAAATAGGGAGGTGCCACGAGAGAAAGCAACTCAGTTTCACCTCAAGACATTTTATGGCTGGCGTGAAGGAACGTTCCCTTAGGCTGAAGGGTGCCAACATTTAATACATAGCAGCTGAGAGTCAGCAGTGCCTACCGTTACCTAACCAGAAGCTGTGGTCCAGTATAGTAGCCACTGACTATGTGTGGATGTTTAAATTTACATGAATTAAAATGTAAGCATTTGAATGTCAGGGACTGTGAGTATAGCTCACTGGGTAAAGTGCTTGCCTTGCAACTATAAGGATCCAAGTTCCATCCCCAGTACTCACATTAAAAAAAAATAGTTAAGGCAGTGGTGGCACACCCAGGAGGCAGCGGCAGGCTGATCTCTGAGTTCAAGACCAGCCAGGTCTACAGAGGAAGTTCCAGGAGAGCCAGGATTACACAGAAAAACCCTGTTTTGAAAAACCAAAAACATAAAGAAAAAACTAACCAAACAAATAATAAAAAATACATAAGAAGCAGGCATGGTGGCATCCCAGGGCTTGGTGGGGTCAGAAGGATCCCTGGACTCACTGGCCAGCCAGTCTAATCAGCAAGGCCTTAGGGTGCCTCACAGGGTTTCTCTTGAGCTGTATTAACAAGGGAGGGGTGGGCAGCAGGCAGCACTGAGGCCTGGCTTCTTCCTCACACTGACTTTAAGAAGAGTGTGTGTGAGAGAGATCCCCCTTTCATACGTCTGTGGGGACTTCAGTCACAAGCTGGACAAAAGGAGTAGAGGCTTGTGACATGCAGTCTCAACATATATCCGCACTGCTGTGCACGTATACACAGGTATATATTGCAAAGAATTCCATAATTGTCTATTGCATCCACGTTGTCTCCATGAGTCACAGGCTCTCAGAGCTGGATAAGTCATTTGGGAGAATTTTATCTCCCAGACCATCCAAATTACTGGACCTCCATCACTGTATACGTTCGCTGCATCTGCTTCATCTATTCTCTCTCTCCTGCCTCTAAATCGGAACAAATTCACATCAACCAGTCACCTTTGGAAACTGCCCAGAACATTTGGTAACTCTAGAGCTCTACAGTTCAATTCTAGAAATCCTTGGCTACCTCTGCCATCATTTCTTTTCTATATTTTTATTTGTGTGTTTGTGCATAAGTGCCCACAGAAGCCAGAGGACATATTGGAGCCCCCCCTAGAGCTGGAGTTACAGGCAGCTGTGAGCCTCCTAATGTGGGTCTAGAAGACCAGCAAGTGATCTTAATAGCTGAGGCATCCCTCTAGCCCCTCCCCCACCCCGCCCCCCTTTTTTTATAACTCAGGAAAGCTTCAGATCACCTTGGGGACTGGCAAGCATCACTCCTTATCACTAATACTTGCATGCTTCTCCATCTGTGCCATCAGGTAGGTCGTCGCCACAAGACCTGCTCTGGCTGCTACAGAGGTGCCACTTGTCACGGTGGGATAGCACTTGGGAAGTACAGCATCTTAAAGAGGTAACAGCAGAGCTGTCCATCCCTTGTCTGAGAAGGGCAGCCTGTGGTGATAGTTGAGAGAGAAAAAACCCATTCCCAGCCTCATGAGCTAACTTAAGCCTCAGTGCCTCCTATAGACCCCATGTCTAAATACCATCACATCAGGATTAGGTTGGCAAACTTTAAGTCCATTATCATTGGTCAGGTGGTAAACTTTTTCTTTCACTTTGCATAGTAAGACTTATCTGTTAGGATTATCTAGAGGAATAAATGGGATTTTCTGAACAATGACCCTACACAGATAGTGATTTCTCAATAAAGGGTAAACATCAAAACTGTCCATTTAGTGCACGCCTTTAATCCCAGCACTCGGGAGGCAGAGGCAGGCGGATCTCTGTGAGTTCGAGGCCGGGCTGGACCGATAGCCTCCAAAACAATACAGAGAAACCCTGTCTCGTAAAAAACAAAACAAAAAAAAACCAAAAAACAAAAAAACTGTCCGTTTGTTCTTGCTGTTACTTACCCTGTCTCAAAACAAGGATTTTGTGAATGAGACTGGGTCTCATCTTCTTTTGAACTCCAATGCTCCCAGTCATCATAGAACCCAGTGTAAAGTAGGCACCAGTACATACCACATACATATCTAACTTGGTGACTACTGATATTCAAGAGAGGCAAGATGGCATCAGAAGAGTGGGGAATAGGAGGATAAACCCAGAAATGATCTTGACTCTACCTCCTTGGCCATAGGTTTATAGGCATGCATTGCCAGGTTCAGCTTTGTCTGCAAATGCAGGGGTGCAAACTCAGGTTCTCATATTTGTAATCAAGCACTTCACTAACCAAGCTATTTCCCCAACCCCTAAGCAGATGTAGTTTAAAAAAAAAGATTCCTCACTCACTTTTAGATTTGTATGAAAAGTAGAAAAGTGAAAATAAACTATGAAAATATTGTGAATCTTGGTGGTAAACATAATTAAGGCATCCACCCTAGGATACCTATGCTAAATCCTTATTTCCAGCTAGCTACAGGCAAAATACCTGCTTCAGTGTGAGTTGTTATTTTCAATTTGCATACAGATTTTTTTTCATAATTACTTGATAGCTCTCAAGGAAAAAAAAAATACTTGGCAGCTTAAGTTTACCTTGTTTTTTGTTTACATTTTTGATACATTACACTGATTACATTTTGACAGGCTCTGGCTAAGACCCAGAGACTGGCCTTGAACGCCATGTAGCCTAGCTGCCCTTGAACCCAGCCGTCCCCAAACTCTTTAGTGCTGAGGTGGCAGGGAGATTTCTCTTTAATACTGCTTCTGAATTTTGTAGTTTTGCTGCCATGGAGTTAGTTTTCCACTTCACAGACTTCAGAGCCTAAATATTTTCCCATGTAATTTCCATTCTTTTAATTTTCCTTGCCCCGCCCCGTTCAGCCCCCCACCCCCTTCTCACTAAGCCAGAGGTATACAGCCCTTTGGAGAACACTCAGACTTTTAAGCTGGAGAACTAGCCAACTGCCACACTATCCTTAGTACCTTTCAAGTGTTGAATTACTAACACTTTCATAAGGTGGTGACCGGAACAGAGTACAATCCTTCAGCTGAGTTTTGTCAGCATCTGGAATGATGTGTTCTAATTTCTGGGGACACACACATTTTTGTCATGAGTAAAAAGGTGTTTTTATGTCAGCAGAGTTCTGCTGTGCCATGGCGTCAACATATGTACATGCGTGGATAGCAGAGTGTGTAGTAGATGTGTGTGCATGTGTGTTCCCATAAAGGCCCTGTGATGGATTAGTTTGTCAGTTTTACACAGTCTTCAGTCATCTGGGAAGAGTCTCAAGGTGGGGTAACGTACATCATGTTGGCCTATGGACGTGTCTGTGGAGCATGGTCTTGACTTGCTGTAACTGATACGGGAAGACCCAGTCTAAAAGTAACTCTTACCCCCCCACCCCAGGCAGTCCAAGAGTAGAGAAAGCTAGCTGAGCTTAAACATGCATGTATTCATGTCTACCTGCTCTTAACTGTGGATGGTTAGCTCTAACTTGCTGTAACCTCGGCTTCACCACACTTTCCTGACAACAGAGTTGTGAACTGAAACAAACTGTTTTCCTGACGTCACTTTTCATCAGGTTATTTTATCACAGCAACAGAAATGACTTTAGGACAGTATTGTGTGTGTGTGTGTTTGTGTGTGTGTGTGAGTGGGTGGGTGTGGGCGCGCGTGCGCAGCGTGTGTGCACTCTCCCCCTGCTCATGCAATGCAAGTGCAGAGGCCATAGGAAAACTTTGTGGATTCTCCTGCATCACTCTCAGCCAATATATTATTCCCCGGAGACAGTTACCTGGAGGTATGCGAGTAGCCAGCACACCCCAGCCATCCTCCTGTCTCTGCCCATTCCCTTCCAATACAGTCTTTACAGGCACACAATGGCTTTTTATATGGGTTCTGGGAATACAAACTCAGATCCTTATGCTTTCACAGCAAGCATTCTTACCCATGAGCCATCCCATCAAGCCATAAATCGTGATCACTGTAACCTCAAGTCAATGACTTTCAGTTTTGGTTTGGTTTGGCCTAGAGATTAAACCTAGGGCATCGTGTTTGCAAACCATGAGCTTCGACCATTGAGCTGTAGTGCCAGCCCCAAGCTCTTACCTACATCAAGCAAAGGCTACTGTGGAGACCACTCATATTCACTAGACATTGTTTCCTACCACAGAGGACTTGTTGCTTTCTCTTTGTCACAGCTGATTTTGTTTGTCATATGTCAGACTAGGATGAGAGAGGCACATCCAGATTCAGCTCATTTTATTTTGTTCTTTTTTTTCCTTAGCAGCCACCTTGCTAATTTCAAGCGGTCAGCACATTTAGCAAGTTGGTAGCCGCTCGCCTGAGCAAGCCATTAATCTATATTAGGAAGTGTGGAGGATTCGAACCTTCCTGAGGCTGGCAGCCCCTCCCCACGTCTGCAGATGATTCTGTGCCTCCCTTGGTTCAGAGCGCCTCTCGTTTCTGTCTTAAGTTTGCCTTTTCCCTTTGTGTTTAAATATCTGCATTTAATAACAACTTTGTGGGGGCACAGGAGACTGTGACTGTGCCCTTGGTGCCTGCCAGTGTCATCAATGGCTGCCACAGAGCTTGACTGGACTCTTCCTTTGCTGGCCAGTGGGGTCAGTGCCAAGAAACCTTTCTAGTTCTTTCTCCTGAAGAATTTTGACAAAATGTGCTCCCACTGAAATGCTTTCGGTGTGTGTCTGGAATATTATTTTCTCTTGTCTTTCCTTCTCCCTTTATCCCCTACATGAAATGTTTGCTCTTTTCCTAAAATTTTGGAGAAAAAAAAAAGGCATTTTCTATCCTAATTTAAATGAACTATCTTATGGTTGGTATGTGTGTGTGCGTGTGCGTGTGTGTGTGTGTGTGTGTGTGTGTGTCTTTAATCTTTAGATCCCCTGTGGCCTACTTTTGAAACTACAAAAATGGTCCCTCTTTTAAAAATTTAAATAAACATTTGAAAATGTTGACTTTCTGCACATCTGCATTAGAAGTGGGGGGGTCACATGGATTTGGATAACGAACGCTTGATGTTCCAGCAGTGTTCGCTGAGTGAAAAAGCTCACCTGCTGTGCATGCCTGAGGGCCCCTGAACCTGTATAAAAGTTGGGAGCATGTGAGGAGCACCCACAACCCCAGCTCTCCTACAGGAACATGGGAGGCCAATAGGAGAGTCCTTGGAAACTCACAAGACATCTAGCATGTAGTATACAACAAAGAGACTGATTCTAACAAAGTAGAAGATGAGGGCCAATGTCAGAGGACAGGACCTATGCACACCCCACACCCACACCACACCCACACCACACCCACATCAGCACCAGTGCTCTTTGCTAACAGGTACCATTTAGAAAATATGCCTAACCTTATCCTAGCAAAAACCCCCAGTCCTCACTAGTATGCACTTCTCTCCCCAGATCTCCCCCACTGTCCTGTCTGGAAGCTTTACCTCTTACCCTCTTCTTCAGGTTGGGTAAGCAAGACTGAGTACCACCAGGGCTTGGGAGCAAGTCAAGGTCAGCTTCTTCAATCTCCAGGCTCCTTCCTCCAGGTGGGGTTGGCTGCCTCTCCAGAAGATTCTTCCCCTAGGCTATGCCTGCTCTTAGAAGCTCATGATACTGCAGGAAACTTCCCTGCATTCCTAAAACCCCTCCATTCAGCTTTGTAAACAGCACCTTTGTCAGGCACTTGGTATTTGAACACACCCCACTACATCTTGCCTGGAACCTGACTGACAGATACCATTCCAAATCTCAGATCATGAACTATCTTCTTTACCCAGTTCACAAACTTTCATCCAAAGCACATATTTATAGGAACAGAGGAAGTTTCTAGAAGATTTCAGCAGAATCATAGCTCCTCTTTCTTCCCCTGAGTTTCAATCCTCACTTTCCTTCCTGTCCTAAAAACATTTGGGAAAGGCAGAGGAACTTTAGACTCTCTGTGTCTGTGTCTGTGTCTGTGTCTGAGCCAAGGGCAGCTGCTGGCAGCCCCTCTGCCAGGGTCCCAGTGACCCTTGTCTGGACACTTACAAGTCCATGCTCACACATCTGGATGCCTGCCCAAATGTAACCTTGAAAATGGCTTGTAAGATCTCTTCAGGGCCTAGAGGCTCTCTCTTCAACCCACTCACTCACCCTGCCCTCTGCCAGATGTTCCCAAGTTCCCTGTGTGACCTTGTGTATCCTCCCTGGAATACCAGTCAATCATCCAAGGACCATAAAGTGAAGGAGTTCTAGAAAACATGGTGGAATAGAAATATCCCTGCATTCATTCTGCTTTCCCTATGTGTTTCAGCAAAAAGACCCCTCCAAATGAAGGCCCAGACCCATGTTTGTTGTTGTCATCAAATCCTGAACTTGACCTCTTCTGATAAACCCTCAGATACAGAGCTAGGTCATGTGAAAATCTGGGGCACAGGTCAGATGGAGGAGGCAAGAGGTACACCGTTTTCCTTACATCATTGACACCCTACCCCCATCCAGACATAAGAGCACATGAGTCCTCATGCCATTCTTTCTGATGTATGGGAGCCTCCAGATGTAGGCTCATTGGTAGTCTTGGTGTGTTCCTCGGTGTTTGTGCTTTTAATAGATATTGCAAGTGTGTTTAATGTGAAAATAGAAACGGAGGGCTTTTAAAAGAGCTTACTCAAAATCCTGCCAATTACTGGAGAGTACCAGACAAGAAGGAGCCACGTTTTTATATATATATATATATATATATATATATATATATATATATATATATACAGGGAGGATAGGGGCATTTCCACAAAAGCCTGGCCCTTAGTTTTTAAAAATATCCATATCTTAGGCACTGAGTTATGATAATGAACACAGATGTAGCTGGGTCACATTATAAAGCATGACCAAATGCTGCATTGTGTCATGTTGTCGTATGTCCTGCTGCCTACAAATGCCGCGACTCCAGAAAGGAACCAGGGTGGCTTTTCTGTGGTGACTTAGAGTCTTTTGGAGAAGATAACCTTTATTAATTGATTGGTTAAAGTATTAATTGCATATGTATATGTGTCTTGTATGAGTGTATGCATGTTCAAATATCGATGGGCACATTTCATGTCTGGTTACAAATGTGTGACTTATATGTGCCACCCTCAATTGCTCGCCACTCTCTTTATTGAGGCAGGGTATATCATTGAAAATGGAGCTGTAGATAGCAAGCTCGTCCTAAAAAATCCTGACTGTACAGGCGGCCACCACTCCTGACCAGCTGTTGCATAGGTTCTTGAGTTCTGAACTGCCATTCTCAAGCTTGTGCTGAAACTGCCTTATCCATTTAGACATCCCTCCGAGTACCATCTTTAACTCACACTCATACACTGCCAGTTGCCAAGGTGTCATCACTTTGCCTTACAAATATTCTTCATCAGGTGGTTACATGTATCCAAAGGCAAAAAATCTCTAAGATTCCCCTGCAAATAAATTATCATTAGACAGAAACAAACAAGTCAGTAGCCAAGGGCTGAGACATCTCAGAACATTCTTTCCCATTGCTCAGAACAGCCCTAAGTTAGTTTAGGGACCCAAGTGGTGGTGGCGCACACCTTTAATCCCAGCGCTCTGAAGGCAGAGGCAGGCAGATCTCTGTGAGTTCAAGGCCAGCCTGGTCTACAGAGTGAGTTCCAGGACAGGCTCCATAGCTACTGAGAAATGCTGTCTTGAAAAACAACAGCAACAAAAGAGTTAGCTTGGGGGTCTATTCAACTGCCTCTGAGCCCACTATCTGAATTAAGTTTGTGCCAAAATGGGGGTCAAATCTTCTATAACCCTCTGCAGCTCCCGGTGAACTGGTGGAGCTAAGGAATTAAAGTTGCTTAAGCTGTCTTCCTCTTTCTGGTTCTTAAATGGCAGCTCTGTTCTATTTTTTTCCTAGCAAACTCTGACTCCTATTCTCAAAGAACAAGGAAGCTTATCCAACTGCAATTTCAAAGTATTGCCTCTTAAGCCCAGGCCAAGTGTGTAGACTTGATAGAATTCTGATTAATGCAGCATATTATATTAATTTTCTGAGGAGCCTGTAGGCATCCCTCCCATTCCTAGTGCAGGCTGGCCTGCCAGAAGCATTTGTCTACGTAAAGAGCTAATATCCTCAGCTACCAACAACCATAAAGCTGGGAATCTATTGGAAGTGTTGGCGTCTCTCGACATGCATAAGGCACGCTACAAAATAGATATAGAACTTGGCTGAACTTTGCTTCAAATTTGCCAATCAAAACTCAGGAGCCACTGCCAACTTGGCTCCAGAGTCTCTTGGTTGGAGCCAGCACTAATTATGTCAACAAGTAGCTCAAAGTTTGGCCCCTGTTAAGTCCTTCAGTCCCGGGAGTCGGGACTGTGCCTTTGGTGTGTAGGCAAACTGGCCCTGTACAGATAAACTTCTCTTGGCTTCTACCTAAATCTCCCAAGACCTCCTGATTCACCATGTCTTTCTACTCCCCTGGGGCATGCCACTTGTGTCTCTACTTTGGATAGCAACAGTTTTAGAAAGACAGATCACCCCATTGAGAGGTTTTCTGATGAGACCAAGCCTTCTTGAAATCAGTCATCGACCTCTGCCATTGAAAAACCACACTGGGCAGCTACTCCAAGACTTTATGGTGGAGAGTATCACTTAGGGTGAGTTAGTACCTGTGGAAGGGAAGGTGGTGAAGATGGAGTGGACAGAGCCTAGTTGATCTGAGATGCAGACTGAAATCTCAGCTTACCGCTTCGGAAGCTCTTGAGCTCCAAAGGCCTACCAGAGTTGATCTCCATTGGGTCAGTACAGCCAGACTTTTAGGCCTCTGCCTTGATTAGTCATTGGGTAGACTAGCCCAGGAAGGACATGGCCTTGAGAATGACAGCTCTCTGAATTCAGGGACTTTCTGGAAGAGTGGCTGCAGAAGCTGTAAAGACTTCTGGAAAGGAGACCTAAGGTACATGTTAAGAGTCTGGCATGGGGGCTGGAGAAATCGCTCAGAGGTTAAGAGCTCTTCCAGAGGTCCTGCGTTCAATTCCTAGCAACCACATGGTGGCTCACAACCATCTGTAATGAGATCTGGTGCCCTCTTCTGATATGCAGGCAGACATGCAGACAGAACACTGTATACATAATAAATAAATAAATCTTAAAAAAAGGTCTGGTTTGAACACACCCTACCCTTACTTCAGTTCTGCTCTGCCTACTCTTCCACACCATCACCTCCTGCTGTCCACAGACTTCCCTTCTGCGGAGTAACCTTTGTTCCGCATCCCTTGTTGGTCCAGCTCCGGAAGCTCATGCCTGAGTGTGTATGGTGTGTGGGCACTGTGTGTGCAGGGGCATGCATGCAGGGGCCAGATGAGGACACCAGGTATCTTGCTCTGTCACAGTCCGCATCATTCTCATGAAACAGGAACTCTCCCAAAACCTGAAGCTGGATTAGCAACCAGCAAGACCCAGAGGTCCTTATGCAGTGCTGGGGTTACTGGTATACACTTAGCCTCACCTTCCTCTTCCTGTGAGTGACAGGTATTTGAACCTGGGATTCTCATGCTTGCTCTTACCAACTGGACAATATTGCTGACCCCGCAAGCTTCTGCTTCTTCTAAAACTATACCAAAACCTTGAAAAATGCAAAATAAACCCAGTCCAGCATAGTACCAGATGCATCCAGCTTCCTGGATTCTGGCTTCTCAGTCTAAAACAAACCATTCCTCACACTAGCTAGAAATTTCCATATTAGACCAAACTGACAAGCATGGAAAATTCTGATGAAACTAAATAAAATTCCAATTTCCAACCAGAATTTTAAATATGTTAGGACTAAGATCTTCAGAATTTAGACATTCACCAGAACCAAGAGGCGTCAAATGGCTGGCACAAGACTTGGAATGTCACACACCTTTTTTTTTCTTTTGAGACCTACACCGCAGGCCATTTTTAAAGAAACACTGTCACTACTGAACCCACAGACACTTCTTCCTGTTTAGATTGAGCTCCAGGGGGAGGCTGGGAGAGATGCCTGGGGAAGCCTGCGTACTCTTAAAAAGGGAATGAAATTCAAAGGTAATCCTTAAAGGGCAGCCATTTGTAAAGAAAGGAGAAAGGAAAGGATTCTAACTGAACCTCTCCCAAGGCCATCATTAAACAAAGGCCACAACACTAAGTACTAGAAAAGAGGAAGAAGCCTCATTGTTTGTGAATTTGTAAATCAATCTGTTAAAGCAAATCCTGGATTCATATTCAGTGTGAAAAATAGGGAGAGACCTTCTAAGGCACACGTAGAAGTTTGAATACACTTTCAGTAGCTCTTCGTTATCTCAAATTAAATCTTAAATTGAGCTTGTGGTTCTGTGAATTAATACTCAGGCCTTTCAGCTCGGCTGCTGAGGTCATTCAAATCTAATGGTGAAAATGGTCACAGGGTCAGGACTTGGCTGGAAGTGTATAGAATGCCTTTATGATGCCTGCAGATGTTTGTATTCCACAGCTGGGGCTGCCAGGCATTGCGGTGGGGGTAGAGGGTCACAGGGCATAGGGGAGGGGCTTGCTCACCCCATCACTGTGTCAGCCACCCCTTTTGTGAAATAATTCTGACTCCTACCACATCCCAGCATCCCATGTTGAAATAGGCAAATGGTTCCTAAAGCAGAAAAATGTAGCGGCAGTCATGACTTCACAGTCACCATCACAGGATGCTGTACAGAGAAGGGTCACCTGTGTGCAGAATGACACAGAGCAATTGAAATACAATCCACTCCAACCAATGTTTAATGGTAATCTCAGCTGAGGTGCAGTAGACAATGTTTCTTAACACAGCTGTGGCCCTCCTATTAGGGAACTTAGATAAATATACACACATTTATGCAAATACACACTTAACGTTAGCTGAGCCCAGGCTGGTGTGAATCCCTGGGGAAAAGAAGCATTGTCTCAAACTTTAAAACATCTGCAGTATAGCTCTGTGTGTGTGTGTGTGTGTGTGTGTGTAAGAGAGAGGGAGAGCAGAGGAGAGGAGAGGAGAGGGGAGAGAGAGAGAGAGAGAGAGAGAGAGAGAGAGAGAGAGAGAGAGAGAGAGAGAGAGAGAGAGAGAGAGAGGGGTCAACATCTTTATTAAATGTCTTCCTCTACTACTTTTCACCTTAGTTTTTGAGCTGCGATCTCTCACTGAGCCTGGATCTCAGCCCTTCCGCTAGACTGGCCAGTGAACCCCTGGGATCCAGCTGTGTGCCCCGCTGTTACCACAGTTATAGGACTGCACTGCCACACTCAGCTGTGATGTGGATAATATCCTCACACTTCTCAACACGTGCTGCATACACTGACCCACGCTCCCAGACCTCCATTCTAGCTTCCCTTAGCTTTGAACCCATTGTTTTAATTCTCTAGTTCCTTTTGGTTTTTGAGACCATATCCCATGGACTCCAGCACAGTTTCTGTCTATATCCAAGGGTGGCCTTGACTCCCACTCTTCCTTCCTCCCCTTCCTGTCACTGGCCTCTGGCCTCAGAGCTCTTTAGAAATGGCATCGGAGGAGGAGACTTCGGGTGCAAGATATGGTGGCGATAAGAGGAAGGGTCCCGGAAACTCACTGCAGAAGTAATAGGCAGGGTCAATGTGGCTTTTGGGACAGGAATGTAATCTGTAGTTCTCTCCTCTGAACCTCACTTTCTCTCTAACATACCTCTGGCCAATTTAAGGACAGAGGAACCCCAGGACTGGAGGCATCTTGCAAGGTGAGGTGGGAGAGAAGCAAAGAGAAATCATATTCATGTACCACACAGTGGTGCTTCTATAGGTCAGGGGCAGGCCCACCCCTGCCACCTTGTTAGGAGTAAGCTTTGGGGGATATATATCTGTGAGACTGGGGTGTGGACTGGCAGGCTGACAAGTGGGGGACAGAGGCACAGGGAAGGTGTCAAGTCATGAAGGGGAATTAGCTGCCAGGTATCAATAGGTGCAAATTGCTGCAGGCACTGGTGACTGAGAGCCCTGGTGTCTCTATTAAGTCCTCGGGCCATGAGGCCTTAATGACACCCCTGCCAACAACAGAAGAGGCAGCAAGTGACAGACGCACAGAAAGATGCCAGCTAATCTAAGCTGAACACCCCATGGGGCCTGGGAACTCCCAAGGCCTGGCTCCTGTTGCCTGTCACATGGTGGCAAAGAGGATGACACTAAAGATGAGCCTCCAGAGACAGGGGCCTTGGATGGACATGAGTGGGGGACCAAAAATATGGGGTGTAAAACTGGAAGTGACTCCGCATGTGAAGGCAGCTGGGCTAGGGGACAAGAAAGTCCTGTGTGAAAAGATCTGACATCACCCCTGTGTCATTTTACTGCTTCTTGGAATCTAGGGGGCATCTGATGGGTGTCCAGCTCTGCTCCAGGCTCTTTTAATTGGCACTGGAATATAAGTAAAATATATTGATTATAGTAAATCCAATTTGTAAAGGTTCTACTGTGAGTTAGAGACTAGCACTTGTATACTAATAATAAACATAATAATAATAATAATAATAATAAACCAGACCCCTTCCTGATGCCCCCTCCGTTAATATGGTACATTATGTGCCAAGTATGTTTGGAGAATTTGCATTCATTGCTGTTGCCATCATCCTTACTAATCCTCCAAACCTACAGAGTGGGCAGTATTATTTCAATTGCAGTTGAGCAGGCAGAGACTCAGTTGGATTCAGAGGCTTGTGATTCACTCAAGCCACTGTCCTTTGAACTACATTTCCCACACTGTATGGGCACCCATGGGTTAATCTTTAAATGTTGGTGTGGTCCTTCTCATTGTCCAGATGGAGATACTGAAAACCACAGAGATGAAGGAGCTTGTCGGAATGATGGAGCTATATGGCTCCGCACTCTTCCTCTGCCATTCTTCCCCATTGCAGGATGTTGTGAAGACTGTCAACTCCCTCTTCTTGTGGTCCCAAGGACAAACCAAGTAGGATGCCAGCAGAATTCACCCGGGGAAGCCAATATGCTTATTGAGCTTCCTTATAGAGCACGAGTGAGTTAGGTAGAAGTGTAGGTGATCCTAAATCAGTCACACTAGAAAGTCTCCGTCCAGCATGAATGATGGCATCCCCATAGGTGCATAGCTGGAGCCTCTTCCATTAACCTTCCCCAGCCTATATACCCAGAGTTCCTATCCACACACAATTAAGACTGGGCTGCATAAAAATGGCTGAGATAAGTGGCTGGACCTCAGGTAAGTGCTCATTGACCCCGCCCCCATCCCCTCTTTCTGTGGTGGAATGTCAACAGTATACAAGTCTAGAGACCTGATATATTCCTACTGGGACCATATGGCACGCAGCATCCAATATAAAAACTGATTGTACTAGTCAGCATCTTTGAGTTACAGAACTAACAAGAGACAGGCATAGGTATCAATGCTATCATAGATGCCATGAATACAGACTGAGGGAGATTGAAAGGTCCTCAGATCTGTAGTCAGAAGCTGCAGCTACAGTGGAGCCAATGGTATAGTCTGTGTCAAGTCAGAAGACCAACATCCCAGTAAAAAGGTAGTCATAGAGAAGGACTAACAAAGGGAAAGACACTCGGTCTTTTTTTAGTGTGTGCATGCATGTGTGGTGTATGTATGCATATAAATGAGGGCATGTGAAACAGTGGATATAGAGAATGTCAGAAGTCCTCTATTAATCTCTGTCTTATTTCCTTGTAACAGGGTCTCTTACTGTACCCAGAGTTCATTATTTTTCAGTCAGGCTGGCAGCCAGCAAACCTCAGCAGTCCTCCTGTGTCTCTAATACCTCCCTTTCCCCAGTACTGGGGTTATAGAGCACAGGGACACCCCTAGCTTTTTGTGTCGGTTCTTGGGATCTGAACCCAGGGCCTCATGCTTGAAGAGTAAAAACTTTTAATGGCCAAACCATCTCTCCACCACCTACCTCATTCTTTCTTACTTAAGCCTTTTGTTTGTTCAAGCCTTCCACCAAACACCCTCACCTGGGAATCTAGTCTGTCAATTCATGTGTGAGGCTCCTCTATAGATAGCTTCACTGGCAACACCAAGAAATCATATGGAATCAAGCGACTGCACAACCAAGGACTTAGTCAAGTGGACACATAAAAGCAACATCATCCACGTGGTAGGTTCCCTGAAAGTTCTAGACTCATACCTCATTCCATCCGCAACAGATGCACATGTCATTATCCCTCCCAGCTGAAAGAGAGTGAGAGTGTAGGCAGTTCCTCAGGGAGGACTGGAGTGGGAATGGAAACCCCTAATTCGGAAGCATCTCCTTCCCATGAGCACTTTCTGTCTGGTTGCCATGCCTCCTGTAACACCTCCAGCACACCTAGTCGGCAGGGACAACATGCACACAATCAGCCTCGCTGTGAAATACGCCAGTGACAGCCCCTGGGACAGAAGAAAGGAGGTCACAGTGAAGGAGGAAGGAGTGGGTACCATCCTAGGAACTTTCATATGTGGGTGTTATGACATAAAACTTTCATAGAAGGGTTATGACATTCTATTTCTCTTTTGAATACATACATATTTTGTACGTGTGTTCTCTTGAAGTCTTTGTTCTTGGACTGGAGAGGTGGCTCAGTGGTTAAGAGTGCTTGTGGCTTTCAGAGGACCCAAGTTCAGGACTTAGTGCCCATGTTGGGTAGTTTACAATTGCCTGTAACTCCAACTCCAGGGGATCCAGTGTTCTCCTCTGGCCTCCACAGATCATAGATACTTGCACACACACACACACCAATAAAAAAATAAAAGCATTAAATTTTAAAAAAACCTCTTTGCTCTGAGCTTAGTAGTAATGTGTGGTTCTCACTTTCTCTCTCCCTCCTCTCTTTACACTCTCTCTTCCTCTCCTCTCTATCCCTCTTTCTCGTCTCTCTTTCCCATATAGCCCCCTGTTCTGATTTTGAAAGAAATTGATGGTCGCTGTCTCACTATTTTCATGGCTTCCCCCAAAGGCCTGAAAATTAAGTGTAAATAAATTATCCATTACCCGAGAAGCTCTGTCCTTCCCACATACCCTCCCCGGCACATTCCCAGCTTCTTCCTTCACCTTCTAGAGACATTTTCCAAGGTCACTAAATTAAACCTTCAGACAATCGAAAAATTGAATCTTGGTACATCTATTTTCCTAACAAAATTTCTGCAGCACGGATTGGGACTGACAGGTGCGGCCTGCATAGCCTTCTGGGCTGTTCAGGTCGATTTGACCAAGCAGGACAGCATCAGCCAGGATTGGAGGGAACATCTGAGCCACTCAGGCCCCCTGGGAGTCACAGAGTCCCTTACCTCCTTGCCATTGTAAATGACTGTCCCTGTCGCTCTGGAATCATCCCCTTGCCTCCCTTTCCAGCTCCATCTTCACCCCCTGCAGCCAACAGTTAAAAAAAATCCTTCCTCAATTATTTATCAAATAGTCATTGCAAACATGTTTAAATAGACCTGGAAACTGTTCTTTGCAAGGACTCTAGTGATGCCATTGAAACCACAGTCCTGATTGGAGGAGAAGGGCAGGAAAGGACAGGGGATGTGAATTTGTGAGAGGAGGAGGAGCTTCACCCACCCCACTCCACCCCACCCCACTGCAGTCTTTGAGGCAGTCAGTCACAGGCCCTCTGGCTGGCTAGGGGATGTGAGTCACCCAGGATCTGAATGCTAGGGATCCTGGCTCAGTATGTGCCAGACCCTTGACTCTGGAGTTCACTTCTTCTCTCTGGACCTCCTTGCCTTATCTAAAAACTGTATCTTACCTGATGCTGAGAGCTCAGCATCCCTTGGCTTGGTCCTTCTTCAGACACTGAGACTCATCTTAAAAGCTTCTGGGGGAAGTTTGCATTCTACACAGGTGCCTGTGTTAATGTAAATGTCACAACTAGGCTTTAATTTGCTTTACAGTGACTAGCCACTGGCATATTTAGAAGACAAAGTTAAGTTTATCCTTGGTTTTGAGTAGCCACTAGTGTTCCACTTGGATGCCCAGGTGCCCATGACGACCTGTACAGTACCATGAGTGCAGACAAGACCAGAGTGTCTCACAGTATTTTCAGTTGAGTGAATGAATGAAGCCATCGGTGGGTTCAAAGCACTACTCACACAGCTGCCCCAGATCCAGCTTTCAGAGGCTTGGGACCCAGTGGTGTGAGGCACACTCCGGTGGCCGTGACTGTGGGCTGAATAACAACAGCAGACCAGCCTTCCCAGCTTGTCGTAAATCTCAGACATCTGCATTGTTTGTGCTGAAGGGTCCGTGCATTCCTGTAACAAATGCCAGGAGGCCAGCAAAGCTGATCTGGGACAGAGTCCCCATCCAACACCAGCCTGTGCTAAGTCTGCAGAATATTTAAATAAGGGGTTAATTTATAAAGTGAGCCACAGGAAACTTTCCAGAATCGTCGTGACCGTGTCTCATAAATCGGCACAAATTGAATCTAGGTTTCTGTGCCCGTCAGCTCCTGGGTAAACCAAAATTTATTGAGAGGTGCATAGGTTGCTGTCCAAGGAAACATAGTAAATGAGAGAAATGTGTCCTCTGGAGATCAGTAAACAAGACAAGGAGACAGGAAGAGACTGCAGAGTCAAAATGTAGAATCCCTCCTCCCTGGGAATTCCGAATCTCAGCCCTGCTGGAGGCTGAAAAGAATTGGTCTTTTTCAGAGGGCTTTACAGATGGAGACATTGGGGTGGGGATCAAGAGGGGTGCTAGCCTGAGGGTTATACATATGATAATGTTACAGATTGTTAGGCTGTTTTGTCCAGAACCACAATTATTACTGGAAACATTCACCTCTCACCATGGCTGTTTATCATGGAGAGGCAAGTGTCCCTCAGTAAAACAATTATAACAGCACCTCAAGTGTTTTGAGGAACAACCTTGAACCAGACACGAGGTTAAGTGCTGTACAAACTTTATTTCCAGTCTTCCAAAGGATGGTTTCTCCAGGGTATGTCTTTTGTTTTTAAAATCCTACTGTTGTCCCCCTAGCTGGAAAAAAAGTGCCTGCATTCAGGAAAGTTTTGGTTTTGACTAGCATTTAGTTTGCAACTTTTATTCATTCCTTGACACTTAAACTTATATGCAAAATCATCTGGTGGTGAATAGAGCCTTTGAGCCTACACATATGTAGCTACCATATCTCCTACTGTAAGGACTAAGAGAGCACAGTTGGGAGAGTGCTTGCCTAGTATTCGTGAAGGCCTGAGCTGGAGCCAATCCTCAGCACTGCCTAAACTGGGCATGGTAACCTGCATCTATAATCCTAGAACTTGGGAGGTAGAGGCAAGAGGATCAGAGGTTCAAAGTCAGCCTCAGCTGCATAGGAAGTTGAGGCCAGCGTGGGCTATATGACATCCTGCCTTACAATGAATGAATAAACAAACAACTTTAGAAGTAAATGCTCACAGAGTCTTGAGTATATTCATAGGCCTGTTGTGTGTTCAAGAGAGCTTTGTGAATAGTCACACAGTTTGTTCCACACAGATAGCCTGAACCCTGGCAATTTTGCCTAGAAAGAACAGAGAGGCAGAGTGATGTGCATGGGAGCACACAGCAGGCCCTGAACTCTGTCTTCTCTAGTTTGCTCATAAAGTGAACTAGGCTAGTGGGACAAAGAGGACTTAAAAAGGAAAACATTGCTAAAATGCTTTTAGCAGACATCTAGTAAACCTTCCTGGACTTCATTTGATAAGGAAAGAGGCAAAAGCCAAACCTTAATGCAATGTATGCGTTGTTTATTTCTGACATTTTATAGAAGTAGATCTTTATCCACAGATATAACTGAGACCAACAAGAAAATATAAAATGATTTTGCTCTCTGAGCTGACACTTCTTCAAAGCCTTGTTATTCTTGTTCCCTTCGATGTATATCAACTCCAGAATACACAGTGACACGAAAATTGTGTATTCAGATTGTGCTATTGATTCATGGGGAAAGTGACCTTGTATGTGCATATGAAAAGGAAGAAATCTATATATATACTGCCTTGCCTCTTCTCCATGGCAGTGTGTTTCACTAGAGCAGTGTGTCTGTTTTAACACCTACATTTACTTTGCCTTTGCACAGTCTTATAGTATAAGGGTATGGGTCCCAGGGAAGGTCCCCAGTAAATTGCACAGGTGTGGCCTGGGAGGGTCACATGTGAGATCAAAGTCATGTGTCCGTTTGCAAAACCAATGGTCAGAGCCAGAGCCACAACCAGAGCCAGGAAATTCTCTCTGTGGCCTGGACTATGGTTTTCTCAGGGTCAAGTTCTTCGTAAGCTTACATGCCCATAGACCTGACACTAGAGACCCATGGAATGGCTTTGTCCAGTTTTTGTTTTGCTTTGAGTTTTTTATGTGTAGCCCTGGCTCACCTAGAATTCACTTTGTAGACCAGCCTGTCCTGGGACTCCCAGAGAACTGCCTGCCTCTACCTCTCCAGTGCCAGGATAAGAGGCATATACCACCACCATCAGACTTCATTCACTGTTCTAATGAGATGGAGTATCCTCACACCTCAGGCTGTTGTAGTGTCTAATGAGTCGCACTATATTGTTTGCACCTGTCTTAGTTACTTCTCTGGTTACTGTGACCAGCTCTCTGATGGAAATAACCCAAATGAAAGGAAGCTGGGTGATGGTGGTGCACACCTTTAATCCCAGCATTTGGGAGACAGAGGCAGGTAGATCTTGGTGAGCTTGAGGCCATCATGGTCTACAAAGCACGTTCCATGACAGCCAGGACTACACAGAGAAACCCTGTCTGTGAAAACCAAAAGAGAAAGAGAGAGAGAAAAAAGAAAGAAAGAAAAGGTGTATTTGTGGCCTATGATTTCAGGGTCGTTTTGGTCCATCATGTATGGAAAGCCTGTGTGGCAGAGATTCTCAAATAGTGGCCCACCAAGAAGCAGGAAGTTTGGACAGGAAGTCTGAGTGGATAGCCCCTTCAAAGACTCGCTTACACAAGCTAGGCCCTGGCCTTCTAAAGGTTCCACAATTCCCTGAAACGGTGCCACTGTCTGGGAAGTAAGTGTGTGGACACAGGAGCCTGTGGATATCTTACATCCAAACCGTAACAACAAGCATCACACCACACACGATGCCCTGTGGCTGGCAACTGTGGTCCTTAGCTTAATCTTACAGCTGCCTTCAGGTTGAGGTCCTCTCAGCACCTGGAGGTGGAGAACGTGCACGGACCCTTGAGAAGCTTGGCAGAGGTCAGGTGGCACCTGACAAAGATGGGGTAGGTACTCCAGATCCCTGATCCCAAATCAGACCTGCTTAATTATTCTATACATTCAAAGCCCCTGCGATTCAAATTCCTCATCACAGAACTTTGCCAAGAACTTTCCCATTCCTTTCCCCATGTTCAGGGTCTGTGCAAAGAGGTATGAGAAAGAAGGTGAAGGGAAAATGAAAGAAATGAAGAGAGCAGAGGCCAAACATCAGCACAGAGGAGCCAATTCTGCATTGCATTCAATAGAAACCAGAGCCCAGGTTCTATTAGCCAGAAGTTCTAGAAGTTCGCATTGCACTCGGCTGCCTAGGAGGGGAGGAGGAGGAGAAGAAGAAAAATGAGGGGGAAAAGTAGCATGTAGGAAGCTTAAGAAGCGGTTGGCTATATGTAAATGGCTTCTATTATAACTGCTGGGCTGAAGCAGCAGACTTCAGCTGTGTAAAATGCCACTTGCTCTTATCACGGTTCATGGAGATTACCTTTCAACGTGAGCTTCATGTTCATTTCTTCCAACACTTAGGGAGGCAAGCGAGGCAGTGACTCCTTCATTTCCTAGTCCTCGCCAGCAGCCAGCTCTTTCCTCTGTGTTTTGTGTCACCCCGTATGATATGGCATCAAGGCAATTCACAGCAGCAGTTGAACCAAAAGCAATTTAAGTAAAAATGGACAAATATGGATGTCATTTCTAAAGCCTGTTCAAAGGCCTTTGACATCACTCAAAGCCTGAACACTTCTTAGAGGCACAATGTCTCCCCCCTCAACACCCCACCCCTAGCAATGCAAGACTGGAGATTGAACACAGAGAAAATGCAGGGTCCCGAATGTATTTCTTGGAGAAGCCCAGATTCTGTATCATGTATTGAGAAAGATTGATTCAAAACCAAATAAATACCCAAAGGTCAATTAATATTTATTATTTCAACATGTTTTATTTGTAGCAATAATAGGTACCACCTATCAATATTTATTATAGATGAGCATGCTGTTACATAGAATGTCTATAAACATTAGTCTGTAAAAGCAAATGTTATTATCTTCATCTTACAGATGGGGAAATCATGTCTCTGTCCAGCTCACAACACAGATACACATTTTTTAGTGTGTAAATATATATATGGGTGGTATGTGTGTGTGTGTGTGTGTGTGTGTGTGTGTGTGTGTGTGTGTGTGTGTAGGCCAGAGGACAGCCTAAGGTATCATTCCTAACATGCCATTCACTCCGATGTTTGAGGCAGGTCCCTCACTGCCTTGGCATTCATCAAGCCACCTAACATGGCTGGTCTCTAAACCCTGAGGACCTGCCAGTCTCTGTCTCCCCAGCTCTGGAATTACAAGTGTAAACCACCATGCCTGGCATTTTTACATAGATTCTATGGTGCTCAAGCTCAGATGTTCATGGTTACAAGGCAGATGTTTACTGACTGAACTATCACAGTAACCCCAAGCTACAGAAATCTGAAGAGTGAAGCCCATGCTATGTGGATACAGAGGTCTTACCTCCTCATTGTGCCCTGCTCATTTGGAAGAAGACTGGCAAAGGCCTTCCTGTCTGTCCAGGCATATTTGACTCTTAGAATGGTGAAACTTAAACATTGCCCTCCACACACACACACACACACACACACACACACACACACACACACACACACACACACACACACAAGGGGGAGGATTCTCTTTTGGAGGAAAACAAAACAGAACTAAAGCTATTGGAAAAAGCCAGTCCCCATGGGTGATACACTGTAAGATTCATTTACATAACCTTCTGGAAATGTCAAAATTGTACAAATGGAGAGGAGGTCAGTAATGGCCAGTAGCTGGGAGGAGGTGGTGTGAGGAGGGCAAGGTGGTTATGGAGGGCAACTGAAAAATCCTGGGGCCTCCAGAAATGCTCTGCCTTTTGACAACTGTCGCCAGCGTCCCCACTGTGACATTGTACTAAAGTTTCATGTCCTTGCCATTAGGGCACCTGGGTCAAGAATATGTGGGATCGCTGCATTATTTCTTACAACTGCCTGTGAATCTGCATGTATAGGCACTTCTAAACCTAAAGCTTAATTAAAACACAAAAAATTATTGGACATTTGAGGGAGCAAAACAACTAAACACTAAGAACATTTCAATGGTGTATAACACATACTCCCTTCTTGCCCAAGCCCACTCCTGCCTCTACTTCATTTGCACATTACAAAATGCAGAGGCTGTAAAGTGTAGTTACACCTACATGCTGGGCAGTGGCCAAGCTCTAGCCATTTTCAGAAAGGTCAGAAGGCCATGTGGAAGCTTGGGACCTTGGCCTTGTTTCAGATGGAAAGAGAGAAATGAGGCCCCCTGGCCAGGAGCCCTTGTGATCACTGTGAACCAAGAATGGATGTATTTTATGTGCAAAGCCGTGACCTTATTTTCCCCTCCTCTTCTTAATAGGTGTGAAGATTTCGCAATAAATATTGCTTATGGCTGTTAATTGAACTGCAGCCCAGATGGTCAGGACATGTTTATTTTCTCATTTTTAATTTCTCCAAGTTCTTGCAGTCATAGGAAGTGGAGAAGGAGTAGAATAAGTTTACACTGGAATCAGATCTGGTTTGGAGGTTTGTGTCCCAGCGATATCCATACCGAAGAAAGTACTCAGTCTGCATTGTAAATTGGGGCTGAAGAATGAGTTGGGAAATACGTTGGAAACCCTGTTCCCAGCACCTCTCAATGCTCCGTGGTGATCTTTTTTCCAAGTGTCTCGGGAGCTTCAAAAGGACCTCTCAGCTCCAAGTACTAACAAATGCACACAAGAGTAGAAACCTTCCATTGCTTTTTTCATGACTACCAACGTGAAGATCACTGTTAATTGTCAACTTGACATAACCTAGAATCAGCTGGGAGACGGACCTCTGGACATGCCTATAGAGGACTGTCTTGATTACAGTAATTAGCATGGGGTGTTTGATCACCCACTGTGGGTTGCACCATTCCCTGGCAGGGATCCTGACCTGTATAAATGGAGAGAGAGAACTGAAGAGAGGCATCCATCCCTCTGTTCATGTCCTGACTGTGACTGCCACATGGCCCATGGCCAGCTGCTTCAAGTCCCGCTGCTCTGACTTCCCTGCCACAACAGGCTGTACCCTTGAACTGTGAGCCAGAATAAGCCCTATCCCCTTAAGTTCCTTTTATTAAGTTATATTTATCATAGCAACAGGAAAAGAAACAAAGATAAGCACTTTGTAATGGGTCCTCTCTTCTGGTCCCTTTTGGGGCCTTACTCTCTTCACCTTTCAGAAGGGCATGTGAAGGTTCAAATGAGTTGATGCACAAGAACAGGATTCATACAGACAAGGGTGTGTCTATAGCCAAGCAGTCATCAGTGTAAGATGAAAAGACCCAGTGCCTACCAGTTCCGCCCTCATTGTGTTCTCATAGAAGAACATTTCTTGATGAAAGATCTTGTGTTGCTCTGGCTGGTCTTTAACTCATTAAGTAGCCAAGGCTGGCCTTGAATTCCTGATCTGCTAGTCTCCATCTGCCATGCATTATGATTACATGCCCACCTCTTTCATAATTTTTTTCTTAAGTGTGTACAGCATAAGTGCCATGGTATGCATGTGGAAGTTAGAAGACATGTTGGGTCTCATCTTCCCCTTCTACTTTATTTGACACAAGGTCTTGTTTTTCGCTACTACATACACCACATTAGCTGGATCGCGAGCTCCCAGCTTACTGCACAGACCTTCAGACCTCTATGGTTAGCTAGTGCCAAGCTCCATTCTCTGACCCTTAGACAGGCTTTATTTGTACAAGCAAAATACCACTACATTCTCTCTCTGCCTCCTATCTCACCATAGGAGTGTCAGTTACAGACACATACAACTAAATCTAGTTTTGCATGGATTCTGGGAATCTAAACTTGGGTCCTCACACTTGCCTGGCAAGTGCTTTACCCACTGAGCAGTTTCTTTAGTCCCTTGCTTCAATGATTTTTAATCAAAATACTTACGATCATGAACCCTGAAAGTGCATACTCCTAACTCTGAGGCAGTCTTTGTATGTTGTTTGTTTCATGTTCTGATTTTGGAGGGAGATTGTGCTTTGATCTGTGGAGAGGTGGTACAAGGCATAACAATATAGTAAGGACTCAATAGGACCATGGGTGACAGATTCAGTAACTAGTAATCGATGAACATGGAGATCCTTATGGATGGTTACAATGAGGAGGAATGAGAGCAGAGCTCCCAGTATGATTCCACTGCTACCAGAGGCCTAGTAGAGGCTCTCCGGAACCTGTAGGTTCTCTTGTATCATTTTTATGGACACTAAGGAAGATTCCTGCCGGTCACTCTTGATGTTCACCATCTTACCTGGCACTTACTCATCTGTGATAGGCCTTTAGGTCACTCAGCCCATAGGATCTTGTTAAATGCAAATTATGGTTTAAGAGGTCTTGGATTCTACATTTCATACACAGAGCCCCAAAGTGATGCCAGAGTCATGGGACTAAGAACGCAGTCTTAAGTCAAAACCTTTACAGACAGTTTTGAACAGAGTCAGTATTGCTAGTTAGAGGAATTTGGGGAATGTGTAGACATATGCTGGGGCCTCTGGACATTTAGTGGATGATGCCTGTGGGTCTATATCATGATAGAAAGTTCCATACAACACAGTTATCCACAAACTGGAACACACCCCTGGGCTACTGGGTGTACATGAGGTATTTGTTTGTGAGGCTCTGAATTCAGAATTCACTTTTCTTGACACAGAAACACAAGGTTCCCCAAGTCTCCTAGAAATGCAAGGCCCTTCAAAATGAAGGTTGTACTGTGTTATGTTAAAAACACAAAAATTTAGGAGGCATCTTGGGAAAATCACAGCAACTGAGTTGCCATGATATGTGACTTGCATATACTGAGATTTACTGTACTCACCATAAGTGAACACGTATGCCCTCCAGCTGCCCTTAACCCCAAAGAAGAACAGGTTTTTCCTATTTCTCCTTATGTTTGTGTTGTGGTAGTCTGAGTTTGACCACATTAGAGTATTTACACCATGGAAAGTGGCAAATATTACCTAGCAGGGTGGTTGTTTCTGTTCTGGATCTCCAGATAGCTTATTGGTTATGACATTTCAGTTCCTTTTAAAAAATTATTTTATACCTCAGATATTCTATCAATTTTTGGTTACTTATATGTGTGGATGGGTTATATTATTAATGAATTTCATTCTAAGACCCCTAATAAAGACACTCATTTTAGAATAGTTCTGTTATAAATTACTGCTTATTCCCATGCTCATGTAAGCAACCCTCAATAAAATCTGTGGGCACAAAAAGAAAATGAAAATAAAAACATAAATGTAGGAAGAGGACTTTCTGAGAAGAATAAGTGGTTCATTGGAAGTGGGGAAGGAGGTAGAAGGATAATGGGAAGGTGATCAAAGTGTGTTGTACATTTATGAAATTGTGGAAGAATGAGTAGATTTTAAAATATTTTAAATTAATGTTTTAAAGATTTATTTCTTAAAATTCAAGTGTATGTGTGTTTGTGTGAGTGTATGTCACATGTGTGTGAGTGCACATGGAAGCCAAAAGGGAGTGTTGGATCTCCTGGAACTAGAGGTGTAGGCAGGGGTGAGCTGACCAATATGGGCGCTGAGATTTGAACTCAGTTCCACTGGAAGAATGGAAAGTACTCTCAACTGTTGAGTCTCTCTCCAGTCTCCTGAGGGGGCACTTTTTAAAGAGTCATACAAAAGAAAAACCTAATGTAGAAAAGCTTACATACAGACATGCATGCGTGTATGCACCTGGACACATGTACACACACAAATGCACCTTAAATGCATCCATGCACACAGTCATGTGTCCACTTACCTGTACACATATGCAAGCACATGTACACACAAATGTACACACACACACACACACACATGAGCATGCACACACACACACTCGCTCATCTCAGGATTGGTTGAGAGGTACTTTGTTATCAAGCTGGCTGTATTATGAGTGCTACGAACATTGCACTCATGTTTGAGACCTTGCTTTTGGCAATCATTTCTCCTCTTATTATTTTTTGTTCTTTTTGGCACCAAAGTAGTATTTCCATAAATAGCACATCTAATGGAGTGTGTGACTTTATTGCTGTCAGCTACTGTAGCAGCAGAGGAAAATTCAATAAACATAGAAGCTAAGACCAGAACATAGAAGGACTTCCACTCCAGAAGTTAAGTATAGTAACCTTTCTAGAACACTCTTTGGTTTTGGAGTAAGAAGCCACCCAGTTTAGAGCTGGATTGACAGTAGTTTTTTTTGGCCAGGTTTGAGACACATTCAAGATGATGGTGACCATTTTGTTGACTTACAGAACTACCCACTCTTCGCCATGGGACTGAGGCTATCCAGCTAGAAGGGATGAGATAACTGTTAAATGTGCCTAAGCTTTGGGCACTAGCAGCCTTTGCATGGAACAAACCCACAAATGAAATGTTGTAATTCTTTGCCAGGATAATTGGGACTCTCTTGCTCAGCTAGACTGGGGATCCAGAGTAAAGGATGAGGAATTTTTTTTAAAGAGCATAAATATGTGAGAAAGTGAGCAAATCAAAGTAATTGAGGAGTAAAATAATTCATTCCATGTCCCTGCCTCAGCATGGATGCAAATGGCGCATCATTAAGTAGGGCCGCATACAAAGGCAGCAGTTTAACCATAGCATCAAATATTTAGCCAGAGCCAAGAGCAATTTTTTATTATGTTTTTTTATAAGTTTGATTTACTAACCTTCAGTGCATTCCCTATTTTTAGAGGCTGGCTCACAGTTTTCATTTGTTTTCTCCGAAGCACTGACTCCTTCCCAGGGTTTCAGCTGTCCACTCAGTTCTTAATGGCAGAGCACCACTGAAAAGCATAATTACATTTCCTAATTATGTGTAATTAGGCAAAACCCAGATGATGTATCCAACGTGCTCCTGGAATAGCCAGGGGTCAAGGACTGCTGGAATTCAGTAACATTTTTATAAATAAGCCAGTGCGTTAGTTAACGTTGGGGTCCAAGGTGGTGCTGGGTGCCTTGTAGACCAATACAATGGCTGAAATATATAGCATTCATTTATTTAGCCCAGTAAAGAAAGCTATAATTGATTCCCCGCCTCCTTACCCTCCTCTCCTTTTAAAAAACAGAGCTTAGATTTGCTATTCTTAGCCTAAGAGCAGTCCTCTAAACCCTGAACCACAGTTCTGCTTACTGACAGCGTAAGTGATATTTATTTTTTCAAAGCCTAATCCTTTTGAAACATGGAGAAATAAATACATCCTTTTATCTACCATATGCCTGGGATGGGAAATAAATTCTTATTTTCCTGCGGTGTGGTACCAGTGGGCTACAATGAATAATTTGGGCAGGCTCCCTGAAGATAATAGGGAAGCCTTCTCTATTACCAGGGATAATTATGAATCTCATAATAGAAAACATCCCGAGCCTGAACATCAATCAAGGAAGATAAACAATGGGAAATGATAGGTATACAAAAGGGAAAATAGCACCAGCACTCATGGAGGAAAAGACCACGGGATTCTGGTGGGGTTATAAATCATAGAGTCAAATAATTCATGTGCAATTAATATCCTCAAATTAAAACATACATTTTTTAATGCAAAAAAATTTGGCGGACTTTTTGAGCAATACATCTGGTTATCTTACAAGATTTCATCCAAGAATCCCAGAATGAGTCTCGTGTGGGTATCCTCAACCTCTTCCACCCTCAACTTCTCCACCCCCCTCACCCTCCTCACTCACAACTCACCCCCCCACCCCGGCCAAAGTTGGTTGGGGCATCATTAACAGTGTTACCATGTGTACTCATCTGATGACCCCAAGCTGGTTGCCAGGGATAGGCCATGAGCTCACAAGGCCAAGCTAGTGGTGGGCAACCCTCAGGATCTCTAGCGCTAAGAAGACAATGAAGACTGGCTTATTGAGCTGGAAGTCTGTCTGGCTTGGTCAGCCCAGAGCCTGTCTCCTGTCATGCACATGCCGTTTCAGAGCTACGGACAGATGAAAAAGTGTTCATTTCCTAAAGAGTAATCATCTCTTACTAGTGAAATGCCCTTCATTCATGTGTTATCTTGTTTCTTAAAAAAAAAATCAAATACTTTATGTCTAGGGACTTCTCTTTCAAATAACAATAGGATTCTTGATAATTGTTGGAGAACCATGCCTTGTTAGTCTTCTTTTAGTTTTCAAAATCAAATATAAGGTAATGTGATTAATTTATCTGCTAAGTCATGGGCATAGACCAACAAGGTGTCCAGCTTTCCCTTATATCTCCTGCATGTAGAACTTTAAAGAGTGACAAGAATTCAAACAGAATCTTTTCCTTCCCTGTTACAAATAGGGACTCTATTTGAGTCAATTGTCAAATATGTCTGCAAGGTCACAAAATATGCTCCTGGATTTTGTTTTATTGGCCTCATCTAATATTTCATAAAACATATTTTTAAAGAAATATATAATTTGTCCCCCAAAGCAAGGGTTTTCCCATGCCATATAATTTGCTAAGTGTGGCTTTACTGCACTGTAGCCTATAATTTATAGTCAGCCTCCACAAGGCAAAAAATAACTCCAAGCTATGATTAAGTAAGTAATGGACAAGGTAACTAATATTCCCGGAAGGAAGCCCTTCCAGACACTCATTTTAAGTGACAAAACGGTTGAAGGTTGAGATGTGCAGTCCTGTACTAATTTAACTGGGTTGCATGGAATGGAGACGCAACATGATAAACTGGCCTATCTGGGCAAGGAAGACATGAGTTGAGCTAGATTTTACACTTGCATTTTAATGAGCCTGCACCTCATTTTCCCTATGTCAGGCAAATGGGTTTGTGCCTAATTGTGCTACCAGTTTCCCCTCTAAAGTAATTCTTGGGGAATGAGTATTCTAGCATAGTGCAAACCAATTCTGAGGTAGCAGTCTATGTTGTGTAGATGGGGGTGGGGCATGGCAGATTGGGGGAAGACTCAGACTTCAGAATCAAACAATACTGGGAGTTGGAGAGATAGCTCAGTCAGTAAAGTACTTACCCTGCTAGCATGAGGACCTGAGTTCATTTCCCAGACCCACATCACATATGTGGGCATATGGAACACACTTACAATCCCAATGCTAGGCTAGTGAAGATAGGCAGGTCTCTAGAACTCACTGACCAGCCAACCTCACCACATGCATGGGTAAGCTCTAGTGAGAGACTCTCTCCAAAAACACAGAGGACTGGCAGGCTGGTCTCCATATGCACATTTATATGTACCCACATATATAGGCGAATGAACACACACACACACACACACACACACACACACACACACACACACAGGAGGTCGCTGGGGGAGAAGAGAATGGGGAATATGGATAATACAAGACTTGGGAGATATATGGCAAACTAAAAATAACAGTGTGTTACAAAACAGGAAAGAAGTCACACACAGGTCTGCTCACTGCTTTGCACAACCCCTACAATGAGAGGTAGAGCCCATTCTCTCACCGTGTACAACAGGCTGACCATGTGACTTGCATTGGCCAACAGAACCATAACAAAGTCAATGTGGCCAGAAAGTAGCTACATCCTGGGCCTCTCTTTTGCAGCTTACCACCCTGAGACCACTGTAAAATCATGTCTGGTCTAGCCTGCTAGAGGGTTACAGGCCATGTGAAGGGAGCCTTGTTGTCTGAAATAGTAGCTTGCTGACACCCCATACATAAAAAGATCATTCTAGAATCATGTAATGATCTATTGAGCTAACTGCAGATACCAACCAAAACTGCCTGCACTAGAGAAGGAACCCGGCTCTTGCACAGCCACTAACAAACTGGGGTCAGGGGAGAGAGTTTTTGCTATAGTTACTCACTGAATTTTGTAGAGCTTTAGTACATATTACATGCTAAAAATGCAGAACCAACGCAGGGAACAAGGAACTCATAACTCTACAGCATGAACTCTCAATAATTTAGTTTTTAGCGGTTGATGTTATTTCTGAGAAAAATACCAAGTACTGGAGCCCCCCTCCCACTACCATCCCTGTCCATCTGATTAGATGAAGTGTGCTTATTGACTTTTGGAATGGGTCATTTGACTGGACCAGTGCCTTCGGGAAGAGCCCGTGTAAGGATGAGGCTGCCTGTATTCTTCAGCCTTGCCAAGGCAGAAGCAGAGTTCTATAGATTTGGGGCACATAAACACTGGGGATTGGAAAGACCTTTATCTGGTGTTGCCTAAGGGTGTAGTGAGCCTGGCCTGGTGTAGGGAGGAAGGAGGGTGCCCTGCAGAAGAGGGAAGCAGGAGAGTGTCTTAGCAGGCCAAATTTAGCCTAATTAACAGATTTGCCTAAGGCTGACCCCGAAGCAGAAAGTGAAGCCTAGATCAGCCTGCTCAACTCCTACCAATAAGGTAATGATGAGGTTGAACTACCAGGTCTCAATCTCATAGAAGAGTTTCCCAAAATAGACAGGAGTTAGACAAAGAACACCCCTACATGTCTTACCTCTTCTGGGTCCCTATTTCCTTAATGACCCAATGCATTTGTTTAGCACTGTTTTTATCCTTGCTGATAGGTGTCTGCAGTTCCTTTTCAGCCACCCGTGATTTCATTTCTACTTGGTGGCAAAGGTGCTAAGAAGGGTTTGCCAAAGTACCTCACAAAATCAGTATCTTCCTGTTGGAGATGGGTAGGTGGCTTCTGTGTTGTGCTATGCTTGGCTGCTGGGAAAAAGGGCAGCACTCTTGAATCTGCTTTAGGATCTGTTCCATAGCCTGAAGAGTACTTCTATGGTAAGTCACCAACAACCACAAAGTCCCTGCCCCCCAGCTTGATCATCCTTCTGCCCACACACATAAGGAAGGGTATAAACAAGACATGTCACCCCAAGAACACTATATACACAATAAATAAATCTTTAAAAAAAAAGTGTGCCTAATGAGTCTATCAGAGACCTCAGACTTAGGAGATCAAGCCTAAATCTACAAAACAAAACCCAATAAAATGTTCCTCAATTAAAGTCTACAAAAACAAAACCCAACAAAATGTTCCTCAATTAAATATATTAAAAATAAAATAAAAAGGTGTTTAATGGCAATATTTTACATTTTGTTTATTTTTGTTGTATGTATGTATGTGTGTGCACCATGTGCATGCCTGGTGCCTTCACAGGCCTGAAGAGTGGTCAGATCTCTTAGACCTGGAGATGGATGTTGAATCCCCATGTGGGTTCTGGGAATAAAACCCAGGTCCTCTGCAAGATCAGCTAGTGCTTTTAAGCACTGAGCCATGTTTCCAGTCCTCATGGTGGCAAGATTATTTGACTTATAAAGGACACTAGAAATCTAATGAACTGATGTTTGTATCTTGGCTCTATGAAGAATCAACTGGCTGAACAGAACATAGGTAATTAATAATGTTGTGCCTTGGCTTTCTCGTCTGTGAAATGAGAATAACCAATCTATTTAGAGTAGGAATTCAGACTGAGTAAAGTATTTATTCAAAGCCCCAAAGTTGTTACAAACACGTGGTAAATGATGTCTGCATTCTTCATTGTGATGCTCAGCATTTATTTAGTTATGAGCAATTAAAATCCAGAAATCCAGTTCTAGCAAACTTTGTATAACTCAATTCATTAAGGGCTTCCTGCCTGGTGTCTTAGTTCCTTTTCCTATCGCTGTGACAAAATATCCAGACAAAGCAATTTAGGTTACAAAGGATTTATTTTTGCTTACATTCAGGAGAATACACTGTCTGAGTGAAGAAAACATGTTGGCAGGTAGGGGAGGCACGGTGGCAAGAGCAGGAAGCTGGCTGACCATGCCACATCTGCTCTCAGGAAGCAGAACAGTGCATGCACACCGTGACTTAGCTCCCTCCCTCCACTTACACAGACCAGGACCCCTGTCAGGGAATGATGCCACCCATAGTGGGTGGGTATCCTACCTCAATGAACATTCTCTAGAAAACCCCCTATAGACATGCCCAGATGCCCATCTTCCATGTGACTCCAGGTGCTATCCAGTTAAAAACACTCACCATCGCAGTCAGTTTCCATTCTTCATGGAGTCCCTTGGCCAGGAGGCAGAATCTTTGTATATTTTTCTCATCAAGGATTCTTATATGAGATTCTTGGAAAATTTACCTTTCTTTTGATGGGTACAGGGGAAGAAAAACACTTATTATTTAACAGGTACTCCACAGTAGAGATATAGTTGGCTCCCTGTGAAGGAAGCCAAGATTGTAAGAATGGACCTCTATTCCAGGGAGATTTTCAGTGAGCCAAGAGATACCACAAGCTGTCCTTGGTATCATAATTGAGTAGAGAATTCATCAGCAATAAGTCTTCAGGTATGATGGAGACCATCTATCATATAAAAGTCAGTCACTAATGTAATTTAAAATTTTCAGTATTATGGAGACATACATATCCCTTTTTGTTTCTGAAAGAATTTCCAAAATGTCATGTTATAATAAAAGAACAAGGCAGGTGCAATGCTGCACACCTATATCCTCATCACTCAGAAAGCTGAGCAGGAGAATTGCCATGAGTTCAAGGCTAGCCTTGGCTGCATGGCAATCTCCTGTCTCAAAAATAAAAGGGCTGAAGACTGGGGACATCGTTCGGTAGGTGAAGTGTACTGAAGTCCTGCTTCAAACTCCATTGCCACATAAATCAGATGTGGCGTGGGGAGCCTGTAATCTCAAGAGGTGGAAACAGAAGAATCACAAGTTCAAGGTCACCCTCAGCTGCATAGGGAGTTGTTGGGAAGCTTGGGGGCAATATGAGAGAGAGAGCAGGGCAGGGGATACCTTTGTTTCCATTACATTAGATTTCATTCTAGATTTTTTAAAAGAAATCAATGACTTTAATAGACAATTTATTGTTTTGTTTTTTCTTTTTTTGCTAAATAAAACCATCACAATGAACATTATTCTTCTTACCACTCTTCTTTTTCAAATTGCTTATGATAAGCTTAATATTTTACTTCTGGCCTCTGGATCTTTCGAATCATAAAACAGAAATGGCTGTGTTGAGTTAAGGCTAACACCTCCTGAGGTTTGTATCTGCTAATTTTTAAGCCACTTTTGTTAAAATTAAACTTTAAATGTGTGTTATGGGCTTTATTTCCTCACTGAACCAACAGCATCTCAAATTCATACTTCATTATTTCATTAAGAAAGGACTGAGAAACATGGTAGATAAATCAGGGTCGTGATTGACAGTCTATCTAGAAAGATTAGATAATTGAGGGTGGTGGGCCTCTACTCCCCCAATTATTGCCTTTGTTCTTACAAGTATGTTTAAATCTATTTCTGTTAATTTACAATTTGAAAGGTGGATGAGAAGCAGAGTTTGAAAAATAGATTACTGTCTTCATTAATACAGGTTTGACCTACAAAGTCTTCACGTACTTAATGATTAAAAACCAAAGTACTAAATAATAAATTATAAGAATTTATAGGAGTCATCATCTTGAAATTAGCTTACTGAATGTTCTTATCATAATAAATCTGAGTGGGTGTCTAATTTAGTGTTAGCTGACTAAAATTATATGTTGCGGGCAGGAGAAAAAAAACACTTTTGTTTGAAGACAAATGCAGTGAGTTTAATCACAGGTGATCTGAAAGGCACCCGTCTCCCGCTGGTTCCCTTCATAGAAACTTTGGTGAAACTGCTTGAAGGATGGATTCCAATTTGTAAATCTGTCAGACAATAAAAACTCCCCCCCCAAGCGTGCATGCGTGTGTGCCTGCATGTGCGCACGCGAGTGTGTGTGTGTGTGTGATGTTTATGTTAACCCTAACTACACTTTACACATGAGCTCCACCTGTCAGTCCCCGTCTAGACTGAGCAAAGTATTCATCCTCCCCATGACAAGGCTATGGAGACCACTCTCAGTCATTGTCAAGGTTAAGGGAACTCTTCTTGTGTGTTGGTAGGAGGAGGGGGAAAAAGAAAATACTGCTTCTCTCTTCTGCCTCTGTTTCCTGCTTCCTGTGTGTCTGGAGTGTGACTGCCAGTATTCAGCCCTCATCTTCAAGGTGTGTTTCTCCTGCTCAGGCAGTTTGATCAGAGGTCCCATTGTGAAGAGCCTGGCAAGAGGCCCTGGTTCAGTTTGTAGGCAGAGGGGCTAGAAAAGGTTTTAAGTGTAAATGGGATGGTTTATAGTCTCAATTTGAGAAGATCTGGAATCATCTTGGTAACAAATCTCTGGACGTGCCTGTGAGGTTCTGTCTAGGTTGGATTAATTACGGGGCAAGCCCCCCGTCAGATATGGGAGGCAGCATCCCACGAGTGGGGCCTGAATAAAAAGGACCAGCGTCCAGCACTTGTACTGCCTGCCTGTGGATTCTGGGCACTCCTGCCACCATGACTTCTCCACCTTGGCGGGCTGTACCCTCAAACTGTGAGCCACACTGACCCTTCCTCCCTGAAAGCGCTTGTTGCCAGGCACTCAGTCACAATCATGAGAAAAGTAGCTAAGAAATTAGTCACTATATAATAAAATGGGAATAAGATCGGTTCTTCCAGATACTGTGATAAGTGGTATATAATGTTTTCCAAGTTTAGCATGTTACAAAATTGAATAGACTTTGTGTCTGTGCATGCACATGCGTATTCAAGTTCATATGCAACACACCACTCAATAATTGGCTCCAAATATACAGTTTTTACAAAGTAAAGAGAATAAGTAGGAAGCCCCCCAAAAGAAACAATAGCCAGAAAAATGACAAAGAAATTAACATAAAACTATAGATAAGCATGAAAAAATTCCTAATCATTTAAAAAATTATGGCTATGGAAACTGAAAAATGAGATGCCAGTTTGCATGGTGACACCAGCAAAAGTTACAAAGCCTGATGACAGACAGCCACAATGGTGAGCGTTGGTGTTATGAAAACGCACAAAGCAAGAGGTGCCCCAATCTAGTTGGGAATTCACCGTTTGTTGCTTTAATTGGCAGTCTCGTACCTGATAAATTTCTTAAGCAATTTTCTGATAAATCTTAATGGGATTAAGACTTGTTCTGGAAGTCCTTCACTGTCTCGGTAGCCAACTGTCAGTCAGGAGACTGGCACCCTTCAGCGGGAGTTCTTATAAACTTTGAATGCCCAAGCAGAGAGAGTCTCTGCCTCGCGCCTTCACTCTTACTCCTTAAACTGCAGTAAAACTTTCACTCTTGCTCATTGCTAGATTTTCCTTTTTTAAAAAGTTCCTTCACAGGATAAAGAGCACTATCTGGGGAAGTACACATTCCGTTTGGCCATGGCGGAAAACGAGTGGTCAGTTTCAGACTTAGTTAAATGTAACTTTTGGCCAAGCACTTCCACTTTGAGCTAGAAAATACAGAAATGCTTGAAAAAAAATCACCTGGTTTAGAAGAATCTGTGTTTGTTTAACACTTTATTTGTGCCTTTGCTTGTGCTCTCTGAGATTGAGCCCAGGTAGTGCATCTGCTGGGTCACTGAGCACTGCCCCCAGGCCCAGAATTATTTTATATTCACACATCCACATCCGCTTACCTAGTCATTTGAAAAGTATGAAATCCAAAGGTTCTGAAAGCAGGATAGTTTTCACCTGAGTGTTAAATACTGCACAGAGAGAGAGAGAGAGAGAGAGAGAGAGAGAGGGAGGGAGGGAGGGAGGGAGGGAATGGAGAAGAGGAGGGAGGGAGGGGAAGGAAAGGAGAGGAAGAGAGGGGGAGGGAAAGGGGAAGGAGAGAGGAACATTAGAATTGTGTGTCTGAATTGTGGAATATACTTACAAAGACTGAGAGGGGAAAGCAAATTGTAGACACTAATCCATTGTTAGGACCCTCCCTTTTTTTATGAGAAAAGACACCTATGCGGAAATTTTCTAATTTGCATATGTGCATCTGGTGCTGGGGTGCCCCTTGAGCTGCAAACTTACTGAGGAGACCTGGGCCAGTATGAAGAGAGGCAGGAAGGGAGAAGGCGGTATTCTTAGCATGCTGCTGTCGGGCTTGAGCTTCTTTCCATCCACTACAATATGTTTGAAATTAATATTCATGTATGCATACATACATACGTACGTACGTACATACATACATACACACATACATACATACATACATACGAAAACAGAGCTGGCTCTAAAGTTCATATACAGCAATGGGAAAGAGGCCCTGGCAGACAGGCTGCCGTTTCTTCCTGTCACCAAGCTCAGCTTTTCAGGGCAGCAGTTTTCTGTCTGTTTTCGGAATCTCAACCTCCTGCTTGGCTGAGCTACAGCTGCCTGGAAAGGGGAGAGGAGGAGGCAGCAGTGAATTCCATTCCTCACCCCCTGCTGATCCTTCCAACTGCAATTTCTGATTAATTAGTAGAGTCGTGCCTTCCAGAAAAGAGCAGGCATACCTTAGGGAATCTCACCAGGAAGAAGTGGGTCTTGTGGTGCAAAAAGAAAAGCTCTTTTTTTTAATATTAAAAATTAATTAAAAATGGAATGTGTGAAAGCTGGGTGTTTATCATTAGCACCCATTCAGAGGGCCAGTTGCTGTTGGTAAAACTTTAGATTGTCATTGTCACAATAGATTGGTGTTGGGGGGGTGAATTTAGGGAGTCTAGCTCATCATTGGGTGTGGGAGCCTCTAAAATGAAGGGACTTCTGTGCTTCTGCTTCAATTTCAAGAGTATGCTCTAAATTTTATTTTTTATAAGTATTTGAATTATATAAAATAACGGACTGCATCGTAATATTTTCAGTTGGCTTTGAAAAGTATTGGGCTAAGAAAGACCATGGTCAGCTGTGTCTCAGGAAGAGACAGTAGGCAGATAGGGTACTAATTGCCATCTTGGATTTATTTCAAAGACACCTGAGACCTTGGTGGCACATGTTTGCTATTCCAGCACTGGGGAACCAGAGGCAGACAGATCTCTGTGAATTCAAGGCCGCCTGGTCTACAAATCAAGTTCCTGAACAGCTCAGGGTTCCATGGTTGCTTAGTCTGCATGCAGGTGCAGAAGGACCCCTTTAAAATACAGACCCCTGCCCACTTAGGCTCTTTCTCTCTCTTTCCCACTGTTACCCTAGGGCAGACAGGACTTTTCCTGTCTCCCTCTTCTCTTCTGTCCTCTCTGTGTCTCTTCTTCTTCTCTCTTTGCTCCTCACTTTTCCCTTCCTAATAAAACTTCTCACTTAAGCTGTGACTGCCTGGCATACTTGTCCCCTCCACCTCGGTCAACCTCAGACATGTAATCCTCCAATGTCCCCTTTGAGCTTTGTCATAACAAAAACAAACAAGGAAAAACCAAAAAAAAAAAAAAAAAAGAAAGAAAGAAAGAAAAGAAAAGGGAAAGAAAGAAAATACACTAGTGTGTCTGTATGTATGTGGTCTGTATATGTTCACGTGAGAGTGTGTGCATCTGTGTACAGGTGCTCCTGGACACATGTGGGCCACTATATCCAATGTTTTACATGGGTCCTGGGGTCTGAAATCAGGTCCTCAGGGTTGTGCAGCAAGCATTTACCCAGCTAAGTCACACCCCCTTATTAACCTTTGACAAATTGTTTTCAAAGGAAGAAAGTCCTGAAAACCATTTCATATGAGGGAGCATAGGAAGCTTTCTCTTTCTTTGTAAAGATAGGGCTTCTCTTACCCACAAGGGGTCTCTGAGAAATTACTATTTCCTCTTGCTTAAATGAGAAATTATAATGAACTTTAAGATTTAATGACATGCCCTGACAACGGTGGCATGTCACTCTAGTTGCTCACATAGCTCTTAATTTCGAGTATGCTCCAAATTTTATTTTAATAAGTATATGAATTATATAAAGTAATGGATTGCATCGTCATATTTTCATACATGTGTATAAAGCACTTTGGTCTTGTCACCTCCCAACCATTACTCACTTTTGTCACAAGAGTAAAAATTTTAGGTAGTTCCCAAAAGAAAAAAAATATATTGAATTTTGGGTCTCATATCAGTAATTCTTACCAAATGTATAAACTCCGGTTAAAGTGTGGGGACCGAAGTAGCTTCTAACATTACCTCATCACCCATGTCTCCAAGTGAAAGCTTTGTTTGGCATGAAATTTTGATCAATACTTTTCATACTATGCTATTGTTTGTTTATACTATGCCATGTTATTGTTTGTATGAGAACATACTATGAGTCAATAGTGTTTAATAAATATTTGTGAATCAGTGAATTGGTAAATGAATGAATGAAGGTCTTTTTTTAAATAAATAATTGAGGAATTCTTATACTTTGTCCTTTATATGGTAACCCTTGTTCAGAGGGAGGGAGGAGGAGAGAGAGAGAGAGACAGACAGACAGACAAACAGACACAGAGACAGAGACAGAGTTCATGTGCATAAGCAAATGGAGGCCGGAGGTTGATGCCAGGTGTCTTCCTCAATCATCTCCACTTAAATTTTTCAGTCAGGGTCTCTCCTAAGCCGTGATCCCAGTTCATTAGGCTTAGTGGTGAGTACCTTTACCTTCAAAGCCAGCTTGTTGGCCCAGGCACCTTGACATTTGGGAATGGAATTTAGGACACAGACAGTGTTCTCTTGACTTCCAGTCTTTTTCCATTTCTGTGTTTCCTTTTCTAAGTTTTATTCCTTGCCATTCCCCAAACTGATATAAAATAGCTCCCAACACCTTTATTTAATGACTGTTTTTAAAGGAACTTGGGATGAAGAGAAAGTAGGAACAAACATCATGGCTATGTCTTTATACTCTCTCACCCTAGGTGACTTTGGTACACATCCTAGGTGCCCCCCATCCCTACCCCAATGAAGCCAGGCAATTGCTCTATTTCCCAAGATAGTTGGGGACATAAATCGAGGGATGATGGATTGAACATGAGCATGGTGTTTGTTACCTTTAATTTAATTGTCAGCTTGAGACACCCTAAGAATCACTGTCCCAGAAAGTCTCAATAAAGGATTCTCTACTCTGGCTTGGTCTGTGAGCATATAGTGGAAGATTGTGTTAATTAAGTCAATTGATGTGGGAAGATCCAGTCCAGTCTGGAAAACTCCATTTCCCAGGCAGAAAGTCCTGAACTAGAATGGAGCAATCTAGATAAGGTCAAGCAAGCGAGCATCTATGCATATTCTCTCTCTCTCTCTCTCTCTCTCTCTCTCTCTCTCTCTCTCTATATATATATATATATATATATATATATATATATATATATATATATATATATATGTCTTTGCTCTTGGCTGTGACCAGCTGCTTCAAACTCCTGCCTGTGACTTCCCAGCTAGGATGGACTGTAACCCAGAGCAGGAAGGAAGCTGAGATAAATTCCTCTATCCTCTAAGTTGCCATTTGCCAGGGTATTTTATCACTGCAACAGAAAGGAAACTAGAACAAGGGAACACTTGCTTGGCTAATCATACCATGATTTTCCCCCCTGTAAACAGTGATTTGTTAAAAATCTCCAATGTGAAAATACTCTACAAAAAGCAAAAGAGAGTTTTTGCCATTCATAGCATCAATGAATAAAAGAACATACTGAACTGCTCCAAAATGCAAAGTCTAAAGTCAGGGAAGTGTGCGGCACACTTGCTTTGAATGCACAAAGCCCTGAGTTTGGTCCTCAGAAAATATGTGAAAAAACCAGATGTGGTGGTGTGTCCGTGTAATCACAGTATTGCAAAGATGGAGACAGGAGAATCCTTGGGGGCTCAATGGCCAGCCAGCCCACACTGCTGGGTGAGTTCCAGGCAATGAGACATCCTATCTCAAAATAAATAAATAAATAAGTAAATAAATAAATAAATAAAATAAAGGTAGATAGTGCCTGAGGAATAAACATCCAAGTTGTCCTCTGGTCTCTACATGCTTACACACACACACACACACACACACACACACACACACACACACACACACACACACACGCAAGCACGCACATGCATGCTCATAGATGAGTACAGCACACACAGTCATATATGCACAAGCTCATTATAGTTGGAAGTATTAAGTTCTTCACAGCAAAGCAAAAATTGATCTTACTGTCTTCCATTACATAGATTTTTCATTTATCTCCTGACTTAATTTTTGTTTAATACTTGTGTTAGGAAAATACCCACAATCCTGCTGCCACTCTCTCCCCAGCCATTGACATAAATCAGAGCTTGCAATTCCACAAATGCCTTACTGCCCCTTTTAGGGCCTCCTGCAGGCAACTACAGTCAGACTTCCAAAAGGCGGGTTCTCCCTCCCTCCCTTCCTCCCTTTGGGGTCCAGAGACATGATTAACTTGCAATTATTGTGGCTTCCTCATTAAAGAAAAGCTGTGGCAAGGGAGAAAAACACAGGGACTGACAAGATGCCGTGTATCTCCTGCCCCTTGGCTGTGTGGGTGCCTCTCATCCCTCTGCCCTTCAGGTTAGTAAAATCAAGACCGGTTGTTGAAGCTATGAGCTATCAATAAAAGTTAATGTACCACAGGAAATTGGAAGAGGGAACAAAATCACTTAAGTGTTCAGGGCCACCAGGCCACCCGTGCATCCCTTTGTGACTGATCTGCACATGGAGATGTTTCTGTTGCCTTGGCTTCCCTGTACCTGTTATTTTCCCAAGTAAATGGAAGGTTGTGCGGATCAAGGGCATTGGTGAGTAGTCCCAGCCGGGAGCCCTTCAGGGAAGTGGGAGTGGTCTGTCACTTGTCTTGGGATAAGACCACTTCTACCTCACTGCCCTTTGTGGTTTGCTTCAACTCACCAGGTCAGTTAAGGACCACACTCAGAGGCCCATCCAGGTGAGGGAGTGAAGTCTTTCTCTGGACTAAAGGTTCACATCTGTCCCCTAGCCACTGGCTGCAGAATGTCATAGCTCAAACATTCTGTGTCCGGGCTTCACCTGGAAGCTCTGGCTGCATGCTGTGCCTGCTGTGGGTGTATTAGGCACACCCGAAGTTCACCTCTCACAACTGCAAACAGCAGTGAGCCGGAGTCTGTGTGGACACGACTCTCTAGCGTGCTTAGGGACCTTAAGAAGGACTTTGACACGGAAGCATGCAGTCACATGTGTGGTTTGTAAAAAGTAAGGAAAATGAGACATCCAAAAATATGTATTTTATGTGTGACTGTGCTTGTAGGTGCATGTGTATCACAGCATGTGTATGGAGGTCAGGGACGGCTGGATTTCTCCTTCCACTGTGTGGGTGGGGGATCAAACTCAGGTTGTCAGGCCAGGTGACAAGAAACTTTACCTACTGAAGCATTTAGTGCAGGCCCAAGTTATTTTGTCTGCTTGCCTGCCTGTCTGCCTGTTTGTATCTGTCTGTCTATCTGCCTATCTGCCTCTCTCTCTCTCTCTCTCTCTCTCTCTCCCTCCCACCCTCCCTCCCTCCCTCCCTCCCTCCCTCCCTCTCTCTCTCTCTCTCTCTCTCTCTCTCTCTCTTTCTGTCTCTCTCTCTCTCTCTCCCTACCTATCTATGGGAATGTGTATGCCATGGCACTAATGTGGAGGTCAGAGGGCAACTTATAAGAGTTGGTTGTCTCCTTCCACCATGTAGGTCCCAGGGATTTGAGCCCAGCTCATCTGACTTGACTGCATTTGTCTTTACCAGCTGAGTTATCTTTTTGGTCCCAAAAATCAAGTTACTTAAAGGAAGAAAATAAAATGTGACCCACAAGCCCTCACTTGGAGGTAACCCATGTGAACATGTTTATTTATTTGCATTGGTATAGATTACATTAGTTCAGGACATAATTATCCATGCTCCAATATGTAATTACACATGAATTATCGGTACACTGGTGTAGATAATTATAGTCATATATACACTTTACCCTATTAGCTATCTTACTGGAGCCTCACAAATTCTGTGGGTGGATGGGGCCCAAGCTCCTCCAGTTTCTGGGGGAACACTGATTTCTCTCAGGTCACAGCTAGGAATGAAGACTCCCAAGGTAGAAGGGCTCCAGTTTGTGCTCACTTATCCAAATACTCAGGCTGCCAATCATCTTACCTCACAGTGGTTTTCCACAGGTTAATGAAGGTTTAAATCTGGCTCACCCAGGACCAATTTAGATTTAACAGGACAGCACTGATTTTGTGATTTAGATCTGGCCAGTATAGATGCCCAGTTGGAGTAGTGTGAAGGGAAGGAGTCAATGCTACTGGTGCTCCCAGGGAAGGCTGTGTGTGCATGTGTACAGGTGCACATATGCATGCAGGCACACATAGGCATGCAGGCGCATGCAAGCATGTTTGTGCCTGCATATGGAGTCCAGAGGACAACCTCGGCAGTCATTCCTCAGATGTGTCTTCAACAATAGGAACTACCTCTAGATGCCCTCATAGTAGAGCTTGCGGGAGATGGGAGCTGCCTGCTGGGGATGGACTGCATGTGTTCATTTCCATCTGATTCATGGCTGCCTCTTACCCATAAGTTTGAGGGGCTGGCAGCACTGGAGATCATGCTGCTTCTCTCTGATATCACTGCCCCATGAGTCTGCTCATTTGGGCATATCGGTTTTGAAAGTCAAGTTGCATGAGTTTGTCTCCTCACTGGCAGGTCTTCCAGTCCTGGGGTGGGGCAGGGAGCTCTTACTTCAGCTGTAAGTCAGTAACCCAGTGTCTGTCATCTGTTCAGACATAATGCTTTGATAAGGCATGGCTTCAACACCCAACAGAAGGGGTAGTCCCTCCTTTTCTCAACCACAAGGCAGGTGGGAGGATGCTGAAGAGCCTTTCCCTTTCCATTCAGGGATCTGCCTTCCCTTTGGTTTGATGTCAATGACCTACTTTCTTTTCGACTGAATACATAAACACACACCATGACTACCTGCTCAAAGAGTTCATAAGTGTTTTTGAAGTTCATGGGCCCAGAGGCCCAGAGAGGAAATCCCCTTTAACCTCCTATTTAACAGATGGGCAGACAGAGGTCTGAGCTTGAGTTACCAGCTTGCAGTTTGATGGTCAGAACTGCCACAGTGGCCCACGTTGTATGATTCTGTCTTCATTTTTCTGTGTATATTATCTCTGTATGTTTTAGATGGACCTGATCTGCTTAATATGACTTTTTTTTTGTTCTCTTCCCTCACTTTCATGATCTAATTGGTGTTTTTAAATAGGAAACTCTCTACCCATTCCAGGTGAATACTTGGGACCTTGGCATGTCTCCATCAAGCTCCCTGAGACTCCTGGTTAGGATTAATTTTTTAGAGAAATTAATTTCAAGGTAATAATATTTTTTCAAGTGCTACATGTGGTCACATACAGAAGAAACAGTCAATATTTGTTGAATATCAAATAAATGAATCAATAGCATTCAGCACTGAGTATAATCATTTTCAACATTCCTGAGGCTTTTTCATTTCTTTTAATGAGGCAGTCTGGAATAATAACCTCAACTACTGTCATAACACAGGAAGTGTCAGAATCTCCTCTCCCCTCCATGGCTTTGTCCTTGTCCTTGTAACCCTGGATACACCACTGAACCTCTTGAATAACCTTGCCACAGTGGTAGGAGGCAGGGGCAAGGCAAACTTGAACCTGAATCCTAGATTAAAGGATTGTTATATTTGTGAAGGTCCAGTGTGTGTGTGTGTGTGTGTGTGTGTGTGTGTGTGTGTGTGTGTTGTTGTTGTTGTTGGTGGTGGTGGTGGTGGTGGTGGTGGTGGTGGTGGTGGTGGTGGTGGTAGGCATCTGCAAAGTCTTTGATGCCCTTCAGGCCTGAGTCCTATGGCTACTGGTACCTCTGCCTCTGACCAAAGCCAGTCTGAGAAGCCACAGGTAACATAAACCACTTCACTTGTGGATGACTCTGCATGACTACTTCAGCCCCAAACTGACTGATCAGGAAGGGGACCAGGAGGTAAGTTTCAGGGAAATAGCTCTGAACAGGTTGTGCTGTGAATTGAGGAGTCTTCCCACCTCAGTTAACACAATATACAAATTGGATATTTAAGCCTGTTATTAATATCACCAATTGGAAAACACCCATCAACATGTTAAAGAGGAGAATATAAAGGGAGATGCCAGAATATAGAGGCAATGAAGTGAGTTAGCATGGACTGTGAAGAACTATGGTGCAGCATGGACCTGGAAGCCACGACCTTGACCTCTATACCTCCATTTCCAGATGGCTCAGCTCGTAGTAATGCATGTGACCAAAGCTGATGAACTGAATTTGATGACCAGAACCAGAGCCCATGTGGCAAAAGTAGAGAACTGACTATGGCAAGTTATCCTCTGACCTCCATAGGTATACTGAAACACACACACACACACACACACACACACACACACACACACAGAGAGAGAGAAAGAGAGAGAGAGAGAGAGAAATACAAATAAATACATGTTAAAAACTTTAAATAATCCAATTTGGTAAGAAAAAAAGAAAAAGAAAAGAAAGCATGTTTGCAAAAACACCATCTCATGTCTGGCAAGTATCCCATAAGTGTTCGTTTTCTTCCCCATGTCCTTTCCCCACACTGCTGCACATTTGCTTGAAGCTGTTACTGGAGGCTGTGTACACACGATCTTCAGTCGATGTTTGAGCTACCTCCTTCCCATTGGTGGTCACCTTAGTGTCTCTATTAACTGTAGACACAAACCCCCTTCAAACGACAGTTCTGTTCATGTAGATGGTGGCTGCCTGTGAGTGCACAGTTTGTGAGAAGTTTGACATATGTGCTTATTATGTGTGTATCTGTCTGCCTGTATTGTACACTTCCATACAAAGGCTTAAAAATCTGTTTTCCATAAAGATGAAAACATCACTAGTTATCCCCCCACTCAGACCCTACTCAGAATCAAAACAGACAGTCTCCTGTTTCCCAGAACTGCTGTCATCACCCTTCAAGTTCACTGTCTCCTGATACTGATTTCATTTGTAACAGTGGCACAAATGCTTCCACCCAGCAGAAGTCTTAATAAAGCATGCACTTCTGCCCTTCATAACTCAGCCTGTGTGCTATCCATTCATTCACATGCCTTCCAGCTGTTCAGGAGGCTGAGGCAAGAGAATCACTGACACTAGGAATTTGTAACTAGTGTGAGCAACATGTTAAGACCTCATCTTAGAAAGTGAGAACAAGCAAGGCTGGCAACGTAACTCAGTTGATAGTGTTCACTTAGCCTGCACAAAGGCCTGGTATTGTCCATATTACAGCAGAATTTGGGTATGATGGCACAGGTCTGTAATGGAAGCTTCTGGGAGGTGAAGGCAGAAGGATCAGAGGTGGTTCCAGGAGAGCTTGGGCTGCATGTAGTCCTGTCTCAAACATAGATGATAAATTGGTTGATAGATGATACATAAGTGATTGATAGATAGATGATGGATTGACAAGATAGATAGGTAGGGAGACAGACAGACAGATAGATAATAAGTAGGTAGCTAGAGTGATAGATGATAGATAAGTAGGTAGATAGATGGATTATAGATATATAGATATCTATCTGTAAATGATGATGGATGAATAGATGATAGATTGATAGATAATAGGTAAGTAGGTAGATAGATGATATATACATATATAGAGAGAGGGGGGTGGGGAGGAGAGAGAGAATCCTTCCAGTACTTCCTATTTGCCAGGCTGGTTATTCTGTCCACAGGAATCTAGAGTAGAGCTGTGGTTTGAATGCATTTTGTCACCCATAGTTTCATACTATGAAAACTTAGTCTGCAATGTTGAGGTGGCCCCTGTAAGAACTGGGAACTATAAGGAGATCATACTCCACCTTCATGAGTGGCATCATGCTGTCTCTTGGGAGTGGCTCAGGTCTTGTGGGACAGGATCAGATCTCTCAAGGGCAGTGTTGGCACCAGGTTCTTCTCTTGTCACTGTGAAGAAATATGATAGAAGAAGGGTTAATCTTGGCTCTCAGTCTTAAGAGATACAGTCACATTGCATCAGCAGTCAGGAAAAAAGTAATGAATGCTGGTGCTCAGCTCACTTTCTCCGTTTTTGTTCAGTTCAGGACAGCCTGAGGAATGGTGTTGCCCATATTTAGGGTTGATCTTCCCACCTCAATTCACTTAGCCTAGAAATTCCCTCAAAAGAATGTTTGAAGGCTTGTGATTCCAGAGCCAGTCAGATTAACCACTGGCACTACAAAGTCAGATCATGCCATACACGTGGCCCCTTCCTCTGCTATGGCCTTTTCGCTGCTGCTCCCTCACACATTGTAAGGCAGCCTGCCTTATGCTCCCTCTCCAGGAGACCAGCACCGTGCTCTCTGCATTTGCCAGCCTCCAGAATCAGGAGCCAAATTAACTGCCATCTTCTGCAACAAATGTGTGACCCCCCCCACCCACGCACACTCACAATGAAGGGGCACTGTGGGAAAGGGCACACTAGGGTGGGCGTGTAACTTAGAGCTGGAACCTAAGGAGTCACCATCTGTTTGATGAGGAGAGTTGACCTAGAGAAGGAATGAGCACTGCCTTTCCGGAACTAGTTCCCCATTTTGCTGATTTCACCTGGGTCACTTGATGCTTCTTTGTGCCTATGCCATCCCTAACTTTTTTGTCAACTCCAGTGCCTGGCTAGGGGGTAGGGGATACTTGATGTTATTAATGGTAGAGGGTTTCTGAGCATTCATTTTAGCTCCTGGACTCACTTTGTAAAAGCTGTCATATTTTTGTCATATGGATATGTGTGTCTACATGGAGGTATGTGCGTGTATATGTAGGAGTCTGTGGAGGCTAGAACATCTGGAGACTGGAACCTCTGGAGTTGAAGTTGCAGGCAGTTGTGAGCTACTTGACGTGGGTACTGAGACCTGAACTCATCCTATGGAAGAGCAGGAAGTGCTCTTAACCACCTAGCTAACTGAACTCATCCTATGGAAGAGCACGAAGTGCTCTTAACCACCTAGCTAACTGTCTAGCCCCAGGTCTCACTTTTTAAAAATGGGCGTTTCCTGAGCTTGGGAAATGGCTCAGAGATTAAAGAGCTTGTCATGCAAGCTTAAGGCTCTTAGTATGGATCCTCAGGACCCAGGTTTAAAAAAAAAAAAAAAAAAGAAGAAGGTGTGACAGCACACAACAGTGATCTCAGTCAAGGTGAGTGGGAGGCAGACAGGCAGATCCTTGGAGCTCACAGGTAAGGTAGTCCAATGTGCTGGGTGATGGTCCTGGCTAATGAGAGGCCATGTACTCAACAGAGGGTGCCAGAGAAACAGCAACTGGTGTTATCTTCTGATTTCCATATGCACATGTACCCCCACACACACACTACAAATATGAAGGCTGATTTCCCACACTCAGTCACTTCATAAAACTTAATGCTAGCCTCCCCTCAATGCTCTTTAACCTGTGAGCACCTAGGAAGAATCAGTTTTCTTATGGAATTCTTTCTACAGGGTTTGTGTGTGTGTGTGTGTGTGTGTGTGTGTGTGTGTTGATGCCCTCTCTCTCTTTCCCACCTTCTTTTATTTTCATGAACAGACAGAGTGGTAATATAGACACCACGATTGATGGCAGTCACAGTCCATCTCTGTGCTGAGGAAACATCTATATTTCAGCTAAATTACATGCCTGCCTTGTATGGACTCTGTACAGTCCTTTTTCTTAAATGTTAGATTACATGCCTGCCTTGTATGAACTCCGAACAGTCTTTTTTATAAATGTTAAATTGCATGCCTACCTTGTATAGACTCTGTACAGTCCTTTTTTTTTTTATAAATGTTACTTTACATTGTACGCAGTGAAGGCATACAGCTTTTCTTCGCTTCCTTTAACGGCAGTGCCAAAACTTATTTTAAGATTAATCCCTCTGTCCTTCAGCAAGGTAGTGGTTCTCTCCAGCAATGGATGCTCTGTTCTTCTGCACCCTGGCTCATGTCTGGATTCATATCTGCTTCCCTTGTGTAAAAAGGATGAGTTTTCCCATGACTTCCCATGACAGAAACCCACCCACCAATTCTCTATTGTAATCAACAAATAGATTCTGAAGGCTTGCCTTTTTTTTTTCCTAAAGGAGTTTCAAGGGTAAGATCTGCTGCCTCGTGAATGTCAAAAGAGCTTTCTCATTGGCCCCTTTCTTCCCTCTCTCTCCTCACTCTTTAATTTGTTAATGTTCTCTACTTACTCTGCTTTAGATAATTTTCAAAGTACCGCTTCCTCCAGAGATCTCTAAAAAGCAGAAACCCTGGCTGTTAAAGATTTGCCACTCTCAGAATTCCGGTTAGGGTACCCCCCAGGTTATTTATAACTGGATTTTATCTCTGAAAATTAACTAAAAGAAGATTAACCAAAAAATCTAAGGGAAAAAATGCCTTAAACACCTCATCTATTACGCTGTGCTCAAACAGATATTTTCATCTTAAGGGCTTAGCAGACCCAGTGGAATGCACTTTCTAGTTTGGGGCATGAAATAAGATAACAGTCTGCATTCCTCCTGGAGATGCAGCATCCCTCCTTAAGATGAAGGCACTAGGAATGAGATTGTGAACGTCCTCCGTATGGTCTTCTTACTGTGCCTCTTATGTTAAGTGTTTCCTAGCTCTGCTGCTCCAAAGAACCCCCAGGACATTTAAATGCCTCTTCCTGAAACACTTCTTCCTTGCAAGCTCTCCCAGAACTGAGTCACAGGCTCACCTGAGCAAGGAAGCTGGTCTTGCATGTAGACATATCTCTAAGTTATCCAGTAAGCAGGGATGCTAAGGAGTTTAACTGGATTTCATCTGTCTTTGTTCACTGTATCCCATTTCAGCCTGAGTAAAAGGCAAAATCTATACCATCCCTGTCTGACCTGCCTGCCTCCTCCCTCTGACTGTCTGCTTCAGCTTTCTGGCTTATGTGCCCCCTCCCTCTGACCTGCCTGTTTGTTCTCCTGGCCTGTCTGCTTCCTCCTTCTGGTCTACCTGCTTCATTCCTCTGACCTGTGTACCTCCTCTCTCTGACCTTCATGCTTCCTTGTTTTGGCCCGTATGCCTCCTCTTTCTGACCTGCCTCCTCTCACCTGTTCTGGCCTACCTGACTCTTCTTTCTGCCTCATCTCCATCTATTCCCTTCCCTTGTTCTATTTTTGCCATTCCTTAAACATGCCAGTTTTACCTCTGTTCCCGTGGCTTTGTCTCTGCTTTTTCCTCTTCCTGGAATGCCCTTCCCTCATGGGCCCATGAATTGCCCCTCTCCAACTCAGGGCTTTGCTTGCATGTCCCTTTTTCTGAGCAGCTTATATTCTGCATTGACCCACTAGCCAGTTCCCATGACCCTCATGTCCCCTTCTTGAGGCACTTACTACACGATGCTGTGAACATACAGATGTGCTTAGGGTTTACATGAGGTTTTGTTTGTTCCCTCAGCCTGAAGAATAAAAAAACACGAAGTATCCAGATCTTTAAATATCTTTGCAAAGGTTAACTTTTCCAGCATGGGGGAGACAACAAATACTGATTGAGTGACTCCAGAAGAGTTCACTGATATATCCTGTCCCCGACTCTGCCAAGTAGCCATACTGTATTTAATGCATTTTATACTTTAGCAAAATGCTACCCCCAAATGGACTGGTTTACTCAGGGTCTCAGATGAATAACTGGATGAGAGTATTTGAAACTAGCCCTGCTCAAATCCAGATCCCCCTATGATTGTTACTAGTGACTGTCAGCTTGACAGGCTCTAGAGTCACTTGGAAGACAAACCTCTGGGCATATCTGCAAGGAAGTGTCTATACTGGAGTAACTAAAGTGGGAAGACTACCCTAAAGTGAGTGGCAGCATTCCATGGGTGGGGGTTCTGAACTGAATAAAAAGGAGGAAGTGAACTCAATATCAGGGTTCATCTCTACTTCCTGATTGCAGACACAGTGTGACCAGCCAGCTGCCCCACACTCCCGCTGGCATGCCTTCCTCATTGTGACTGACAGTACCCTCACACTGTGAGCCCAAGGTAAACCCTTAATTCCTTAAGATGCTTCTGTAAAGTGTTCATTGCAGTAAGACAAGCAAGTAATTTACTGTATTAGTTGCTTTCCTATTGCCCTGTCAAATCACCATACACAGGGTAACTTATAAAATGAAGGTTTTACTTGGGCTTGTTGTTTCAGAACGTTAGACTCCATGATGGCTAGCAAAGGTATGATGGCAGAAACAGCTGAGTGCTCACATCTTGATCCATGAGCAGGAAGCAGAGCACACACTGGAAATGGCATGAGTCTTTTGAAAGCTCAAATCCCATGCCCAGTAACACACTTCCTCCAACAAGACCCTTCCCAAACAGTTCTACTAACTGGAGACCAAGCTTTCAAACATGTGAGCCTTTAGGGGATCATTCTCATTGTAACCACCACATATACTATGGCCTCCATCTGTATCATAGACATTGTATGAATTTAGAACTGACTGAATGACTCCCAAGGCTCTGTTCTCTCTTGTACCTGTCATCAGAGCTGGAAGTCCTACAGACAAGGCTCATCTACACCTCACCTTTTCAAGTATTAACCAGGCACAGCCATGCTGAGCTTCTGAGATTGGATAAGACCTGGTGCATCTAGTTACTGTGGCCACAGGCCCCTCCTGCTTCTTGCATATCTTAGCATACATGATACTAGCATGAAAAGTACCCTTGGAGATTTGACTATCACTGACTGGTCTCTTGGGCAGCTGGCCTTGCTTAGGACAATAGTGTCACAGTGGTTTTAGAAGGTCAAACTGGATGAGATCCAGAGCCATATCTCTTTGACTTCATGACCCAAGGTAGACATAGAGGTGACATGTTGGGCCAGGGTCTCACTAAAATAAGCTTCTGAGCTCATTCCTAGCTCTGTCACCAAAGAACTGCCATAACTGTGGGGCATATGACTGCCCTCCCCATCAGTTTACTCCTCAGCTAAAAAGAATGATAAACACCCTTTACAACTATTTCATATGGTTTTGGGGGAGGAAAAAAATGAAATAATGCTCACAAAACTCCCGGGTTGTTCTCTAAGGAACACCAGCCATCAACAGATGTCAGCTACTATTTATGTGACTGTGAACAGCTAGTTCATGGGTTTGCTATGAGGAAAACATAAGATAATAAGCACAAAGAATGTAGCTTGGCACACACCAGAGTTCCATAAATGTTGTTAATTCTTTTCTTGACTTCCCTTCTGTCCTGCTTGCTTCCGAGGCTCAGCATCCTGGCTCCCACCTCCAACTGTGCTACAGATGCAACTTAGAACTTCTGTGTATTGTGTGTGTGTGTGTGTGTGTGTGTGTAAGAGTCCAAGTAGGAAAATGGGAGATTGAGTGTAAAGAATATGGGCTTCTAGTTCATGGACTAGAGTCCAACCCTCAGAAAAGGGTCTAATTTGTCCATTGGACAGGTTTTGTGATCACATGCATGTGTTGGCTACTCTTCTCAAAACTATTACAAAGTACTCCACAGAGACAATTTAAGGAAAGAAGTGCTTATTTTGGCCTACAGCTTCAGATGGTACCTGTTCATCATGACTGGGAAGGCATGGCAGCTGGTGTCATCATGGTGGGTCAGAAGGCAGAGCTCTTGGGGCAGAAACAGAAGCAGAGACCACTTTCAAGGTCTGCCCCATAGCAACTCTCTTCTGCTAGCTGAACTGCAGGTCTCACTTCCACCCCAGGCAGACTTTCTGAACAAGGAAGGGCAAAAAGCAGCCACATTTTTTTTTTTTTGCTATATATCACAAGAACAGTCTCTAGGCCACATTCTAATATTATTCTCCTCTGAAACCTCTTGAGCTGGGACCCCACAGTTCAAATCAATCTCAGCACCACTGTCTTCCATGTGCTATTGCTGTGAAGAGACACCATGGCCACGGCACCTCTTACAAAGGAAAGCATTTAACTGGGGCTGTCTTACTGTTTGGAGGTTTAGTCCATTAAAGTCATGGCAGGAAGCATGGAGGCATGCAGACAGGCATGATGCTGGAGAAGGAGCTGAAATTTCTACATGCCAATAGTCAGGCAGCAGGAAGAGAGATAGACACTGGGTCATGCTTGCACATTTGAAACCTCAAAGCCCCCCCCCCCCCATGACACACTTCCTCAAACAAGGCTACACTGACTATAAGGGCCACACCCCCTAATAGTGCCACTCCCTATTTGCCCATGGGGGCCATTTTCATTCAAACAACCACATCCCTAACTGCCCCCATCAGCTGGGATGAGATGTTCAGATTCATGAGCCGGTGAGGGACATTTCACTGTCGCACACCACACGGAGCATGTGAGGCTTACTTTGAAACCTAGTACATCTTTAGTAGATGGCTGCTCCTTCCTCAACGGCAATTTAATAGATGGTGCTTATTGTCCTTTCAAAGGTTCCACATTCTCAGTACATTTGTTCAGGATTTAAAGACAAGATTTTGCTTTATCAAGATTTCCCCACTTCCCCAAACATCTGAGCTCAGCTTTGTCTGTCTTGTGTTTGCATTGTTTGGGGGGGGGTGGGAGTTGGGGGGAAGACAGGGTCTCACTGTGTCTCCTTGGAGCTCACTATTTGGTGGTCTCAAACTTATTTTGACACCCTTGTCTCTGTGTCTTGAGTACTGAGATTACAAACACACAACCATGCTGTGTTTTCATCAAAGAGGTAGGTAGTAGCATCATTGTACCTAAGAACAAGCCTCTGGAATCTTCACAGATTCTTGTATGATTCTGAAGCTTAAGCCTCAGAGTTTTCTAAACATCGGGAAATCTGGGGAGAGCAGTGGTTAGAGCCGATTGCAAGTTTATATTAAAAAGTAATTGTAGGAGGCTGGAGAGATGACATAGTTGCTAAAATGCTTGCTGCATAAGGAAGAAGACCTGAGCTTGACCCCCAGGACTCACTTTAAAGAGCTATGTATGATAAAAAAAAGCTTGGAAATTCCAGCAGCTGGGGAGGTTCAGACAGACAGACCCCTAGGCTAGTCTCATGCCATCTCCAGGCCAATGAGAAACCCTGTCTCAAAGTTAAGGTGGAGGCTCCTGAGGAACAAAATCCAAAGATGACCTCTGCCATCCCCATGCATGTGTACACACCTGCATATGCATCTGTTCATATATACTGGATGCATATATACACATGCACGCATGCACACACAAAATTTAAAAAGCTAAGTTTGGGTAAAGGATAAAAAAGAAAAAAGAGAAGAAATGGCCCTGGTGGTACTGTCTACAATTCACCCAGAATTATATGTGTGAGGAAGAAAACCGGGGTCTATTTTGTGGCTTATTTTCTAATCTTGCAGGGACATTAGATCCAGTCAGGCAACAGAAGAAACTCCGGTTCCGAGTCCTGGTGACTCTGCTGCCTTCGCACTTTTCTCCCTATTAACATGAAAACCCCTTACATGGTCGAAAACATCTAAAGGCTATTTTTTACTTTATTTCCCATCACTTCACTCTAATGCTTGTGTCCCACCCCCACCCCCCCTGCCAGCCCAATACCTGTGGAAATGAGACTGTCACCTGCTCTGAGCATACTGTTTTCTTTTGAGTTTGTAATGAAGCCCTCCGGGAATTATGCGATTACAAAAATGAGTTACAAATCCTCACCTGCACTACCAAAGTGTGGAGCCGCTTCCCCCGGCTCTGTTTAAATCGTCTACAAAACAAGAAATAATTAGTCAAGCGCTATTGGTAATTAAGCACATAAGATGAACATTAAACAAACTGCAATCTTGCATGATTTTGAAGGTGGATAGGCAGGTTTCCACACTTGGAATCCAGCCAGCGTGCCCTTCTTCAGTCCCTCTGCTTATAGGTGGGGGAATTCACTTGTCTGACTTACTGATGTTCTGGACGGCTGGCCCACGAGAGTTCATGCAAGTGTGAGCAGCTATTTTTTTGATAATATCACCATCCAGACAGGATGAGCTCAAAGAAGTTGATATATTTAGTGGAAAGACATTTGCTTCCTCAACATGATCTTATGTGGGATCAGTTCATGATTCAGAATGCTGTTTGGGAACCCAGGCCCTGCAGGTAACCAGACCCTATGCAGCCAGGGCTGCAAGCAGGACAAGAGCACAACACACTTAACTGTTGTCACACCGTGTGGGTCACATATTCACTAAGCCCCACACCCCTACCCTGAAAAAAGATTGAGCCCTGTCATGTAGCCTAAATCATGTCTACCCTGCTCTTTAACTCTGTCACCTACCACAGACTGCTCCCTCTAGGTCAACTCTTCAGACCCTCGTACAGCCTGTTTGAGGTCCTGATAAATATCTTGTCTGAAGGATGGTTCCACTCAATGTCCCCTGCTCTCTGCCCTTCCTCCCTCCATCCCTCCCTAAAACCTAACAACTCCTCCTTTTTTCGAAAACACAGATTCTTGATGAGAGTTTCCTTTTCAATCATTAGAGCTTTTCACTTTTTTGTTTTTTTTAGAGACAGAGTCCCTCTCTGTAGCCCAGGCTATCCTGAAACTCACTATGTAACCCAGTCTAGTCTCCAACTCACAATGATCCTCCTGCCTCAGTCTCCTTAAGTATTGGGATTGCAGGGCCACCATGCCCAGCTTCCTTGAAATTTCTTAGAAAAGTTTGCGTACATAGTCAAAGCTATACTAGTAAAATCTGAAAACCTGTGCCATCTAATTTAGTCAGGTTTTTGTTGGCCAGAATGTTTACAAAACTGATTTATAGGTTTTAATTAAGACAGATATTTTTAGAGAAACTCAGAGAATCAACATTTACAAGCCACTTGGATTAGACAATTAAATATTCATTCAACAAACACATTGGGAGTGTCTGTAAAATGAAAAGTATACTAAAATAGATTGCTTAAAGGAATACCGTCTACTGGAAGGCTTACCAATACTGAAGCACTAGTCCTGAAACAGCTCTGGTCACCTAGTGGTTCCATTCCCAAATCTATGCTGAGTCAGAGTGCACACATGAGAAGAAAAAGAAATCCAACAACCAAACCAGCGGCATGGTTCAGTCTCTCCGTTGTGGTATGGAAATGGAAAGGACAAAGGCGCCTCCTACATAGTGTTGACTCAGTGGGGCTTACTAATGACCCTTACATTAGGTAGGGTTGAGAATGGATGGGGCAGGAAGTCATTGGGATATGCTCCTATGCTGCTTCCTTTCTTTTCATTTTTGTGACTAGGGCATGCTCATGTGTGTGTATGTGCGCCTGTGTGCACATGTGTGCAGAGAACAGAGGTCATCCTCAGGGATAATTCCTCAGGAACGTGTGCTGGCCACCTTGTTTCATGGGACAGGGTTTCTCACCATTCTGGAGCTTGCCAATGAGCTCCTGGGATTGTCCTGTCTCACCTCCCCTTCTTTGGGATTACAAGTACATGCCACCACACATAGCTGTTTATGTGGGTGCTGAGGAGCAACCCCAGGTCTCCATGTGTTTGCAGCCAGCACGTACTGATAATGCTATCTCCCTAGCCTGCTATGCAGGGCCTGCTGTATAGCCCATGCTGGCGTCAAACTCATAATTCCCTCCCTCAGCCTCACGAACACTGGGATTCTACATGTGCACGACCACGTGGGGACCTTGAAAGATGCATTTAATGACAGGTGCATTTCCTATACCCTTGTTATGTATATGTCATCTTCCAGTACAAACTTCCAGGTACATGCAAAGGCTTTTTATTTCACAGTCACTCAGAGAGTTCAGGATAAGAAGTGAGTTCGATTCCATGGCTTTCATTTATTTCTCTGCTATCCTTACCCAGAACTACACAGTCTTCAGTTCATACCTGCTGAGGCCCCTCCATGACACCCAGCTCTTGGCTGTGTCCCTGGAAGCATACATCTTCCACTGTAAGGCACGTGAGGTGTTCGTGACTAAAACGGCACCCCAACTCAGTGGCACACTAGCAGAAAAATGCCTGGAGAGTTCTGAGTGTTAGCCATCAGCTGTCAGGAACTCACTGCTGCGGCAGGGGGCTACCAATCGCTCTATATACTTTTTCTAGAGTTCTCATTTGTAAATGGGAGAGGAGCATGGAAAAAATCCTCTTGCCTCCTTCCATCTGTATTTTCTTTACTAAATTATCCAGTCTTATAAATATTTGAATAACATTTGGTCAGGATAAAAATCTTTCCTGTCAGCTCAGTGCGAGAGCACTTCTGGCTCCTGAGACCATAGCAGTCAGAGAAATTAATATTGATTTGTTAGAAAATAGTTTTCACTCTGTCTAAACATCTTATTCTGGGGCTCTTGAACCAAAATTATGAATTTAAAAGCAGCAAAATACTTCTTCGCAGTTTTCCCAGTGAAACTAATTATGGGCAGATTGTGAAAAACGTATTGGATGCGATTTCCAATGCAGAGTTCCATGAACCAAAATTCAAGAGGGCCAGAGATGGATGCCTGATTCATTTGAGCAGGTTGAAATCTAGTAGCGTGGAGGACTTACATAAATAGTTTCCACAGTTTATGTGTAGGTAATTCGATACAACATCTCATAAATGGAAAAAGGGAAGAAGTTGGAGGAGCTTAGTGTGTGTGTGTGTGTGTGTGTGTAAACTACTAATTTAATTTACTTTGTAAAAGAGTCAGAGTTTCCCCTTCTTTCTTATGACCCTAAGTTAAGAAAAAGACAGTTTTTTCTCTGATATATATATATGTATATATTCTAAATTATATTCATGTTTAGGGGTGAGGATAGAAAAACATTTTTAAAGGAAAAAGAAGAAAATACATTATTGCCCATATGCCTATACCCTTTTAAATCACATTTTTTCTTTAAAAGATACAATTTCTTTTTGTCTTATGAAACTCCCAGTACATTTAATACCATCTGAATCCTGCAATGTTTATTTACTCAGCATTAAATGTAAAATAAACCCTAAATATGATTTTAAATAGTGGGCCAACAAAGGAGTGTCTCCCTTCTTTTGGATGTTTAAATTGTTTTCAAATATTTATGTGTGTGTGTGTGTTTATGCATGTGCGTGTGTGCGTGTGTGTGTGTGTGCATGTGTGTGTGTGTGTGTGTGTGTGCTGGTACATACACCCATATGCATGAATGTAGGTAAGAATAGGATGTGGGGTATCCCTTTGCCACTCTCTACCTTACTCCCTTCAAACAGGGTTTCTCACTAAACCTGGAGGTAAGCTGACAGCCACAGTCCAGTCCATCCCCTTCTCGACACTTCTTCATATTTTACAGGCAGGGACGGCTGCTAGCAGCAGTTTTCGTTCTGTTGTGTTGTGTTTTGTTTTTACATGGTGCCATGGATTCAGACTCAGGTGGTCTTTCCCACTGAGCCATCTCTCTGGCCAGGTCTCCCGCTTTAAATGACATGTCATTGAATATCTCTGTGCAGAATTCCTTATCTGAGCTGTGCATACTTTTTAAGATACTTGATGCCTGGAATTTCATCTCATATCCAAATCATTTTAAGATCCTGATACATGCATATTATCCAATATATTTCACAAATATGAGAGATTATACACAAAACATGTACATAAAGGGAGATATATATGTAGATTGATAGATTAAAAAGGTATATATATGTGTGTGTGTGTATGAAAAGAAACCTAGGTGTTGCACATACCTGTTATCCCAGCACTCAAAAGATGGAAGCAGGAGGATCACGAGTTCAAGCCCACTCTAGTTTATACATTAAGTTTGAGACCAGCCTGGGCTATTCAAGAGACTCAAAACAATAAAAGTAAAAATCAATCAAATGCAATGAAACTTCAAAGACAACTATAATTGCAACTAACTAACTGCAAGGGGTATGGGGTACAGGGTATGTACAGTTGTTTCTTTTCAGAGTGCATCCTTCGAGCCTTGAAGGATGGAAGCTCTCACGGTGTGAAAGCAAATTTTCCCTTGAATTAGTTCATTAAAGCATCTAGAATATGGAATACTTATAGTTCATGGGGTCTGTTGGTTTGAGGAGGATCAATTTCAGTCTCCATATTGTCAGCCTCCAATTTTTAGGAATTCAAAATATACAGACAGACACACACACAGTGTGTGTAAGGATCCCCTACACACACACACACACACACACACACACACACACACACACACGCATACACACAGAGTCTAATGCTGAGTTTGAGTAATGAACTATTTTTCTGCCACAGACTAAGCTGAACCAGGCTGTATATCAGAACATAATTTCAATGTCAATCTAATCTATTGTCACTGCTGTAAAATGCCATTTTAGTACATAAGCAATTCCCTTAAGGCACCCATACCTTTTGAACTACTTGAGTCTATTATCAACTGCTGTGTTTTTCCTTCCCTTTCTCCCAACTCTAAGTCATTCTGGAATCATTAAGTCATTTGCTTGGGAGACACCTGTTTAATATTTACCCTACTATGAAGTAGCATATAGTATGTAAAGACAACATGGTATTATTTAGAAAGAAGAAAGCAAAAGGAATATGTAACACATTATTAAGAACAGGTCAAGAGTTTTCCAGAACATTTTAATCACTTTTTCTGGGAAGCTGAAGTTCATGGACATCTCAGGTACTGTACGGAAGCACTGAAGGGACAGACATGGTGACACTACCCAGATTCCATATAATAGCTCAGCTGAAATCCCCCCCAAGTCTTTTTAAAGATAGGGTCTTCCCGACATGACAAAGGAGGAGACATTTCCAAATCACAATTCCCATTTGCCTTTCGAGGTGTTGGGTTTCCTCCCCCTGCACACTTGTGCAATTAAGGGTTTTGCTGAGTGAGCTCAGGACTCTGTCTCTTTAAGTGTTTAACAGTAATTGGTTCATGTCCCTGCGTTCATTGAAAATCCTAGACATTTCATGTAGAATCTTCTTAATGAGGGGATGAATTTTTCATTCACATTAGAAAGCTCACTCTGACAAACAATTTCTAAATAAAACTTTGGCGACATGACATCCCACATTGGACCTGACAGAGAGGACAGGTGCATTAGAATATAACTCCATGGCGATCCTTCAAGCTGTCAGCCATGAATATTTTATTTCTTAATGAATCATCTTCGTGAAATGAACTTTCTTGTTGTAGTGTCAGTGCCATTTACAACAAAAAGCCGGCTCCTTTTTCAAAAGGTGAGCTTGGGAAAGATGCTGACGCGGGCACAAGCTGCTTCACCCCACCTGAGGGGCTGGGGACCCGGCTGCACACCCTCCAGCCCTCTGCTGAAACGGGGACTCTGGGACTGACATTGGCACGAGGAGATGGTATTCCTAGACTGCTGCTGCTTCTCTCAGAACTCAGTTCTGGGGACCCAACTAGAGGCAGCCATGGCCCTTGGGCACCTGCTATCAGGTGTCACCAGCCATCTGTCTGTATCCCACAGATCCCAAGGCCCACAATATCTGTCTTCTTAAAAAGCTGTTAAGTGAAGGGAGCTATCAGTCTGACCATAGATTTAAGCATCTCCCGGTAGAATGTTCCAGAACTTGGGTCAGAGAAGATGGCCCAGTAGGTGAAGGTGCTTGCTGCTTAGTTTGACAATCTAAATCTGGCTCCAGGGACCCAGTTAGTAGATGGAGAGAACCAGCTCCCTAAAGTTGTCCTCTGACCTCCACAAATGTGCAGTGGTACATATACAAGCTCTCTCTCTCTCTCTCTCTCTCTCTCTCTCTCTCTCTCTCTCTCTCTCTCTCTCTCACACACACACACACACACACACACACACACACACACACACACAGACACATGCATATGCTCGCACTCATCCTTATTAGCTATCTCTGCCACTGGGTGTAATCTCTGGTCTCTATCTAGACAATAAAATTGCTTCCTGGGGTTAGTTTTTAGTTGTCATCTTTGGCATAGTGGTGCTAGGATACTGACTTTTTTAAAAATTTTACTTCTTTCTCCTTTTAAATTATGTTTTCAACCATATTCTCCAGATTGCCCCATAGTACTATTTCCTGGATCTCATTTCTTTTCTGTTTCCTCCTAGTGGCAACATCAGAAGTCAATGCTTGCCACTTGGTCCTCCCGCTGATTCACTGAGATGAGAGATGCTTTTTCTCACTTAGTCCCCAGCACTCTGTCCATCTCCCCTCAGAACAGGATCGCCTTCACTGTCCCAGCTTTCTGTCTTCCTCAGTGACGCTCGCAATCTTTGAATTTGACAGTCATGTTGGTGACGCCTGCACTGTGCCTCCTGCTGTCTATTGCTCACTTCAGAAACACTGCTGAACTACAGACTGATGTCAACTGAAACCTGGATTGGCAGATTACAGCTGTTGTCTGTTTTAGGCAGTAAAAGAAACTCTATTCTTTCATAGCTACAGTGTCAGAATTGAGTATTCACCACAGACACTGGCTCACAACTACAGAAATCATTTTCAGATGGCTCTTTATAGAAAACACCTGCCAGGTTTGATGGTGCATGTCTATAATCCCAGCACCAGAGAGGCTGAGGCAGGAGGATTGTGAGTTTCAGGCCTAGAAAGACATCTTCAGGGCCAACAGGGAAGACAAGAAGGGGAGAGGGGAGGAGAAGGGAGGTTAGGGGAGAGAGGAGGGAAAGGGAAAACAGAGGGAAGAGGAGAGAAGGGGAAGGGAGGAGGGAGGGTGGGGAGAGAAGCAGAAGGAAACAGAAGGAATGTGCCAACATCTGGTGTCTACCCTGGATCCAGAGAGCCTGAATCCAGCTGTCCAGGCCCCTACCCTGGGGTCTGCAGTGAAACTGTCTCTAGGCAGTACATGCTATCTGCTCAAAGCTTGGAATATATTTTGCTGGGATAAAATAACCATGAGAACTCCTCTCAGGGCTGCCATAGGAGTGTTACACAGGCCCAGAGGAAATGGAATAAGCTTGAATCTGTTTTTTTCTTTTCATTAAGCCTTAGTGAGAACTATATTCGTTGAACTTGCTCTCAGTGTGGGCAGGTGACGAGTTTTCCCCTTATCTTTTAACTTGTGAGATCTTAGGTCCGTGTTTGTCTCACAGCTGTAGCAACAGCGGTCATGTAATGTTTCCAGGCTCGTCCTCACCATCAGAGTAAGGGTTTCCTGTGCGGTGTTCGCTGAACATCTGTATGCCCCTGTTAGTTTCCACTGCTCCCAGGTCATCGGATGGATAACGTGGATTACATGTTCGTATTTCCCTGTTCTTCCTCCTTCTCCTCTTTTTCTTCTCTTTCACATTAGGAGTTCTCTAACACCTGAAAACAAGTGTCACCAACCAGTGTGCTTATTCTGTAAGTCCCACTGTGGCAACATGGGGACACTTTTATTTATTTATTATTTTACTAAACGAGGTCAGCAGTTTTGGAGCAAATGTACACTCATTTGGTAAAAGGAATATATTTCATATTTGCCATTGATGTATTGTTAGTTAAAGTCATAACACACATACATACACACACACACACACACACACACCAGGATCTCTCACATAGCTCAGGCTGGCCTCCATCTTACTATATAGCTAAGTGTCACCTTGAAATTTCTCTTAGGTACTCCTGCCTGCACATTCTGAGAGCTGGGATTACAGCCCTGTGCCACCACCCAGGGTATATACGGTCCTGGGGATTGAACCCAGGGCTTTGTACATGCTAGGCAACCACTCTGTCCACTGAGCCTCATCCCCAGCCTCTGTTGTGAAAATAAATTTTAAACAAAATCTATGAGAAAAGACCCATCATTGTTCTCTTCAGAGGTGGCTCTCCATTGCTCCTGGGCTCCTCCTGAGCACGCACACCACCCTTAGTTTCTGGGTAATGGGCAGTTGTCCCCCGTACACAAGTCACAGTCATGGAAGCTCATCCACATTCACTGGCCTCCCAACAATGGTGTTGATTTCTCCCCTTCCTCTTTCTTCTCTATTCTGCTCTGACAACTCTGTCTTAACTAGGAGAGCAAAGCCAGAGTGGGGGAGGGGTCCAGACTCTGCTTACTTAATGGTGGTTTCCTAAACAGATCACTCCTTACCTGTGACTTTATTGACCAATTACTTTCTCATTCACTTTCTGTTTGTGTAAACCCCAGCCTTGGCCTCATTCCAGATAATGCTTCATAGAAAACAAGGTTTCAGATCTTTTTATCACCTCTCAATAAAACGCCCATAGCTGTTACTGTTCAGGTCTTCCCTCACTCTGCTTGGCTCCCAAAATCCTTCTACTATGAACTCTTTCTATGGTTCATGTTGCTCAAGGCTAAGGGAAGAGTAAGCCTCATTTATCTACAATTCTAATACATTACCAACTGCATTTCCCAAATCCCTCTAAATGACTACTAGTCTACTTCATAGGGAAAAAAAAAAAAGTCATCTGACACAGGACTGGGGAAATGATTCCGTCAGTAAAGTGCTCCAGAGGACCAGAGTTTGGTGCCGACAACCATGTTAAAGCTAGATGTGGTGGTGTGTATCATCCCAGTGCTGGGAGGCAGAGACAAGGATCACAAGCAGATGGCTCCCTGGGGCTGCATGGCCAGCCAGCCCAGCTGAATCACCAAGCCTAAGGTCCCAGGAAGAAGCCATGTCTCAAAAATAAATTTTACAATACCCAAAGCACCTGATGTTGTTGTCTGGCCTCCGCAATTCAGGCACACACACACACACACACACACAAAGACAGGTCTATAGACATTTGTGCACACATGCACAGAGACATGTCTACAATCACACACACACACACACACATGCACACACGCCTAGAATCATGCTCACACAGCTATGAATATAAAAATGATTTAAGTCTTCCTGTATCTTTCTTCTGTTGTCCCTGCTTCTGTTGTCACTGCTTTGTACACCCACTGTCCTATCGGGTGGATGATAACAATATGCAAACTCTGATTTACAACCCAGTATCTACCAATCACAGCACAATGCCTGGCTATCTTAGAAGTTCAAGTCTACATCCTCCTCACCTTCATCCCAGCACAGACCTTAGAAGATTGCACTTCATTAAATTATTCTTATAATGAGTCCCCGTTACCAGGGAACATGGAGTTAAAAAGGTGATCGCACTAAAAGTAATTAGCATAAGACCTGCTGGACCCATGGAAGTGACTGGATCCTAATCAATAGCAATATGATTACATCCGTGCCACAATTATAAATTATTTAAGACACTACCCCTAGGTTACTGACTAGTTGCCTTTAAATTAAATTCTCTGTCAATAATTGATGCAAAGAATTAATGCGCGAACACCTTCAGTTACTGAAACTTTTTTAAGGTGGCATAAAATATTGAAGTGTGGCCCGTCATTAGCAGCTAGGCTGTCTGTTTGCCACAGCATCCCTCTGTTACAAATTGGTCAAGAAAGACTCTCCAATCTTGAAAGATGACAAGGACTCCGAGTTCACTGCTGGGCAGTTTTCTAATGACACTGAGATGCTCCAATAGAGATTCCACAGATGAAGGCAAGGGGTTGAGGGAACCTCTAACTAATACTCTATTTTATCTCTTCAATCCTAATAAACGAGTAGCCTGCCTTGGGTTTTCCTGATCTCATTTCCCTTGAATCTTAGACACCTCCACTCTTGGTGAAGGAAGGTCTTAAGTGACTTGAGAAATCCTAATCTAACTTAGATAAGCAATAAGGATTTTAGAAAGAATAAAAAGGAAGGGAAAGGAGGGGGAAGCAGGAAGGAAGGAAGAATGGAAGGAAGAATGGAAGGAAGGAAGGAAGGAAGGAAGGAAGGAAGGAAGGAAGAATGGAAGGAAGGAAGGAAGACAGGGAGACAGGGAGAAAGGAGGGAGGAAAGAGGGGGCTATGGAGGCCTGAGCTTGGGTAAGCCTTTCTGTTACTACTTTACTCGCTCCATCTGTGTCTTCTGGTTCTGTTTGAACAATGTGGCAAGATGTCATGTCTATCCTCCATGTCCCATAACCCTCCGTTCCTCCCCAAAAGAGGGACAGTAGGACGGGGCTGTCAATGTAGTTCAGAGTGCTCACTAAGCACACATGAGTTGTGGGTTACATCTCTGGCACCACACACACAGAGTGTGGCAGTATAGTCAAGAGGTGGGGGCAGGATGATCAGAAGTTCAAGGCCATGCTCAGCTACGTAGGGAGTTCAAGGCCTACCTGGAATACATGAGACCCGGCCTCAAAAACATAGACAGACTAACAGGAAGAATCCCAGGGTTACCTGGCAGCTGGAGAAGGTCCCTGAAAACAGATCTCAAGATGAAAGAAGCTTCGAGAATTGGGAGTCTCTGTTTCTTGATGTAGGAACAGCGGTGGCCCAGGCAGGTAGGGCTAACTAGTATGATAGGACGTCTCATACCTCAGCTGTGTCCTGCCTGAGACCTGAACCAGCATAACTTGAGTCCCTCTTGGCCTGGACCAGTTCTTGAGGAGGACAAGCCCCAATCCTCTTGCCTGCCTGAGTCTGTGACACTCACACCAGGTTCCCATCAACAGGTGCCCTTTATTTTTAGCTAGTCTAGATCATCTTTTTAAAGGAAATTTAAAAAAATGCCGTTGTTTCTTAGAAAACTATCTTCAGGCAGACATCCATGGCAGAAACAGAGCTTATCACCTACCCACTCCTGTCTCAGACTCTGCCCCCTTGCCCTGCTTCCCACATGCCTACCGTCTTCTTATGTTTTGCCTTCACTCCATATTCTATATATTATCCTCTCCTGTTTGCTTCTCTCTTCCTCCCTTCCTCCCTCCCTTCCTTCCTTTCTTTCTCTCTCTCCATCCCTTCCTCCCCCCTCCCATTCCCCAAAGGAGGCTGTCTAGCATTTAGTGACTTCCATTTTCTGATTCTAGAAAGTGTTCCTTCTGCCTTACTTCCCACTCAGGAGGATTCTCTCACCTTCTCCTTCACACTTTTGGTTCACACAGGTAAGAGGAAGATGAACTCATGCCTGCTGTTTTCCACACAGTCTTTGTTTACATGGGTCTTTTGAGTGACGCACAGTAGTTTCCTTGACATATTTCTCACCGGATGAGCGTTTTTGTAACCTGTTCTGAGTTCCCTCCCCCACAAAATGCTGCAGAATTTTTAATGTTTACCTTCGTTTCCACAATTGGCCTGTATTATTATTGTTATCATTATTTTTAATTCTGAAGTTTCACAGAAGCTCAAACGGGATATACCTGTAGCCCCAGCTACTCTGGAGGCTGAAGCAGTACAGTGATCTCCTCAGCTCAATAGTCCAACGCCAATCTGGGTGGCATAATAAAACTGTCTCAGAAAAACAAAAAAGTTAGATACCAGTTCCCCCAACCACCACCACCACCACCACCACCACCACCACCACCACCACCACCACCACCGTTACAGTGTTGAATTTGTGGGAATACTTGGAATTCATTCTTTTTTCCCTTCTTTGCTGCAATAGAAAAAGGATAGTATCCCCTAAATGTGCTTTGGACATCAAAATTACTGATTTTCAGTGGTATCTGGTATATATGTCATAAATCTCTGAACACTTGTTTGTTTAAATAATCATCATCATTTTAGAGGTAGGGTTTTGTGTATCCCAAACTTGTCTTGAACTCACTGTGTAGTAATGATGACCTTGAACTCCTGATCCTCCTTGTCTCTATGTTCCAAGTACTAGATTGCAGGCCTGCACCACCAAACCTGGCTTATGCAGTCCCAGGGATCAAACCCAGGATTTCCTTTATACCAGACAAGCACTGGACGAGCTAACTGAGCTGTATCCCCAGTCCCGTGTTTTAATTGCTATTTGTACTTAGTTTCTACTAGATAGTACTGTGGCATCTTAAGACTGGTTCTCTGCTCCCTCTAATTCCTTGTGGCCATCTCCATACAGCCTGTTCTAAACTTTTAAAAAAACATCATTGCTTGTGTTTTGTTTTTCTTTTTTTTTTCCTCTTCCATTTCACAAAATGTTTTAATGTGTCGAGGAACCAACCTGGTATTATACCCTCCTGCTTAGGCTTCTAGGTGTGTCTTGGGCTGGCCTGAAATGGTGGGAACAGTCACAGGGAAGGGAGCCTCATTAGACCTAAGGCTGGGCGAAAAATTCAGGACTCAACCTGCACTTCGACGGTTCTAACACACAACACTGACCTCATGACCCCCCAAATGCGCTTTGCTTTTTTTTTACACTGCAGCTCTTTTGAGAAACCCCGTGACTAACTGAACTTGGCATATTGCTTACTTCTGAGAATTTTCAGTCAGAAATTATCTGATGACTGGACCAATTCTACACACCCACCCGGGTTCCAGCAGATCCACCTAGTGCTTCCACGAAGAAGTATACGGAAGCCAAAGTGAGGTCCCACGCATCCCCACTTGTGGCCTGCGGAGCCCCAACTTCCCATCACTCCGGGCACCAGTTTACGAGAAGCCTGTGTGTGTTTTACCTTGGTTGCATGGTTAGGAAAGTAAGCTCAATGATTTCTGTGAAGGTTTCCATAGTGAGGGTAGTTACTAGATATGTTAATGTTTAATATCCGCTTTTGCAAACCACATTTCAGAGTCCATAGCGTTGTCGTCTTGGGAACCCTCACAAGAACTCACACTCATCCTATGAAGACAAGCAAGATCTGCCCAATCACTAGTGGGTTTCCCTTAACTCTCTGTGGGTTTCTTTGCTTTTCTCAACGAAGCAAAGGACCCATGTTTCTATATATGGTTGCATCTTCCTTGCTGATTCCTGGTAACCTGAAAATGCAAGGGTTCACGAAAGAGGATTAGTTTGTCTGTCACCTTCTTCAAAGAGTTCGACTAGTGTCTACTGTAACTCACAGCATGGCAGGGCCCAGCTTATAACTTGTACATATTGTCTAACTTGCTCAGAGTATAGGATAAGGTCCATTCACCTTCAAAATTGAATAGTGGTGTCCCATTGAAGTAGTGTCTCATTGAAACCCTGACCAGTTTGGTAGTGTAAAACCCACACAAGAAATTATTGTTGCTATGGATTTGGTTTCTGCTACTATTAAATCACCCACTGATCTTTAGAAAATACATTGGTCAGATCAATGGAGAAATACAAATCTACATGAAGTATGGTTCTGGTCAACTCTGAGGGTCTAACAAAAATAAGATTTTTTTTAAAGAACAGGCTGTTTGATTCATAGACTCTAACTGCATATGATCTACAGACATACCCACATTCAGATACAGCTCAGAAGAGTGTCAATATTTCATGTATGTTAGCCCAGAAGTCTCTCCAAGAAAACACTAATCTCATGAATTTGGTCTCAACTATAACTTAGTCTCCGAGGTCAAATACTGCTGGCACAAAGAACATGTTCTAAATTAAGTTTTCAAAATAATTAAGTATTTCCAGAATGCACTTACTCATTAAGAAGGGAAGTCATCGAATGGTTTCAGTTGTTTGTGCAGTCACTTAGTCATCTTCAGAAACGGGAGTTTGGATAAATGTTTAAGTGATTTTTTTTTTTGTCCTAAAGCCAAGCAGTGTTTACAAAGTGTCAGAAACTGGCTGATGATGAAGGGGGAAAAAAAAAGCTAAGCCATTCACTGAACCCAGAACATGCCCTCCCCACAAAACCAGTGCACTTCCTGATGATTAACTTGCTCAAGGCCACTCAGCTAATGAGAAGAGAAACCAAGATAGTGGCCTTTGACTCCTAAGCCCAATTTCAGCCTCCAAAGCTGGATACACTCAGACCAGAATTCATGAACAACTGCAGAGCCTGGAGAGGTGGCTCAACAGCTCAGAGTACTGGGTTCTGTCTCCAGCACCCACATGGAGGGTCACAACCACCTGTAGCTCCAGTTCTCAGGGTTCTCATGTCTTCTTTTGGTCTTCTCAGGCACTTGTACTTACATTGTGTGCATAAATCGACACACACAAACACATAAAAGTATAGACGTATTTAAAAACAAGAAATTTGGTTTTTGGTTTTTGTTTGCTTGTTTTTGAGACAGGGCTCCCTGTATAACACTCTTGGCTGTACTGGAACTCACTTTGTAGACCAGGCTGACCTCAAACTCACAGAGATCTGCCTGCCTCTGCCTCCCTAGTGCTGGGATTAAAGGTGTCTGCCCCTACAAGCAATTTCTTAAAGTCACATAACATGAAACTTCCTAGGACTTCTGTGGGTTGGATTTTACCCCTAACATGAAAGGTGTCTCTCTTTTACTAATTTAAGTTTTGCTTCCTTGTGTAAGGCTCTGAGTATGATTCCAGCAGGTAAAAACAAACAAACAAATAAATAAAATAAATAACAGGCAAAAGATTAAAATTTATCAGTGAAATACACTCCCTTGCAAGTATGTGTTTGTATTTGTGTGTGAGTGTATACTCACATACATACTCTATTAAAGTAGAATTTACATGCCACAGAATTAACATTTGAAAAGATACAGTTCCCTAATTTGGGACAAACATGTTCATACACTTGTGTGGTCACCACCCTTCCTCGGATATATGACATTCTTATCTCCCCACAAGTGACTGAGTTTTTTTCCATTATATTGTTATGCCCACAGAAGCCAACTGCTCCTGAATCCATCATGTCTACACCATGGCTTTACCCATTCTTGAACATCATTTAATAAAAGTTGTGTCTACCCTTCTGTGTCTGGATTTTTTTGCTGTTGTTTTATTTAACAACTAACATACTTTCTGAGACTCATGCACAGTGGTTCATGCATTAATACCTCTCTTTTCCCCTTCAGTATACCGTTGGAAGACTATGCTGCAACTTAATTAACCACTCATCCATTCATAAAAATCGGGCTGTTTCTGTTTCTATGAATTGTCTCGAACAAATTGTTGGAATTTAATTGGCGCATGTTTGCATATAAGCATAGAACATGGGATGATATACTTTAAAAATATTTATCTTTTTTTATTTATATGTGTGTGTGTGTGCTCTGGGTATGATCTCAGCAAGATCACACCCAGAATACACAGGTTCCATCACAGCCAGAAGAAGGCGTTGGTGCCCCTGGAGCTGGAGTTTCAGGTGGTTGTAACCTTCTCTGTGTGACTACTGGAAACTAGACTTAGGTCCTGTGCAGGAGGGACAAGTGCCCTTAACCACCAAGCCATCTGTACAGTGCCACTGTGTGATAATGTGATCCATGTGATCAATGTGTAATGATCAGGCCAGAACCATTAGTATCCTTGTTCTTGAAACATTTACTGTTTTCTTTTCTTTTACATAGCCCAGGCTGACCTAGGACTCACTCTGTAAACCAGGATAGCCTTGAACTCACAGAGATTTGCCTGCTTCTGCCTCCACATCCTGAGGTCTGAGATTGAAGGCATGTGACCCCACCGCTGGCTCGCTTATCATCTCTTTATGTTGGAAACCTCAAACTCTTACCTTCTAGTTTCTCAGAAAGTATATAATTAACTGATGTGAACTACAATTGCCCTTCAGTTTTATATAGATATCAGAACATACTCACCTATGAAATACTTTGTACTCATTGTCTTCTACTCATAACCTTCTCTCTATACCTCCTCCTTGTTAGCCTTCCTATTTTTCTACCACTATTCGACTGCTTACTTCCTTCAAATCTGCTGGTTTTTATTTCTACATATGAGTAGAAATAACAGTATTTGCCATCCTGTTTCTGACTTATTTCATTTAGCACAATGCCCTCCTGTCACATCCATTTTGTTGCAAATGGCAGGCTCTCATTACATTTTAGAGATTCTGAGACATCTCTCAGCCTCACCCATGCTATTTCATAGCGACTGATAAGCCACTGTGTGTAGGAAATGCATTTTCTTTATCCATCATTCCCCCATGGATACCAAAGCTGTTATAAATAGTGCTGCAGTAAACAAGGGATATAGATGTCTCTTGGGTATACTACAACACCTTTTTTATTTATACCTAGGTGGACGATTGCTGGCTCTTGGGTTGTCCAGTTAATATGCCACCAAGCAGTAGCCTAAAGTGTCATCACCTTCTGGAACTGTGTGAGAGGTCACATTGCTTCACATCCTCATTGATACTTGGAAATTTCAGCCTTTTAAGTATAGCCTTAGCAGCAGGTGTGAGATGCTCTTTTGCTTGCTCTATTTTTCATTTTCCTGATGACTAATGATTCTCCCCAACCCCCAAACTCATTGGCCATTCCACTCATGTGTTCTTGCTGTGGAATACTTATTCATTTACTTGAGCATTCTTTTTAAGTTGGGTTTTCTTTTTAACACTAGGCTGTAGAAATTATACTTATTGGAGATACAAGGCTCTTGTGCATTCTGTAAATTTTTGCCTTACTGATCTTTTGTATTCAGTTATGTCTAGCGTTGTCTTTTGTCTTAAATCTTGATGACACCAAATTCCTCTTCCCTATCTATTGTCAGTGTTTTTGTTTATTTTTCCTAAGAACTCCTTGCCAATCCCAAGGTAACAAAGATGTTTTTCAGTTTCTGTTTAGAAAGCTTCAAGACTTTGCATTTATTCCTATTTTCCATCTTAGAGTCATTTTTGCGTATGGTGTGAGGTAAGAGTAGAGGTTTACCTTTCTTCCCATGTGGACTTAATGTCATTAGTTCAAAGTCTAATCTCCCCTTTATTGAATTTCCTTTGCACCTCTGTCAAAAATTGATCGGCTATGTATGCATAGATCTATTTCTAGCTTCTCCATTGTACTCCTTCCATCCAATTGTTTTTTCTTCTCTTATACCTGTGACTACTGTATCAATTACTGTGGCTTTATAGTCACTTTTGAAGCTGGCTAATATAAAGACCCCAACTTTACTTTTTGTTGTGAGATTGTTTGGGCTCTTTTAGATACTTTGTTTCTCTACCTAAATTTTAGGATCAAGTTCTCCATTTATTTCTAAAAATGCCTTCTTGGATTTTACTTGGTATAGAATCTAATCTATTGATCAACTTAAGGATGATTGACAGCCTAACAATATTGTCTTAGTCGCCCCCCCTCGTGTCTCTATTCCGTATACATATATTTTTTCATACTTATACTTCAGTGATATAAGTTTGAAATGGAAGGGGTCTTATATACTTTTTAAATTAAATTTATTGTCAAATGTTTAATTTTTGCCCTATTTTAAAAAGAGTTTAAAAAATTATGTGTATGTGTGCTTGTTTGGGGTATGTGCACAGAAGTACAGTGTCCATGGGGGGCGGGGGCTAGAGAGGGCATTGGATCCTCTAGAGCTGGAGTTACAAGTAATTATGAGCCACCTGACTTCGGTGCTTGGAACCAAACTTTGGTTCTCTGGAAAAGCAGCAAGTGCTCTTAACCACTGAACCATCTCTCTAGCCTCTACTTTTTATACTATGCTAAGTGGCATTTAATTTTTCTAATTATCTTTGATTGGTATACAACAATATAATCGATTCTAGTAAATAGCTTTGCTGTCAATTTATTAGTTCATAGGAACAATAGTGTTTATCTTGGATGCCTCCTGACATTTGGGGCTGGAGAGATGGCTCAGCAGTTAAGAGTGTGCATTACTCTTTTAGAGAACCTGAGTTCAGTTCCCAGCACTGATGCCAGGCAGCTCAGAGCCACAAGTAACTCCAGCTCCACAGAATCCGAGACTCTCTTGTGGCCTCTGAGAGCGCACACACACACACACACACCATTTTAAAAATAATAATATTTAAAAACACCACAAACACTGTCAATATTAGCCTCCTTCTCCACTCTGCCACTCTGTGTATTGAACAGAAGACGTAAGCTCCTGTCTGTGGGTTGATCTTGTGAGCCGTTGACAAAGACCCTGAACAGCTCTGCTTGTTCCGTGGACTACTTCTAAAAGTTTAAGTAGATCTATGCGATCCCCAAAGAATTACATGCAGACTAGCATTAAGATGAAAATCTTTTATATTTGTTCTGTAGCTTTGAAAAACCAGCACACGGTCTGTTTTGTTCCACGGGCTCCTAAGGTTCAGGTATTAACATAAATACAGCCCATTAACACTTGTTCCTCCCTGTCAGGACATAAATTAAGTCTGCAGGTGTTCCACAGAGCTGTACCCTTGGTACTAATTAAGCCTTGATAATTAGGTTTGTTAAATTCAGGACTTTAAGCTTATATTCCCTCTTTGGGTTACCAAAATGGAGCTGCGCAGACTTCTGCTTCTACAGTTTTTTTTTTCCTGTCCACTCCCATCCCTTCTTCCCTGAGTTTCTTTCTCTATGCCTTCTTCTCTTTTCTAAAGAGAGAATTGCTATTTGTTCTCCATTGTATTCCTTTATGACTTTTTTGTTGTTGTTGTTAAAAAAATGTCAGTGACAAACCCTTTACCATTTTACCAGTGTAGGGTATGAAACAGATACACATATGTGTTTATGGTGAGATTCAAGCCTTCGCTTCTGTTCTGGGTCCATTGAGACTCAAGAATGAAAAATGGCTGGTTAGCTTTCTCTGGACACCAAACACAACCAAGACTGTGCTGTAAACCAAAGGAACTGTCCTTCAGGATTGAGCTTTGATACTGTCTGAAACTAGGCAGGCAATGCGCTGGGTATCTGAGAAATTTGAATTTCTGTTTATTTTCCCTTAAAGTGAGATTGTTTGGGATAGGGAACTGGCTTGCAGCTTGCCAACCTGAGTTTGGTCCCTAGAACCTGTGTTAAGTAAAAAAAAAAACTGGGGTGTCCCCATGGAGGGTCTCACCCTGCCTGGAGAAATGAGAGGATAAGGGGGGGGAGGGGAGGGCACGGGAGGAAGGGAGGGAATGGGAGAGGGACCTGGAACTGACTTGTGAAGCAACCTTGATTCTTATCTAAATTTAAACTGGAAAATAAAATTAAAAAAAAAATTAAAAAAAAAACTGGGGTGTCAACATACATGTAATCCTAGTACTGGGGAGATGGAGACAGGTGAGTCTCTGGACTTCACTGACCAGCCATCCAGTCTAACCTACAGGAAGAGATCCAGGACAATTTGGACCTTATCTCAAAGAAGACGGGCAGATGGTGGCTGAGGAACAACAATTGGTATTTCCTATGACCACCCCACATTCATGTACACCACACACCCAGACATGCATGCCTACACACGTGCATCTATCTACATTGGCACACACATGAACATCACACACAAATATAAACACATGCATCTGTGTTGCCACACACACACACACACAAACATGCACACACATGTGCATCTAAATGGGCACATTCGCGAACAGTCATACACATAAAAACGCACAACACATCTACACTGGCACCAACATGAACATGTGTCTGCACAAACGCATGCACAGCTCTTCTTTTACCAAAACAATATTTGAAGGCATTTCCTAGTCTCAAAAGAAAAACAAAAAAACCTAAAAATCCTCTGCTTTTTATGGAATTTCCCCATAAGGGATCTGGGGGATGTCTTGTGGCCTGCACCTCATCTGTAACTAGTCCACAAACAACAGCATCATGGAATCCATAGTTATTTCTCCCATCTGTCTTTTCTCTTCAGTGGCTTTGGGAGTCTGTTTCTCATCAGGTCAGATGGTTGATGAGTGCTGTTTTTCATTTTGAATTAAGGGAATCATTTAAACAACTGTTTCAGCATTGCTTCCCTGGATGCTGCCTTTGCATCCTCACTTACTGGTGAGATTCTAAAAGCTGTACTTTTAATCGGAAGCACTTTTTTTTTTTGAAGTTTCATTTTATATTCCAACCACTGTTCTCTCCCACCCCTCCTCCTGCCAGCTTTCACATTCCCCCAACCCATCCCCCATCCATTCCTCCCAACAGGTAAGGGGTCCCATGGGGAGTCAACAAAGTTGAGCAGGATCAAGCCCCTCTCCCCTGCATTAAGGTTTAGCATAGCATCCTACCATAAGGAATGATCTCCAGCAAACTAGCTCATGCACCAGGGATAGATCCTGGTCCTATTGTCAGGGGCCACTCAGATAGACCAAGTTACACAACTGTTTCCCACATATAGAGGGCCTAGTATGGTCTCACAGAGTCTCTATTGCTGTCAGTCTAGAGTTCAAGAGGTCCTACGAGCTTGGTCCAGCTGTCTCTGTAGGTTTCCCTGTCATGATCTTGACCTCCCTTGCTCACATATTCCCTCCTCCCTCTCTTTGACTGGATCCCTGGAGCTTGACCTGGTGCTTGGTTGTGGATCTGTACATCTGGTTCCATCAATTACTGCATGAAGGCTCTATGTTGACAGTTTGGGTATTCACCAACCTGATTAAGGGGGAAGCCCAGTTCAGGCGTCCTCTTCCCTATTGTTGGGAGTCTTAGCTGGGGTTCTTCTTAGCTTTTCCTGGGAAGAGTTGCTATAATACAGCTCCACTCCATGGTTGCTTTAGCATTATTTCCTCAAGGAGCCCAGTGCTGATCTTTCTAGTAGGGTACCCCAGTTTCAGTGAGCATTCCACTGAGGTTTTCAAGAATGCATTCGACAGGGCAACCTGCTCCTCTAGGCTCTGAGACAGTCCTTCTCTGGCATTTGCTCACATCTCAAAGCTGCTATGCATGGATGCCTTTCTCCTTCAAGCAGACACTCAGAGTCCATCTTCATAGTACTATACCCCATTCCTAAGACAGGACAGAAGGAGCCTTGGGACGAGGAGATAGAGTGGAAGAAACAGCTTGGCAAGAAACCAAGCTTGTGAGAACAGATCAGAGAGCTTGAATCTGCATGGACGAAGTGAGCAGTGTCTTAGAGTGTCCAACAAGCTACAGAGTGTGTATGCTCCAGAGATGATAGGTGTGAGTTTTGACTTGAATTCTTTCTTTTTCTTTTCCTTTTCCCATCCCTCTATTGGTCTCTCTCCCTTCTGTTGTCTCTCCTTCCTGCTCTCCTTCCGCGCTTCCTTCCTTTTCCTCCTACCCCCTCTTTCTTCTTCCTTTCTCCTTCCCCTTTGTCCCCTCCCTCTGCCTTCTCTCCTTCCTCTTCCTCACCTCAGATTTCTTAACATCCAGCTACATTCTAGCTCTGTTGATATCTGGTACAGAGAAAGAATGACAAATTCTCACATGTGACCCAAAGTCTGAGGACACATTAAGTGAACTGTGAGTCTGTCACTTTGCGGGTGATGGGTCCCAACCCTTGGCCAAGATGTGGGACTTTCTATACTGAAGCATTAGCATTAGCAAACAGCAGGGACCAGTGCTGATCAGTAGGAGTAAGCTAGGGTCACCTTCTGCTGTAGAGCTCACTGCAGCAGATTCAGAGCTGAAAAGTGAACTATTTCAGAATCACAGTGCAGTTGGGAAACACCACTTTCCTGGAGAATTGAGCAGTTTGGCAGCAGACCAGGGCGTGTTTGAAGTGATCTTGTGTGCAATGGTGTCAAGAGCCCAGAATTCTCACTGTGCAGCAAAACTCCACCAAATCCCTTCGTGTCTTTTTCGGAGCAGCCTCTCCACTGCATAGTTGATATTATAGGGACAGAATGTGTTCTGAGTCATATTATCCCCCTGGTAAGGAGTCACTGCTGATTAATTACCTCAAGGACAGTGCCTGGTGACTTTCTCTCCCCATTGAATCCCTTTGTATCCCACAGCTCCACGTGGGACTGGGAAGATGAGCAAAGGCTGAGAGGCCGATGCAAAGGTGGGTGAAGCATTCCAATTGCCTGGACAGCTTGTTAGACTGCAGCAACGAGGGCCATTTCCTATGACTGCTGCAGAGGCCAGAACTTCCCCAGGACAGAAAATCTGCTCTCTTGAGCTGCAGCCCACAGGCGATGATGAAAGCAGCAGTGCGGGCTCACTAGTTCCGGTTGGGTAGGAAAAGATAGCTCTTTCCCTGGTGGAGATCCACCATCTTCTAAGACCGAAACCCCTTTTGATGCATCATTCTCCTGCTCCCTAGCACAGTCTTGATTGGCATGATTCTTTGATCCTCTCCATCTAATTTTAGCTTCCCTTCTAAGTACGAAGGAAAAGCCAGAAAGGACTGAACTATTTCTGCCATGAAGCAATGATGAGCAAAGCCACCAGGGATCCTGCCTGGGATTCACATCTTGGGTCTGTGCACTGATACTCACTAGTGGGGATGGGGCTTCTTGGGGTGTTCCTATGGACATATTACCCATGAATTTCTCAATGAGAGTCCAGAATTTGATAAAGGTCCATTGTATGAACATACATTAAGAACTAACACACATTCTCTCTCTCTCTCTCTCTCTCTCTCTCTCTCTCTCTCTCTCTCTCTCTCTCTCTCTCTCTCTCTCGGTCAACCTTAAGCCTTGAATGTCATCATCCTCAAGCACCCTCCAACTCCTTTTTCTGAGACAGGATTTCTCACTGACATCTTACCCAGTAGGTTAGGATGGCTGTTCAGGGAGCTTCTGGGATCCCCACTCCACCCCCCCCCAGCACTAGGACCCATGAGCCACCAGACACACTTGTATTTTCTTTCTGGGGATCAAACCCAGAACCTCCATGCTTACAAAATGAGCTGTCTCCCTAGCTCCTTGCTTTGCTAAGCACTTGGGAAACAGGAGGTTTTCATGTTGTAATTTAGATGCTTTTTTCAAAAACAGTGAGTTAATAAAATATGAGCATAGTGGGGAAGAGGTATCAGTTCAACATTAGTCATTCTTTGGGCTCTGGTGAATTCCTGGACAAAACTTTGTATTTCTCAGTTTGATTTTCCCTTCTCTACTTCTCTTCTACCTTGGCAGTAAAAGGTCATAATGTCGCTAACCCACAGAGGGTTCTTTGAAGGTTCAGACTTCACATACAACCCTGGAGGTGGCCAATCATCGCTTAAAAAAATTCCTATCTCTTACTATTATTATTCACACAAACATCTCTATTGATTATTTTGCTTGTTACTTGGACACCAAGGAGGTGAACTCTTGGTGGGTCTGTGAGGAATCTTCAAGTTTATGTTAATTGAGGTGGAACTCCACCACCGCCAATGTTGGTGATACAATTCTATGATCTGGGGTCCTAGATTGCAATAAAAAGCAGAAATTGAGTGTTGGTGAGATGGCTTAATGCCAAGACTGATGTCCTGAATTTGATCCCTAGAACACATGTGTAAAAGGAAAAGATTAACTCCCACAAGTTGTGCTCTGACCTCCATATACATGTTGCAACATATGGTGCATACCCACAAACATACACACACAACAATGTATATGCAAACTACTTAAAATGTTAGTAGGGGGAATACTGAAGCTTAGCTGACTCACACCCTATGTAGCTGAGCTGTGACTTCTCTGCTGTGGTGGACTGAGTTCTCAGACTGTGAGCCAAAACAAACCTTTCCTTCCTTAAGTTGCTGTTGACAGGTATTTTTGTCATAGCAAAGAGAAAAGTGACAATCACAGGAGTTTACGCTGTTTTGAGAGTGCCCATGTGATTGTTTATTGTAACTGGGGCCTCTTAGTTATAGGAAAGAATAGAGGAAGGGATGGCACTGAGACAGAGGATATGAATCAGGACAACTGGTCAACCTAGCTCTACTCCATTGAATTCAGCTACTTTCTAAACTTTCAGGGTTTTTGTATTTTGAGGTTGGTAGGTTTTGTTTGTTTGTTTGGTCACTTTTGGTGTTATGTCACTGGATCCTACTCAGTTAAGTAAGGATATGGGAGCAACTTTTACAAACGAACCTCACATTTTCTTCATTTTTAAACTGAACACCTCCTTCGTTTGATGCTCACTGTCTTTAGGTGATTCTAACCTAGGACTGATCTTATTGGAGGAGTTGTACCAAGTTTGGAATGCAAGAGCAGAATCCTATTCATTAAACTCATTTGACAAAGAAGTTCTTAGAAAGCTGGGCCAAAGGCGTTCTGGATTTCAAATAGAGGTTCCATCAAATGCATCTCTCAGATTGTCTAAATTGTCTAAACCTGTTAGAGAGACCAGCTGCCCTTGATCTTCCTCCCACATGTTAAAGGATCAAAGTGCCATATGGAGAAACAACTTTTCCCTAAGCAACGAGTAGTGATTCATTCAGATGGAACAAATGAATGAATCCCATAGACTCCAGTGTGTCTATTCTCTGGTTAAACAATGATTTTAAGAGCATCTTGGGCCGGGCGTAGGTGGCGCACGCCTTTAATCCCAGCACTCAGGAGGCAGAGGCAGGCGGATCTCTGTGAGTTCGAGACCAGCCTGGACTACCAAGCGAGTTCCAGGACAGCCTCCAAAGCCACAGAGAAACCCTGTCTAGAAAAAACCAAAAAAAAAAAAAAAAAAAAAAAAAAAAAAGAGCATCTTGTAGAAGTCCCTAATCCCAGGATTCCTGTGAAAATTTCAACCACCTTAGGACAGTTGATTCCCAGGAAGTCCCCAAAATGGTGGGTGATCTCTTGATGGCTTTTAGTAATAAGAGCTCTTATTTAGATACCAAGGAGGCCTGAGAGTGACTTCAGAATTTAGCTCCAGAGGAAAGCCTCCAGGCCTTGAATGGGTGGGCTTGTTTGTGAAAAGGCAGCCCAGCAGGAAGAGCTCTTTGATATGTAAATGAGCCCGATAGGGATTTCCTTTTACTTAGCTGTTGTGTACCTGACAGCACCCCTCCCCACATCCTAGCCCTCCCAGAAGACTCAACTGGGATTCTCTTGAAGCTAGTTGCTTGGCTCTGTGCAGCCACAAGTAGCTCTAGAATCCACTCTGGGCTGTCATTTCAATCTTCCTTCCCTGTGTGTACCACTATTAGAATACAGAAGTCCCTTGAACTCTTAGCCACATTCTGAGTTTTCTTGGTCCCGTGTATCACCAAGGTGCTGTACCCTAATTATGGAGGAACAAAAGGTAAGGCTCCCTGTCCTTTGTTAACAAAGAGTAGCAGGAGGTGTGTAACTTGAGTTAAGACCCAAGAGCTTCTCTGAATAGGTCCTATTTTTAAACAGTAGAAGGTGAAATGGAACCCATCTCTGGAAGATGGGAGAATCCAAAAGATGTACCAGAGATACCAAGCCCTTTAAAGACCAGTGTTGGTGCAGTCACCTATTACAGGGCACTGGAGGTCTTAACCACAGTGAGCAGAAAAGGCAAGGGGCATGGGGGCAGCTCACGATTTTGAAACCCATAGGAAGGAATTTGGGGTTTGTTCTGTTGTCTGCCTGTTTGCATCAGTCCCTAGTATATCAACCCATGGATGTTTATGGTACCCAAATTGCAGGGCAACTAAGCTTCATAACTTTTGCTTCCTCTAAGCTTTAAGCCAGAATATGGCCGAGTATACTGTTTAAGAGCCACAATGACAGACAGGAATTTGTATATGATGAAATGTCAAGAGAGAAGAAATTAAACAACCTGACCCTCTTTGTAAGAGTGGCCTTCGAGCACTGTTGGCTGTTGAGACTGTTATTAAACTTTATGAACCATAAGCCCCACAGAAACAAGGAGAGGGAACAACCTGCTATTACATGAGTGTCATAACTAGGGCTGTATCACCTGCCTTGTAGCTGGTTTTAACACTTCCTTAGCCTCTTCATAAGCCCCAAGAAGATCTCAGCTGCACGTGGAGGCTTTCTCGTAACAGCATTCTACTTAAAGGCGAGCTTACCTTCAGAAATCTGGCCACAAGATCATGTGACATCTGCCTCTGTGCACTCCACCAGCAGGCCTCTTGCCAGGGTCAGATAGCTCAGTTTTCAAATGCAGGTATCTTATCTTAAGTGTGAATAAGGTTGCTCCTTGGGTCCATTTACTTCAGATGTAATCAGGAAAGTAGACATTGACCGTATCATCTAAGTCCAAGTCAGTGACTGTTTGGGCACGCTAAGTGCTGCTTGGTAAAAGACACATTGCATGGGAAGAACCAAAATATTCATTCGATAAGTAAGAGTTGCTGTTCATTGCAATGCTATTCCTAAATTTCATCTTCTTTATATATCCGGGAATACAGTGCATTTTGACTTTAGAAATTTGCAGATATAAATGCATTTGAGTTAATGGTCCAAGAAACCTACATGTCAAGAATCTATGCTATTATTGTTGTTGTTATTTATAAACACCCTTTGTGTCTCTGCAAATATTTCTCCCTTCTCTGTCTGGGCATAACAAGTCTCTGGCCCTTTGAAGTCAAGTCCAGAGCAACATAGTATTTTCAAGGCAAATATAATGGGAACATGTTTCCATTCCACTGCCTGGTTCACCTTTACAACAAATCACATTTCTTATAAAAACATATTCTCATTTTTAAATGTAAAAAAGTAAATTATGTGTATATGTGTGTGCACATGACTATAAGTGCCCTCAGAGGTCAGAGGCATCAGATACTTCCAGGCAATTGTGAGCCATCTGATGTGGATGCTGGGAATTGAACTCAAATATTATAAAAGAGTTCTTGACCACTGAGGCATCTTACCAGCCCCTAGTATCTTCATGTTTTATGAGGAATGGAGAAATAACCTTTTTTTTTTTTTTTTGCTGACCAATGTTGGCCAATCTCTGCCTTCTGTAGAGGCACAAGGTACCAGAAATTATGATGGTTGGAAGACAGAGGAGAGGTGGACTAGAATCATGAGGGGAAAGAGGCAGCCCTTGGCATATGCAGGCAGTAAGACTCAGGTGTGTTCTCCCCACTGTGGGATAAGACAAACTCCAGCCTTAGTCACCCCTAGTTCATCGTGTGAAAGTCATAGGTGATGCTGGTTGTAACTTCAGATCACCAGCCCCACTTTTGGAGGATTCTGAGACAGTAAACAGAACCAGGTACCCTAATGACAGATTATGACAGACTAGACAATGCACCATCCGCTGAAAAGCCCTGGCCATGGTGCTAAACCTTTGATTGATAGCCTTCAAAGCCATAGCAATCAGATTCTGAATCCAGCAATGGCCGTAAGCATTATGCTACTCCAGACAAGTTTTCCATTGTCCTTGAACTTCAATGTCCTCATCTGTGTGAAATGGAGATGGTAAAATCTTAGGGTGTTGGCACCCAACAACCCACAGTTAACATTAGTTCTTATTTAAAGAAACTGAACAAATTCCCCAAGTATTTTCTGAAGCTTTTATAAGTAATTTATAGGAGTTATAATGATACTAGAACTACATTCTCACTGTAAGCCAGGCACTGTGTGTAAGAGTACCTTTGGTGTGTATATTTGTCAGAGTTCTATATGGTGGGGGGCAGGGGGAAGATACAATACAATCTGAGTAGTCAAACATGGCTGCCTCATACTGGAGAGTTGAGAATCTGGGAATTTCTCAATCCATGAAGGCCAGATGTCTCATCGCCCCCAATCTGGTGCTTAAATCCTGAAGGTTTCCTGGTGAGCTGCTGGTTTTTAGTTTGTGTTGGAATCCTGAAAAAGTAGATTATATTCTCTGTGAAGGAATGTAGCAGCAACAGGATAGATGGACTTACCAGGGAGAATCAAGACAAGCAGGCAAAAACCTGAGTTTCCCTCCTCATCTCCCTTTTATCTGGACTCCCCTGGAAAATACTGCCCACGTTTAGGGTGAGTCTTCCCCATGTAATCTGTTCAAGGAAATCCCTCTCATTAATGCCCATCATCTTCCCTTATAGTTGATTCTAGAACCAGTCAAGTTGACAGTCAAGATTAAGCCTCACAGTACATTTCACTTGCATCTTTACAACGACTGTTGGAGAGGTGGTTGTCATGGTCTCTATGTGGTAGATGACAGTTCTGAGGGTTAATAAGCTTGCCCAAGGTCATATGATCAGGAGGTGACAGATGGAGGGCTTTTCTTCTCCATCCTGTGCTGAACCCCCATGCGGAGTCTGCTCATTGTGTCGCCAGAGATGGTACAATGTAGGTTCTCTCCTCTTTCCTTCAGCCCCTTGGAAGATATAACCAGCAAGATTATATTCCCAACACTGTAATTTAGCATGGTAGGTTAGGGGAAATACCTTTGTGGAATTCCATTTCTTACCATTTTATGTCCCCTTTAATTTTTGTTTAAGTTCTCCTCTGTAAAAGGTAGTCCATTCAGCTCTCATAAAACTTTACGGTTTTTTTTTTTTTTTTTTTTTGGTGACTGGGCAATGGTGAAATTGGTTTCCTAAAACCAACTTCTAGTCATTATGTAATTGGCCAATAAGAGAGTAAGACGTACAAGGTTCTCCCTCAAGAGGTCAGGCATGTTATCATTGGTCAGATTCTGTGTCTTTAAAACACCATCAGGGGCTATCTGAGAGCACAACACATCTGGGCTTAGTGAATTAACCCATTGGGCTTCAGCCCTAGCTTTTGCTTCCCACACTCAACCTTCTGCCTCCCACCCAGTCAGAATGGATAGATTAGACCGTATGGTTTCTGTAGCTGAAACAATGTAAGGACTAAAACCCTGAGAGGGAATCATTATAGGTTTGAGAAGAGATCTCGCACTAGTGAGATTTCCAGAGATCTACAAGGATGACAGCAACTGGCAAACTAAGCAATAGTGGAGAGGCTACCTTAAAAGCCCTTCCCTGATAATGAGATTGATGACTACCTTATATGCCATCCTTGAGCCTTCATCCAGTGGCTGATGGAAGCAGAGGCAGACACCCACAGCTAAACACTGAATTGAACTTCTGGAACCCAGTTGCGGAGAAGGAGGAGTGATGAGCAAAGGAGTCGAGACCAGACTGTTGAAACCCACAGAAACTGCTGACATGAATAAGGGAGAGCTCACAGACCCCAGACTGATGGCTGAGAGGCCAGCATGGGACTGATACAGACCCCCTGAATGTGGGTATCCATGAAGAGGCCTCAGCAATATATGGGGCCTTGGATAGTAGATCAGTATTTATCCCTGGCATACAGAAGGACTTTGGGAGCCCATTCCACATCGAGGGATGCTCTCTCAGACTGGACACATGTGGGAGGGCCTAGGCCCTGCCCAAATTAAATGACAGACTCTAGAGATCCCCCATGGAGGGTCTCACCCTCCCTGGGGAGCAGAGTAGGGATTGGGTGGGGGGTTGGAGGAGCTGGGGAGTGGCAGGGGAGGAGGGGAGGGAGAGGGAGCTGGAATTGACATGTCAAGCAAGTTGGTTTCTAATTTAAATAAAACAGATTAAAAACAAACAAACAAAAACACTCTGAACATGAAGAGAGAAGGCTTCTCACTGCTCTCCTCACAAGTTTCTCTGCTGCTGTTCACGTGGATAGGCCTAGAGACATCGCTACTGTAACATGAAAGATAAAAGACCCAGAGACAGATACTAGGGTTCAAACTTCAAGCTGAGGATCAGAAAAGCAAAGCAGCTGGTCATTAGCTCTTACTCTACCTCAGATTGAAAGGTGATCTTGGCTCTACCGAACTTCAGAATGCAATCTCTCCTTAGTGTAGCTGGAGAATCCTGAGACTTCCATGTCTTCCTATCCTCAGGGTGGCTGAAGAATGAATGCCAGCTCTGAGACCTTGCTCCTGCCTTATATACCTTCCTAATGCTGGGACATGAGCTCTGTTACTCTTCACTCTTGTGTAGGCTGTGGTGGCCTTGAACTAACATAGATCCATCTACCTCTTACTTCTGAGTTCTAGGATTAAAGGTGTATACCCCCACTGCCTGATCTCTATAGCTTGAGGCTGACTTTGCTCTCTGAGTCCTCAGGCAAGCTTTAGTGAATCATAAATGATATATCACCATACACCACCCTCATTCCTGTATCACTTTTCCCAACTTCTTCTGTTGGTCATGGTCACATGACCAAGTTCAGGCTGATGAAATGTTGGGTGAGACTGACTTACAAACTTGAGCCCTGTACAGCTCCATCCCCTTTTCCTACAGGCCAGATGCTGATGAACGTGCTGACACTGGAAGCTGAAGGTTAAGGATGGCAGGGCTACAAGACAAAAAGAGACGGGGTGAAGGAGCTGCTGCAGAGCAAAGCCAAGAGTTAATCAAATGTACTGGTTCTGGGGCTGGGGAGATGACTCAGTTAGTACATAAAGTGCTTACTGTGCAAGCATGAAGCCCTGAGTTTCATCCCCAGAACTCAGGTTATAATAGAAAAGCCAGGCATGATGGAGTGATTGGTGAGCTTCGCCAACAGTGGAAGCCTCAACAAGAAAGGTGGGAGCCAGTGAGATAGCGCAGCAGTAATAGCTCTTGCTACACAAGCCCAGCAACCTGAATTCGATCTCTGAGACCCACATAAATGTGGAGGGTGAAAATGGATTCCACAAAGCTCTTCTCTGAACTCTGTATGTACACATGGCATGGGCACAACACACACAATAATAATAATAATAATAAATAAACAGAATTTTAAAAGGAAGGTGGAAAGCAACTGAGGAAGACTCCTGTGACTAAAAGAGAAAAAATAAGTGCCAGTTGTGGAATACATGAAAACCTTGAACCACATCAAAGAAGCTGATAGTCTCCGAGCTGATACCTGTGCTCATATTGATATTTTGGATGGATACTTATAGCAGTAAATTCAACCACATTGTTGGTCACTAAACTGCATAGAGTGAGTACAGTGTGATCCCATTTTCTATCATATAAATCTTGTTCCTTCATTGGAGTTCGCACTGGCCTTATTGACCAAAGTAGCTATGCACATTTTCTCAACCCACCGGCTGTTTTATTTCTCTGCCCAAAATTTGTCATTGCCTAATCCTATCCATACATCTGTGGTTCATTCATTGCCTGCTTATTGTTTGAATAACCCAACAACCATAGCCTGTAGGGAAGGAACAATCTCACCTGTCTTGTCTATTCTTGGTCTTCAGCAGTTAGAATGGTGCCTGATATATAGAGCTTCCTAAATATTTTTTGATCAGTGAATGAATGTGTGAATGAAGGAGTTTTATTTTGCACATTTTACTTTCCCCCCTAAATATTTATTTCTATTTTATATGTATGAGGATTTTATTGAATGTGTTTTTGTGTTCCATGTGAGTGCAGTGCCCATTGAGGCCAGAAGAGTCATGCACAGTTATGAGCCATCATGTAGATCCTGGGAAGCAGAGCTGGGTCCTCTGGAAGCGTGACATGTGCTCTTAACTGCTGAGCCCCCACTTTCTTTTTCTAGTGCTTCTAATTTCATGTATTCTTTTCCTTTTCAATGAAGGAGATTTCTGAACTGAGTAATGGAATTAGAGTTGTCTATATGTGGTTTAACTGACCTATACTGAGTACCCAGGAGCTGTGTCATGTACCAAGTATGAGAAGGAAACCAGGTAGAGTCAAATGAAAGTTTCAGGTGATAAGATTGTGGCTCAAACCAGACACACAGAGAATGAGCATGGTGATCTGGTCTCCTATGAGATTTAAAGAGAGGCTCTGGGGAAAATGATGTTCACTCAGTTGCATCCATAGAGGTCCAGTGACTGCTTAGACTTAATATTGCTTTCCATTTTCCTCCACCTTTCTCCAATTACCATTTACCCACATGGTCTGAGTTGTATGGATGGAGAGATTTCCAGCACACACAGAACCTCTGTAGTTCTCACACAATTTAGGCACATGGTGAACATCTTGCCTGGTTGAATCCCATAACAACAAAGAGTAGTGTACTATCTGAGGTGCCAAAGAGTTCTCCATCCAAAGTGGGTAATAGTAAATAGGAACTGATGTACTATGACTCATGGTTCCTAACAGCTCTGTTCCTCTGAACATGCCCACCAATGAGCCTACTCTGAACTTTGCAAATGCTACACCCTGTAGAACATGACATCAACTGTTATCCAAGTATTGAGCATTTCAGATTTTTAAAATGGTACTTTGATATTGATGATTCCTGTGAGAAAGAAGACATCTGATGTTAATTTATTGATGCACGATAAATAATTCTCACCTTTTGAGAGTAGCGCCTATGTCTCTCTACATTATAATTATTGTTGTTGTTTATGATGTTGGGGATGAAAGCAAGTGTTCCATACATGCTAAGCAAGCATCCTCCCACACCTAGATTTGCTTCCTGACCACCCTCACCCTTTAACATTTCTTTTTCGAGCCTTGTTCAAGCCTTTGCCTATTAAGTAATTTTGAAAGCAAAGTTGGTCTTGTTCACAACTGTTTATAACTCTCCCATCTTCTATTTCCTACTTTTAATCTCTGTCACCTGTGCTTTATAACAAGATTAACATTCCAGGAAGAAAAAGGAAGAAGGCTGAATTTTAATTTGCTGTTTCTTTACACACACACACACACACACACACACACACACACACACACCAACAAAACACCAGCCTAAGCTCAGTCAATGTCCAGAAATGAAGGCCAATAGATAATGATAGCAGGGTCTCCTATTTCCCACCTATTGTTTCAAATCCCAATTAGGAAAAGGGATTCTGGGCCCATTGTCTTCTGGACGTGTGCAGACATGATGTTATCATTGTGTTTACAGAGGTGGTTGGATTCCCAGTGCTCTGCACACCCTGCAAAGATAACTGTCCCATCTTGATAAAATAGCGTGTCAGCCCAATCCTAAACACACTGCACCCTGAAAGCCTTGCAGTGACAGCTGAGAGGAAGCCCCGTGTTAACAAACAAGTTTGCAGGCCAGGAAGTGCTAATCAGTTCTTTCTACTCCGGGAGCTATGATGGATGGAGGCCCCATTTCATAGGGGTTTCCTTTCGATAAAACAATAATACCCAGTTCAACTAAAAGCAATGAATAATCCCTCAAAAGTCAAGCATGGGAAGACTGGAAAGAGCAGATTATCTGTGGGGTATAATTAGCCATGGTTATCTCTGAGAGGAATTTGGAGTTCTTCTCTCAAGGAGAGTAACAATCTTTGGAAAGGGAACCACCAGGAGAATGACCTGATGTCATATTATCCCATCCCACCCTGTGTAACTTTGAGCGTGAAAAGACACTGATACATGTGCTGGGACAACACGTATGAACAGAACTGTCCCCTACAGGCTGGCTGGGATCAAGGGTGATGATGCCTGTTAGAGGGAAGGCAAAGCCAGCCCTGATCTTCTTCGATCTGAAAATAAATCAAAGTAGTCATGGCTGCTACAGACTCTAAGCAAAATCTCTCATCAATCCTGGAGAATGTTATCCAATTTTAATAGCTCAAGGTCAAGAAAATAGTTTTCCACTTTCCACCATATGCACATGACAGTATCAAACACTTTTGAATGCAAATGGAAGAAAAGCCTATCCAAACAGGATTAACTGGAAAATACAAAAATATAAATATGATAGTTGCAATGATGACCAGGTAAAGATTTCTCTGGGGGTTGAATGATCAGGACTGAGCTTTCCTCTTTTCATCCCTTGAATGTGCCTCCTTGACACTGACATGGTCTTATAACAATCCACTCTATCTACACTGCTTGTGAATGTTCGAGTGCATGGAAGAAGACCATTGTCTTTTCCTGGGATTCAATGTGAGTTGGTGTGTTTGGCAACTTTCTGTAGCTGTGACAAGATATCTGAGACAAGTAGCTTAGAGGAGTAAAACTTTCTTTTCTTATCCTTTTTGGTACAGGGTCTCACCATGTAGCTCTGGCTGGCCTAGAACTCACCATGTAGATCAGGATGGACTCAAACCCATAGAGACCCACTTGCCCCTGCCTCCTGAGTGCTGAGATTAAAGGTGTGCACAGAGGAAAGGTTTCTTTGGGCTCGAAGTTTCAGAGACCTCATCCTGCAGTATTTTGCTGTGGGTTTGGTGAGGCAGAGCAGCAGGTGGTGGTACTTGGTAGTGGGAGCAAAGCTGTTTCACCTTAAGGCAGCTTGCAAGGAAGGGAGCAGGGAGAAGGATGAAAGAACAGAGGAAGAATGAGGGAAGGATACAGGGAGAATAAGAAAGAAGAGAAAGGAGGAGAGACAGAAGCACGTTTTTCATCTGTCTTCCTAGAAGGGCATTTGCCATTTCAGCTCTATTTTATTGGCCCAAGGAAGGAAATAGGTATATAAATTATTTTTCTATTCCTGTCGTAAAGCACCGTGATCAAAGCAACTCAAAGAAGGAAGGGCTTAATTGGGCTCGCAGTTCCAGAGGGATCATGATTGTGGGACAAAGGCATGGTGGTAGGAACAGGAACTCTCAAATGCCACCTCCAGTGACACACTTCCTCCAATAAGGCCACACCCACTAAACTGCCCCAAACAGTGCTACCAGCTGGAAGCAAGCATTCAAATGCCATAGTCTATGAGGGACACATTCATTCAAACCAGCACCCTAGGCCCCTCCTAGTCAGGGCTGAATAATCTTCCCATGGAGTGGCAAAGTCAGTGATCGTGCACAACGGTGTCAACGCCCCCAATAGGAAGCCAGGTGCCTCCCTCTGGCCTTGCTGTCCTGGGTGCTAAGGTCACGGCTGCTAACTCTGCTTTCAGTTGACTCCAGATGCTGGAAGGTGTACTGTCTGTTGTAGCCCTCCTCTTCATGCAATTTCAGTATCCAGACAGCAATTTCAGTGTCCAGGTCCTTTGCCCTCACGAAATGTCAAGCCCAAGTAGCAAAACTGCTCCTGGTTTACAGAGAGCACCCAGTCGGGTGCCTGGCCTGCTTGCTTCAAGTCTTCCAAACTCTCCTTTGTCTTTTAGGGAAAGTTAAAGAGATGGAAACACAGAGAAAGCATGACCTACTTTTCATTATCAGCCCCATTTCATCTGCAAAACACGACTTTTCTCTTCTTATTACACTGAGCATGAAAATAAAATGTTTTCCAAAAGACCTGGCTTCGGCTGTCGTGAGGACGGCCAGGGACTTGTTCAGAACTCCCATGAACTCTGTGAACAAATGATTCCAGTTTTTTTTTTCCTAAACCACCATAATTGACTTTCAGGCTGTTCTCACTGTCTGTGAATAATACGTGGGGGTACTTTTCCTCCAAATACCAGCAGCCAGGGAGGACAAAAACCCTCTTTCCACCTAGCTGTTTGCATGATCTGAAGCTTTCCCCAGTCCCAATATAGGTGACATTTCCAACCAGATTTTGTGCTTATCTCTACATTACACCTTGTAGCAGAGGGGAGAAAGAGAACTCCTTGACATCTTTTTGAAGAATGGCGCTCTTTAAAAAAACATAAGGGAACTTTTTTTTCAAACACTGTAATGAGGGTATTCAAGTCTGCAGGCAAAAACAGAGCTGTTTGAAAAGACATTAGCCTGGAAAGCGCACTGTGCCAGAACACATCCAGCCCCGTCAAAAGGCCCCCGTTTGTTTTACCATTCCTTCCCCTCACGAAAATCACCTGCTAATGAAAGTTCTCGCTGACACAAGCCCAGTGCCTGCCAATGGAGTCAAGACTGGGTTTCCTCAGACCGCAGGAGGATGAGAAAATGAAGAGTATGTGTAATTCTAAAAGCATTTGAAGTCTAAAGTAATAGTAACTATGGCGTTAGTATCTTATAATTACAACTGAAGTGACCGGTTCCAAAGAGTTTTCATGGTCATTATCTTAATCGAGTACCGTAATAACTTTGCACGTGGCCCAAGCAGCTTCCTTACTCATTTCTCTGATGAGGAAAGGAAGTGTGGGAGATGGTATGCCTGAGCCTGGGGGATCTGTCAGGATTGGTCGGGGTGGGTACAAGAAGGAGGGTGTATTAGTTTCCTTTTTTGTTGCTGGAACCCAATACCTGACTAGAAGTGGCTTCAGGGAGGAGACATTATTTGGGCTCACACTTCAGCAGGATGGGACTCATCACTGGGGAAGGTAGGGTTGTGGGTGCAACTTGGTCCATGGTGGTGTTGATCCTGGAGCAGAGAAGGGGAATGCTGGGGCTCAGCTGTATTTTTCCTTTTCCTTTTCAGTCCAGAACCTCAGTTCATGGAGTGATGCCACCCACATTCAGGGTGGGTCTTCCTTCCTAATTAGACCCCTGGAAAAGCCGAAGTTGTGCCTCAATAACTCCATAAGGACTTCCCTTCCCTGTCATCCCCTGTCCTTCCCTTCCTTTCCTCCTCTGTTCTTCTTTTTTCCTCCCTCTCCTCCCCTTCCCTTCCCTTCTGTTCTCTCTCCTTTCCTCTGTCTCACTCTTCCTTTAATTTTCAAGCTGGGTCTTACCTAACCCAGGCTGGCCTCAAACTCCCCATCTCCCTGTCTCTACTTCCCAAGTGCTAGGATTACATATGTGTGCCACCATACCTAGTTTAGGCCATGCTGGGGATCAGTTCCAGGAGGATTCCTCCTATTGTGCTGCATCACTAGGGGTTTCTTAACCTAATGAGGCAGACAGTAGAAAGTTACCATCAGAAGTGGTAGGTTCTAGTAAGTGGAAGGCAGGTCTAGAGTTTCAGTAGGATTCTGCAGAGAGAGGGGGCAACCTCATTAAAGGATGCAAGCCCTAACACTGTCCTCATTCTGACACCAAAGGCAAATTCAGAAGGATCCTCAAACTGACCTCATGTTTAATAATTTGCTAGAAAGACTAATAAGGTTAACTGGAAACTGAAAAATGCTTGATCATAGTTTACTGCAGGGCAAGAAGGGCACAGATTACAATCATCTAAAGGAGACACAGAAGGCAGAATTCAGGAGAACAGTGGACACTCAGCTGCCACTGTCCTCTTCCACGAGGCTAGACAAAATACCAGCCTGATATCGGTGTGTGACAGCACTGTGGAGTGCTGCTAGCCATGGAAGGCCACCAAAACCCAGGATCTAGAGTAAAGACTGAGACCTAATATCCTAAGCGTGCTTGATTGGTTGCCACAGAGTTGATCTCAGCCTCCAGGCAGGTGATACTGTATGGCAAAATGTTCTTCACCCTAAGCCTAATTTTTGGTGTTTCTGCAATGGCCTATCTTACCCTAAAACATTATGGATGCATTGCTGCCACCATTGCTACAACCACTCCTCCAATCACCACTATCACTATTGCCATCATGACCATCACTACCACTGCTGTCACCACTGAGTAAGCTTAAAACCAGGTCATTCCATAGGGTTCCCTATATGTTATCATAAACTTACATACTCCTTTAATATGGTGTGTGTGTGTGTGTGTGTGTGTGTGTGTGTGTGTGTAGGGCAGGCACATGAATGCCAGAGCCTGAATGTAGAGATCAGACAGCCTTGGGTAGCAGACATTTCTGTCTACTTTGAGAGTCTCTTGGTTTTCATGGTGTATGGGGATCCTCCTGTCTTTGTCTCCCATCTCATAGTAAGAGAGCCAGGTTTAGAGATGCGCCCCAGCACATCCAGCTTTCAGTGACAATGTACTATCCAAATTCAGGTGCTTACACTAGTGATACTCACTGAGTCAGCTTGCCAGCCCAGAGCATCTTTTTGAGACCACTTTATCACAGGATTTTTCAGCTGTCATGTGGACACAGATCTTAATGTACAAAGTATCTCTGGTGGCTCTAATGTGCACTGGGCTGTCTGTTTATTTTTAAAAAGTTAAGTATGGTATTCACCTCTGTGAGATGTGTCATATGACCAAGGCCCCCTTTAGGCCTCACCATCAAGGCATCATAACCCTTGGCCACTAGATGGCAGCAACCAGGATTTAGAAAACAACCCCTCAACTGTTCAGGACATACAAGGGGGACTCTTCTATGATGCCAATGTGGGTGGAGTGTCAGGTTTTCTACAGGAGCCAAGGCTGAGACACCCAGCAGCAGGTACCTACATGCCCTGTGCCTGTCACATGCTGCTGTCCAACTTGTTTTGGCTTTTAGAAGACTTGGTGGAGGCAGCCTGAGTTGCTGGAAAGAGCATCTAAGTAACAATTCTTTGTTTGTTTGTTTGTTTCCTAAGTACCAATTCTTACATTGTCTCCAGTTAGCTGGGGGCGTATGAAGATGTCACGAGGACGAACACCAATGTGTTTCCCTCCTTCAGGAAATGAGCCTTGTTTTGATGAAGGAATACATGTTTAACTCTGAGCAGGATTTTCTCTGCTTGGATGGTTGTCATTGTGACCTAGAAATCACTGGAGTTTGAGCTTTGACACCTGCTTCTAGCAGAACATCTCTAGGTGTCTTGTGTGGAGGTGACCTTGGCCAAGGCTTTAATTTCCCATAGCTTTTTTCCCCTTTGCATGTGAATAAGGAGAAATCATCCCAAGAACACAGTTGGTGGGTAGCTACCAGCACTATTTGTGATATGACATGCCAGGGCTCAGCAATGTATTGGCCACATAATAGACTGTGACCCGATTTTATTCTTTTGTTACCATATGTGTCTGTTTCCAGGTTTCCTCATCAGTTCCCTGGGGCAGAGATTCTGCCTCCTCCCCTAACTGCCCCAGCACGCAGACCTCAGGCTGACCTGTAGGTGTTAAGTAGCTGTGGGAACAATAGAAAAGTAGATAGATACTTGAGTCTGGCAAATCACAGCACCATGAGTTAGTTGACATCCTATTGGCAGTGGTGTGCTTTCCTTTAAATTCAAATCAGACTGAAGGACGAACATGAAAGCATGGCTGTCAGGCTCAGTCAAGCATCCCCTGCACCTCTCCGGTGCCAGGTTTGCGTCTTTCCTTCTTAACCTTCAGTTTTGTCTCATTGCCTGTTGTGGGGTACTTGTGCCTCTTTGGATAGGTGTCTCCCTTTAGAAGCAGATTAAGTTGGATCTCTCCTACTATTTGTTTTTCTTCCTAACTCTGATGTGTAGGGAGTAGATGTTTTTTTATTCTTCTCTCATATATTACATCCAGCTGCAGATTCCCCTCCCTCCTTTCCCTCCAGTCTCTCTCCCCTCCCTCCCCTCCCCCACAGATCCACCCTTCCTCAGTCTCCCCTCAGAGAAGAGCAGACCTCCCAGGATATCAATCAAGCATGGCAAGTACCATAAGACTGGACACAAACGATTAAAATCAAGGCTAGATAAGGCAACCTGGTAGGAGGAAAAGGGTTCCATTAGTAGGCACAAGAGTTAGCGACTGCCCCCCATCTCACTGTTATGAGTACCACAAGAAAACCAAGCTGCCCAGCATAACATACATGTGGAGGATCTAGGTCAGACCCCTACAGGTTCTCTGATCTTACACACCCTTGGGTGTCTCAGTCAGTTGAGTCTCTGGGCCATGTTCTCTTGATGTCTCTGACGCCCTTGGTTCCTCTGATCCTTCCTCCCCATCCTCTGCAGGCCTCCCTGAGCTCCCCCTAATGTTTGGCTGTGGGATTCTGCATCTGCTCCCATCAATTGCTGGGTGAAGTCTCTTTGGTCTCTTTGATGAGGATTCTGCTAGGCTCCAGTCCAAGAATACTCTGCAGGCTGGACAGGCTGTAGGTCAAAGGTTTTGAGGCCTTGCCTGGTTACAGAAGATGCCTGGTTCAGGCTCCATGTCCCCTATTACTAGGAGTCTTTGCTAGTGTTACTCTTATAGGCTCCATGGAGTTTCCATTGCACTAGATTTCCACCTCACCCCTGAAATGACCCTGATTCCAGTCATTTCTCCCGGTATTTCCCCCTGACACTGGATGCCTCCTGTTCCTACCCCCACCCGCCCCCAATCTACCCATGAAATCTATTCTATTTCCCCTTCCTAGGGAGATCCTATCATCCCCGCTTAAGCCCTTCTTCTTATTTAGCCTCTCTGGATCTGTGGACCATAGCCATGACTATCTTTTACTTTACAGTTAATACCCACTTATAAGTGAGTACATACCATGTTTGTCTGTCTGGGTCTGGGCTACCTCGTAAGTGGATTCTTTTGCCCAGATCCTCACACATCCTTAGCTTCTCCTATTGCTAATATTGAGTTTCTAAGATTTGTGTTTCAGACTAAACCAAGGGTCTGGTGTGTGATGAGATTTTTGTTAAAATTCATAAATAAAAGCAAACAAGAGATCACGGTTTCAGATCCTGGATACTATGCTTTCCCGGCCTTCTAAAGTCCTTTCTTCACCCCTGTGTATTTATGTGTTCTCCATATTTTCATTAACCCCTCGAATTTAAAAACAAGTGTTAGGCACTATGCTTTCTCTATTCTTGTCATGAAGACTGACTTCTTAGATATTTGATGCCTCGATGGGAGGGACTGTCGAGGTTGTTGTCAATACACTTCCTAAATAAGTGGCAGGAAAGGGTGTCTGAGCGGGAGATCCTGTGACTTACTGGAAAACTAAGTGACAGAATAAAAGCACTTGGTAAACACGGCTCCGTTTCATCAACACTTTTATTGACCACGTTTCTGTGTTGCTGTAATGTCAGGGATAAAACATTCTTTAAGCCATCGGGCAAAACTCGGTTTTAGAAAATGAGAAGATATGAATTTGAACCCGAGTTTCTCTGCCAAGAGAGTTATGGTGTATTTTAGCCCACTGCTTCATTTGAGTTAAATTTACTATTATTTTCCCTAACAATAATAACAACAGTGCAAAGTACTCTTTTAAGTAAAGATGTTTGTTATAAACCCCATATGCTTATAAATGTACGTCTCGTTGTATATATAAAACGTACATCCTCGTAGAGTTACATTAGATTTTTAAGGAATTTCCTTTTGGCTTTCAAATCATGGCACAGAATATCCGAGTAGGCACCGTGTCAAAATAATCAAAACGTATTTAACACTCTCTCGAAAACTCCATTTAAAAATAAGAACGTGGTCCAAGGATGATTTTCAGACCATAAATTGAAGTGTAAATATTCAAATTATTTTCATAAACTATTCAGTTCTGTTGGGCTTTTATGCTATCATACAGTGATTTTTTTGTATTTAAGTTTTCTAGCACTTCTCCTTTTTAAGAGCCTCAAGTGTCCCATAAAAAGCAAATACTTGAATTTTCAGTTTCTAGGTACTGCATATTTTTCCTTCTGCTTGCCTTATTTTTATAACGGTGATTTATAAGGACATTACTAAAGAAAAGGAAAGGAGGATCTGGAAAAGGAACTGCTATATAACACTGCTTAAAAAATCTATTTCCAATGCTAAGGAGCGGCTGGGGGAGGGGGTCCTGGCATCGTATCAGAGCACGATCCAGGTTCTGAGACCGCCATTCCTGAGTCACTATCTTCCAAAAATATTTATTGAGCCTAGCGGAGGAGGGAAGGATACGAATGCCAGATGTCATTTCAATTTCCAGGACTGGGAGGAGGTTGGAGGGTGCAGAAAGGCCAGCATGGACTGCTTGTTGGGGTTCCTGGGAGAGCCACCATGGAGAAAACAGTTAGAAAGCCAGGCTTGGTGCAGGCCTGTACTCACAGCTGCCAGGGAGGTTCACCTGTGTGGATCACAAGTTCAAGGGCAGCCTGGCCTACTGAGTGAGTTCAAGGCTGGCCCTAGCAACTTCCTAAGACCCCATCTTTAAAATAAAGAGGAAAAAGAAAGCTAAGGTTCTACGATTCAGTGCTTGCCTAAGATGTGAGGTCTTAGGCTCAGTCCCCACTACTGCAAAAGGAAAGGGAAACCAAAATGAATACAGAAGATGAAGGAGGAGGAGGAGGGGGAGGAGGAGGAGGAGGAAGGAGAGAGGAAAAGAGAGGGGGGAGAGGGAGAGAGAAAGGAAGGAAGAAAGGAGGGAGGGAGGGAGGAAGGAAGGGAGGGAGGGAGGAAGGAAGGGAGGGAGGGAAGATGGAGCCTCCTCTCCCTAGACTTTCTCAGCCTTTGTCATACTCTTCCCTGGGAGGTGAGACCCACAGTCCCCTCTATGCTCAGCTTGGAGAGAACTGCAGGCGAGTGGCTGAGGGGAGTTCATGGATAGTGCCGATAAGCAGTTTTTCTTCATGGACCTTGACTCTGCTCACTCTTGAATTCTTGCCCTGATTCCCCTCAGTGATAGACTATGATCAGGACATGTAAGCCAGATAAACTCTTTCCCCATCGGGTTGGTTTTGGTTAGTATTTTATCATAGCGACAGGAAGCAAATTAGGATACTTATTGAGTAGGTTTATCTGGACAGAAAATAGGATGAAGAAAACAAGGAAAAAGCAGAGGAAAAGCACTCACTGAAAAGCTCTAGAAAGTTCTATTGTACCACTGAGGCAACTACCCCAAGTATCTTTGTTGAACATGATGTTGCTATGTTAGCTAGGCATTGAGACAGAGGCAAGCTGAGTAGCAATTAAATGTAGTGCAGATTTTGCATTCAATTAGCTCTGGGCCCATACTAATTGGTAGCATTACAAATATGGACAAGCCCAGCAGTCTCTGTTTTCTTGTCTATAAAGCAGGGATAGTAATATAAACCTCCTACAGTTCATGTGGATCTCATATAAGGAAGCCATCATGAATTGTTTCACATAGTTTGTGTATGTGGTGTGTGGTAACTACAAATCTAATAGATTTAATGGGGGAAAAAACACCTTGAAAGATTCTGTCATTGCTCATGAGGAGTCAACACTCTCAGAAGGATGATGGTGTACATGACAAGTTGTCTACTTAGGAAAAAGGGAAGTAGCAAGACCATGGGGATAGGGACCCAGCCCTGTGTGCTAGGAACTAGGGAAGTTGCCTTCTCTTCTGAGTGGAGATGAGTGGCACTGATCATCCTAGGAAATGCTAGGGGGAGAAGAATGACTCACCTAGAACTTTGAGTCCAAAATGGAAACCCAGCTATACCCAGAATGCTTTGCTGACCTGGACCCATTCTGCTCAGCTACGTGTGACTGGCCTTGTGCTTCAAGGATAAAAGGGAGAAGCCAAAGGCTATCATCCTAAGACCTTCAAGTTTGGGAGACCTGTAGTCATGTAGAAGCTGGTGTTAAGGTAGCCAGATATAATTTAAAGTGGAATCTGCAGATGTGGCATTATTAGTGGATCTGGCTGGAATACAGAAGGACAAGGGTTTGAGTTTGCCCAGTTGGACAGTCTACAGAAAAGGTTCCATAGACACGCATGCACTTAGACAGATGAAAATATTTCCAGCTAGTGTTGCTCCTAGGCCTGGGGGCTTGGACCATAGCCTTTCAGACACACAGGGAGAGCCTTTCCTCTGACCTGCTCACAAAGCACCAGCGTGGAGAGTTGGCAGAAGGTGTCTGGTGTACCCACCCAGCTTTTTCTTAACTGACCACTCAATGACCCATTCCAGGTGCCTTTGTGGGTTATTTTTCCAGCCTGGTGTTTTTCTTCATATAGACTCGGCCTATGCCTGGGTAAGAACACGCTGTGTAAAGCAGTTCTTCTGTCCCTCGCCCTCCAAATGTGCAAGCCAACAACCACAGATAGATCCCAGATGCCGTTTCCCCGCTCTTGACATCCTTGAAGTGGGTGCTGCCTGCAGGCGCACCTGCCAAAGAAAATGCTGTCCTCGAAGTGCTCCTGGCGTGGGTCTCAAGAGGTGCCAACCAAGGAGGCTGGAATTGCTGACTTCCCTGAAAGAGAAGCCGGCAGCTGTGGTCACCAGGGTGAAGTCCTCTGCAGGAAGACCCAATGCAATTAAACACACTTTGTCCACATCACAGAGAGCCCACCCCGCCTGTCATTCATAGCCCAGGAAGTACTGGCTTCTAGGAGGGACCTGACCAGAAGGAAAGTGACTCAGTCTGGTCCCAGACCCCTCCCAGAGCTTAAGTACACAAGGTGAGATGCAAAAAGGCTTTTGGAGGTCACCTGGTCCAGCCCTCTGGACTGGAGGACAGATGTGAGTTACCTAAAGTCATCCAGTAGAAGAACATGGTGGGACCTGAGCACTGTTCCTGTCCCTCTGGTGTGACATCATGTCCACACACCAGATTTTCTGCTAGGACTTTGCACAATACAGAAAATGGGGTTCGAGCATCTGGGCCTGGGAGCCAAAGGCATGAATCCCTCCCTGGGAGCATTTACTCCCACGGGAAACATGTTTAGGGACTGGGGGTAAGGTTCATTTGGGAGAGTGTTTGTAGCACACTTGGGAAGCTCTATGTTCTACCCCAAGCACCACATAAACCAGAGGTGGTGGTAGAGGCAGGAGGAAGTTCAAGGTCATTGTCTGTTTCTTGGTGAGTGGGAGGTGAGCATGGGATAGAGATCTTGTTTCAAAACAAACACAGGCACACCCATCCACCCACTCACCCACATACCCACACACTATTACCACCACCACCACCACCACCACCACACTGCCAAACCAATCTAAAGAGCAAGTTTTCCCAGAGTCTCTCCTGAAAGACCCCCAAAATTTTGAAGACTGTCTTCTAAGCATAGGTTAAAGGTTTTTTGTTTGTTTGTTTTGTTTTGTGTTTTTTGTTTTGTTTGTTTGTTTTGGTTTGGTTTTTTGAGACAGGGTTTCTCTGTGTAACAGTTCTGGCTGTCCTTGAACTCACTTTGTAGACCAGGCTGGCCTTGGTCTCACTGAGATCCGCCTGCCTCTGCCTCCCAGGTGCTGGGATTAAAGGCGTGTGCCACCACTGCCTGGCTAGACTTCTTTTTTTTTTTTAACTTATTTATTTTTATGTTATGTGCATTGGTATTTTGCTTACATATATACCTGTGTGAGGATACCAGATTCCCTGGAACTGGAGTTACAGATATTTGTGAGCTGCCGTGTGGGTGCTGGGAATTGAAACAGTGATCTTGACTGATGAGCCATCTCTCCAGTCCCAGATTAGAATTTTTAAATATTAAGAAGGGCAATCCTTGGGCTTCAGCACACAGTGAACAGATGAAGACATGAGCAGGAGCCAGCAGCAGGAACAGCCTGTAAAAAGCGCGTGCTTGGATATCAATCTGTTATTTAATAGGACCTTCTGAATTCCTGGCTGGTGTACTCTGGGCAAGGTCCATCGACCACATCAGTTTTAGAAGGAGTGTGTGGGGGGGTTCTTTTTCCTCCTGGTTTGGAAGTCCACTAACTCTAGTCAAGGAGAGAATTCTGACAACAGCTCAGCAATTATAGTCTGCAGCAAATGCCTGCAGTAGATCAACCATGAATTAAGAAAAAGTCAGGGCTACTGTTTGAGGTATGTCTGGGGTATGTTTCTCATCCATCACTGTCAGGATCATATACAATTTCAAATTTCTGTAACTCTTTAACTTAAAATATTACAGGGTGTCATGTGCTAAATGGAAGCTGAGAGGAAAATTTTTCTGCTTGTTGCTCAATCTTGTAAGGATTTTTTTAAAAGCATATTAATGACCTAGTAATCCATTTAGATGTTTAAAATAATGCTCATATACATTTGGTATTGTATGTACTCAACCTGTTCCTGGAAAATGATATGGAAATGCAAGTTCAAACTATAGGAACTCCACAGCAGGCTTGCTATAGTCCCCTCTACTACTAATTTTTGTTTTAAAAAAATTTCCTATTTCAAGTAGCCATCAAGAGGGAGTACGTGAGTCAGGTGTGGCAACACACCCGTAATCCCAGCACTCAGGAGGTGGAGGCAGAAGGATCATGAGTTCCAGGCTAGTCTGGGCTTCCCCTCAAGGTCCTGTGTTTAAAAGAAAGCTTAAAGAAAAGAGCAATAGAAGTGGCACATGGGGTATTTGAGGGCAGGGAGGCAGACTGGAGCGCAAACTTCCCATTTAATGGCATTTCAAGTTTACCACACAGTTACCAGAGTAATGCTCTGAATTATTAATGTGCCAATGTTCTCAATAACCCTGATATATAAAGATATGTTATCAGTAAGATTGTTTTATTTGAGGGTGTGTTTTCTGTCATTGTGCAAGTTAAATGAAGGTGCTAAACATACATTTTTATTTTAGGATTTCTCACATATCCAGCACTATGTTAAGCATTTAGTCTATGATTTAAATCTCAGAGCTCTTTCCTGGTCTTTGCAGATGGCTCAATGGTGAAAATGCTTTCAAGTATGAGGACCTGAGTTCAAATCCCAAGAACCCCCACACAATCTAGACACAGGTGGGATGTGGGATGAGATGGTGCAGAGGATAAAAGCACCTGTCTGAAAGCCTAGTAGCTTCAGTTCCATCTCCAGAACTTACATTGGAGAGAACTGATTCCAGAAAGTTCAGGGTAAGAACCCTCAAAGGCTTCATTGTCTTAGTGGACCCCAGTCACTAGATATGCAAAATCTGAGTGTTCAGGTTGACCAATAGTAGGAGTCTGAAATACTACAATTATTAAGTCATTTCTGGGCATAGTGGTCTATTCATTCATAGGGAACACCCATGTCTACTGGGAAAATGTCTATTTCCGGGGCATGAATTCCCTTTGAAGGGTGATCTTCAATTTTCTAAGTTTCATTTCAGCCCATTCTAAATTCATGGCAACCTGTCTCACTTCCTATTTCCCCATCAGGTGACACAGACCCAATGACCTATTTGATATTGAGGTATAGTTATTGATTGTGTGTGTGTGTGTGTGCAGGCGTGTGTGCGTAAGTGCACATGTGCACATCTCACAGGCTTGAAGCTTTTAAAAGTAAAATTATTTTCATCCCACTATACAAAAATGCTTTTGAGGTGGTCGTCATTTTATTTAGGCCATGGTCTTTGGAGACTTGGGACAATAATATACTTATTTCTATCCTATGCAAATATATGCAGATTTTAAAGCATTCATGCATGTATTACACACTTTATAAATCCGAGTAATAGAAATGCTTCTGTGTATAAATAGGTAGAATAGGGAGTATACATTCTGTATGAAATAACCTCTATGGTATTTGTTTACCCTGATTTTTTTGATTTATGAGTCATCATCGTTCACTATAGGAGAAAGGAAATAAATATGCAAAACACTGCTGGACTTTTAATGGGGCGCCTTCCCACCTTAGTTCAGTGTTTCTCTACTGAAGCTGACCTTGAAACTGCTTTTTAAATACAAGTCAAAATATGCAAATTCCAGAATATCTGGATGAGCATCCCGTGTTGGGAGTTTTTCAAACTCATACTCTTGCATTGTTTTTTATCCCATCTCCCATCTTTACCTGCGCTTTGACCCATCTGTATCTGACTGGTAGGAATGTGGGGTTCCCCCAGAGTGCCAGGCCTCCCCGGTGAGATTATCTTTCTTTGTTCAATAACCCATGACTTCTAGAATCATCAGTATCTCCCCATGTGGGGTTCCTCCATTCAAACGCTTTTAAAGTTACAGTTTCCAATCTGCTTGTAAGATCTGTAGGTTTCAATGTGGCTTCTTCGTAATCCTTAATTTTGGACTTCCTCTGACCTCATTCTCTTCTCCTCCATTTCCCACTCCCATCTCTGTACAAACCTTTACACACCTGGGTATCACCTCCCTCCCCGTTTTCAGAGCACATATATTCTACCACCCTCCTGCACTCGAGAGCCTTTTCTCCCGCCTTCCATGGTCCTTTGCCCGCTTCCCAGTTTGTACACACGTTCCAAGTTCAATAGACAAATCTAAACTGATTCAGTGGGAGTCAGGGAGATCATACAATGTTTGTATTTCTAGGCCTAGGTCCCCTCACTCAGAATAATATATTCTGGTTCCATCTATTTTCCTGCAAGTTCCATAACTTTATTTTTCCTTGCATTGGAATAAAATTCTATTGTGTGAATGTATCACATATCTAGTATCCATTCATCAGGTGGTGGGCATCTAGGCCAATTCTTTAAAAAAAAAACCCAAAAACTTCTTAATGATCATAAAACATTTCTTGCCCAGTCTCTAATTTCTTTCTTTTCACTATGCACGCCACCCAGGGGCTGTGTGTCATTGTACTATGTCTTTGTCTCGTCCCACAGTCTTTGATGAGGAGCTGATGCCCAAGTCACATGTGGCTCTCTTCTAGGAAGTGACATGGCATACACATTTGTAGTCTGTCTTCATGTTGGTGCTGTCCATTTCATTGGACCCCAAAGAAGCTGCTTGTGTCCCCTGCTTGTATTCCATAAGGGCCTCCTGGAGCCTGCACAGCATGGGTGCATATATATCACCCGTCTTCTTATGACCACGAAGACTCATGACCATGAATTTCACTGGTTTATGATTGGTCCCTGACTGCCTCTCCCACCACATTTGGCAGAGAATCCTCTTTTTGCAGTTACATGAACAAGCAGATATCCTGAACTGATGCATGAATGAATAGGAAATATGCCAGTTCCAAAGGATAAATCTCTCATGTGCTAGAGAGGGACTTCAGGCAAAACACTGGGTTGTGCTGTTGCTGGAGGATTGAGCCCACACTGTAATTAATTCTCCCAGCAGCAAAAAGACATCAGGGATGTTTCATGTGTTGATTATTTCTTCATTTTGTTTATTCAAGTCTCTCTGCTTTGGAAGCTCCGTGACCATTGCCACAGAGAGCCCTGGAGATGGAGCAGAACATTAGCTGCTGCTCCATGTAAGGGCATCCTAACTCCTCCAAACACAGTTTCTCTCTCCCCCTGCCCCCCCTCTCATCAATAGAGTATGAAAACATTATTGGATTCAGGAGTTCACAGGATTCCTGGATGTAACTGGGGACGGGGGGATAGATTTATGAAATGGACCATTTCAAATGGCATTATCTTCCCACAGTGAGGTACACCTTTCATAAATCACGGGCGAGTGCTCAGAAAGCAGCATTTGCTATTCCTGCCATAGCATGTATTTGCAATCCCCAGCATTGCAGAGGAGGAGAAGGGCTCAGGTTGCTTTCCCTATGTTTGAAAAGGCAATTAATCCCCTTATGGTGAAATTGCAGAAGAAAAATTATAACCAAATAGAAGAGTACTTCATAGAAGCCAAGGACTGGGTTTTTACTGCTGGGCTTTCATTTTTTAATCTTGGTTTTCTTTTTGCTTATTTAGGCCTTAATTAGTTATGGCACAAGTTTATTTATTTATTTATTTTGGCTAATTGTCACCTTAGTCTTCATGTTGTGTTAAGATAAAGTAGATAAGTAGCCGGGCGGTGGTGGTGCACACCTTTAATCCCAGCACTCGGGAGGCAGAGGCAGGCGGATCTCTGTGAGTTTGAGGCTGGGCTGGACCGACAGCCTCGAAAACAATACAGAGAAACTGTCTCGCAAAAAAAAAAAAAAAAAAAAAAAAAAGATAAAGTAGATAAGTGATGAAGAGCTGGAAAGCAAGTGATTGGAGTACTAGCCAAGCTAGCCACTCTTGTGTCACCCAGAGGCCCATGGAGAACTGTCCTGTAACATGCCTGCAGCCACATCATTCATGGTTTCATTTGTAACTTGGGGCTTCCTTTCTTTCCAGTAGCCGGATCTGATTTGCATGAAGAGGCAAAGTGGATCCTTCTTTGTGTGTCCTTGACATCATTAAAGTACCCGATGGTCGTCAGTTTCCCTAAAGCACTTGGTTCTTTATGTCACCCCAGTTGTCCCAGCTCTGCCAGCACAGGATGGAGAATTTCCCTTCAGGAGGAAAGAATGCAGGGCCTCAGTCCTGTCTGGTTAAGAATGTGGTCCATTCTCTAGGCTTCTTTTATACTCTGGAGAACAGCTGGAGGACAATTGCCAATTTCCCCAAATAACAATAGCAATAAAGAAGAAATCTTGTTGTCTTTCCTTCCCCCTTCTCCTGGACTTTCTGTCTTTGAATTAAGAAAGAATTAGTAAACAACATGCCTGTATATCAGGCACCTGAGGAAAATACTTCACTATTTCTTTATTTTGAGACAAGGAACTCACTCTATATCCAGATCTAGCCTCAAACAGAGCAATACCCCTGCCTCAGCTTCATAGCTTAGTACCATGCCCAGCTACAAAGGTACATTTTAAAGATACTTCTATCTCAGATAGTTGGAGACACTTTTTTTTGTTTGTCTGTTTTTGTTTTTTCGTGCATAGGTGGCAGGAGAAGATAAAAAAAAAAAAACAGTGAGTGACCTCAAATTTGATTAATTGAATTTAATAGTCATTTTAAGGCATAAATGGAAAACCTCTTGGAGGTATTGCTGTGTAGGCAAATGAGATCTAGAAAGTGAGAAATCTGTTCACACGCTTCAATTCTGTCTGCTTGCCTGGAAGGGATTAATTCCAAAGCGGGTGGCTGAGGTTCCAGGTCAAGAATGGCTCTTAGAAGATGTTGTTTGCTGTCTTTTTTTCTCTCTGTCCATTCAGTCCTCTCACCCAGGGAAATGAGATGTTCATTTGCAGCTATATATTAGCACAGTCTTTTGGGTTTGTTTCAGACCAACTTCAGGGTGAACCAATGTGAACCTTATGCTTACATTTCCTACTCCTTTGAATTCTGTTTCTAACTAAGACCGTGACAGCAACTCTTCTAAATTGCTACAAAATTTAGTAGATGGCTCCATGGGTAATATCATTTACTGCAGAAGTAGGAGGACTTGAGTTCAAATCCCCAGCTCCCACATAAAAAGCTGGGTGAGGCACAAGTGCCTGTAACCCCAGCACTATGTGGGGCAGAGATGCCCCAGGAGCATCTCTGGGGCTTACCCACTGTCAGCCGGGTTCCTGTTTCAAAGGGATAAGGAGACCACACCCTCTGGTCTTTGTGCATTCTCTCTCTCTCTCTCTCTCTCTCTCTCTCTCTCTCTCTCTCTCTCTCATACACACCCAGAGAGAGACACACACACAAACATACACACACCTAAACAATACAAAAATCTAAATAATGAATCAAGGGAAACGACATAGATAGTCGGAGTTTAAAAAACAAAGAATAATTACCATTTATAGAGTGTTTTCTGAGTTATGGCTTTTTATTTGTTTCAATTTTAAGACAGGGTCTCGATATATTAGGCCAGACTGTCCTTCAAATCGAAGTTCTCCTGTTCATTCTCCCCAAGTGCTAGGAATACACAGAGTTTTATGCTCTATAAAATAACTTTCTTTTTTTTTTTCTTCTGTTTACTTTTCAAAACATCACATGAGTTAGGCATCACTATCCCCACTTTCTGGATAAGGATAATACAGTGCATTAAACTAAAAAAAAAAAAAAAAAAAAAGCAACCCAACATTGATGTGCTGGTCTCTTTGATATCAAGATTATGCTGTTACTCACGACCGGTTTATCCACTTGTCTGTGAGTGCTCTATCTGGTCTGCACACCAGGACTGGGAACTATGACCAAGAAGACACAAGGAGAAGCTGTTGTGAGAACCGGCAGCCTAGATGAGTCACTAAGACTTTTCAAGTCACATGCTCACAGACGTCATCAGAACAGCTTAGCCCTGCTATTCTTACCCCATCAAATTGACCCTGATACAATGACAGAGTGGAGAGAAATGGCTCCCTGCCAATGCCTTAGGCACATCTGGACAAATCAAGAGCAGTGAAGAGTCTCTGAACACAGAAGAGTAGTGTTAGCATGGGGTGGGGCCAGCGGTGCAAGGCCCACCCACCAAGACTATCTGGTGACCTGCCACTCTTTACAGCCTTCATCATTTGAAGGAAAATTCTTTCCCACCAGAGATCATTACCTAGTGGCTGGAATGGCTCCCTGGTGGTTCAGAATAGTGAGTGTCACACATCTGAACATGTGACATGGCCTTCTAGAGATGGTGTCCCCACCATGGGAACCCAGCATTTCTGAGACCTACACTTTGGGGATGATGTCCACAGTAACTTCAGAGTGCTGGGTTTTCTAGGGCCCCAGGCTGATGTTTTTAAAGTTCAACAAGGAGAATTTTTTTGGGGGGGGGACAAACAAACCAAACAGGACCCTATTGATTTCTGAACATCCCTTCTGCATTTTTCTTGGTAGTGTTACTTCAGCCTGGGATTGATTACATTGTTGTTACATTTGCGTTGGGTTTTGTCTCTTATGATTCAATATAAAGAAACCATCCTTTCAGTCATCTTCTCTACCCTCCCTGCCCAGACAGACATGACCCCTATCATTGAGATGTCCTCTACTCAGCATCTGCATCTGCATCCTGTTTTGATGAGTTGAGGTCATTCCATGTCCCTTCCACTTGCTTGACTACTAACCCCTTAAATAAAGATAACTACTGTTCAAGATGTGTGTTGTACCAATGAATGAGGTCAGTTTATAACCAGGTAATGGGGCAGAGGCTGCAATAGCTTACACTTACCATGTTATCGACAAAAACTATTGGTGGAAACATTTTACCCTTTGCTTCCGATTTATTTTGGTGCAAGCAAACCAAGTTTGGTAACCACCTATATAACCTTGAACTTGATTAACTGAGCTTGATGGTCACCCTAAGACACAAAAGGAAAATTTCTCCTTGTTGAGATTTTTTTCAAGCATCTTTGGGCAAGCAAACAATGTGAGCTAGAAATCTGTCCAAACACTCCTGTTCATTTGCCCAGAAGGGATTAATTTTAAATCCCATGGTTGAGGTCCCAGGTCAAGAAAAGCTTGTAAAAGATGTAACCTGAATTCAGTGACTTTTTCCCAATTTAGACATGATGGCAGGCCACTGATCCGATGACCTGATGAAGAAAGTGTCAGTCATGAGGGCTTGCAAGTTAACATTATCCAGGGAAGGTCATTTTAGGGATACCTTGGGATGCCTCTGATGCTGATAGAACAGGCCCTTAAACTGACATAAATGATCATGGACCCAAGGATGGAAGTAGGAATCCTGACCCCAATAATTCAACTGGATCCACAGGACAGTGAGGGAATTCTGTCTACTTGGAAAGGTCTCTATTCAGCCTAACAGTTGGTTTTTGTTTCTAAGGATTCTTTTAAAGTTGAGATATTTTTTACCCTTCCTGGAAGCCTTCCTTTTTCTTCCTTCTGCTGTCTTACAATCTCTTTGATTTATTTTATTTATTGCTTTCCAATATTTGGAGTGTTCCCATTCTTCAAGGCCTATTCTCTGTGTGTTATGTTGTCAGTACACAGAAGCTGCCTTTGGCTGGGACAGGGCTTCAGCTCAGAGCCCTGGGATTCAGTCAGTCCTGGCTTTTAATTTAATATCTTTCATGACCTTTAACATATTGTTTTGTCTCACTTGGTATTAATTTTCTCATCCGTTCCTTTGGGCTACTTAATATCTATCCCACCTTTCTCACGAGCTTCTAGAGCAACAGAACAGAAAGAAATTAAGCCATGCCCCAGGAATGTACAGTGGTAGAATTGATTTACTCAAGTACAACAATGATTCAAGAAATTCTTCAAATGAATTTTACTTTTCAATTCTTCCTCTAAGAATGGAGAGACAACTTAGCTTGTTTTCCTTTCTGATTTTGAAGAGTCTAGAACTTCCTTACTGGATAGAACCTCACTTTCTTTGAATTATATTTATGTGTGTGTGTGTGTGTGTGTGTGTGTGTAACTGAACATCTGTTCTTTCAATTTAGTATGTGGCTCCTGAGGATCAAACTCAGGTCCTCAGGCTTAGTGACAAGTGCCTTTAACCACTGAACCATCTTGCCTGTCCCTCAGCACATTCTTAATACTTATCCATGCCAAGGGAGATGGGTCTCATGCTCTTTCCCTGCCCCTCTGCCACCCTCCTTCCTTCCCTCTCCCTCCCTACTTATCTGCCTTCTCCTCCTGAAGAGCAAGAGGGCAGGGCAATAGTTAGAGTCTTACAGGATGCAAACACAAGGTGAGCCTGAGGCTGCTTGGTGTGTTATCAGGAGGGTCACATGCATAGAGGGCTTCATAGGACATAATTGTGTGTCCCAGGGTAACTGGATCCAAAGCCAGACCCAATAACAGCAGTGGCAGGGGACCTCAGGGAGGTGATAAGATCTGCAGTGAAAGGGGGACCTCAGGGAAGTGATTGATAAGAGTTGCAGTGGCAGGGGACCTGGGAAAGCAAGCAGCATGCTTCTCCTTCCTGAAAAACTCAGAGGGAAGAAAGCATCAGGTGACTTTGTTGTCTGCAGGACCACATGCATTAACCTGGGTCAGGAAGCAACATCTTCCTCTTGTCCTTTGTTCACCCCCATGATGGAGTAAATTAACAACAAAAAAGAGAGATTCATTAAAAAATGGATTTTTATAAAGTCCCCAAAGAAAAAGAAAACAAACAAACACAACAGCGAAATAAATTAGGATAATACAACTAGAGGCTTGCAAATAAGCTTGCTAAAATATATATTCTTAAGCCACTTAGATTTTTAACTTTGTGTTACTGTCTGAAGCAGTAATAGCAGGAACACTGTAATTAGCTTCATCCCCTCCACCCCCTTTTTAATGCCCCTAGATCCCTGTTGCAGCTTTGGAAATGAAAGGAGACTGTATGGGGGGCACTCTTCCTGCTTGCAGGGGCATGGTGACAAAGCAGGGTACAGTGTGAACTTGGATTGGCCTTCCTGGTTCCATTGCAGTGCCCAGTCGTGCCCACTCCCCTCACACGGCACAATCCAATGACCCCATAAACCAAAGGAGTGTCCTTGCATTGTTCAACGCAGTGATTTCATATCCTTAGCTCCTAAGGAAGCACCCAAAGACAGTGTGCCACCTCCATGCTATTTATAGCCATTTGTACCTCTTGCCTCTGGGACCTAAATTGGAAACCTAATTTTAGATCCATAACAGCCAAAAGCTGAATTAAAAAAAAATAAAATAAAAGCTTCCAAGGTGGTGCATAAGCATCCTCTGAACAAGTTCGGGTTCATTTACCTCACTGTAGATATTTAATTATGTCATTGAGAAAACACCGATAATTAAATCATTATTTCTGAGGTTGTTGGTCCAAGGACATTTTGTGAAGAGTCAGAGGCAGAAGTGGGGTGAGGGGCTCGTGTAAAGCAGAGTTGAGCTCTGCCTTTCCAGCAGAGCTACTGGCCACCCCTGTAGCCCTGACACCTGGCCTCCCTCACTCTCTCTGAGCTTTGATTCCTGAAAAGTTCAGAGAACCCTGTCTGCTTACCTGGTCCACAGTGGAATGGAAGCATGAAAGCCTCCTCCTCCTTCACATCCCACCAGAGAGCTGCCTGGCTCCCTTTAGAAGTTTCTAGAGTTTTGCTCATAGTACTCACACTTGACAGTACTTAGGAGGCATTGTCTTTGCTGGAGATGGAGAACAGGGAATCTTTTACAAGTGAAGCAGAAGTCAGACTCTGGTAGTATTTGCTTCCTGAAATGTGTGAGCTCCCCCAAGACCCCAGTCTGCTCTGACACTTCTGTTACCTGCTGTATTAACGTCCATGGCAGCCTTGCCTGAGCTACTCTTTCTTGCCATCTCTCCCAGGGTGTAATGCAGTCTGTTCATTGGAGCATTCTAAAGTTCAGGGTTCCCACTCGAGATCCCAACGCCTTGTATCTGGAGAGTCATTTTTGGAGACCTGTGGTTGATGACCTTTTGCCCCATGACCTTCTCCCCCGGTGTTTCTTGTATTATATAGCATGAAAAAAGAATTTTGTGCATGTAATTAAGTTCATTGCTCAGCTGAACTTAAGACAGTGGGCCAAACAGGTTTTCAGAGGAAGGCAGATCCAGGAGCCAGAGCTATGACAAGGTGAAGGAAGTTATACACAAGAAGATCCTCTACACTGCTACTGAATTTGGGGGTACTTGGACCAAGAAATGCAAGCATGGGCTAGAACCCGAGTCCTCACTCTGGTGGACAGCCAGAGGGAAACAAGCGCCCCCATCCTACAGCTGTGGAGAAGAGGGGACCTCAGCACTGTAACCACGGAGGAGTAGGCCCTTCTGATAACCTGGATGAACTGGAAAGTGGATTATTTCCTCTTTCCAAGAAGCCCCTTCCCCAGATAAAAGACATCCGGGGCTTTGTCCCTCAGCAGAAAATCTACCCCGGAGCCAGGCATGATGGCACAGCTCTGTCATCTCAGCTACTCAAGAGGGTGAGGCAAGAGGATTTCAAGTTCACTTCCAGCTTTGGAACTCAGGGAGACGACGTCTCAACAGAGAAAGGAAACAGGATTTTTTTTTTTTAAAGGGCTGAGATGTAACCCAGTGGTAGAACACTTGGCTAGCAGGCACAAGGCCCCGAGTTCAGTGGTCTCCCATACCAAAATAAACAAAGCAACAGCAAAAGAAAGCCCACCCTAGCCTCACCACTGTGCCCCCCTGTGAGGGTACAGTCACGACAGGATGGTTGTTCTAAGTGGAAGGTAAACAGCGGGCTGTCCGTGGGGTGAGCCCAGCCAGCCCTCTCTGCCTGCCTTGCCTGTCTCCCCATATATCTCTCTCTGTGTCATCACCCCCATCCCCTCCCCAAAGGAACAGCCCTGCTCACTCACTGGAATTGCTTATTTGATTATGAGCATGTTCACAGTCATACTCAGCCTAATTATTGCTTCTGACTAAGCCTAGCACACAGTGCTGCATGTCATGAAGAACTACGTTTAATTTCACAGATGAACACCTTCTATTCTCTGAATATCCCATTCCAAGCCTCACTTTAACTCCATCTATACAAAGCACTGAGGTGTAGGTGTGATCTCTTGCCAGTGTACTTGCCCCCTCTGCCCCAGATCACCCTGAGAGCAAGAAGACAAGTTCAAGGCTTTCCTGGGGTGGGGTGGGGAAAACTTTGTGAGTGAGTGTCCTCATATCAGCGATCTCAACTGCTGATTGTGACATGTCCCACCCATCATCATTCCAAATCTTCTATGGAACCAGCTCCCATCCGGATTTTAGGCTGTGGTCTCAGTACTATCCTTCAGATTCATGTCTCAGTGGCCTGTTCTCACTTTTCCACCCTACTCCCCCCCCCCGTTAAACTATGCTATTGCTTCTGTACCGTTCTTAAGACAGACTCTAGAGCACTGCTTAGAGCCTCCGCGCTTGAGCTCACCCCACCTGCCTCCCCAGTCTCGGTTCTAATGCCCTCTCGCTTTGGCTCTCTGCCCTCCTCCCACACTGGCTTGCTTTCAGCAGCTGAACTTTTCTCCTCCTGCCCCCCGGGACTGTGAGCTTGCTGCTGTCCCACTCACGTGCCTCTGTTCATCTTCTATGTTCTCCTACAAGCTCACGCAGTAGAAAGCGGCCATGCACAAGCTTCAGTTACGCATTCAGTTTAAGTTTATCAGTGATCTGCCCCACTAGATAGCTATCTCCATAGGACGTGTGTTCACCGGTGGATCCTTAGAGCCGACAGAGGGCTTGGCAGTCAACAGAGCTGTAATAAGTGAGTAAATGAGGGGAATAAGGCCATGCTTCCAAGCCACTGGCTCAGGCTCCTGGACTAATTCTACAGAGAGCAGCAGGAAGCAAAGGGGAACCTGAGTCTGGACCATAGATCCCTGGATCACACAGCACTTTTACAAAAGTGATGTGGTGCTAGTGGCCATCACCCTGTCCCCTGATTTTGCTTTGTGTTTTTGGGTTTCCCAACCCCCCACAGAAGTTGTCAGTAGCAATTGTGAATTTGACCCGTAGGCTAGCTGATGCTAGAACCTTCTTCTCTAGGAGGCCTTTGGTTCCGCCTGTGCAGGGCAAGTGCCAGATAAGTGTCACTCTTAGCATTTGGCCTGCCTGAAGACTATCTTTGGCCTATGGAGCAGAGGGCATGTATGAAACAAATCAATAGTGCAGGCTCCATGACAGTGGAGGAGGTGGGGATATGTTTAACCTACTTTACAGAACAAACTCTTTTAAAGGGCTTTGCACACTAATTGTATGCAAATGGGTGCTGCTAATTGCAAACACACATTCAAACCTAGTCAAATTAGAAAGCTATTCATCAATGGTCCCTTTAGGACCTCTGCCTCATTCTCTGCAGTTTAAATTGCTGTTTTATGGCAACACATGAACACATCATCTTTCTCACCCTTTGCTTTGCCATCAGCTTCCTCCAGAGAAGTTGCCCCAGGAGACTCAATGAGGCCAGAGACTGTGTTCCATTCTCTGTTGCCTTAACGCCCATTTCAGCCCAGCGGGTACCACACTTCAAAACAAACACTTAGAGGGGGCCTCCCTGCTCTGTGCCTAGCATCTCCATGGGCAGAGACTGCACGCATGAATGCATGCACACTTTCGGGGGGAGCCTACTACCATCTCCTTGTTTTTCATCTGAGCCAGACCTCTTCTTCCAGCTCAGCTCAGATTTCATCTGGCCCGAAGTACCGAGCTGGACATAATCAATCCAATCTCCTCTCTTCTGTAGCCTTTCATCTGCTGTATTTATTTGACACTTCTTTTTCACTGTCTTATATAATATGTGTTCTTAGGCATTAATTCAGCAGCCATTTACTGATTGCTTGTGAATGTAAGTCCCTGTGCAAGATGCTGTGGGGGACAAAAAGATGGACAACATGTGGTCCTTGCTTTCATACATCATTTATCCTATTAAGCAATGACATAAGGCAAGGCAAGGACCATGATTTACTCATTTTCCAGTATTATTTTCCCACCCAAAAATTCCTATTAAACTCCCTACCAGAGTAGATAGGACTGCATAATTTTGGGATGTATGCATAGGGGGAAGGATGGTTAAATGAATGGATCCATGGATGGGTAAGTTGGTGAATGGGTAGGTAGATAGTTGAATGGCTGTCTGGCCAGATGAATTGATACATGGGTGGATAGATGAGTAGATGGATGGTTGGATGAATGAATATATGAAAGGATGGATAGCTTAACAGATGGGTAATTATATAGTTGAATGGGTAGTTGGTCAGATGGGATATATGTGTGTATGTGTGGGTAGGTGGATGGATGGATGGATGGCTAGATGAATGAATACATAGATGGCTGGGTGGATGAATGGATGAATAGTTGGAGAGTTGAATGGATGGTCAGATGAGGGGATATATGGATGAATAAATTGATGGATAGTAGACGGGATGGATGGATGGATGGATGGATGGATGGATGGATGGCCAGATAAGTGAATTCAAGATTTATGAGTAGCTGCCTGTCTGGATAAATGATGTATAGGTAGATAAACGGTGAAATTTCATACTTTACTGACTATCTGCAGTGATATTCTAATGGCTTGCCAAAAATAGTGTAGTCCCATAAATGTCCAAGTTCTCATATGTACTTGCAAGGTACCAGCAAGCTGCCAAGAAAATAAGGGCAGTTAAGATACAGACCAGACCTTAATGGTTTCTGTGTCTAAAAGCAAAGGCACATGGCCCTACAAGTAAAACACACACAAATAGTTGCAGAAAGTTTTGATACTTGATCACTTTGTCTTTTCACAAACAAAAAACTCTATTGAGAGGTGAAAGCCAAAGGGCGTATTGACTTTTCTGGCATTGCATTTGGGATCAACCAGAGGAGAGACTTCATGTGTCAAAGACAGATCTGATAGAGTCCTGGGGCTCAAACAACATTCAGTGTGGCTCCCCCAGATGAGCCACCTGTGTGTCCCTCAGGACCTAAGATAAATGCTCTTCATACTTGGACGTCCAGTGCGAGTAAAATCTGCCCAAAGGACCGTGGATGTGCTAGGACACCCAGGTGAGGCAAATGAGGGGTACAGGGCTAGAGTCCCAGAAGACATTTTGTTCTTACTGCAATGTGTGAGTGTGAATCATAGCCAAGACTGTGAAAGGTTATTTTAAGTGGGGCAACTAACTGGTTGCCTGTCAAACTGGACATTTTTGCCTCTACTTTTTATAATTTCCTTTTTACTAAATTTGTTGTTTTTTAAGTGTCAAATTGGGGACTGGGGAGATGACTTGGTGTTTAAGAGGCCTGTGTGTTCTTCTAGAGGATATACCAATGTTAGGTGACTCACAACTGCTTGTAACTCCAGCTCCATGGGATCAGACATCCTCTTTTGTTTCTGCAGGTACCTGTCCACACTGTCATACGCATGCATTAATTAATTAATTAAATCAGAGTAAGATCAATCTTTTTAGGAGTAGTTTTAGGTTCAGTGTAAAACTGGAAAGTCTAAAATATTCCCAAATATGACTTTCTTGTCTTCTGCTCTTTGAACTCCTCATTCAGAGTGGTGCATTTCTGTCCACCTAGGAACCGGTACTGCTGCATCCTTCCCACCCAAAGCTTGTTGCTTTCGTCTAGGTAACCCTCAGTGCTATCTACCCTATTGGCTCCACACATGTGCAGTGGCGTGTTATCTTCTCTGTTGCGTGATATCATCAATCATATTCTATACCATTAGCATATAATATAACTTCACTGCTGTAAATTTGGTTTTCAGGCTAGCTGATAGAACACTTACCTAGTGTAAACAAAGCTTAATTTTGTTTTGTTTTCTTGAGAGAGGGCCTTAGACCCTCTATGGAGCTGAGGATGACCTGGAGTTTCTGATCTTCCTGCCTCCACCTCCCCATGCCTGGTATGTATCGTGTAGGGGTTAAATCTAGTAGGCAAGCACTTTACTGAAAGAGCTACATCCTTGGCCCACGACACTTCATTTCTTATCGTATGCATCCAGAGTTCCTCTTATATTTGTGCATTTTCAAAGTGTTACCACAAGTAAGAAATCTGGTATCTATCAATTACTGCCTCTGCTTTGTTAGGAGAAAAAGATGAAGCAAAGAGAGAGGTTGTCTTCTGGGTTGCAAAATAAAAGGAGAACTCAAATCTATAGGTTCAAGCCACTCAAAATTCTGGGAACTGAGTTGTCTCCTGAAAACGGCCACCTGTTTCATCTGAATGGCTGTGATGTTCCAGGCACCTGCCCATGAAGAGCAGGGCGACTTTGCTTGTGGCTGGAGGGCTCTGTGCAGGCTTGATGATCCCAGGTCCACATGTCTGTTCTCCACACACTTAGACTTACGTGGTGGTGACATTTTATATTGTGTGTTGCCTCTACATGATTTACTGTGGGGAAGATAATAGGTACTGCATGCTTATGCTCAGACAGTCCAACACACCATGGAAGTTGCACTGTGGGGGACACATACTCCAAGATTATTTACTGAGATGGAGGTGGAACGCATGGCTTTCCTTCAAGCTACAGCATGGCCCCCTCTGTGAGGAAATAATTATGTGGGGCTCACAATATACACAACACCTAGTAATGTCCTTTTGAAATCACAGGAAAATTTAATTATCATGAGCTTGCTCTCTCTCTCTCCCTCCCTCCTTTCTCCAAATATGAGTTCATTGGGTTCAAACATGTCTACAGCAAGGGAACTGTCCATGGAAATGTCAGCTGTCTTTGAGGCTGAGACACCAGAGCAGGTGTTTCCTTGGGAACTAGGATCTTTTTTTGCTCAGGAACATCTCAGATAGATCCCATCTCTAAGAGCTTAAGACAAGGGATTTCCAAACAGCCACTTGATTTATGTGGACCAACTTCTCACTCAGGAAGAGCAGTTTTATTTGGCAAGTATCCTATGAACAAAGACCCCAAGGAAAATCATTAGGACTTGCATCTCAAAACTTCTCCCTACATGGGGTTGTCAGTGTACTCCCTTGTTTGAGAATCTGCAAAGAAGGAGGTGACAGTGATGGTGGTGGTGGTAGTGGTGGTGGGTGGGTGGGCTGTAGGGACATGACTAATCCTCTCTCTTTTTTGTTTGTGCAACTGCTGTGCACGATGTCACCACATCAGCACATTCCACTGCCAATCTCAGTGCCCTCTCCTCTCGCTTTCATTCTCCCTGATGTGCTTCTACATTTTTCTCTGGCCACAGAAGCTGCTTGTTTTTCAAGTGGCTTGCCCCTCTCAACTAACTAAAATCGCCTGCAGCATGGACTCCAAGCCTTTGACATCCTACCATATATTATTTAGTCCCATTGTTCCTTAACTTGCCTCATCAGTCACATGGTGGAAGAAATTCTGCATGGCCCTTCTCAGACTGCCAGACTAGCTGACTGAAAACACTCAGTCCCAGTTACTTCTAGAGAATTCAGTTCTTTATTGAAATGGTCTTTTTAATGTCATCTTTAATTTAATCAGATAGTGTCATCAAAATAACATTTACTCTATTACTGCAAATTCCCTGCATTATTAACTAGTGTAACTAGACAAAAAAAAAAAAAGATGGCACAAACCCCCATGGAAATATAGACTAACTGTAAAAATGGCTACAGCTCATAGACATTCTATATTTAATTTGCAGTTTCAAAGCACTCTCTATGGAGAGGTTTTATGGTTCTGAAATAATTTAAAAACACACTTTACTACAATTCATAGCAGGTAGGTATTTTATTTTATTTTTTTGCCAATTTGGGAAGTCATGGCATCTTGTAGTTCCTGGGAATGGTGGTCTATTTTTACAGTAGCAACACACTTGTCTCTCTTCATACGTGGTGGTCCATTGCCACACCAGGACTAGCACAGTCAAGGATTCCTAGTCATCCTTTGGCACCCTCAAAAAACCCAAATAAAAAGTACATGATGTCATCAGGATCTAGATATTTAGATGAAAAATACCAGTTCATCCATGCCACTTGGAATAGTTTGATTAGAACATTCTGGTCATAGTTGGGGTAGGTTCTACAAGTTGGAAAGGCCTATGTAATTACAAAGATCTCCTTCCAGATGAGAGTGGGGTTCTGTGAGTCAGAGCACTGGCTACACAAGCATGAGAACCTGAGTTCACGTCCCCACAGCCTACGTAAAAAGCCAAATTTAGTCATACTTGTGCTTTTAGCACCTTCCAGTGCTAGAGGATGGGGGTGTAGAGACAGATGGGTAGCTGGGGTTTGCTGTTCACCAGTCTAGCTCTAGATTCCCCAGGAGACCCTGTCTCGAGTGAATAAGACTGAAGGTGATAGAGCAGAACACCCAAGATCCTCCTCTGAATTCTACATGTGCTGCTGAGCCTGTGCACCAGGCTCACACACCTGTGTACAGACACATAAACACACACCACACACATCATACACACATGTGCTGGTGAGCCTATGCACAAGGCTCACACACCTGTGTACAGACACATAAACACACACCACACTCATCATACACACACACATGTGCTGGTGAACCTGTGCACAAGGCTCACACACCTGTGTACAGACACACACACACACACACACACACACGTGCTGGTGAGCCTGTGCATGAGGCTCACACACCTGTGTACAGACACATAAACACACCACACACTCATCATACACATACACATGTGCTGGTGAGCCTATGCACGAGGCTCACACACCTGTGTACAGACACACAAACACACACCACACACATCAGACACACACACACATGCACACAGTCAGTTTTAAATATTGTTGAATCAAAAGAAAGTGTATTCATTGCATTCAGTTCTGCAGGTCCCATATACCACAGTGGAAAGAACTCCAGCCTGGGCGGTAGGAGTGGTGGGTTCAGAACCATAAGGTGTCTGTTACTTCATGATTTTCTCATTTTGGAAAGAAAGAGTTCCAGGTAGCATGCCAATTGCTATGGTAATAAGTCCAATATTTTAAAAATACTCATCTTCTGACTTTTCATTGAGATCAGTAGGGCTATCTTCCAATCAGAAGTATTATTAGAACTTGCCACTAGCTATTTCTTTGTACAGTGTGGAAGTAACATAGCAACAGAACACCTCTCCTTCAAAGTTCTCAGTCTTCTTGGAACTGGGAAATTCTGTTCCTAGAATGATGTTGGGCAAACTTTTAAAAGTGAGTATTGAAGTAAATTCATTTTTCTCAAAGTATCTATTTTACTTATTGCTGTACTTGCCATCTGGTGCTGCCAACGGAGGTGTAGGGCCCTAAGAAGCAAAGGCAGACAAGGGCAAGATCTCTGTCTGATGGAACTTGAAGTCTACTAAGGGAGACAACACTTGTCAAGATATGAATAGTGAAGCACTTCAGGTGTTATGATGGAAATTGTGAGAGAATTAGCCATACATACATCTTTTTTTTTTCTGAGACAGGGTTTCTCTCTGTAACAGCCCTGGCTGTCCTGGAACTTTCTCTGTAGACCAGGCTGGCCTCAAATTCACAGAGATCCACCTGTCTCTGCATCCCAAGTTCTGGAATTAAAGGAATGCACCACCATTGCCTGGCTACATACATCTTTTCAATGACCCATCCATCCATCCATCCATCCATCCATCCATCCATCCATCCATCCATCCATCCATCCACATATTTATCCATCTATCTGTCTATTAATCCATTTATTCATCTATCTTTTCAACTACTTATCCTCTCATCACATCATCCATCTTTTCACTCACCCACCCATCCATTCATTTATCCAATTATCTTTCCATCTGCTCATCTATCCAACTGTCCATCTACCCATGTATCCTGCTGTCTGTTCATCCATCTATTTCTCTACCCATGTATCCATCTGTCTACTTCCAGCATGTCATAAACAGTGTCGATAAATCTCTGAGAGATATAAAGGCAGATTTCCAGGGTAAAGATCAAAAGCTGATTAAGATTTTCAGAGCAACACAGTAGATGTCATGAAACTGATGTGACCCTGTACAAATACCATATAACAAGATCAGATACACAGAATAATGAATTCAAGACAAGTGGGGAAAGTAAGGGCTGTCAGTAAATGGGTGTGGTACATGGTGGGTCAGACATTGTGTGTGTGTGGGTAGGTGGGTGCATGTGTGTAGAGATGCACATATGTAAATATGTAGTGAAATCCAGAAGTGTCGTTCAGTTCACCTTATTTTTTTTTGAGATAGTCTTTCACTGGACTGGAGCTCACCCAGTTAGGCTACGCTTGCTGTACTACAAACCCCTGGGATCCTCTTGTCTCCACCTCCCCAGTGCTGGGATTACAAGAATTCATCAACATCCCCAGACATTAAAAATTAATTTTTGACAATAACATAATGTATATACTACATCCTGGTTAAACTCATCCTCATAGCCATCTCTTACATCCCTCCCATCCCTCCCATCCTTTCCTGCCAGATACCCATCCCACTTTTATGGTTTTTTTTCATTTTACTTTGTGATCCACTTGTTTATGCTTATTAGTCTCCCTAATAACCATAGGTTTGGAGCTACCCACTGAAGCTTGAGTAACTTGAGTGTGCTGACTTTTTACTGTAGGTTCTGGGGATTGAACTCAGGGGATCATGCTTGTCGGGCAAGCACGGCTTCCATGGAGCTACTTCCCTAGCTCTAGACTGGCTTAAAGACTAACAAGTTAGGACAGCTGTCACAGAGTAGGTGATAAGGCATGAAGGTGTGAATCATGGAGCAAGGGCTCAACTGAGGCAGTGAACTTCATGACCCCCATGTTCAAGGTGGAAAATTTCTGGTGCTTGAGTTGTCAAGTATGACACCAAACTGGTTATCTTTTGAGTCATAGATCAGAGATGTCTTGCCCCCAACTAGGGTAAACAGAAGATTATAGGACCAGGACTATTTCTCTTGAATGTGTGGCTTACACTATATATAAGATTTCTGTAAAGCTTGTTGCTGAATGTCTCACTGCCATTATCCATTCCTTAGCTAGATAGAATTGTTACTAAACAGTCGTAATACATAAATGAAAGAAGGCTGTCCATCATGGAGAGTAATCACTAGCTTTGGGTTAATGTCACTGGAGATTGCAGCCACTGTTTCATGTTGTTGCATTTATCACAATGGAGGAAGTACAGCCATAATCTAGCAGATACTGCGTGATTCCCACCTAGATCAGATCCAGTGGTAAGCAAGAAAAAACTGCCTTTTTCTTTCCAGATCGTATGGGCTGGAAAGACAGAGAACTAAGCAAGAAATTCTGTATGACACAGTAGTCACAAGCTTTACCCGAGTCACCATTTACTGGGTTGAGTGGCTCTGTGGTAGAGATCTACAGAGGTCAGTCCCAAAAGAATGTGTTTGGCATTGAGTTCTTTTCTCTCAGACTGCCTCATTTGTTTTATTTTTTCCTCTTAATCTGCCACTGTCTTTTATCGAATCCTTGCCTCTGAGGTTATTGTTGCTCTATACAAACAGAGCTCTTTGGAAGGCTTTATGTTTAAGGAACTTCACAATGGATGGGGTTTGCTTTGGTACCCAAATCCTCCCAGCTTCCAGGAAACCAAAGAATCTATAGTGTATTCTCCAGGGAGTATGTTGGGTGAAGGAAATTACTCACTTGTAATTGGCCGTCTCAGAAAGTAATCAGATCCATAGATCTGTGCTGGCTGACCCTGACTCTTGGGACTCAGGTGTTCCCTATTAAAGGTACATGTTCCCTGAAAAAAGAGTCTCAAGTCAAGCATTCGGAGGTATCATGGAAGCATTCTCTTATAAGGTCCAAATGGTCTTTTGTGGAGAGATGCTGATAGCAGGCAACAGGCTTGCATAAGACCAATGGAAGAAATGACTATTATAAGTGTTCTGAGGGTTTTTTAATGATAGTAATATAACTGGGTTGACAGTTATATAGGAGGATGTGGATAATATGGTATGGTTGCCTCAAAACTACTTGAGATAGAGGGATTTTTAACAACAAAGAAAATGCAGTCTCTGGGATGGCAGACCAAAAATATTAAGTAGCTATGTGGTTATGGATTGATGCATGCACAGATGGGTGGATAGGTAGATGGATATATGGACAGATGCAAGAATATATGCATGGGCAGGCGCATGCATATACAGACATATGGAGGGATGGCTATGTGGATGGGCAGGTGCATAGGTGGACACATGGATGGACAGATGAATGAATGTATAGATAGATACGTGAGTGGATAGATAGATAGACATGAAGATGAATGGTTGTACAGATAGATTTATGTATGAATAGACAGACAGATGTATGCATGGCGGGTACATGCATGGTGCACGGATGGATGGATGCATGGGTAGGTGCATGGGTGCATAGATGAACATGTCATATCTGGATATGTGGTAGGTGGGCATATGGATAGTTAGCTAAGTGGATGGTGGAGGAGTGGACTGATGGAGAGGATGGATGAAAAAATGAATGAAAGACCTATTTTCCTAAAGAGGCGCTTTGCAAAAAGTCCTTGATCCTGAAACCGAAAAAATAAAAAAGATTTATTTTAGTTTAATTAGTGTGCATGTCTGTGTACATGTCTATGCACATGTGTGTGTGTGTGTGTGTGTGGATGCCCACAGAAACAAAAGGAGCTGGATATCCTAGAGCTAGAGTTAGAGGTGGTGGAGAATAGCCTGACACAGGTGCTAGGAACCACACTCTGGTCCTCTAAAAAAGCACCAGTGCTCTTAACTGCTGAGCCACCTCTCTGGCTCCAACCCTACAGCTTTTCGTGCACAAGAAATTCCCAGCAGAATCTTTCTTAAAATAATCACGTTCTGGAGCTTGCTCCAGATATTTGGATTCAATAAGTCTAGAGAGGAAAAAGGAGGCTTTGTGTTTTAAATAAGTGCCCCAAATCCTCCTAGTGCCAGCAGGCTTCTGCCTTCCATCTCTACTCTTACCTCATGTCTATGTCTCCTCCCCTTGCTGATGTAGCAGATGTCATCTTGTGATTCTACACTGCCTATATTTAGAAGGTTCTGTTTTCCAATATGTACCAAAGCAAGTCAGGAGGGATTAGAGTAGACCCAGCAACTAGGTTTCGGTGGCCAGAGACAACTCTTATATCCACAAACAGGACCATCTCCCAGGATGCTACTGAGGCAATTGCTGACGTGCCTTCTGTCTGTGACCCATTGGTCAGGTCAAGGAGAAACTGTGGAAAGGTGAACAAGAATGACTTGCCCTCTACACTGAGATGTCTTCTGGAACAGGGAGGGAAAGACAAGTCTCTGATAAGGGCATCTATGCCACAGGTAATTCTCTATGTGTAGTGTATTAGAGTTGGCCTCTCTCTGCATCCTGACCACACATCTCACACCAGAGGGTGGAGGCTTGTGATTAGAGAGACATATTTTTTCTTTGTTTGGAGGGAATCTGACTGTAAAGAAAGGATGAAAAGACTCTGGGGCCACTGGACAAGGCCAGGAAGCTGAGTAGTGTCACACGTTCACAATTTCTTTTCAGGCCAAGTCTACCCTCAAAAGATGACAGCCCTTTTCAAAGAAAGTAAGGTTGCCACTCATTGCATTTAAAGGTTTAAATAATGTATTCTGTCAGACAGTTCTCTGAAATGGTTTTCCTAGTGAATGCATTGGAAAGTGCCTAGAAAGAATGCCTGGTACAGAAGAGAAGGGCATTCAGAAAATGTGAACTGTTTGAGTTAGAATTTACATGGAGATGTAGCTTACCTTTGGTGAGGTGCTCACATTAGATGCACAGTTCCATGAGGTGTTGACTTACTAATGTGCCCATGTGAACACATCCCTAGATCTAGGCCCAGGGCACCGCCAGCACTCCAGGAGGCTCCCTCACATCTCTTTCTCAGAATTAAGGCCCATCACCATGAAGAGCTGTTAACTATTCTGACTTGTGAACTCTCTTCTGTTGAATTATTATTATTTTAAAGATTTGGTTTTTTTTTAATCTGTGTGTGTATGTGTGTGTGTGCATATGAATGCAGGTGTCTACGGAGTCCAGAGGAGGGTGTCAGATCCCCTATAGCTAGAGTTACATCTGTTGTGAGCTGCCCAACATGAGTGCTGGGAACCAAACTTAGTCCTCCCCAAAAAAAGCAAGTGCTCTTAACTGCTGAGCTATCTTCCCAGCTCCATAGATCATCACATTCTGACCTTGAGTGTCAGATAAATGGAATCCAATGGCACAACTTATTTAACCGCTTACTGCTGCTGCTTATTACCATGCTGTTGCTGGACTCTCCCACAGTATTTCATTCTTTATTGCCATGTAGTATGCCATTCTCCCAATAGTCTGTTACTGTGAAATACTTCACTCATACATACAAGTTGAAAGCACTATATATTACACATGCACCACCTCCATTCTGTAAATAATGCTTCTCTCTACCTACATCTCTGCCCACTTATCCTTCCCTCTATCTACCCATCAATCCCTCTTCCTTTCAAAGTCCATAGCAGACAGTAAAGCACTACTGTTCTAAACACTAAAGCAGGCTGATCGTGATTGCACTATTGACCCAGAGTAAGATCTTTGCCTATGGTTGTTGCGATAGGATGTACTCTTTTCCCCAATAATTACAGTGATATAATGTTAAATCTATTAAGAGCCAACATTTATTGTGTATGGATGTTGTACCAGATAATGCACTAAGTATCAGACTCATAAGTGTGTGCTATCACTCATGTTTTACGATTCAGAAGCATAGCCCCAAAGAAGTCAGCTTGCCTAAATTCATGGGGAACTTAGCCCTGGGTGATGGATGTTTTCTCAAAGCCAGCCACTCCCCTGGGATTCCCCTGAATTGGGTTTCATTTGGGTCTTGTTTCCAGTTCCATCTTTCCCTTTTAGTAGTGAGAAACTTTAGGCACTTCAACATTATCCACCAGTCAGTAACACAAAGACAATCCTAACAATGTTTTAAAAATCACTGTTGATGGGCCCTTGAAATGGCTCACTGGGTATAATCACTTACCGAGCCTGCCTGACAACCTGAGTTTGAGTCCTAGATTCCAAGGTGGAAGGAGAGAACAGACTCCTGAAAGTTGTTCTTGGCCTCCAAACTTGCACCTGCCACACGCTGTAATAATAAATGAAAGTAGTTAAATTATGGTTAATCATTGAATGAGTTTTAAAATGCCTAATGAAATACCTGCCCATTCAGATTTGCAGTCTGTGCTTTCCAGTTAAAGACTCTTAGACTCCTGAGGTCCCTAGAACAAGCCACACTGCTTACTCCAGCGCTGCTGTGAGTTTGTTTCTCTGATGAGACATCAGCCTCGGTCTCACTGTGCTCTATGCTATGATCCAAGCTAAGCCATTCCCTCTAGAAATGGGGACCCTGTTCCTGTTTCCTCTATCACTGATGTTATATCTGGAAGCTTATTGATTATTTGTTTGATCCAATTGTGGGCACAGGAACAGTCCCCAGTTGGTTTTCTCAAGCAGCATGGCCGTGGTTCATACAATTGGATGAAGCAGGTGATCTAATTTGGAATCAGATTACTATAAAATAGAGCTAGAGGAGGGAGGAGCTGTGATTTAGTTCTGAGCCTGAGACCAGATATGGAAAAGTTATCTGCAGGGAGATCTGCCTGCCTCATCAATTCTGGATGGATACAGCGTGTGATTAGGTCAGCGAATAGACGGCTTTTTCACTTGGTTTCTTTTCTTTTCCATGAGCTAAAATACCCAGCATTGTCAACTCAACTGAGATATTAAACCCACAAAGAGAACATTTTTTTCCACATGTAATATCTCAGAAGGATCAGAAGAAAAAACAGAGCCAGCTGAGTTTTCTTGAGGCACTATGTTAAGAGACTGTGGTCTAGGAGAAAACACAGGCATACCCCAAAGCAAATTGCTCATGGTTACATGGTTATAAAAGAACCAAATGGAAAATGTTGAATGCTACTTCTTTTTTGTCCATTTTTTTCAAAATGCTCCCTGAACCTGGCATCTAAATATACTTATGTTTTACTCTGTAGCAATTTCTATTTTGTTTTTCAACTTTACATGATAATAATTTCATGATATTATTGACACTTCATGAGTTACCTTGTTTTGTTTGTTTTTCTTATTTATTCGTTTGTTTGTTTTCTTTATTTGTTGGGAGGGGACATGGGACAATTTTTTTTCACGATGTGGACCTCAGGAAATCGAACTCGGGTCCTCAGACTTGGGAGCAAGTGCCTTTACTTGACGAGTCACCTTTCCAATCCTTGTTTGTGTTTAAGGCAGAGTCAGACTCTGAGCTCAAACTGGGCTGAAACTTACTGTATAGCTCAGGCTGTCCTCAAACTCATAGCAGTCCTCCTGCCTCAGCCTTCTAAGTGTTGGGATTGCAGTATAAACCACCATACCTGGCATGAGGTTAATTTTTAGTGAAGGCTATTCCTTATTTTCTTTTAGGTATATTATTGTTGTTTATTTCTTGACGTACTAGAATAGGGCCCAATGCCTTACATGTACTAAGCAAATGATCTACCACTGAGCTGCATCTCCAACTATGGAGATCAAGTTGGCCTAGAATTTCAAATCCTTCTGCCTCAGACTCTGAAATAGCTGAGACTGCAGGCTACACCTCAACATCATGTTCCAAGTCACCCAAGCAGAGGAGAAAAGCCAGAATTAAAGTCACACTGAAGACAGGTTTCCATCTAATGAAGGGTCATCAGTCAGGGGCTGCTCAAAGGCCCCCAGCTGTGAGGTTTGCAAAACAGGCAAGAGTTCTGTGAGAAGTCATGTTGCAGTGCCCTGGGGTGTACCAGCTAGCTTGAGAGGAGGAAGAAGCTTAGCGATCTAGAACCTTCTCTCCCCAGCCTGCTTCAATTCTCTGACCTCACTTTTTACTTAGCATGAAGTCCAAGACATTAAACGTTTTGTGATTATTCACCCTTCTACTCTTCCGAGTTCTCTAAGATCAAGGTGTGGGGCTTACTCATCTCTTTGTTTCTTTTCTTGTCCCTAGTACATGACCTGTAGGGTAGGATCAATGTGCAGGAATGAATGGAAGAGCAAATGAATGGACGAATAGGTGATTTCCAGACTAACCCAACACCATTCTCCTAGCCCTCTCCTAACCTAGGGGACAAGGACCTCCAACCCCAGACAGGAATCACTTGTTCTGAATCCTGGATACAATGAGCAGATGAACAGAAGTCCTTGTAGCTAATACCCAGGGAGGCTGGGTCCTGGACGTGACCAAACAATTCCCCAGCCAGCCCTTACCAATGTCACAGGCCAGTCTTCTGGGATTCCTCTCTGGGTCAGAGTTAACCTGCACGTGGGCATCATCAGACTGTCTTAATTTCTTGGGTAAAGTCTAGGACCAAAGCCACAGGGCCACCTTTTCTTAAGGCCCCGTGGAAAAGTTCAGGGTGCCAACTGCAGGCACATACCCCAGCTGCAGAGGCTGGTAACTGGCCAGGCAGAGTGTGGTGTCTTCCTTCCTTTCATCCTCCTTTTCCAGCTCTGCTCATTGGTTTTGAAATCATTAGTATGGTGAAGATGAAAGCTATTGGAGATAGCTCCCAGATTGTTTCATTTTATTATGTTCAATTGGATTGGATCCGAGCCATTTGCAGAGCACAGTATTACCATAAGAAGGGACTTGGAATGTTTGTCACATAACCCCTTTGTGGGTGAAGGCAATGAACACTTGTAAGTAAAAATGACCAGACTAAAGGGTAAACTGTGTCTCAACAGACCACACGACAGCTTCCATGACAAGATTCTTCTTTGTTTGTTTGTTTGGTTTGGTTTTGTCTCTTTGTTTTGTTTGGTTTTGGGTTTTTCTTTTAAATTTGGCTTTGTTTTGGAGGAATTGCAAGGGCAGAGGACAGGTTTGAGGGGACAGGGAGATAAGCAGGATCAAATGCATAATGTGAAATCCACAAGAAATCAATAAAAGTTAAAAGAAAAAAGAGAAAAGTCCTTTCTCCTATCTTTCATTTTTAGTTCTGTTTCTTCACTTATTTGTTTATTTGGTGTGCGTGTGTATATATGCATGTGGGCATGTGTGTACATGGAGTGTGCACATGAATGCCATAGTCAATATTCAAAGAGGTAGGAAGACCACCCATGGGGAGTCTGTTCTCTCCCTCCACCATGTGGGACTCTGAGATCAAAGTAGGCAGGCCCTCAGGCTTGGCAGCAAGCACCTTTACCCACTGAGCCATATTTCCCAGCTTGGTTTTCTTCCCACCCTTACGTTTGAAGCAAGAAAGACCATTCTCTGACCAGATGGACTCCTGGGAACCTGGAGAGGGGCTCAACTGTTTAACGCCCACTTCTCCCCGTTTGGAGTCTTTGTTCCCAGGGTGACGCAGAGACTCTGTTTATCACTGTATGTGTGTGGTGGGGGTAGAGTGAGGAGCCCACAACCCCCATGCAGCTGGTCCTAGTGGTGTGGGTATTAGTTCCAATGGCAAGTTCTAGAATGTTCCCTAGGTACTTCATAGGCCACAATCAAAGTTGACTGCCCGGTAGCAGTCCCATACTTTATCCAGAGGCCAATTGGTATGGACAGGAGGAAGGCTGTAAGGCTGTTTAAGGATGTGGTCAGGTGATGAATCCATAACCATGCGAGTGAAGAGTGGCCGTGATCAAGTTATGCATGCGACACTTTACATGTTGCTGTGGCCAACTAGTCAACAGGAGCATCTTAAGGGGAGAAGGGTCTCTTGTTTGAGGACACAGACATGTCCTCTTGGCAGGGACAGCATGGGGTGAGGAAGCATGAGGCTTAGGGTCCCTCTGTGCCACAGTAAGTAATGAATGCTGGCACTCGGGGTGCTGGCCTTCTCATTCAGCCTTGGATCACGGCCCATCAGATGGTATTGCTGCCACTCAGGGTGGGTTTTCCTTTAAACCTCTCTGGAAACAACCTCCATAGGCACACTTCTGATTCCAGCTGACTGTAGATTCTGTCAAGTCGGGCATGAAAATTCATCATTGCAAAGTCCCCATGTCAAATGGAGTAAATGATTCCTTAAAGGACAGCTATTGAGTGAACTAAAACTCTTCATAGAATGTTCCCTGGGAATGTTTGTGTCAAGTTCATCACACGCTAGCCTTCCATTGTGAGTTTGGATTCAGCTTAGCCAAGGACTTTACAGGCATATCTACCTGATTGCATTCAAATAGAACACTAGCAAGGCACAGCCAGCCCGTTTCTTCTCCCAGGGTCTCAGTTTTCCCATCAGTGCAATGGGAATGATAGCACAGGTATAGCAGATGCTTGAAGAACTCCACCAGGGTTCACCTGCTGTTGAAAGGGGACCTTTTCCTGCCACCTGTCAGTTTAACTGAGCTGATAAAAGTCTCTTCCCTGTGCCCTAATGCCCAGCAGTCTCAGACCTCTCTGGAGGGAACAGGTTGTTGTCCCCCATGTCCCAGAGGGAAGGAAGCTTGGGCAGGTGGCAAAGCCATGTTATTTCCAGATGAAAGGCAGCTCCCCAGGGGTCATCAGCTGCTGCACTAGGGAGAGGGGCATGCAGACAAAGAGCCAAATTTAAATGCATGTAATGTTGCTGTTTGTACCGTTGGATGCTTAAGACATCTGCTGGGAGTCTCACATTATAAATGAATGGAGAGGATCCAGGAGCGCTTTATTATCTGGGAGCCGCTAAGTGAGTGCCACATATTTCAAAGCTGGGTCTTAATCAGACATATTTATATCTATACTATTTTACAAATTAAAAGCAATAGAGATACTCACCAGAAGGATGTCAGCAATCTGGGGGGCGGGCAAGAGAACTCGAACCTCAAGGAGGGTCTGGCTGCTCATCACTGGAGGGGCCAAGCAACAGACTGACTGCTGTCGGCAGGTGTCTACGCGGTTCGTCTAACTTAAATGGCACCTGGCATAAAGGAGCACGCTGCCTCCAGTCCCACCATGCGGCTCTGTTTCAGCTACAGAACGTGCTCCTTTCCCTCCCAGCTCAGCCCCCTCCCTGCCAGCAGGTCACCAACATCTCTCACTTTGTCATTTCCCTTTTCCTTTAGTTCATTATGCCCTGTGATCCAGGGGAAACCTACAGGAAAAAAAAAAAAAAGGTTCTTTAGTTTAATTAATGATGAACTTAGAACAGGTCCATTTAATAAATCTGTTCTCTGGACTTAACAAGTCCCCCTGCCTTCAAGGGCCTCCTGTCATTTTATTAGCCTTGTAGCCTCCCCGACCGAATGGCTGAATAATTGACAAAAACCACAGGTAAAGATGGGGCCCCATAATTGATTCGTAAGATCTCTTCTTCCGGACCCACTGAAGAGTTAATTATTTTTCCTGCAGTTGGGACTCAGCTGTTATTCCTACTGGGATTAAACAGCTGTCAGCATTGTTAATGGCGTCAGATTCACGCATTAAATCCCTTTCGCTCCCTTCCCCGTGGAAAGTGGGGTGGCGGACATCTCTGCCACAGTCCCTTAGCGAAGGAGTTGAAAGTCTTAGGAAAGATAACAGCCCTTATTACAAAACCACAGCCTGGAGCTCCTGTTGGTGGGATCTCATAATGAGTAATTAAGCCACAGTGCAGAAAGCCTGGCTGTCAGGGTGGCGTTTGCTGCTGGCGTTCCCTGGTGGAAGCAGCTGGATAGCTAGACCAGAAAGGTGATAAAGAAAAGAAAAACAGAGTTCTCCTAAAAGTAGCCTCACTTTTGAAGAAAACAAAACAAAACAAAAACAAAAAAGCAGAGCCAGGAAATAATGAACAGACTCAAAAGAAACTCTGAAATATCCTTGGAGTGTCTGCCATTTTCTTCAAGTACCTGTAATAGTATGTGACTATATCGTACAGCTCCCCTGTCCTGAACTCCCTGTGTATCTCCAGCTCAGGAATGCTGGGATTACAGGAATGAGCAACTCCAGGGCTTTGTACCCAAGACAAGCACTCTGCCAATGGAACAAAGTCTCTAGCACTTTTTGTCCCATACTCTCTCTTCCCTTCCCTTCTCCTCCTTTTCCTCTCAGGCACCAGCTTCTACAGAGTCTTAGGGAAGGAGGGGCTCCTCAGAAGCTGGCTCCACTAGGATGTGTAGCCTCATTTTCCAGAACCAGAAATGATATAGTGACCCCATAGTGGGTAAAATCATAAGCCAAGATAAACTATCCCCTCCATATGTGTATAAATAAAACCACGTGATACACTGATTCACTAACAGTTTGTGTTGTTTTCTTATTTAGAGCAACCTTAAATATTACTGGAATTTAGGGATGGTGTTGAAATGATGATGGTCCTACCCAAAGAGTAGGGCCTTCTGTGGGTAGATAATAAGGTGTGTAAGGTAGCACATGGTCAGACCCCCAGACCTGCACTTGGGCTATGACACAGCATCCCAAGCTCTCCCCTCTTCAGGATGGGGTGTTTAGGTTGTAAGGTTCTGAGACTGAAAGCAGAGGCAGTTTACCACCCTGGTGTCTTCTCCATCCAAGGTCCTGGGAGGTTTTGAAATACTCAAGTCGGAGTTCACCAGTGACTCACTGAAATCCACAAGGCCCCTCTGGACAGGCAGAGGCAGGAGGATCACTGGGACCTACTGGTCTTCTAGTCCAGCTGAAAAAGTGAGGAACCATTGCATTTTTCAGATTCAATGAAAGAACTGGTCTCAAGGAAGATAAAACAAGTGACAGAGAGGACACCCGATTTCCCCTTCTGTCGCCTTGCATGCCTGTTCATGGACATTTACCACCACCCACACACATGTGCACAAACATGCATCACACACACACACACACACACACTTGAATGCTATGGCTATACCCACTGAAAAGTCAATGTTATTAAACTTCCTAACAGTGAATACTTTGTACACATTTATAGCCCTGACCATTAGTGCTCAAATGGAGCCCATTTTGTTCCCCTCCACCTACCCTCAGAGGACATTTAGCAATGCCTTGGAGACATTTTGGATCTTCACAGCTCTGGAATGGAGCAAGGGGAGTGCTCCTGGCATTTAGGGCACATCCTGTAATACACAGAACAATTTCTCTTGACAAAGGAGCCAGGGATGCTCAGACGAAGGGCCTCTGACATGGAGTGTTCCCCAAACTCTCACTCCCAGGAGCCTTCAACACACGATTTCCTTTCTTGCTGCCACCCAGGAAATAGGAATGCTGCTGGGATGTCTGGAATCTCTTCTCTTCATGAACCAGCTTCATGACTGTGCTTTATAAATTATAGGAATATAGTTGTTTGTCCGTGTTTCCTAAAAGTCAATGTTGATGGCTCTAGAAGTGGAATGCCTACCCGCAACACGGGTTTTGTATGCAGGCAGCAGGGAGTGAGCTGAACTTGTGAGCAAATGGATACAGTGCTAGGCTTCTGCTATAAAGCTATCTGGGCAGCTATGGGGGAGAATAGACAAGATTCATGGCCCCTCTGAACCAGTAGGACCCTTGGTCTAAGGACCCACTCTTCTCTTCCAACTTTGACAGCTGCCTTATGTGTCCCTGTCCTCCACCCCTCTGCCAGAACATACCCAATCACTGGCACCCTCCCCGCCCAATACCCCCCAGTGCTTGGAAATTTTATGAAGCTCCTTTGTGAGGATGCCACAGTCTTCCCACGGTAGATTTAGTTAGTGCATTATTCCATTTGTCTGGACTTAACATCACTTCCTCATTAGATACCTTTGCATTCCCCACACACTTCTTGGCACAGTGTAGTTAATGATTTTTTCCCCCCTCAGGTGAAGGAATGGACCCATGAGCAAATGACTGAACGGATGAGCGAATGTAGGCTTTTGTCCTTGCAAAACTCCGTGTACCCTTTAATCTCAGCAGCATCTGTGAAACACACCTACCTCTTTCTGTTCTTCATTTTCAAGTAGTTTTGAAATGAGAAGCAAAGCGGCAACTCTTGCTCTTGGTACCCCGGGTCCTCACCCACTCCTAGCACACAGGTTGTACGATCAGAACCTCAGATCTGGAGCATGTGACGTGGGTGGGTCTGTGACTGATGGAACCACCCTGCACACTACGGTGCAGCCTGAGAGGACAACTGAGTAATTTCTGAAGGAACCCAGGAAGCAGGGCAGGAGAGGCATGGTGTGGAAAAGATACAGGAATTTGGCCATTGCAGTTCCAACTGGGTCTCCTTCATGCAGTTTTAACCTGGAAGCAGCCTGGCCACCCATTTCCAAACTGTACCAGAAAAGATGGGCCCTTGGATTAATGTGACACCAAAAAGAAACAGCAGAAAAAAGTACCCAAGCTTAAGAGATAATACTTGTCTTGCGTACACTAGGCCTTTTTACCAGAACTATTATTTCAAATTCCTGCTCCACCCCCAACCACTCCCCAACCATGGGACCAGTCTTATTGGGTCTCCTTCTTGCTTGGTTCAAATGGAAAGTGAAGGACAACGAGTTGACTGAATCATCTAAGATGTGTGGTCACCTCCACCCCTGCCCAGGACCTCTGCACAACCAAAAATGAAGCAGTGGCTGACAGCTGTCCTCCTTTTCTGCTCACTCTATTGTTTTGTATCTAGCGTGTCAGCTCATTGGAGAAATGTCATCTGACCAGAGACAAGTCAGGTGTCACGTAAGACTCATGTCATTCTTGTCAAGGGCACCATCTTTGCTGTGCCCCCCCCCCCCCCCGCAGTTCTAGGAAGTCGCTCTGTGTCCTTTAGTCTGAAAGTGTTGACTCTATTCCCTTTGCAGTTCTCTGCGTCTAGTATTTGTTTGAAATTCCCCTCCCCTGACAAGATATACTGGAACCCAGGAGCTCAAGAAGTGGAGATCTGGGGGAAGAGGAGGGCCCAGGAGAGAGAAGATGGTACTTGTCTATAGGTGCAGGCTCTGAAACCTGTGACTTCCTTGCAGAAGTAGACATCCTTACGGGGACTTCTGAAGACCCTGGATCCCTCCAGATGTCATTGGTTTGCCCAGTTAGTTACAACCTCAGAACTTCTTGGGACTCCCTTATTTCTGTCCCAGTTCTCAAGCAATGCAAAAGGCAGACTATGGTTAGAGATCAGCTCAAAGATACCTGGTCCTTGCTCTACTTATTCTCCAGTATGCTCTCACTAGAGCCTGGCTTCGTTCACCTTTCTTAGAGCAGCTTTCCTACCCTCTTTTCCTAACACAGATACCAGATCCTCTGCTCTTTTTCTCTAAGTGCCGAGTCTCCTTGTGTTAAAAAAAGAAAAGAATTCTTGTCATTGTGGAGCATTTGAAATACAAAAGAGAAAACTAATAGAAGTGAAACAAACCATTCACATTCCTGACAACGCCCTCTGTATGGAATTCATTTTATCATTTATTTCTAGCCTTTTTCTTTTCCTGTCATATTAGTTGGGCTTTGGCTTGCTTCTAAGTAAAAACTACTGTTACTAGCATACCACCATCAGTGACAAGATAAGAACATATGTCTGTTCCAGGGCAGATGGCTGGGGATACTATTTTGAGTTGCTTGGATGCTAAGGCCCTATATTCCACAAGCGGTCTCTGCTAGCTTTTGCACAGAACTGTGTTAGCAGCAGACTGAAGATTCTTTTCCTCATTGAATCAGTTGGAGCTGAATTTCCTGTGTGGTGTTGTACCCAGGATCTTCCCAGCCTGGAAGCGGGAGACTGACAGGAAAAACTTCTGACAAAAGCCCTCAAAGGCTTTAGAAAGTACTCCTCTCTAAGAGTGTGTGCCATCACACCTGAAACCCAAGATATCCAAGAACCTATGAGGATCTCTTATCTTATCTTATCTTATCTTATCTTGGGAAGTTGCACTGGCTGTCTCAACTGGAAAATAGAATTTCATTCCACACAGGGTTGGTAACTGGAAGAGGTACTGTGGGGGTAATTCCTTGTTTCCTGATATTCATCCTGAATCTACACAATACCAAAGCATCCCTCGTGCTTCCAACACTCCATTTAAAACCTGTATTGTGTGCTAGGTCACATTAGCTCCATTTTAAATGGAGACACTAAAGTCATGTGTCAAATGTGGCTTATATCCTTCACAATTTTTATTTCTTTATTCCTCGTGAACTCTTGCACTACTGCATTTTACTCCAGCAAAGTCCCTAGAATAGTTTCAGTTCTCTTGGCTCTAAGAAAATCTGTAAAATATCACTTGTACTGGCAACACACAGTCAGGCCTCAGTGCTTCATTTAGTCACTACAATGTAAAAATAAAATAAACAAACACACAAAAAACCAAAACAACAAAAAACCCTTCTATCTCAGGTAGAACTGAGTTGGTGAGAACTGATGACATGGCCAGATATCCTGCTGTAGGAACCACTCTTGGCATTTCATGCAAGGATCCAAAAAAAGGCTGACCTTGAAGAAGAGACTAGATCTACATATTTTTACCTTTCATAGAAAACAATGAACTTGGTTTAATTAGTAAAAATGCAGCTATTTTGAAAAAGTATTGTTTGCAGACTGAATTTCCTTACTTGAAAAGAAGGAGTAGGTTGGGTTGGTCTTGAAATTCTTTTAGTGTTTGTAAGGGATTGTGCAATTCTTTAATTCTCTAGGATTGGACTCAGTGAAGAATATATAAGGAGCCGGGCGGTGGTGGCACACGCCTTTAATCCCAGCACTCGGGAGGCAGAAGCAGGCAGATCTCTGTGAGTTCGAGACCTACAAGAGCTAGTTCCAGGACATCCTCCAAAGCCACAGAGAAACCCTGTCTCGAAAAACAAAAACAAACAAACAAACAAACAAAAATGAGTATATAAGGGCCACCCCATATGTATACTCTTATATTTCCTTCAATAACAAAACAGAATCCTATAAAGTCCTAGGATTGGCCCTGCTTTTAGCTTCTGGTATGTACAGATCTTTGCCAAGCAGTTCTTTGTCATGGGGCTATTTTTTGATGTTAGACCACAGTACTTTCTAGACCTTGGAATCCTCACTAAACCTCTTCTGGTGTCTTGGTGTTGAGAGGAGCCCTAACTGTGAGGTCCCTATGCTACAGAACTTTGCTGACATCTAAAGTATATGTGGGTCATCGTGGTAACCTGGTTGTGTCAGCCACCTTCACAATGGCTCTGTCTTATCTCAGGATTCTCTTATTAGGATGCTTCTGTGTTTGCTAATGTCTGCATCACCCATCTTAGGATCTCTACATGGATATCTGAAAACACAAAGAGAAAAAAGATGCTAACAGAGGTCTTGAGAGCACAGTCAAAGGAATCAGGGACAAAGCAGGCTGCTGCCATTCAGCATCTCTCATGGTCTAGATGACTTCCATGCCAAGTGTCATGTAATAATGTCCTTTTCATAGATACGAAGTGGCTCCTACCCTATGGGGAAGAGATCATGGTTTAGGGGAAACAGGAAGATGGGCTAACCTCAAAGCTCCTTCTCCATCCACTCTGCCAGGTGCCATCCAAAGGAAAAAGAGAGAGAGCTCTCCCTTAACCATTCTGAGGATTTGGGTAGTACAGGACCTGTTCTGCTAGGGAGACCCCCAAAGTGTTACCAAGGACAATGGGAGCACGTGACTAGTGTGCTGCTGAAAGAAAGGGTTGGTAGAATGGAAGAACCAGGTGATGGGGAGAGAGCTATGAAATGCTGTCTTTTGGGTACGTCATGACTGTTACGCTCATGAACTCGCAACACCTGTGGTTACCTGAACAGGATCAAGCTAACAAGATCAGTCAACATTCCAACAGGCAGCATTAATTGAACTCCAGAGATTAGGATAGAGGGGTTGGACACAGAAAGGGGGTAGAAGACTTTGCTGAGGTGCCTTAATATTCTATTTAAAAACTTAGTGTGTGTTGCCAGGGACATAGGAGCAGGGGCGGGGGCTCTATCCTCAATAACCTCCAAGCCTAATGTCTAACAAGTTACCTGGCATTTAGGGCCCCCATATTTTGTTTCAACCGCTCTTAGTGAGACTGCTGGACTTGCACTGGGGTTCAAACATTCTCTGAAAGATTTGGTCCATGTAAATCACACTAGGGATGGGCTGAACTCTGGGGTATTTGAATTCCTTCTCCTTCATTGCTCAAGGAAGGGGAGAAAGAAAGAAAGAACATCCAAACTTGTGCATCAAATGAGAAATAAGACATATTTGCATTCCTTCCGAGTGTGTTTGCAAAATACAGACAGGCAAGTTTGAATCACTCTCACTTTGAAAGCGTGATTTTGAGCAATTATCTAGGGGGAAAAACACCTCCTCTTCACTAAATAGGTCTGTCAAGAAAAGTCATTTAATACAGCACACCCGCGCCCAAACACACACGTGCACTGGTAAGCTGGGCCCAGCCAATTAAGTAGCAAAATGTCGGCTTGCATCCCAGCCCCTCCTGATCCACAGACAGATTTGTGTAAGTTCATTTTCATAGTGGCATGTATGTATCCTTAGACTTTAACTGACAGATTCCCATAGTGAAGAGAGCGGGGAGTTCTCAATTACATGGTTAGCTAGGCTCTGTGGATGTATGCTCCGTGGCTTCCTGACAGAACCAAGGCAGAGAGGGAGGCAAGGACTAATATCTCTGATGCAGAAAGACCGTTAATATTTTAGACCATGCTCCTCGGATATGTATGTTTACTTAGTCACAGGAACGAGTTCTTTTGAGTCCAAACCCTAAAGAAGTTTGCATTCTCAAGTAGTGGTTTACAGAGTCTTCTGATAGATGTTGTGTCGATCAAATGAATACCATCTCCTGAGCCTCTCTTTCTTCATCCTCTGTTGGCTAAATTAGTTTAATCAGATTTCAGGTACTCTGTGGTGATATTGTAAATGATGCCATTTGTGAACAGCCAAAACTAAAAAATTAGCCCAAGCAGATTACTTGTAAAACCACTTGTAATTGGAGAAGTAGTGATGGGAAGCTCTGGGTTCTTTCTTGCAGGCAGCATGAAGTATTCTTTTGTTTTTCTTTGTGAAATATTTATTGTTAGTGCCTTCCACCTGCAAATGGTGTTGATGTGGACTTACTACCTGCTGTTATGGGCTGACACAATTATCCTAGAACCTCTTATTCCATGGAAGTACCAGGCTCTATCACTAAGAATTCCTTCACAACAATCACAGAATCAGAAAGAACTGAGGGTTAGACCTTAGATACCCAAACCATCTACCCCTTTAGTTACTGGGAAATCTTTGACTGGAGGTTGGTAGTAGATCCAGGGACAATTAACAAGCTGGGAAGGAAGGAGGGCCTGGGACCAGGGTTTCCTCTTTCTAACCTCAGCTTTCTTCCACGCTCCCTTCCCTAAGTAGCGTCAATTCTTTGTTAGGGTGGCCATCCCAGGAAGTGTATGGTACTGTGTGTTTGCCAGTGAGGACTGAATGAGTATCGTGCACATTCCCTTTCAGTATAGAAGAGACAATGAGATACTAAAGGAGAAGGTAGTGGGATAGGGCCAGGCAAGCTGGGATCCCAGCATGTCTCTGTGACTCAGCCAACAGCTCGCTTTGAGCTTTGCAAGATCACTCTACTAAATTGTAGATGGAGCTGGGGATCACTGCATGGCTGCATGGACCAGATCTACCTTAGGTCAGTGATAATGCCTCTGACTTAGAGATTTTTGTGTGTGTTGTTTTGGGTGACATTGTCTTATCAAACATGAAAAGGCGAAATCGGTAAAGTATTCCTCCTCCTGTTCCTCCTCCCCTTCTTCCTTCTCTCCCGCCCCCTCTTCTCCCCTCCTTCTCTTCTTTCTCCCTCTCCCCTTCCTCCCTCTTCTTTACCTTCCCCTCTTCCTCCTTCTCTTGTTACTTTTTCTCCTCCTCCTCTTCCTTCCCATCTTTCTCCTCCTCCTTTCTCTGTTCCTCCTCCTCTTTCTTTTTCACAGATGGGTTGGCCCCAAACTCACAGTTCTCCAGCCTCAGCACTGAACAATGACTACAGGGATACATCACTGTGTCTGACTCTAACGTTTTTCAGAGGGCTGTCTGCTGATGTTTTAGAGAAATGTCTGCCGCCTTTTGTTTCTAAGTCCAGTGTCCACATGACACCTGCTCTTGATCCATTCTTGCCAAAATCACTGTATGGCTTGGACTTCACTGGGACTTTACCAGCAATCAAAAGTCTATTTGAGCCCTACTTTACCCCATGTCACCAGCCATCTGCATCAAGAATCTGTGGACATTTTAAAAGTAAAGAGTCAGTTAGTTAATACTGGCATATTTCATCACATGATCTCCATTACATTATTCAACTTGGTTATTTTAATACAAAAGCTGCTGCAGACAATGCGTCAACGAATGGATGTGGCGTGTGTTGATTAAACTTTTTACAAACAGACAACAGACTGAGCACTGAAGCATTGTTTCTTAACATCTGCCCTGTGTGATAACCCTAGGCAGAGATTCAGAGTGACATTGCCTATTTCTTCTCAGCCAAATTAGAATTTCTCTTTTGCCTGGTGTTTGTTTGCCTTGTAGTTTTGTTTTGTTTTGTTTTGAGACAAGATCTCACTGTTTAGCCATGATTGGCCTGGAACTCTCTATGCAAGCCAAGGCAACCTTGAACTTTTGTTGATCTTCCTGTAATTTGCCTTCTGAGTTCTGGTTTTCAGGCTTGTGCCACTGTGCTCATCTTATCTCTACTGGTTTACTTAACATCACACTAACTAACCCTTATGGGATCTTTAAACAAAGAAGATGTGCCTCACTTGGAAGTGATCAGATGTTGCTGGCCCAACATCTCTGATTTCTGCAGTCAAGCCTGGGGTCGGTCCCTGGCATTTGGAGTGATGAGTGTGTGCTGAGAATATAATAGATAGGACAAAGATAAGGAAAAGGAGTCAGGGGGAACGGGGAAGGTAAGAATTTCTTCTTTTTGCTCTTGGCTCATTAGGGTGCCAATACTGAAATTTGTTTGACATTATAAGAAGATACTGGCTGACATTTGAGTGGAAAAAAAAAAGCAGCCCTAGCTCACGTTCAGGGGTCACTGAACCTCTGCCCCATCACAATTTCTGGGGAGCCATGCTCTGGTGTCTAGTTTTTAGGCTTAGTGACCATTTTTGCAGCAACTTTAGCTGCAGCAGAGGCTGCCTGATATCTGCATGTGATCCCTCCCAGGGCTAAATTCTGGAGAGATCTCTATTTCCTCAAGGTTTTTATGGGCACAAATACAAACACTCTGTCCTGTCACTCTGTCACAGCCCATTATGTCAGGAAAGAGGAAACAGTTGAGCCCTTAAGTCTGTGTCACTGGCACACAGGGCACCATGTAGCATCATCTCAGATGTGGCTTGTCAACAACCACAGGGCTAATAACCATGTCAATGGCCCCGTGCCACTAATAACTTGACATCAGAGCTGGTCCAGATCTCCCCTTGCCAGGAATAGACTGAAGTCAGAACAGGAGCCTCCGATTTCCCAGGAGCCCCACCCCCATCCCCACCCCCTTCCTCAGAATGCTGACCACTCTCTCCAGCTGGAGTGCAGAAGTTACAGTCAGTGCTGGAGTTCCAACTGACTGCCTCGTCCTGTTCAATGAACCAGGGTCTCTTAGAGGAGACAAAGACCTTGACTGGACCAGGAATGTGATGCTGTGGCAAAGGGTCATGGCTCAGAGCCCACAATGCATCATGCTGACCTCCAATTCTCCTTGCCAGTGAATTTGCAAGACATCTCAGGGTCACAAGGATGTGTAATGCAGGCTTGTTCTACATAGCATGGGAACATGGCGGGGTGGGGGGATGGATGTCAAGATCAGCTGGAGCAGGCTCAGGGACAGGAGCCCCACCTCCCTCCTCCTCCTGGCTTTGTCAGCATTTCCCTAAGTGAGATGAGTCAAATGTTGATATTTTTACATATGCAAGACACTTGCAGTTTTCAACATGTGATGATGGAGAAACGCTGAAAGTAATTAATAGGTTTTATAGGACACCATAGGCAGAAGGGTTCGGAGACCTGTAGTCTTGAAAATCATCTGGAGTATACCTCCCTGATTCCTAGTCCCAGAAAGGCATATCTCTCATATTATGTCTGTGTACCGCAAGAAAAATTAGCCGACACAAGCTGGTTGCTCTCTTCAGACTCCAGGCCCATGATCCCCTAAATAAGTTGGGGCTGCACTGATTTTACCATTTTAGGGATGTTCTTTTATGGTTTTGGATAAGTGGCTTCTAGACTGTGAGAGTAAGAAGTGGAATGTCACATGCACCAGGTACTTGGTGTCATTGTCTAGTACCACCACCAATGTCAGTAAGCCATCAGGCACTTTCCTTCACTTTCAAACGTGGGTGTGACTCCAGATGCCTCATTAATATAGGGTCCTGAGAGGTCAAGGTTGGGATGCATGCTGAAAGTCACACAGTGTTCCTTTCTGTCATTACAAGGGCTTTTAAAGTACCACTCTGCTATGTGTGGGTGTGTACATGTGTACATGTACACATGTGCCTGTGGAGGCCAGAGATCAATGCTGGGTGTCTTCTTCCGTTGCTTTTCACCTTATGTTTAGAGATAGAGTGATCCTCCTGTTGCTGCCTCCCAATCCTGAAGTTACAGACATGTGTGGCCATAGGTAGCTTTTGTACATGGACTGTGGGGATTCAGAGCCAGGTTCTCATGCATACACAGCAGATGCTCTGACCTACTAAGCCATCTCTCTAGCTCCAAAGATGCGTTTTAAGAGTGTGGAGAGATGGCTCCCATGGTAAAATGTTTGTTGTGCAAGCATGAGGACCTGAGTTCAGAACTCCAGGCCCCATGTAAAAAGCTGGGCTCACTGGCAGGCATCTCCATCCTAGTGCTGTTGGGCAGGAAGAGGCACAGGGATCCTGGGGGCTTCCTGGGCAGCCAGTCTACCCAAATCAGCAAGCTCCAGGTTCAGTGAGAGACTTTGTCTTACAAACTATGTTGGACAGTAGTTGAGGGACACACACACACACACACACACACACACACACACACACACACACTCACTCACACACTCACTCACGCATCTTTTTAAAGCAAAGTCACATTATTTCTATATAGTTACTCTGGAGCCCTTGCCTCCTACTTTGCTTTCTCAAGCAGTTCTGGAAAGGGCTGAGATAAATGGGTTGTAAAATCAAGGGTGCCTCATTTTTAAAATCCTATGTTTTACCGAAAGTTTAGACTGTCCTATAAAACTTGTGGGCTGGGGACAATTGAAAATGACTTCTTCAAGGACTTTTTCATGTGGTCTCTCATGTTTCATGATTTTTCCCCTTTGACTCTGCATATATCTTTAGTTCTGTGTAGGACTCTGCATTCATTTTGTGTTAGCAAGCGACTTGCTGTATTGTGTCAGACCATATTCTGCTACTCTTTTCCTCTCAGGCTGTTGGATCATCCAACTTTCTACAAATGTACTTTCCAAAAATTTCCAGCAGGATTTTCCCCTGTTTAAACAGCAAGTGCAGCACCATGGGGGTCTGCTGCTTGGAATAAGGTGACAGTAAGGCCAGAAGCTACATCCTGCCTCTCCTCATTTCCCTCTGTGGTAGTTCTAGCAGGCAAGAGGCTGCACATGGGGGGTTTGAGGACAGTTTAATAATGAGGAGAATGCTTATGAAGGTCAGCTTAGGGTTTAGAGAAACCATAAATTTGAAAGAGAGAGAATCACTGATGTTGTTGTTCCTATGGGTCAGCTTTCTTGGGCATGGAGAGTAGGTGGTCAGGGAGAAGTTAGATTCCAACATAACCATTGGGTAAGTTTCTTCTCAAAGAGAGAGGTCTCTCACACTCTGTGACCTGCTCCTTGCCTGTCATCATCCTTGTCACCATCACAGGCGCATAGTGCTGATAAGAGGGTACCAATTTATCATTGTCTCAAAGGGCTGGGCAAGGCAGATGCAGCTGTTTCTTTCCAGCTGTGGTGAAATGATTTTATGTTGAATGGGAAACAAGCCCTGAGGACTCCCCAGTGCTGAGAAGACTTGAATCTTCACAGAGAGAAGCAGGTAGCAGGAAGCGATTACAGGAATTTCAGTGACTCTAGTAGCCACCCAACTTGGAGAACTAACAATGACTTTTAGGGAGCCTGCAAGCAGAATTATCAGTGTTCTTGAGCTTCTGTAGATACTGGACCCTCTCCTTATCTCTTTCACTTCCATAACAAATGGGGAATAGTGTTCCATTTGCATAACACCAACCATCCGTACTCAGTAGCTCCAAGTATTCTAGTTAAGCCTGACGGTCTTGTTTTTAGTTGGCTGACTTCAGTCATAAGTCAGATACTTCATGCTCTACATATGTCCACCATGGTCCTCTCCACTTCCTTGGATTCCCTGGAACAGAGTTACTCCTGGTGCCATTGGGAAATCCTGTACCACACAGGCACATCAGCCTCACCGTGGTCACTGGGCCACCAGGCCACTGGTCCTTCACCCGTTCTCTGGCTAGGGCTCCACCCTCAGTCAAGTATCAGGGTGAGGAAGTGTGTTTAACTCTTATGAAGAAATCGAAATGAGAAATTAAGAGAAAGATTACTAATTAGGGATAAACACTGAAACTGAGAAGTCTTACAGAGTTGGGAATTGGGCATTTATTTGGGACTCTATTCAAGGAGGGACAGAAACACCTGCAACCCAGGAAGCTGCCCAGAAGGGAGAGTAGTACATCAGGTACACAGAAAAGCTGATAATGAGCGGGGAGGTAGCTCAGCCTCCATCCTCCAGTCTCTTCCTCCCACAAAGCGTCACTGCACTTTGATTCTTAGCCATGGGTCCCATGGCACCCCTCCATGTGCCTCTGGAAGATGCAGTTCTGGGCACACAGTCAAGGTCTAGCTTCAGTGGGTTTCTAGAATCCTGAGACACTAAAGGTCCACAGCTGTGTTATTGCAGACTTAGTGGATTGCATTTTATCAACATGAAGCAGCATATCACACTGACAACAGTTCTTTGTTAACACTGGGGAGCCCCCAAAGCCCCAGGGGAATTCTGTCACCACCCAAGTCGTAAGACACTTTAGTGAGCAGGTCAGGATGCAGCCGAATGAAATGAAAGAAAAACATACAAAGAAGAAAGAAGGAGGGAGGAAGGGAAGAGAAAGGGGAGGAAAGGGAAGAGATAGGGAAGAAGGAAGAGAGGGAACGAGGAAGAGAAAGTGAAGGAGCACTTGGTGGCACATCCTCGGGTCTCCTCTACGGTCTCAATGCACCACTGCTGTAGTCCTTCTGGACTTTTCTCTCCATGCTCACTTGGCATCTATTAAATAAGCAGATAAATAACGGGCAATGAACACAATGTGATAATTTTCCTGTAAGAGAAGGGGGCGCCACACTGAGTAAGAGGAACACACCTCCAGGGTGAACTGTCTCTAGACCAACAACCTGGGAAGGACAGCATGTTCAGATCTTGGTTATTTCATTAGATTCTTAAAGTGCCTTTGAAACGAGAAGGGTACACTGGGGACAGGCAAGAACATGGCAGCCTTCAGCTGGGTTCCCCAGGGGGAGACATGATGGAAAGCTAAAGGGAAGGACTGGGCTGAGGCAGTGATGGTGACTCAACCCTTGAAGTCAAATTCAGAGAGAAAGTTGGAAGAATCTTAGCCACTGTCTAAGCAATGCCTCGGGTTGGTTTCCTGTCCTCGCATTTGGTGGAGTGAATAGATGTGGACTACAAAGTCTGTGTCAAATCTGGGATCCTCCATCTATCTCTCTGAGCTTCAGTCTCCTTTGTAAAATGTAAAGTATGGGTTCAACACCTGAGCGGTGACAAGAAAGTCCAACAAGATAGATATAGAGAGCTTGGCCCCTTCCAAAGGGCTGGACTCATGACCTCGTCCATGTGAGCATTTGACAAACCTCAGCTGGAATGGTCATGTCGGTCTTCCTGTTATCACCCAATTCTTGATCATGGTCATATGGGACCCCACAGACTTTCACTTTTGCTCACCTAATAACATTCCTGTTAGTACTTCTCAGTGGGTGCTTGAATATTTGTTAGTGTGTGTGTGTGTGTGTGTGTGTGTGTGTGTGTGTGTGTGTGTGTGTAGGGTAGTGTAAACTATCACTTTCACTTCTCATTGTAGTGATGGTACCTGACCAAAACAACTTAAGGAAGGGACAATTTATTTTGTCTCACAGGTTAAGTGTACAGTCCATGTATGATGAGGAAGCCATGGTGGCAAAAATAGAAACCAGAAGGCTGGTTCTTAGCTTGCTTTCTCCGTTTTAGTTTGGAGCAAGGATTCCCAGCCCATGGAATGATGTTACCCTCTGCTGCTAGGTGATTCTAGACCTAGGCTGATAATATTAATATCATACTTACCTTGAGGGATTTTATTTCCCTCCTAATGTCCCAGAGCCTTACTTTTGAATGCAGGCATGAATTCACTCCTGAAACTCAAGTGCCTTGTGCATGTTAGACATCGAAGATTCAGCAGTAAAAAGAACCACATATAGTTGAGATCTCTGCAGCGAGCACACAGCCTATGTGGATGCTGGCCCTGAACTTGGAAGATTCTGGCATGCTTGTCTTTGCATACCTTTGCCCTCTCCATTTCTGGAAAGGCCAGCTCCCTCATCTATATAGTGTTCTTTGAGGTGACAGTAGTCAACCATAGCCCCCATGGTTTCCAGTTTTAGGGTCTATGTGCAAGGCTGAAGCTTTTCTTTGCACCTTGCTGGCAAATAATCATCTCCTTGTTATTCTTGTCCTTGCCCTACTTCTCAAAAGACCTCCTCTTAAAAGTGAAGGGCGAGCTCCCCACTCCTACCTCTGGCAAGCTAGTGTTCAAGAGGGGTGGACTCCACAGTTTACACTTGTGTTGGCTGCTATATGCCTTTGAGTCTTGCTACTCTGCATTTCCCGATGCTGCTAGGAGTTCTGATTCCTAGCCCCAGGCTGTGCTTCACCATCCCATGGACCTTTGAGCAAAGGCTTCCCTCCATCCAGGAGAGAGATGCTCTTGAACTTCAAAGCATCTGGAAGACCATCAGATGAAGGATGGGAGCTGGAAGCAGGGTTCATGAGCAGCTGGCTTGAGCAGACAGACTAATGCTAAGGATTCATGGAAGAGAGAGAGAGAGAGAGAGAGAGAGAGAGAGAGAGAGAGAGAGAGACAGAGAGACAGAGAGACAGAGAGACAGAGAGACAGAGAGACAGAGAGACAGAGAGAGACAGAGAGAGACAGAGAGAGAGACAGAGAACCCTATGTCCTCATACTTCACTACAGCTTCCTGGATACTAAACTTAAGGATTGCATGCTCTAGAAGCTTTCTGTCATTGTCCATACAATTCATCAGCCAAAGCACCACAGACTTAAACACATAAATAGCACATTTGAACCTCCATCCTTACATGCCTGCCCACATACTCAGCCTAAAGCAATGTACATTTGGGAACTCTCTCTCTCTCTCTCTCTCTCTCTCTCTCTCTCTCTCTCTCTCTCTCTCTCTCTCTCTCTCTCTTTCTCTGTGTGTGTGTGTGTGTGTGTGTTTGTGTTGGTGGGTGGACAGTTAGAGCAGGTTTGACTCCAGTGAGCTCATTTGTGTGTGTGTGTGTGTGTGTGTGTGTGTGTGTGTGTGTGTTATGCGTGTGAGTGGGTATGTGCATTTAATTTCCCTATGTTGGAAGGAAAGATTTAATTACAGCTGGCTCACCTCCCCTTCCCTCCCTTCCGTCCTAATCCCCAGAAGGAAGTGGGTCCATGGTAGCCTGAAAGCTAACTGAAGGTTGGCTCAGCAGAAAGATGGTCTCATAAATACTAGTATGAAGGTAGCAAGATGGAGCAGCCTGCCAGAGCTCTCTCTCCCTGAGGGAAGTATCTGCTGCACCCTCCTTGAGCTACAGAAATAGCCCTGGGCATGGGCTGGATGCTACATTGGCTTTCTCCCCAAACCTTATAAGTAGGCAATCAGGATTTAACGACCCACAAAGTTCCAATTTTTTAGTTTATAAAAAATATATGCATATAATTTTTACTTCAGTTAGAGGCTCATCTTTAAAAAAAATAAAAATGATTCCATGACTCCCCCACCCCTTCACTTTCCAACGAGGAAAACCAGACTATTTATGCGGCATTTTAGGCTTTTTTTTCATATATAATTTTTCATATAAATGCACATTTTCCCCTTCTTTCGGGGCGGAAATTTAACTTTTGTGGAAATGTGATGTGTGTTTAAATTACCAATTTCATAGGCAATATGTCTGATAATTGCGTAGAGATACCGAGTTAACTTGTAGCAATGAGTTTACGTGACAAAGGGACATCAGTTTGTTTGCAGTAAGCAGAGGATAAGGGAGGCGGAAACTTTACTATTTGGGGAGGTGTGGGTTGGGGGGGCAGGTTGGGGAAGGGAGGCCATGAAATTGCTTTTTATAATTAAAAAGGGAATCTCAGATGTTTTATATCTTGAATATTTACAATAAAACCTTTAAGTGCTTGTCAAGAGGGTAATGTGTCATTAACTGGGGACTCTGCCGCACCTCTCCTCTCGGACATGACAGTGCCGTAGGATAAGAGAAGAGTAATTATAGTTCGGCCATGCTGCCAGGTGTGATAAATGACTAATCAGCAGGCGGGAACCGTGGCTCTCAAAGGAGGGCTATTACAGTGTTATCAGCTGCAGGCCTGGGTGTACGGGCCCTCGAACAGGGATGGGGACAGGACCTTGCTCCTTGGTCTCCTTGGCACTTGGCTCCTGAGCGAGCCTGCGCCGCTTCGCTTAGTTTTGTCACTGGTGGCTTTGTGTGGCTGCCATCAGTGGGGAAAGAAACACACAGGGGCTCCTGTAACATGCCTCCCGTTAATATTTATGTAACACGCTCGCCAGCATGGCTCAAGGTGGCTTTTCCTGTGGGTGGGGATGGCTTCGATGCCGTAAGAACCTGAGAGCAGCCCAAAGTCCATCGTGGAGCCAGCTGGCCTCTTGTGTTCCTCTCATGTCCGAGGGACACAGACATTTTTGAAGCTGTGGTAGACTGCTTCTCCCGTGGAAACAGCGAGGCACTGTTCTCTGAGCAAGCTGGCAGCTTGGGCCTGTCCCTATGAACATGGGGTGCCACTATGGTGCCCTCTAGACATCTGCCCTAAGAGTCTTTGGATTCTGCTTGTAACCGGAGCCCCACTTTGGATTTGATTTATTTACTCGTTATGATCAGGAAATATTTCCTAATAAATGGAGGATAAAGCAGGGGATGGGAATTCCTCTGGGTCCTTTCAGACAAGCTGTGCTACATCCGTCTCTCTGTGCCAGTCTCTTGTTTTTCCCTCCCAGCAAACCGAAAGGTGGTCCTGGAGTGGCGACCCCATTCAAAAAGAACTGTTAGAAAATAGACAGCAGGAACACCGACATCTGAATTTGGGGAGGTGCCCCCCCACGAAGGGGGGCATATTTTTTTAAGACGATGGGACAGCACTTTTTTTTTTTTACAAAAAGGCTTTTTTTTTTTTTTAATCAGTTGACATATTTTAACAGGGAGCCCTGACTGAAGTCACAAAAATTACAACTCCGGCATCTAGCTACTTATCTGACAAATGCAATGCCAATGCTCTTGCTCCTATCATTGAGATCAGATTTCAGAAAGAAAGAAAGAAAAAATAAAGAATGCCCTGAGTGAGGCGTTGCTTTGTGTGCAGATAACCTTGCAGGCGCGAACTCCCAAACCAGAATAAAAAGAACCCTCCATGAAATAATGGGCCGGGAAGCCCAATCGCGTCACACTGTAATAGGCAGTGGGGGGCAGAATCAAAAGGGGGAAAAACTCATTTCATCTCAGTTAATGGCAGGGAGACGCAGGCAGAGAAGGACTTTCACTGGTGCGACAAAGACCGGGGTTTCTCCGTGGTCATGCAACATTTGCGCTTATACTGGGACTCCTTTCAGAAGCCGCAAAGCCATTATTATAATGTGAAAACGATGGAAAGAAATCCTCCCTTCTGGACACTGGAAGGGCAGATGAGGTGCAGAGCCTTTTCTTTTCTTCCTTTTCTTTACCTCAGCCCCTCTCCTTTCCCTTTCTGTGCAATGTGCTCAGAAAGGTTCCCGGTGCGCCCCCCCCACCTCGGTAAAAAGGGTGAAGGATGCCAAGGCATCCTCCGCTGCGCCCTTAGATAAACAGCGTGTCTTGGCTGTGCACCTCCTTTTGTGACTTAGCTGGCGGGGAAGTAGCACAAATGCTTTCTGACCCCAGATCCACTTTGCTAGCATTATTTCTGTATCACAGGTTCTGCTGCAGGTGCCCAGTCCTTGCTCTGGGGGTTTAGAAGAGGAATCGGAGGTCCCTGGCTGCTCCTGCCTGTAGTGTGCCACTGTAGTAGAAGTGTGGGGACCCTTTCCAGTGAGCAGGGCACAGACTGGAAGGAGGAAAAGAGAGACTTCTGTTTGTATTTTGCTCCTTCTTTCTTTCTTTCTTTCTTTCTTTCTTTCTTTCTTTCTCTCTCTCTCTCTCTCTCTCTCTCTCTCTCTCTCTCTCTCTCTCTCTCTCTCTCTTCTTCTTCCTTCCTTCTTCCTTCCTTCCTGCATTTCTTTCCTCTTTTTCCTCAGCTGTGATAAAGAATGGCCTGTCCACTGTGCTGGTTGTTAAAAACTGAGTTCTTTGAAAAGTCCCAAGCTGAAAGTTGGGACTTGGTGACTAAAAATGTGCCTCCTTGTAACTGCAAGATAAATGTGACATCTAGTTCCACAGAAAGAAGGCAAGTGGAAGGAAAGGGGGGAGAAAGGTAAAGAGGAAGAGGAAAGGAGAAAGAAAAGATATCGTGCAGATTGGCTTGTCCTCACAGGGCTGATGGGGACAGAGAGATGGCATACACAGCCAGCATTTGATTCTCAGGCTTGGTTAAGTGTGAAGAGCACCAGTGACATTCTAGTCTTCAATAAATCACTATAAAAATGTTTATGGAGCCTGCAATTTATTGTCTTTCAGATGCAAATTGAAAGGGGGCACCATCGCAAGTGTAAAGGAGACGCACCCATGGTGGCCTGAAGGAATTAGAAAATGCCAGCCATAGATTGTGTGTGTGTGTGTGTGTGTGTGTGTGTGTGTGTGTGTGTGTGTGTGTGTGTGAGTATGGTATGACCTCAAATGGGACCATTTCAGAGAGAATTTGCATTTGTGTGCCTGTGACAGCTCCATTAATTTATTAAAGGATATTTCTGTGGCTGGAAGGGAGGTGGAGACCAGCACGGGGCTAAACCTTGGCTGCAAAGGGATGATATTTTCACTTCTCAGGAGTAAGAGAAAAGAGTGACAAAAAAGCCAGAGCTCGAAAGTTATTTTGGCAAAATGCAAATCCTTCTATGGGAGTCAGCTCAGACATAGATTTTTTTTTTCTTTACTGAGACTCATCTTCCTTCTATAGAATCTCCATTTAGAAACACTGAAGATGAAGTAACCTTGAAAACAGAAGTGAGCCAGGCTCCAGTGCAGTCCAACACTCCACAAAAGGTGGCTTTTGCTTTATGGACAGTATTTCTGCTGCGTCTTAGCAGCCAGGGGAAAGAGAACCATCATCTGTGGGGCACAGTTCTGTCCCCACCCAGGCTCACCTAGTTTGACTCAGATTTTTTTTATACTTGACCCCCAACTTTACCATGCGCAAAACTGTTTCCGTGTGTTGCAATGGGCATGTGCATTAGTGTTTACCATGCACAAAACTGTTTCCGTGTGTTGCAATGGGCATGTGCATTAGTGTTTACCCTAACTGTTTCCGTGTGTTGCAATGGGCATGTGCATTAGTGTTTACCCTAACTGTTTCCGTGTGTTGCAATGGGCATGTGCATTAGTGTTTACCCTAGAGCCAGGCCTGTAGGCAAGCAGCTTGAATCACTGGTCCTTCCCTCTCCCCACACTTTTTAGGACAAGCGACAGTATTAGATGACGAATGCGTAGAGACAGCTTGGGAAACACAGACTGAAGAAAGTGAAGTGAAGCCTAGAGCCTACAGAAACAGGCTACTGGGCAGTTCTCCCAACTGCCTCCCCTCTGACTTCCCACCTGCCTGTGACGGAAAACACCCCAACTCTGCACTCTTTATAGAACCATGGCTCGCAACATATTTCCCCAGCACATGTGCCATAAATGCTGCCGCCGAGCGGCATTCTCATTTGCTGTTGAAAGAGAGAGACTGCACACTTTACTTGTTTTCAAACATAAGCTTCTCTCTGCACCTTGGAGGGTGAAGCAAAGATCTGTTCTCCCTGGCAGCTTTTCCCTGAAATGCATGTCCCTGGCAAGCCCTGTCTGCTGATAGTGCCGTCAGAGCGGGCTGTCAGATTCCGAAGCATCCCACCATCTGCTTTAACAATCTAATGCTCTTCCATGTAGACATATGTTCAAGTGGCTTGCGAGCTTGTGGGGAGGGGCTCCTGCTTTCAGGGAGGAGGTGGAGAAGGGTACCTCTGCAGCAGGCCATCAAAACCAACGGAAAATGAAATTTTAAATGATTCTAAAACAAATGTTCCTAAAGCAGAACTTTCATAGATAAAATTATCTCTTGAAAAACCCATCCTGGTGTCAGCTTTGTGACTATGTATCTGCTATGTGCTTGTAGCTAATCAGAGAGATCGACAGTGTGGATTTTTATCCTCATCCTGGTGACAACAACTTACAGATTTTTTTTTAAAATCTGAATAACCATTATCTCCATATAGCATTGTGTTTCCAGATACCCTGGCATTTCAATTCTATATTTTTGTTTTTCTTTTAATTTAATTTAATTTTGGTTCTGGGGATGGAATCCAAGATCTCATGCATGGCAGGCGAGTCCACCCCCAACACACGCACATGCACGCATGTGCACACACACACACACACACAGAGCATAATTTTATGCTCTTTGAACTCTTTTAGTTTTTTTCTCCTTCTTAATTTTAACCTAAAGACGTGTGTATGCAGTGGTGCTTACTAATAAACTTGTTATGTTGGACATGCGGTTATTGCCCTCCCCTTTTCTCTTTCTTGTTCCCCTAGAAGATGATGCTCAGGCAGGCTTGAGGGAGGATAGCAACTATAAAGGCCAACTGAAAATGGGCTGGGGACCAAAATAGATTTTCTATGCAGATTTCATGCTCCCTTCCCGGGAATGTCTGAATGTTCTGCAGGCTAATGTTGAGCCTCCAAGATTCTTGAAGGAGAAAATTGCACAATAGGAGTAAAACAGGGGTTTTTCTTCCTCAGCTTGTACCCCAAACATGCTTGGAGTATGTGTTTACCCTCTTTGGTCCTACTGGCTAGCCTCTGCCTCTGGTCCTTTGGTTCTATGAGCTAGCCTCTGCCTCCTTCTTTAGAATCAGCATTATCAGTGAAAATTTCAGGATTTTTATTGTTGTTTGCTTGCTTGCTTTTATTTTTTTCATATTTCTGTCCTGGGGCCCAGAGCAGAGCCTGCTGTCTACACAGCTGGTGCTACACACACATTTGTGGAAAGAACTTGGTAATCTAAGTGTTTTATTTCTTTTGCATAAGGAACTAAGACAGAGAGAAAGAAAGAAGAATGCTTGAATATATCACTATTCTTTCTGAATTCACATCTGGTTCTTCCACCTGGTGATCTAATGTTAGACAAGTTCAGGGTTCTAGGCAAGCCTCAGTTTCTCAGTATGTACAATAGGTATGATAATGATAATAGTAGTCATACCCTGATGATTTTGGTAAATTGACTCTGAAGCAGGCAGCAACGTGGCCACCACAGTCCTCAGGAAGAATAAGTAAATAAGTTGCTATTTGCAACTTCCAGGGTGTGAATGAGTCTTGTTTGAGTGAATGACTGTTAGAACACATATGTCTGATTTTTAACCTCCCTGAAATGTGCGCATTTCTGGAAGTCATCCTTAGATGGGCAGGGTGATGCCAAGCTTTGTCCCTGTCTGTGCATTGTGAAAACATGCAAAGAGCCCGAAGAGTAAGTGTCAGCAGCTTCTAAGAAAGCCTCAGGGAGAATACCAGAGTCTTCAGCCTTCTAGGAGCTAAGTGGTCATTGGAAGAGAGTGACAGATAGATCTGGCGACCTGGAGCTTTTATTATGGAAAGTTTCATGGACTAGAAATTTTTGATTCTGGAAGTGTTAATCAAAACTAGGTTGCTTCACATATTTGTAGAATTCTTCTAGGAAAGACCACACCCCCATGGTTCCCAGTGGTGCAAAGAAAAAAAATTTAAAAATTAAATAAAATAAAACCATGCCTGCAGACACTTGGGCTTTGATGATTCAGAGTTACAGTTATTCTGGGGATAGAGGACTTTGAAGGTGGAGAAATTTTAGGAATGCCGTAATCACTTTTTCCACACTCCTCTTTTCACTTATATTTTTACTGTATGCATAAGAGCTATCTATAGCAAAACGCAAGCTCAGTCTGAAAGAGATCTTGAAATAAGTATAAACTACAAATTTGAAGTGATATAAAATCATCTTGCCTTGTCGTCGTGTCCCTCCCTCCCCCACCAGTCAGCAGTGCAGGGAATAATACTCAGAACCTTGCTGCATTGGGCAAGCATCCTACCACTGATCTACATCCCTGGCTATGTGGTTAATATAGACTGTCAATTTGACAGGTTCTAGAGTCACTTAGCAGACAAACTTCTGAGCATGTCCATGAGGGAGTAGCTAGACTAGGTTAACTGAAGTGTGGAGACCCCACCCTAAATATGAGTAGCATCATTTCATGGTCTGGGGCCCCAGGCTGCCCCAAATGGAGAAAGTGAGCTGAGTAGCAGGATTCATCTCTGTCTGCTTCCTGACTGTTGATGAAATGTGACCAGCCACTTTACACTGTGCTGATGTGGCCTCCCTGCTGTGTGGACAGTGCCCTTAAACTGTGAATGAAAATATTCCCCGCCCCCCACCTCTTCAAGCTGCTTCTTGGTAGGTATTTGCTCACAACAATGAGAAAGCAATGGGCTGGCCATTAGTTTTTAAGAGAGAATGTCATTATGAAACCCAGGCTAGCCTCTAATTTACCATCCTCCTGCCTCTGCCTCCTGAGTACTGAGGTTACAGGTGTGCTCCACCAATGCCATATACCATATTTTAGTTGGCAGCACTTTTCCTTCCTTTAGTGAATAATAAAGCAATTGCATCTGTAGTCTTGTGCCTCAGTAGACCTGAGTGTCTCATACCTCATCTGAAATTTTATCAGCCTTTTGGAGCAAGGAGCAAACCTTTCATATGGCTGACATAACTGTCCAGGGTTTCCTAGGCATGTCTCAGCAACTCATTGTCAACACCATACCCCACAAAGTTCCACTTCTGCCTGTGATAATCTCCATCTTCCTTCTCACTCTTTAGGTTCTGTCTGTGGTGGGCAGAATAATGGCTCCCAAAAATGTTCATGTCATAAGCCCAGATCCTGTGACTATCTTAAGTTACTTAGAAAATGAAATGAAGTTATAGGGGAGACTAAGGATGCTCATCAGTTAACCTTCAACTTGGGAATTTATTCTTGATGATCTAGTAGGTCCAGTTTTATCATCAGTTAACTACAATTTGGAACAGAGATGCTGAAGAATCATAGGGAGTTGCACAGGCAAAGGATTTGGCTGAACCTTATCAGCTTTGCAGATGGAAGAAGGGGCATGTGCTAAGAAAGGCCAGTAACTTCTAAAGACCAAAAAGGTCATTAAGCTGGGCAGTGGTGGCTCACGCCTTTAATCCCAGCTCCCAGGAGGCAGAGGCAGGCGGATCTCTGGGAGTTCGAAGTCACAAAGCAAATTCCAGGACAGCCTGGACTGTTACACAGAGAAACTCTGCCTCAAAAAACTAACCAACCAACCAACCAACCAACCAACCAACCAACTAACTACCTAACTAAGAAAGGAACCCTGCCTGAAAAACCAAATGAATGAATGAACAAATAAATAAATGAATAAATAAATAAAATTCTCCCCTATGCCTTCTGCAAGGAACCAGTGTCCCTGACACATGAATGTAAGGATATATTTGAACTTCTCACCTCCACAATTATAAAGAGTGCACTTGCTTTAAATATCTAAGTTTGAATTTATTTGTTACAGCAGCAATGGCTAACTAATACACTGGCAAAAAGCCACTCCTTTGGAATGCTTCTTTGTCTTCTACAGGCTCTCAGAGTACCATGTGCCTATTCCTCTTGCGACTGTCACTGTCTGTCATGCCACACATATGGTGTGTGGTAGGCCAGCTGAATGATTTCCTGTCTCTCTATTAGGTGTGGCCATGAACAGTGTATGGTTCACTCTGATTATTTCCAGGACCTACCACCACCCAAGGGCCCAAGAGCAGCTCAGAGAGTATTTGTTGAATGAATAAATGCATGAAAGAGTCAATGAATACATTAATTAATTAATCTGTAGGAGAAAGAAGGGCAAGCCACCATCAACTTTAATTAAGTGCATATCCCATGTCCAGGGCCAGTGAGGGAGCCTGGAATCTCAGAAACAAGATCTGCCTAGAGATAAGTTGGCAGCCTTGCTCTCTCTCCAAGACAAAGGATCTTCCACCCCCCACCCCATCCATGTTACCATGACCTGCCCTGCTACCCCCCAATCTCAGCAGGAGAGGCAGGCTGAATATTTCTTTAAGGGATGCTGTTGAGTTTCTTCCGGGGGAGCAAAGGATTTGTAGCAAAACCCAGCATGTAACTTGAGTGTTCTGTGTAGCCAGATATCGGTGCCAAGCTAAATTTGTGTGTGCAGCTTCTGTTTAAGGCAATTATATAGTGTATAATACCCAGTAGAGAAATTAAGTCCAAGTACATTTTGCCCACAGAGATTATCCTCTCAGTTGGATTTATTTTAAACAACTTTTGCCCCTTATACATTAAGACGCATGCAATAAATCACTTATGTAATAAACTGCAGTATATTACGTGGAAAAAAATGAGCCAGTGGTGTGTGTGGGGGTGGCTTCCAGTGGAGCCAGACCTCAGGCATGAAGAGGGAGAAGGGGAGGGGATGTGGAAGGAGGGGGCCGCTGCACCGGAGGAAGCTGGAGAGGGTACAAATGGAGGCTTCTCCACTGTGAACCTCATGATGCTGCTGGAGGGAGCTGGTTATGTAATAACTGCAGCAGTGGGGCTCCAGAGAAACTTTCCCAGCCCGTCCTCTCCAGAGCATCCTCCAGGCTAATGTTCATTACCAGGGGTTCAGAATTAGGCTGGAGATGAGAAACAGAGGTGTGAGCTTGTGTTTACCAGATCGTGGGTGACCTACACATCCAGACGGCAAAACGATTGATCTTTGTCGTGAACAGCATTGACGATAATCTGGCAGAGGAGGATGTAGGAAAACAGGGAATATTTTGCTTTATGAAAAGTAAGAAACATGTTCAGGATCAGCTCACCATGCTTCCAGAGTGTCTAGCACATACTATCATGCTGTTTGTTGTGTATCTGAAATTCCAATTTCATTAGGCGTCGTGTGCCAAATCCAACAACCTTCACCGGAGCAGACTCCAGTGATGAGAATAGTGTTGTAGGGAAATTATTGTTAGCTCAGATTTCAAGTGGATACTTACGTATTTACCTAATTTACTCTTCATAATTGCACTACAGGAAGGCACTATGACTATTCCCATTTCTCAAAGGTGTAAACTGAGGATTTTTAGCAATACAAAAATCCGCCTAAGCTCTCTCTGTCTGGAAGGGAAAAAGCCAGGGTTCATGCCAAGGCCCATCTGGCTCCCAAATGCTTCCTGGCAATCACCAAGTTATACAACCAATTCTAGATGCGAATCCGAGAAATAACTTCATGGTGAGACTTGCCAAGGGAGGCTGCTTGCCTCCTTCACGCAGGAACACATTGCAGCTCACAAATCTATGCCGCTTAGGAAAGAAAACCGATACTGCTCGAAAAATCGCTTACAAACTTCCCGGCAGAAAGCCTCCGATTCACCATAGCATACCTGCTGCGGGGCCCCAAAGCACATCCAGAACCTAGGACATTCCGGCTGAAGAACTTCCTTCCAGAGCCCTTGGAGGAGGAGAGCAGAAGAGCCTCTCCCATTTACATGTGTGTCTTTCTCTAACTTTGAGAGCCCAATAAAAATCAGAGTGCTTGGAGGCTGCTAAGCCGCTTGTAATTTATGATTTAGAGTCGCACAGTATAAAAATAGACAGTGAAACTGAAAGGCAATCAAAGTCTATTGTCACAGGGAACGGGACGTGATCTGACATCCGCTGAGAGCCGGCTCTGTGCTGGGAATGTAGTGTATATGGTTTCATTTTATCCCCTCATCACTCAGGTCTGGCCCCTGCCATTTATCTGTTCCCAAGTTACGAAGTACCCCCATGTGCTGCTGGCAGAAAACAGCCACTGTTTTATTCAATCCCACCATTTTGGGGGGCAAATCTTTTTGGATAGGGTATGCCTTGTCTCATCTCTCAATCTGTTGGCCATGGGTGGAGGTCACTGAGTGACTAGCAGGTGGGCTGACCCTACCGTTACTTTTCCTACTCCTCCAGTGTGTTTTGTGGAATGGCAGCGAGTGTCTCAGCGGGGCTCTGTCTGTGGCATCTCTAGCCGTGTGGGCTCCGAGAAGTTGGATCTTAGGGGACATGTACCGCATAGCTGACATGGCGAGGTCTTCTCTGACCTGACCTCGGCCATCACAGAAAGCCAGTTCCACTTGCCTTAAGAGGAGATACATGTGACCTTATTTTATTCTATTATTCATCCCAAGCACACTAGATTAAAGACAGGGGACATAGACTCTACCCCCCTGGTGGGAAGTATATTGATCAATATACCTGTAGCTGCATTTTGTAGCTATCTGAGTAGCTATGCTCTTTATCATCCCTCTCTCCATAACAGACAAGTCTAACAGACAAGGCTCTCGATTTTGTTTGATTTGTTTCCTGTGCTATCCCAGAATGTGTCCATTAACTTTTGCCTGCTGTTTCAGGAGCTGGGCATGGAGGAGTCAAGTTGCTCTTTTCAGGGAAGTCAGCAAGCAGCAAGACAAGGAGTACGGAGACAGGGTTGGAGACAAGGCATGTCCTTCAAAGTCGTGTCCCTAGTGTCAGGTCTAACCTCCTAGTCTCCATTCCTTCCCCATAGTGTTGTCAAAATATGGATCTATCAAAGGATTAAACCCATGTTTAGTCCAGAGCCCTTATGGTCCAGTCATTTTCCAAAAACTCAGCATTGTATTGGGACCACGCCTTCAATATAAGAGCCTTTTGGATAACACTTAATATCTCAATTATAACATAGCATTCCCTAAAACCACCTTTTGCAAACAGAAGTCTGAGACTTCAGGGCTCATTAACAAATCAATGAAAATGTTTGGCAATACAAAACCATAAACCAGTACCCTGGATTCTTCAAGAAGAATTCCCCGGGTAACAGAGAATCCATTCATGTCTGCCAGTCCAACTTCACTCTTTCTCATTTTCCATGGCCCAGGAGTGTAGGAACAGCACTGAAAAGCACATAGGGGCAGACAAAGCTGTGGTAAACGGCAGCCCTCCTTGGCACTCTCCCCACCTGATCTCCCCCTTCCACCAAGCTCTACGGGTTTCTATTATACCCACAAGGCAAAGGACACCCTGTGCCGGTGAGCATGGGTCAGCATTCTGATGGCTGCGGGCCCAAAGTCTGTGTGTTCCCCACCCCTCTTAAATATCCTTTTGAATCCCATACGTTAGGTTAGGTCCACCCCACTTGTGTTTACACTGCTGCAAAGCGAGGGCTGCTCAGATTCTGGAAGTTTCGAGGGAAGGTATTAAATGTGCTTGGAAACTACTTGAAAGTCCAGCTGTGTGTGCTTTAGTTTTATATTTAGCCCTAAATTAGAGGCTCCATATACCTCAAGTAATAAAAAGGCTCAGCAGGGACTCAGGTTTTCCTTATGTTGGCTAGGGCTGGGCACCAATGAGAGAATTTATTATTTATATTTTGGGGGGTTTAATTTCACAGCTTAATTCTGCCCTTTGTGATGTTAAGGGCAGCCCCTGGATTTCGGAAAGGAATTGCAGCATCACAAACACTTACATTTCATAAAAGTTAAGGAGAGACGGTGTGAAGAAACACACTGGCCTTCCTTTCCCCATCTGACCCCGGGCTCTGCAAGGCTCAGGGCCTGCCCCGCCTTCCCCCTCACTCACCTTGGCTTTGATTTAGTCTTCCACCTTGCTCTCTCTTTTCCCAAGCCATCTCCAGCGAAGGTTCCCAAAAGCTGATTTTGGACCAAAGTCCACAGCTCCTTGCTATTACCTGGGTAGAGCTGGAACACACCCTTCCTCAGACTCACTGCCTACACTTACAGGCCAAGTCACAGCAACCAGGAGCTGGCAGCCAAGGATGAAGGCAGATATCAGTGTCTTATGGCTTCCATGACATGTGGTTGTGAACTAGGTGACTCCACACAGCAGGCTGCATTCTCTCATCGTCTTAGAGGCAGTTGAAAGCGTTAGCCTGGCCATACTTTCTTGGAAAGTTCTGGGGCAAATTCCATTCTTATTTGCACAAGGCCCCTTTGGCATTTCCTGCCCACCCTTGATGATTCAGGCCTGAAACAGCACTCCAACCTCTGCCTCTGTCTGCACACATCTCTCTTCCCTTCCATCATTCCTATGTCTCTATGGGGTATTCTTATAAGGACACTAGTTATTGGAGTTAGGAACCAAAGCAATTTGGTATAATAACCTTATCTCACCTCAGTTGATTATATTATGAAGACCCCGTTTCCCAATGAGGTGACATTCTGAAGTTCTATCTAGGCAGATTGTGTGTGTGTGTGTGTGTGTGTGTGTGTGTGTGTGTGTGTGTGTGTGTGTGTGACTAAGAGAAAAGCAAACGCTTGACAAACCTGGGTAAGTTAAGAAGGTACTGTACACACAGAAGACACCCCTTCACTCTGTCCACCCCTTGGGCACTCCAGGGGCAGGGGACAGATCGACTTGTATTCTTTTTCATTGCTGTGTTATCTTGTGAGGTAGGCTCAGTCCTAGTTTGTGATAGTTAGTATTACTTGTCAAGTTGATGGGATGAGAACCAAGAATAACCTGAGGGATGGGCCTATGGGCATACCTGTGGGCGAGTACCCTGTGTTGAGATGGGAAGACTGCCTGCTGTAGGTGCCACCATTCTCTGATTGGGATCCTAGACTCTTGTACAGAGAGGAGAACTGAGTAGACACATGCATTTGTCATTCTCCTCCTCTCACTGGAGATGCCATGTGACTTCCCTAACATGGTGGGGTATGACCTGAAATTGTGAACCAAAGAAAGCCCCTCTCCCTTGAGTTGCTTTTGCCAGAGTTTCATCATAGCGACAGGAAAAAGGAACTAAGGCCTGGGTCCAGCTGGGTGGGGATGGAAGGAGCAGGGTACAGTGGGAAAGAGGGTTGAAACTGGATTTCACTCAAGCTGCATGAGGGCTGCCAGGGCGGACCTGGGCCAAGGGAGACTAGGCTGAGAGGTGGTTGTGATTAGTCAGGAGTGCTTCAGGCAGCAGGAATGAGATCTGCAAAGGGATTCGGGGTCTACTAAGGTGGCTCACCAGCACTTTTCCTTTCCTGGAGGCAATCTAGTACCAAGGAACACAGCAGGTGTTCAACTCCAGCTGCCCTTTCCTTCAGATCCCTTCATTCCTGCTCCACAGCATGTCCCTTCGCTTGTCAGTGCAGACTGAGCCATTCCATAAGCCCAGCTGAAGGCAGACATGGGAACATACCAGCAGCCCTCCATAAAACACTCTTCACACTGTCTCTTGTTTCAGACCCTCTCCTTTCTTGAATCCCAGGCTCAAATTCAGTGTGGGCTGTGTGCCTGAGGTGAACAGAGGGGACTGCCACTCCAGCTGCGGCCTAGAGAAAGGACTTTTTCCAACATCCTTGAAAGGGAGTGAGAGTGAGAAGCTCTAACTTCAAATAAAAGCCAGATGCCTTTCTTTGTAGGCTCTGATCTACAGTCAGGCTCTGCTGGGGCGAGGGGCATCAGCGTACCTCTCCACCAGAGAACAGCATCCCGGAAACACAGTGGTCTGTCTCCCTTCACTTCTGATAACTCTTTATCCGGAGTTTTCTCTGTGTTTTCTTTCTCTTTTTCAGTGATTGCTTCTGGAAGTGCAGCCCATCAACACATTTGAGGACCAAACATCCATGACAAGGGCCTTGCATGCCAATGTGTCTGCAAACCAGGACACTACTTACTATTCTGTACCCTATAAGGATTTGGCACTGTCACCCCAGTCACCAAGGGTTAAGTCTTGTACCAACACTCGAAGTCTTCCTTGAGCTGGGCTTGCCTCTCAGTGATGTATTAATGTACCCAGCAACTTGGAGAACCACTCTGAAGCCAGTTGGGAGCTTCTAGAAGCAAAGTGATTGCGGCTTCACTTGTTAAATTTGTTATCTCATTTGTTTGTTTATAGTCAAATTGCCTCTGACATAGGGAAGGCTGTTCATGCCCCCAACTCTTCTTTTTATTTGCCCCCCCCCTCTCTCGTGTTTGTAATAAGGTTTTCATTTTGTTTCTGGGTCTAGTAACTAACAAGATCACTAGAGGCACCCTCCCCAGAAATGATCAGAGGAGGCTCAACTCATTCCAAGATTCTTTGGTTTTGTTTTTCTTCCTCTTGTCCTTCTGTCAGCTGGCATGCGACATGCTTCTTGGGCAGTAACTTAGAGACTGACCATTCCTGAGAGCTGCTGGGGAGCAGAGCCATCTTCCAGTTTCCTCCTTTCCTCCCTTGAGCCGGACTTGGGTGTGTGAGCTGGCAGGGAGCAAGATCCTTCTCTGGGAAGGGATAGTGCTATTTAAGGAAGGGCCTGGGTTTTGTCAAGTTTGAAAGCTTTTCAACATCTTGCCGAGATGGGATCGTAGGAGGGGTGCTTACAACACATTGGGCTAGAGCATGCTGTGCCCAGCTTCTGATTTATATCAAAATATACTTTCCCGGGGAGTGTTCCGCCAGCAGCCAGGCACGGACACGTTATTAATGTTTTCCTGTTTTCTATTGTCCCTGAATGGAAAAACACTTTGGAGCCTTTAAATTTTCTCAAGATGTCTGTGTTTTCCCGTGTCGTCCCCTCAATTTTCCATGGTATGAAAATGTAAATGTGGCTGCGTTTGGTTCACACATCTCCAGTGGTTGCTGCAAACCTTTCTAAGATTTTTTTTTTCAGTTTTGGATAATGTTTTTACTAGAGACATCACCAGACTTGACAAAAACAACCCAATTCCTATTGCTGCTTGTGAAATATCCATCAAATTCCCATTTCTTTTCAGGTGATTTATAGCAGCCCTTCTTCAAGGTGGATATGGGATGCCTAGTTCTATGGATGGTCAGACCAGAGTGCAAAAGTAAAGCCCTTTCTCCAGAGTGCAGACATGGCGGGTGCTTGCAGCCCAGTTTTGTCAAGTCTGGACTCTTACTCCTTCCTGTCTCTTGCCTACTTTTGTCCAGTGTATATTTATCTACTTCTCTTGTCCAGGCACTTAGTGGATATCACCTGCTTCAGTGAGCATTCATTTAATGAATACTAATGGTTGAAGTATGGTTTTATTCCTCCCAGTCTAACATAATAATCCATTGCCATTTTGAAGTAGAGATTATCTTGGCCTGGTAGCCATAGCAACTAATTGAGATAAACAATACAGTGATACTTAGGTCTGTGGTAATAGTAGTGGAGTTTTGACACTGTAGTAGGAGGAGGGAGAGGAAAGTCATAGGACTGTTGCCTAGAATTCTAGCCATTATTTCCTCCTGGCCCTTCCTACTACAGATGATCATGGGAGATGCTAGAGGATCATGGAAGCTAAAGGTTAATTGAAAGTGGGATTCCGTGATCCAGCTTCCATGAAGTCATTATCCACAATGGAGTGAGACTTTGGGGGTGATGCAACTGTTTTTGGGTCACCCATGCTCCTGTAAATAAGTCCAATAAGGTTGTTTCGGCAAGTGGGACTTCAGTTGTATCTTTTCTTATGTCTATTGTCAGTGTCCAACCTGATGAGTAGACATTTGTTCATGTGTCCTCAGGAAAAATTCCCTTAACAAGTGTGGTTGCATCCAGACAGGTGCTGGAGAACAAACTGACAATGAATGGTCAATTGTGACTTACGAGGGGGCTGTTTACTGGCTGGTTTTGTGTATCAATTTGACACAAGCTGGAGTCATCAGAGAGGAAGGAGCCTCAGTTGAGGAAATGCCTCCATGAGATCCAGCTGTGAGGCATTTTCTCATTTAATGATCATTGAGAGAGGGCACAGCCCATGGTAGGTGGCGTCATCCCTGGGCAGGTGGTCCTAGGTTCTATAAGAAGGTGGGCTTGGCAACCCAGTAAGCAACTCCCAATCCATGGCCCATGCTTTAGCTTCTGCTTCCAGGACCCTGCCCTGTTTGAGTTCCTGTCCTGACTTCCTTCAGTGGCGAACAGCAATGCTGAGGTGTAAACAGAATAAACTCTTTCCTCCCCAACTTGCTTTTTGGCCCTCATCATTTCAGCAATAGAAACCCTATCTAAGACAGGCTGCTTTCTTCCTGAATCTCTGTCCCTTAAATATGGGGATCACAGAGTTTACTGGCACATCTGTTTATTAGTCCATGGCTTGCTATTTGATTGTTGAATTCTCACTGTGTTCTAGGTACAGTCCTAGGAGCTAGAGGGTGAACAGCAGACAGAGCATGTGATGCTCCAATTCCACAAGGCCTTTTGGTCTTGGGAAGACTCTGGAATCAGAGGAATTGAGCAACAAAGTATTTCTCCGGTCATGTGACTTTCCTCTAGCCATTTGCCTTATCTTGTTTTGTAGATTAGTAACAATCTTCACCTTCTCAGTTGTCACAGAGCCGAGAACCAGAGGGTGTACCATGTGGGAGATGCCCATTTCTCTCCCTTACAATGAGCAGTTGCCTTCTGCAAGTGAATGGCTACTTCCAGGAGGACAGCTGGCTCTTCCCAGAGCTACTCATGATGAGTTCAGATACTCACATCTGTAGCCCCAGTTGGAAACACTGTTTGGTATCTGCCCCCCTCCCCATGTGTTTCTCAATTTCACACTGTCTTTTTCATCTTCTGATGAAGCTATTAATTGCTTCTCAAAGGCCCTGCATGTTTTGGAAGAAAGGTTTTTCTGGATAGTTTGGAGGTTTCTGAAATCCCTCTCTCCATATCAATGGAAACTACAGTTAGTTCAGCTCTCCTCTCACAGGGAAACAGAGAGGTGCTGTCACAGCTGGGGGCTGTCTTGCTGGCAGCCATCTGCCCACCTTCTATTCACTGGTGAGCAAAAACTCGCGTAGTTCATTTTATCCTGTTCTCTTTCTCCCCCCCTCCACCTCCTGTTATTCATAGATGATGAATGTTACCTCCCACTATTTAAGGAACTTTTGGGTCAAGAACACAGTTTTCAGGAATATCCCTAATCTTTGTCTCTTCAATTTTATTTGTTCCAAAATTGGCTCACCCACCTTTGATTTTGATGTATCTGCTGTGCTCCATCTTCATACGAGCTCAGTGGATGCTCATTTCCTACAGTTTTGTAGTTACAATTTACTTGTTTCTTTGTTACCATGACATTCTGCCCCACTGTTTCTGTTTCAAGGCTTAAACCATACCCTTATAGAGCAATAGGTCCAGCCCTTTCCCTTGGAGGTTTAGGGGGAAAGCAAAGCAGCTATGTTTAGTCTCTTGAAAGTTGACACAGTAGGCTGTATATTTCTTAAAAACACAAGGAGTTTGGATCCCTTGGATAATATTACCACCATAGCTTAATCAGGAAAAATAAGGTATACACTGACATTAGCCACAGGCTGCGTAGATACATGTTTCTGTGTTATCTCACTGGTTAGTTATCTGACCATTCCATACCAGGGTCTACAGACACTGGAGAGAGCCTAACATATGTTAGTTAGCTGTTTCATTAAAGGGCCATAAGGTAAATACTTCAGATTTTATGGTCCTCTATTGAAGTTGTAGTTGTTGGAACTAATCAAGCTGTGTTCTAATGAAACTACTTATGGAAAACCATTTTGTATGTCATAAAATTAAAATCTTAGTTTGCTTGTTTTGATAAAAATTATTGTTTTGGTAAAATGAAAGCCATTAAAGCCATTAAACCCTTTGCCATTGCAAGTTTCTGTGTAAATGTACCCACCTTTCCATGTTTGCATACTAAACCCATGTACTATACAAAGACAAACTAGAGGGCTGGATTTAGTCTATAGGCCCTGATTTGTTTGACATCTATCCCTTAGGGTTAATATGCAGCAAAAGAGTAATACTACATGCAAAAACGAAAAACAGGTAAAATAAAGTGCATACTTTGAAAGCCTTGATATTCAGTAAGTTAATATTTTTATACTAAAGGTATGTCTGAGTTTCCTGGTAGTCAAAACAAAAATAAAAAGGGAAACAAATTCTGTAGAAGTGAGAATTGTCATGACTTCCAAGACTGTTCCAGGTTAAATATGATGATGACATTTCATGGTCTATGGTGATGTCCCCACTGATTCTATCCCCATGAATGCTAGTTGCAAAATATTTGTTCTATCACATAAAATTAGCAGGCAATTGTTTTCTGGTCATTATAATGGTGTATATTATATCTGACAGTCATTAATTAAATACTAGCCATCCTCCGCAACCCAAGCCAAATAGTGCTCCATAAACATTGTGATCTGTCAGCAATCGATGTGATTTGTGTAATTTGTGAGCAATCAGATACTTCATCCAAAAGGGGACTATTGACTGCAGTGCCTATCTTGGGAGAAATTGCCACTTGGTCTGTGTCTACTCAGACCCCAAGAGGAGCAGAGATTTGACAATGGTCTGATTAATTGAATCAGTGGTTTGGGGGAGTAGGCTGTCTCTATTGATCCAATTAAATAGATAATTGTCAGAATTGAGGTCATGTCTATCAAAGCCATAGAGATTGTTTCAAATGTATAATGATCAAAGTGAGGCTTCCCTTCCTCATGAAACCAAGCAGAAATGCCCCAAGTCCCAGGCACCTTAAACCAAGGTCTCCCCTCTCCCTCTCAGTGTATGGTTTTGTGCTAAATCTAGTGCTTCAGCTTTTGGTTCTCCACAGATGCAAATGAAAATACGAGTAGTAGAACTACCAAAGACTGGAATGCCACTTGATGGAAATGGCCCCATGGTAAGATCACTTGCTCTTATAGAGGACCTGAATTAATTCCCAGCTCTCACATCAGAAGGGGCCTTACAGCCAACTGTAACCCCAGCTCCAGGAGATCCAACACCCTCTTCTGGCCTCCACGGGCACTTAAACTCACATGCATAAATCCACAGTCAGATATACACATAGTTAAAAAATAAAAATAAAATAAAAAGCTGGGACCAGCATAAAACAAGTGTCCATTTTTAGGAGACAAAACAAAAGCAGAGGCATTGGTGCCCTCCACATTTGTAAAACCATTCCTATGTGTCTTGAATAAGTAAGAAAACTCAGATTCCAAGCTCTTTTGGTGCTCCATGAAGGACAGATCTCTAGCCCCTGGATAGTGGGAAAATGGAAAGGAAAAAGGTTTGATTTCTGTATCATATTTAAAACCCACTTCCACCTCAACCTCACTCAGGATTTCAGGCTGGTTAAGCATCTCTGAACTCAGTCTTCTCCTCCGTCTCATTCATGTGCCAGTAGGTAATAGTTAGTGCTCAAGCACACAACACACAGGATCCGGGAACCTTCTACTCTGGACTGCTCCACTAACTCCCTCAAGCATGCTTCATGTGCTAGGTGGTGCTAGCTCCCACCTGTGTTCCCTCACTGAGCTGCAACTCCCTTGACAGGTCATGAGCATCTACTACCCGTCAGCTCAGTCTCTGGGGACAGTGCTCTGCAGTAGCCTGATGGTGAAGGAAGAAAAGATAGACAAGAAAGTTTGAGATTAGCATAGCATCAGCCAGGGAAAGAAGAGCAGCACCTGGCCCAGGACTGGGCAGACAGGGCAGAGAAGGCTGTCCGAGCAATGAGGAAGATATCTTGAGACGTGGCTTTTGAAGTGCCCTTGCAGTTGTGTGTGTAGTATCCTGTCTTAACCAATGAGTGTGAATCCAGGTTCTGCCACAGCCTGGCTGTGTCTCCATGAGCCACCTCTGCATGCCTCAGTTTTTTTTTCATCTTTAAAGTAAGGGTCATGGTAAACCTCTACCCCATGGTAGTTAAAGTGATCATTCGCACTAATTATAAGTATATTCACCAGTGTAAAAGACAGTACAGAAGAAGGGCCAGTCAGTGTTGGTAGCGGTTCTAATTATGTTTATTATGTGTCGTTGTTGGACTTTGCTGGGTGGGAGAGGGAGATAGACAAGGGACATCCTAGGCCAATAGGTATAAAATAGGACAGTGATGCAACAGGTAAGAAAGGAGTGAATTAAATCCTGTGTGCAGTACAGCGCTCTATGCAGGTATGAGAGAAAGGCTCTGCTTCAAGCGCTTCCCATACACAAAGGGAGCCCTCCTGTGTGTCCATCATGATGAAATGTCACCAGGCATAAGTGTCCACTTCGGAACTGCAGTGCTTAGTTTTGCTACAAAAGTAGAAAAAGGCGAAGACACACTTTATAAAATGAAGGGCTGTGTTAATGAGCTTAGCTTGGCAGGGCTCGAAGGGGATTCTTGACACTGAATCGTGGATAACTAAATAGGTCACCCCAAGTTACGAAGGGTGAATAGAAGGTGGGGGAGTGGAAGCTGCAGAAGGCCTTTTGCAGGGAGGGCAGCTGATGAGTACACTGTCATTCAGAGCCTCATCTGAAGAGCTGGCCCAGCGCTTTGTGAGTTTGAGGCCCTTATTATGAACCAGTTGAATGAGTGAGTGAGTGAGTGAATGAGTGGGTGATATGCCTTTAAAGACAGTGCAGAGCTAACTTCAGTTCTCTGCAACCTGAGCTTTTCTGATGTTTTGCTTGGCTTGTCTGACATTCTTGGAATAACTGAGTTCCAACAGATGACAGGCACAGGGCCCCTGCTCTGCTCTGGAGAGATTCACTATATTCTGAGGATCTCCACCACTTTTGTTCCTAGTTCATTCTTCAGAATAGCGCTTTAACTGCTTAAAAGAAAACACACAAGTTCACAAAGAATGCTAGTTGTATCATAATTTGGTCATCAACATTTGAAAACCTGTGAACGTAGGTTTCAGTCCTGAGACCTATAAAGTGGAAGGAAAGAACAAGCTCCAGCAAGTTGTCTGATCTCCACAAGTGTGCTGTCACACACACACACACACACACACACACACACACACACACACACACACACACACACACACACACGGGGGGGGGGTGTCAGTGGTAAATCTATTATTATCAAAGAAATAGGTAACAATGATATTGTGAGACTACCATTCCTAAGAGGAAACTATCCATGATTTCATGATGACAAGTTCTCTGTCTTACTTAGCATTAGTTGTCAACTTGACTCAGCATAATATCACTTGAAGAAAACAAAGGAGTCTCACTTCAGTAAGTGATTTTATCTAGTTGACTGTGGGCATGTCTATGAGGGACTGTCTAGATTGTTAATTGATATAGTAGGAACCAGCCAACTGTGGGCAGCACTATTCACTGGGCAGATGGTTCTGGACTATACAAAGGAATTAACTGGGCAAGAGCCTAAGTGAGCCAGAAAGTGAGCTAGCAAACACCATACCTCCATGGTTTCTGTATCAAGCTCTGGCTTGAGCCCTGCCCTGACTCCTGCAATGATAGATGGCTAACTGGAAGTGTAAGCCAAATCAATCCTTTCCTCCCCTAAGCTGCTTTTGGTCAGTGTGTGTTCCACAGCAACACACATGAAAGGAGTGCCCTCTCAGATGCCTGTAATGTTTTGTCAGCTTGTGTCCTCACCAAGGGAAAGGCAAATTTTAATTTAGAGGGACAGTAGAGAAGAAGCATCTAGCATCTTGGCTGACTGAGATACCCAGAGTCCCACAGATGCTCAGGTGAGGGACCTGCTTGAGGTTGTATTGACCCCATCATGATAAAATGGCCAGAAAAACTGACACTAGTTATAAGAAGGCTGATTTTTTTTGATACCAGATCACCTGGGTCTAACCCTAGCACCCGCATTCCTCATGCTCCGAGGGTGATGGCCCAGGTAGATAGATCCCTCTGCATCCCCAGTAAACTGGACAAATGACAGCAATTATGACCACCCTACTTTGAGGATGACTATGAGAGTGGCAGGCAAGGGAAAGAGAAGGCTAGACTGGCAGGCATTCTCCCAGCAGAGGGAAGCCCCAAAGCAGAGGCCAGGGAATACGGAACCATTATTTTTGTTGGCGAATGGAAGGTGAAAGGTGGCGTTCTCAGGGCTGGGGACAGAGCTGTCAGCCAGGATCAACTTGAGGTGCACTTGAGTGACAAGTGTGAAGAACATGGCAGGTGGGAAAGCTAATGCTGCGTCTGTGGGGGCAGATGTAGGGGCAGAAGGCCCTCAATCTCCTACAGCACGCACGTCAAGTCTCTGTCATGACTGAGACCTTTGACTTCCCAGTTACTTCCTGTCATGCCCCAGTCGTGAGTAGACGAAGCTGTCCCCTTTAAGTTTGCTCCCTGCGCCCTCTTACCGCCTGCTCTCTGAGGAGCTGAGCCCCATTATATTCCGTAAGCATCTGTTTCCATGAGCTCTCATTCTCTCTCCAATAATACCACAGCAGGACAAAGAGGAGTGGGGAAGGGGGCAGACATGCAGGATATCCGTCCCAGTTTTAATTACAAGTGTTCGTGGCAGTGGCATTCATGTAATTGGGGGGGTGATTTATGCCAAATAATAAGCCCTAATGTAGGGGGTTGGAACCCAACAAGGAGGGGAGGCCACAAGAGGCAGCAGTTCCCAATCAGCCTAGATCTGGGATAACACATGTCAGTCGCTTTTCTCAGAAGCATCCCAGGGTGCTGGAACAGGCCACCATAGGACTAGCTTCGGTGTTTACCAACTCTGCATGTGACATCTCTTCTTGGAGCATCAGTTTACTTATCCAACAAATGCATCTGATGTCAGAGTGGATGATGGGCTTTGGAGAAGAGGATTAAATGAGTGTCTGGAAAGCATTTAGCCTGGGACTAGGTATCCAGCAAGCACACAGTGCTGCTGGCTTATTGAAAACTAATAATAAAACCTAGGGAACCCACAATCACTATCACTGGCACTGTCCCGTACAACTCTTATTCCATTTAAAGCAGGGAGAATGTGGCCCCAGGGCTTTGTCATTAGATATATGCACACACTTGACCTAGTAGAGAGCTTGAAAGCAATAGATGGCAACACAGTCCATCTTCCTGAAGTCTCTGGAGCAGTGCAATGCAAGAATTACCGCTCTCTCTTTGCATTTATGCATTGCATTTCTTTGTTGAATTCTGAATGTTTTATAGACCCCGATCAGCATCTAGCATCCTTGCCATTGACACCGTGGGACAGATGAAAGATGGGCACATCTTCCTGGAGTTGTTTACTCAATGGAGCCTTGGTGTAAAGCAGCCAGAGGGAGAGGCAAGGCAAAGAGCATCTCACAGTGCTCAACTGCACGAAGGGTGGGTGATGGGGGGGATCATGGCACTTGTGGCAGGGCCTTCTGTGCTATCTAAACAAGTAGGGGCCACTTGGCACAGATCCTTAACATATTTAAAAAAAAAGACTGGGATTATGATCACGCTACCCCAGATGCACCTCAGAAGCATCATACCAAATGAAAGAAGATAGATAGAAAGCAACACATCTTGAATTGTGTCAACCCCTTGGAGGAAATGGGTGGAAGAGACAAATCCATTAAAAGAGAAAGAATGGCCAACAAGATGGCTCAAGTAGGCACTTGACTCAAGTCTGATTGATTGCCTGAGTTTAGTCGCTAGAATCTACATGATAGAATGAGAGAACTGACTTAAAGAAGTTGTTCTCTGACCTCTGCCCGTACACTGGAACACAGAAATACCCATAAAAGCAAACTAACAGAAAGAACGTCAGTGGTTGCCAGCCAGGCAAAGTGGGAAGGAAGGCCAGGGGATATTAAAACCAACCTAATGAGATGGCTTTTTGTTTGTTTGTTTTTGGTGTGACAAACATTCTCAAAATAGATTGTGATGGCTGTGCAACCTTGTAGATATTCTAAAAGCTACCAAATTGTGTACTTTAAGAGAATGAATTTTAAGTTTTTAATTGTGTGTGTATGGGGTGGTTAGAGGACAACTTTCAGGAGTCCATTCTCTTCTTCCATGGTGGGTTCCTGGGACTGAACTAAGCTACAAGTGAATGCTGTTCACCGAACTGTCCCATCAGCCAAAGGATGACTTTTAAATATAAACTGTCTTCCTTCCTTCCTCCCTTCCTCCCTCCTTCCTTCCCTTCCTTCTTTCCTTCCTTCCCTTTTTTAAAGAAGATGTGTGAGGGTGAGGCTTCAAGTAAAAACACTCTTAATTAGAAAGAATGCCCCAAACTGAGACCCTCATCAGAAACCTAAGGTTGCTTGTTCAGGAAGGAGTTGAATGTACATGGATATGCTCACATGTGTATTTGGACACACCGGGGTTGGTAGGGATGTTCATTGGTTGCTGTTTGTTTGTTTATTGACAGGGCCTCACTCAAATCCAAGACTGGTTTTGAACCCACCATCTTCCCATCTCATCTTAAGATTACAGGTGTGAACCACCGTATCTGATGACTGCTAAGTGCTTGACAGCCAGCTGGTTGCTCAAGCCCTCCCTTCTCCATGGAGAAGACTCTTAGTATAGCCGTGGAGCTACAGTGGCTGCCCCTATGGAAAACCCTTGGAGACAGGGCAGGGTGATGGCCCTGGCATACTTTGTGGTCCTAACCAATACGCTTCCTACATTTTAAAGGGAAATGTAACTTAGCCTTGTCTAGCCTTGAGTCCTCATGAAGGAAATGCCACTGGAAATAAATAGAAGGGCACCAAAGCAGGAGAGCAGGGGCAGACACAGTGGGGTGGATTCCCCACTTCTCCTCTCCAGAGAACAGTGATGCTCTGGGGAGATGGGAGTGACACTCTCTGGAACTTTGGAAGGCAATGCTCCTGGCTCCGGGACAGAGGGATTCCCTGTCTAGACACTGTTGCAGCTCAGTGAATGCTGTCCTCTGAGAAGTCTGGTATCAAGACAGTGTCTTTAGGCATTGTGCTGCATGGTGGCCCCTGAAAAGATAAGCTCTTCTGGAAGCCAGCCAAAGCATTAGAAACAGGTCCTGTTTCCACCACTAGAAGTCCCACAGGTAGATCAAGCTACACAACTCTCACACATATGTAGAGGGCCTAGGTCAGTCACCATGCAGTCTCCCTAGCTTTTGGTTCAGAGTCTGTGAGCTTCTATGATCCCAAGTTAGTTGTTTCTGTGGGTTCCCTTGTGATGACCTTGACCCTCCCAGCTTGAACAAATCATCCAGGAACCTATTCCTCATACTGGGGTCGGGGAGCATAGTCCTACCCCAACTTGGTATGCCATGCTTTGTTCATACCCATGGGAGGTTTACTCCTTTCTGAACAGAAGCAGAGGAGTAGATGGGTGTAGTGGAGCATGAGGTGGGGAAAGGAAATGGGAGGAGAAGGGGGGTGGAACTTGTTGGGATATAAAATAAGTTAATAAATTTAATTAAAAATAAAAACAAAAAAGATAGGCTCTCATAGAATCTGGACTATAAGAAAGGGGTCTTAACAATAGATTATACAGGTAGATCCCAAAACTAGTGGCATGCAACATTTTGTGTGTGTGTGTGTGTGTGTGTGTGTGTGTGTGTTTATCCATGTGTGTCTTCATGTGGCAGTCAGAGGACAACCATGAATGTCATCCTTAAGAATATCATCTACCTCCTTTGAGACAGAGTGTCATTGGCCTGAAACTTCAATTAGACTAGTGCTAACCAGGGAGCCCCAAGGATGTTCCTGTCTCTTTTCCTGCACCTGGACTACAGGTGCACACTGTACCTGGCATTTTTAGTTGAGCCCTAAGAATGAAATTCATGTCCTTAGGCTTTCAAGGCACATGTTTTCCTGACTGAACCTTCTCGTAAGCCACGAGGGCATGCGCCTTTATAAGAGACAAAGGCAGAGGTAGAAAAGAGGAGGTCAGAGGCTCCATGAAAACAAGGCAGAGCTTGGAGGGCCAATTAAAGTCAAAGGGCACTGGAGTGGCAGCTACAACCACAAGCAGTGAGAGAGACAGTTGGCAGACTTTCCCTTGGTGTCTTCAGAAGGAACCTACTTTACTAAGAGCATGTCTTTAGCCTATTGGTCTCCAGGGTGCTGGGACAATACAGTACAATTGCTTTACGCCAACAAGAATACTAGGAAGCTAATGTTTTGATGAATTTGAACATAGTAGTCTTTCTGATGACCCCGGAACCTCACATCCAACCTCTTGCACCTTTCATGGTGACAAACTGATCACCTCCTTCCTTGAATTTTTTTTCACTCCTGTAAGTTTAATTTAATGATCCAAGCCTTTAATCTGCCTTCATATCCCTTCTCTCTTTTTCAGTCATCCTGCTCTTTGTCACCCCTGCCTACCATGGCCTGACTGACTTGTTTTCCTTCCAGCGTTTTTCCTGGTTATCCTTCGGATCTCAGCCCAGCATCATGATGTCTGAGCTGCTAACCACTCAGGGCCCCAGCTTCTTCTGGTCAGAGCTATTTTCTTTTTTCCAAAGTCTCTCGGAACCACACCCCTCTCTTTCAGATCGCCATTCTGTACATCTATTCACATGATCCTTGACGAATATCCCCCTTCTGCTCTCAATAAGTCCTTTCCATTGGACAGAGCTATACCCACTGAAAGATAGGTCATGCATGGTAGCATCTCAATAAACACTCACGAACACTGAGTGAATAAAAAAGGTATGTGTAGTAGACATGGTGGGAACAGTATTTGGAAGACACTGTGACATCTACATAAAATGAAAACCCTCCATCGTTATTTAACTTCATTATTTACGTTGAATGACAGGAAGCCAAGTCATTCTCTGCCCCCTGACCTGAGCCTCACAGCCTCATATCATGCATACACTGTCTATCCATCATTAATGTAGTTCATCCCTAAATAGTAAGAGATAGCCTTTACCCATGAGCCCAAGGGAGGAGCATTGCCCTCCCATCCCCCACACTCTGGGGAGAATCCAGTTCTCATCTCAGCTTCTCATATGGACCTATGATCTGAATTATGCAAATCTCTTCCTTTTGAGCCACATATACCTGGTGCTAGACCCAAGGTGGATCTTCAGAAATAACGCACTTTGACAATATTTAGCTCCTTGATGCTTCCTTGGGTGGAGTGATGACTCATGCTTCAAAGGGGGAGAAGCAGCATTTCTCAGAATGGTTTCTGTGGTTGCCTTGAGACTTCTGAAGACCCCCGAAAGCGAAGCAGAAAAAGCACCCATTCTAGGGCTGGGAGGAGATAGCATCTTCATAGGTTTAATATGACTTTGCTCTTGTTTTCCTTTGAGCCCCTTGTATTTGGTGAGGTGATTAGTAAATAGAACATGCCCCTATAGGTGAACAGATCTATTGACAGTCTCTTTAGACATGTCTGAACTATGGCCATATCCAGTCCACAGTCATATAAAGCAGAATCTTAAACACTTGTTCAAGTTGAAGACTGCTAAAGACTGATGGGAATATACAGGTTGCAAGCTGCAAACCTATCCCCCCCTCTTGTCTCTCTATTTTCTTCCCTCCCTTTTCAGCTCACCAAAAATTTTATGTTTTAATCAACTTAGTATTTTTAAAAATAATATGCTGTGTTATGTATTTCTTTCAGCATTACTCACACATTCATAAAACCAGTCTTTCTGGGTGGGAGATGTAGCTCATTAGGTAGAATGCCTATCTAGCCTATCCTGGTCCAGCTTCTGTACCATGTAAAACATGGTACATGCCTATAATCCAAGCACTTAGGAAGTATAGAAAGCAGGGATCAGAAGTTCAGGCTCATACTTGACTACACAGCAAGTTTGAAGTCATCCTGGGCTACAAGACACCCTGTCTCAAAAAAAAGACACTTATGATTTTAATGAAAACTTGCTTTTTCTTTAAGCTTTAGGCATTGATACACTTAATTATGCCTTTCAACAAGATTTTGCATATTTAATACTTACTTTTGGAGCTTCTAGGTATCTCAATTATTAATTCCACTGCAGATTTATTAGTCTTCTGACTCTCTCTTTAGTGGAAAGGTTGTAGATTCATCAAACATTGTTTGCTGTCTTCAGATTTCAACAGTGCTTTAAATCAAATCAAAACCCCAAAAAGAAGTCTAAGTACACAGAAGCATCTTCATGAGGGAGAAGGGCCAAGTACCTTAAAACTCCTCCATGACCCTGACAGAGGGTCAGCAATGGCTGTGAACCAGGATAACCAGGGCATGGTGTCTGACAACCACTGACCAGAGAGCAGCATCTGTCCCAAAGACACTATTTATAAAAGTAAATGCTTACAAATGGTGCATAGTGCTAACCAGAACTTTATGAATAAGTAATGAGGTCTAATTTTCTGTTATTATAACCATTGTTTAAAAATGCATGACTGCCAGGGCATGGTAATGATTCCATATTACTTAGGAAAACTCCTATGATTCTGTCCTTTTTATTTTTTTGTAATAATTATTTTATGACTTCTTCAATGAGGTTTTTCCTCTGCCAGTGTCTAGGGTAGATCTCCAGAAAGACAACATGACAAATGTCATCACTGTGTTTTCAAAGGAGCTGTCACATGGCTGAGAGTGGGAAGTGCGCTGAGATCCTGGGTAGTGTGCTGCAGGCAGCCATTAAACCAGTGCGGAGAAGAGCTAGTGCCTCCTCTTCTTTTAGGTTTGGTTTATTCAAAGCCTAGATAGACATCATACCATGGTTCAACCTGTGGATGGCTCAGGTGGTTCACTAAGGAGGTCTTTAGGCTTAGATTCACTCATGCTTGCACACATGTATGTTAGGGGAGTTACACCTTCATGTGTATACACATACCCATATAGGGCAGAGGTCAACTTCAGCTGTCATCCTCAGATGCTATTCACCTTGTACTTTGAGGCAAGGACTGACTTTCAACTCACCAAATAAGGTAGAATGGCTGATCCCAACAAGTCCCAGGGACCTGGCTGTCTCCATTTCCTTGGTGCTGGGATTACAAGTGTATAGCAGCATATCTTCTTTATTATTATTTATATATGTTTTAAATATGAGTCCTGGGGGATTGAACTCAGATCCTCATGCTTACAAGACAGGGGCTTTCCTGTATGGGCCATCTTCTTCAGTGTTTCTTCACCATCCAGGAGAGCATAGTTATGATCACTCTGCCAACTAGATTTACAGGCAGTAGTCTTTAGGGGGATTCTATACACTATGGTGGCTTTCAAAAGTCCAGATCAGCTGCAGAGTTCATCAAAAGCAGGAACCATTTCCTTGGGCACACTGGTGGCTTGGGTAGGCTTCCCTGCCCTGGATACTGTATGGTGGGTAGTGAATGTCTCCTTGGGGGATGCTGTGTGGTACTGGCCAGACACCATGCAGCGCTCTCCATCCACTAACTACACAGCCAGGACACCAGGCCCTTTATCCACTTCCACTCTTCTTGTATTGAGAGTGATGTATATCTTCATCTGGATGGAAGGTGGGGATTCTTCAGTCCTATGGGTTAATAACATCCTTGAGAGTGTGAGATAAATCAGTCACCAGGGGCCAATGGGAAGTAGACAGCTACAGACCACTACAGATATCAGTCCTAACCCCAGCATTTTTGGGAGATTATGTCATTTTCCCCATGCCTCCTTTCTTCCTTCCTTCCTTCCTTCCTTCCTTCCTTCCTTCCTTCCTTCCTTCCTTCCTTTCCTTTCTTTTCTTTGGTTTTCCCTTTCTGTGTGTTTTCCTTCTTTCCTTTTAAGACTTACAACACTCAGACTGGGAACACAGCTTAGTGGCTACAATGCTTGCTGAGTCTGCATGAAATCCTGGCTTCAATGTCCACCAATTTACGATCCAAGTTTCGTGGTGTGTACCTGTAATTCCAGTCCTCATGAGGTAGATGCAGGAGAATGAAGAGGTTAAGGTCACCCTCAGATACATAGCAAAGTTCAAGGCCAGCCTGGACTACACGAGGCCCTGTCTCAAAAAATTAAATATGCATAACATAAATTTATGAGATTCTGGAAGAATAAATGAAAACATATTAAAAATTTACCATTCAACCTTTATAAAATGATGGAATTAATGATGTGTTTCATTATAGTTTTTAAAAATAGATGATGTTTTATGGTAGCTTTCAATTCTTAACAAAATTTAGTGGGAAACACAGAGACTTCCTGTGTTCTTGTCTCTTAAAATGGCCTTCCTTACATTATTACTTTTGAGTATCTGATTCGGTGGCTCTAAATACTTCTCCATCCCAAGAATGGTTTTCATGCAAAAACCAAACTCACTGCCCAACACTCACTGGCTCCCAGTTGCCCTCCTAGGCCTGGACACCAGCATTCTTCCTCTTCTAGGGATGCTTGGAGGTGGAATAATGCAGTCTATGCTCTTTTGCTTAGCATCGGTGTTTGAGGTCCATCTACCTCACAAATCTTCTTCATTGAACATAAAAATCCTCCAGATTTGGGCTGTCTGTCCTACTATGACACAGACATGGCAGGGCACAGTTCCAAGGGAGGTGATTGACTGTGCCAGGGAGCCATGCAGGAACCTTGAGTTCAGTCTTGGAGAAGATAAACATGATAGAAGGCCTAGACTCACAGCTGTGACTGAGGCAATGTGATTCCACCTGACTTGTAGGGATGGGGCAGGGACCTATAGCCAATGCCTTTTAGAATGCACTCCTGACATTTTTATATTAGTGTTTACTTATTCTCCATCTATAACATTCCCACATGCTGTAGGAGAAGGATATTTTAATCATTAATTGTCCTAAAAAGCCTCATACCCAATGTTAAAATCTTTCAGTCTCAGAGATTCACTCTCGGTAAATGAAAAGCACTGTTATTAGGGATGACAATAATTTCCCTGACATCTATTTGGGCATTCAGTATGTTTTGATAAGATTACTCAAATAATGGAATCACATGCAAACTGTCTGAATGCAGATGAGAGGACACCGCCAAGCGGTGTGTGGTGTTCTTTGTTTTAAGGGCCTATATATTCTTTGGGCTCTATCTAGATGTACCCCAACTTTAGAATTATGTCCCCCTAATTTCATCCAGTAAGACTGGCATCTTCAGTGCCCTGGGTTTTATTCCCAGTTTTTACCCTGTGCCTATGGGTGGCTCTTTCCCAAATTGGCCCAAAGGCAGGCATTGGGCTTCACAATCAAACATATTAGATCCTCTTCCTCCTTCTATGTGTATGTGTTGTGTATGTGTGTGCTGTGTTCCTGTGTGTTCTCACATGCATGAGTGCACATTTGTGGATACACATGCATGTGTGTATGGAGGTCCTGAGCTGACAGCAGGCATCTTCTCTCATAGCTCTCCAGTATATTTATTGAGGCATAATCTCTGGGTGAATCTGAGGTTACTATAGCTAGCCACCTTGCCTGGCAGTCCCCTGTCTCTGCCTCCTGAGTGTTGGGTTTACAGGTTGCTGCCCTGCTTGCCTAGCTGTCACGTGAGTCCTGGGGATCCCAACTTTAGAGCTCACATTTATAAACAAGCATATTTTCCACTGAGCCATCTCTATAGACATGCCTGCTTTGTGTTAAGAAAGACAATCATTTAAAAATGATAACACTTCTCTAATGAGAACCACCCCGCAGCCCACAACACTTGTTGGCCACAATGCTACATAAAACAGAAGATTATTCAATGTAACTAAGTGTGATCATCCATTTTTCTGAGCAGTCAGACTCATGATGGTGTTTTAAAGTCCCATCTAAAAAAATAGAACATAATGGGATCAAAGCACTAAATATGTTTCGTGAACAATCTTTTAGTAAGATTCTTGAAAGGTAAAGAAGGCAAATCCACAGTCGTGAGGGGCGTGATTCATTCCCCTGTAATTCTCAGTGAGCCACTCTACTGTGGGTTGTTTGAACTTATGGATGGGCATTCTCTGCCTGAAATGCTTCACTCTCATATCCAGTAAAATGAAACAGAGATAAAAAGTCAAGGCCACCAAAATGATTGTGTGGATAAAGGTGCTTTCCAAAGAGCCTTAAAATCTGGATTTAATCCCCAGAACCTTCATAGTAAAAGGAGAGAACCAAGTCATGTGCTTTGTGATATATATATATATATATATATATATATATATATAGACACACACACTTTTAACTTTAAAAAAATTAGAATTGTGTGTGTGTATGTGTGTGTGTGTGTGTGTGTGTGTGTGTGTGTACATTGCACATGAGTGAGGCTCTCCTCAGAGGAGCTGGAGTTACAGGCAGCTGTAAACTGCCTGACATGGTTGCTGGAATTGTGTTCAGGTCCTTTGCAAGAGTGTTAAGTGTTCTTAACCACTGAGTCATCTCCCCAGCCCAATAAAAGTAGCTTTATAAAAGAAAACAAACACTTACAGGAAGCACATGTAACCCCACTATCCTGTTTCCATCCCCACTCCCACTTGTACACCATGAGGTTTCCAGGCCCATACACCTAGGGACCACAATAAGCTTTCATGATCACTGAAGTGGGAAGGACAGCTTGATGCCATTGAAGCTGGACAAGACAGACAAGCTGAAGTGGAGTCAGGGAGCAGGCTGGTAGTCTATGCCTCAGTCACAAGTGAAGGATATGTGTTGGCTGTTCTTTTAATGCCTTGTGATTAAAGTCAAGGAATATAGGAAGTCACAGCTTCCCAGAAATCTCTCTAGTCTGTCCCAGTGGCCTTGAAGACCAGGCATGAATTGCTGCCAGTGTCCCTTGGCTTGATGCTTGGATTAAGACCGTGTATCCTCCCTGCTGACTTGCTAGTCCATCCAGTGCAGTGCTGGGAGACCTGGTCTCCAGCCCTGAGGGTTCTACAGCCTCTTCTCCCTACCCTCTCATTCTCTCCTTTTCTCTTCTGTGACATTCCTGGATCTATTGTTGCAGACCTCTGTCTCTCTGGATATGACATGACCATTGCCGTGTTGGACTCCAGGTATGGTTATCCTAGGAGAGCAGCACAAGATCAGCCCTGTTGTGAAGGGTGACCCATGAACCCTAGTCCATCATTTAAGATTTATAGACAGATAACTTTTGCTATGAGGAAGGGGCTCACAAGGCCACTTCCTTCCCTGAGGATACACAGGCAGTTAAAAGTTGCCAGGAAGGGGAGGGAGACATTTTCTTCAGTGGTATAACCACCTTTAAGTTGCACGTGATACTCTAAGTAACCCTTACCCTGATCCTATAAATAACTCTTTGATGTGCCTGGCTAGACTTGGGGGAATTTCTTTGGTCTGTTGTTGACACTCTATCTGGGGTGAAAAGATGTTTGTTTGTCTCTCCAGATAGAGATCACAACAGTTATGTGTATATCTCATTGGCCCAAGTTTCTTTCTCTGTGTGTGGTTTCCCCAAACACCACATCCCCTGGCCTCCCCGCCATACTCCACCAGCCCACACCCATCACACAGTGACTCTTCTTGCTGAAAAATGTACAAGTCATCATTCTGTGCCCTTCACCTTCAGCTTTCCAATTTAATTTTCAGTCTTGCACCATAGAGTTATTGCCAATTGATCTCCGTATAAACGTCTGGGGTTTCTGCATTTTTAATGATGTGCTAGGCTCTTGACAAGCCTTCCTTTAGTACAGCTCTCTCTGAGAAGTGCCTATAGATGTGACTTATTGGAGCCCTTGGTATTATAAGGATAGAATATGATGGTGTGCCTTGTTCTTTCCCTCTTTGAGAGCCCTCGCATTTACTCTCTAGTGCTCTGTCCTGGGAAGAACCTGCACCTGATTAAAGAATGGTGGGTTTGATTAGCAATGTCTGCAGCAGACAAAGGATTGGTAAAATAGATTAGCATGCTAGATACCTGCCATGAAGTTTCTGAAATTATTTTGTATTGGAAGAAATAACCTTGGAATGTGTGATAAAGATGTGTCGGGTGATTTTTAGTCACAGGGATAAGGATCAGATCCAATGGAGGTGCCAAAGGTTCCTCTGAAGGACAAATATTTTTGCTCTTACCCCTTCTCAGCTGTACAAATAGAACAGGAGCATACATGATCTGTCCATCACAGGTCTTGCCTTAAGTGTGCTTTGTGGGTTTAGCCTGGCCTACATACTAATGGAAACATACAGACTTTTCTATCTCAGTCTCCCTAATGATGAGATTACAGAGGTATACGTCTGTGCCCAACTTGGACTAGGGGTTCCTTATAGGAAGGCTGATCTGGGGACTGCATATTGGTGGAAGAGACTAGGACACTGCAGATGTCACCTGCCAAAGGTCACACTGCTAGTAAGTAAGAGACTAAATTTAAATCTAGATGTTTACAAGGTCTGAAGCCTCCTGCTATGCACCAGTAGCTCAAACAAAACAGACATGCTGCAGAGTCCTCTAAGTCCCTGGAGGCCTTACATTTTGCTAAAGGATTATTCACTAAGTTCTACACTCCCAGGAGAGGCAAACTTTGGTTTGGTAAAGATGGATTTTGTTGACATTTCTGGTGAGGTTGTATTTTTTTTCCCCTTCAAGGTCACCTAGAAATTTTTTTTCATCCCCAAGGCCAGTTGTTGCCCTTGCAGGAGATGGGAGCCTGAATGCAGGCTGTGCCAGCAGCCCAGCCAGTTACAGCTAAAAGATGGAGCCTCCACCCAAGGAAAGCTCTTCCCCTCCACAATGGGCAAAGCTAATTAACTGCTGATAGCAAGCAGGCTGCTGTGACTGCCAGTTCCCTTCTGAAGAACCCTCTTCAGTGTGTTCCTAGCTTCCCTTTTCAACAATACGCTCGAATGAGTGACTGGGAATGTAGTTTCTGGCTCCCAGGCATCTGCTCACCCCTGTGAACTAGGGTAGATGTGGCCGCATACTCTGAATGCCAAAAATGCCTTGTAGTTTTTTTTTTTTATTTTTTGCACCTTGCTTTCACTTTGTCAATATTTGACTTCCCTAGGCTGGACACCATGGCACACACCTACAACCCCAGCATTTTTGAGGCCCTTGGAAGACTGTGACCAAGTTTGAGGCCAGCTTAGGCAATAAAGCAATCTCAAAAGTCAAACCAATGGACTAGGGATCCAGATCAGCAAGGAGAGGGCTTTCCTATCAAGCAGGAAGGAATCCCTGGCTTCCATCCTCAGCATGACATAGAGGAAGCATGGTACGACGCATGTGTCGTCCCAGCATTTGGGAGGTAGAGGCAAGAACACCAGAAATTCAGTGTCCTCTTCAGCTAACTAGCTAGCAAGCTTCAGGTCAGTCTGTGCTATGTGAGATCTGGTCTCAAAAATCAGCCAAGCAATGAATAAATTCAAGATAATAAAAAACACTATTATTAAATGATTTCAAACATTTTCCCCATGGTGAAGGATCTGCTTAAGATAAGACTCATGATGGAACAGCTGGAAGTGGGAAAATGAATGATATGAAAAAGGAGAAAAATATTCCTGGTGTAATATTAGGCTAAAAACACAAACAATAAGAAGGAAAGCCTGTATGAGTCTAATGACTAAAAAAAAAAAAAAAAAACAACTAAAATATGGACTTGTGTGAGTGACCTAGATAGTCATAGGAAAAAGGCCAGAAAGTTACTGACATGATGTTAGTCAGTCTAACACAAAATTACCTTTTATAAAAAAAGTATGACTTTGATTCTAATAAAGAACTCCTTTAATCAGGAAAAGAAGCTTGCTGGGATTTTTATTCGTTTGTTTGGCCTTTATTTTTGTTCTTGCCACAAAGTCTCAGTACACTAGGTTGGCCTCAAACTCCATATTTGAGCTTAGAATGGCTTTAAATTGCTTTTTAAAAAGATGTGTGTGTGGGGGGGTGGGGGGGTGGATGGATGAATGGATGAATGGATGGATGGATGGATAGTGAAGGTTCCTGCACAGGCCAGAAGAGGGTCGATCTCCTGGAGCTGCAATTGCAGGCGATTGTGAGCCACCACCCTGACCCGGGACTGAAAACGGAACCCGAATGCTCTGCACTGGCAGCAAGTGCTCTTAACTCATGAGCCTTCTCTTCAGCCCCCACCTTGAATTCTTGATCCTTCAGTTTCCACCTTCAGAGTGCTTGAGCCTTTCTGATTTCCCTTCTTGAGAAAGATTCTTGCTCTGGTTTCTACATGAAATTGAGGCAGATTTTTCTAGAAGCACTAAATAAAGTGCCTCGGAGCTCTTCTTCTGCCTCTCCTCCACTTCCTGGTGCATGAGCTCAGAGAATCTGGAAGCCCCATCATTGTCATCACAGCCACAAGGATCCCAGTGACTTCCTTTACGGCAGTAGAGGGACCCTCATTCTTTCTGTAGAGTAGGTGTGAAGTGTGTACCCCTTCCATTCTGGCTTTCATATCTACAAACTTTAGGGAAAGATGTGGTTCCCATCTACCTATATCCCCTTGAATAAACTATACCCAGATAGTTTCTACCTTTCTCTTCAAAAATAATTTTTAAAAAAATCCAGTGTTGGTGGGAGCAGGGGGCTATACATGTAACACAATGCACTGTGGAGGTCAGGGGACCGCTCTGTGGCGTCGCTTTTCTCCTTTCACCTTTATGTAGGCTCTGGGGATAAGACTGAGGTCACCAGACATGTGGGGCAAGTGCCTTTACACATAGCTTTTCACCTGCCTCCTGGTGCATCTAAGATTAAGGATCCTATGCAGGTAGCAAATGAGAGGCAGGACTAGCTCTAGAGTCTGTGCCTATGACCACAAAACCCACTCTCTTACACTCTTCCCCCGAATGCGGTTTCCACACAGTTGTTTGCATCATGTCACAGGTGGACACAGGCTCTCTGACTGACCTTCTGGCTGGAGCAGAGCAGTTCATTGACTTTATTGCCTAGCACAGCCTCATGCTGTCTCCTTTCCTGATCGATGCTTATCATTTTGCCAAGAGACAGAGCCTGCTGCTGGAGAGATTGATTCCTTGGTTATTTATCTCCCTCTGCCCAATGTAAATTGGTCAATCCTATTCGCATGATAAAAATCATAATGTCTCAAATTACTTACTCAATAAAATGTGGGTTTGTCTATTATTAGTGATCATTAGGGTTATAATGCAGCATGGAAATGTGGAGCAAATTAACTGCTCATGCAAGCTGTGGGCTCATGTGCAGTTAATCATATGCACACAGTTCCAGTGGGCAGAATAGTTCACAAGAAGCATTTCAGAGGGTTCTGTAGGAATGGAAGAACACCCATATTCTTTTCTTCCTAATCTGAGTTTCTCAAGCGACTCTTATCTGGTATACAATGGAGCCATGAAAGTAACCGAAGAGAAATGAAGGAAAAAAGTAGAAACACAACTCAAATTAAATAATAGGTTTTCATGGTTCTATTCATGTGTCCTTGGATTTTTTTAAATGATGTATCAAAATTCTACTTTGAGCAAACTCCCAGAAAGCCCCTCATTTCTTGTCTCTTGCCTGTTAGCTAAGAGTTGTTCTTCTTGAAGTTTCTTACTCAGTGACATCATGGGACAGCTTCTATAGTCATGATGAGTTCCCATAGTACCTTGGCCCGGCCATTTCCTCTGTGGCACACACTTCCTGGACACGTAGGCAGGTGAGAGGCTCTGACTGCAACGGCTGGTGTCTGGATATGAGAGAGGCGTAGCTTTGAATGGCAGCATCAGTTTAAAAGAAAATGAAAACAATACTCTGCATGTAACTTGTTTCCTGTGAGAGTGTCGGGAAACCTCACAGGGAACTTCACAGATTAAAACTATCAGATAAATAGAAGCCGTGGCACGGTGCCAGGAATTGGACATTTCTGCTGGGTTTTGGTTTATATGAAGCTTTCTTTAGGGAGCATGTCTTTTTTTTATGAAATCTGACATAAAAGCCAAAGCAAAGATGAGGTTTAAATGGGTTTAAAGAAATGCCCACCACCACCACCAAAATGGAGAGAGAGAGACACAGAGAGAGAGACAGAGAGAGAGACAGAGAGAGAGAGAGAGAGAGAGGGAGATGAGATCAAGATCTGACAAGTACTTAAGTGGGTCTGACTTGAGGCATAGCTGGATCCAGGCACGTAAATGGTGTCACAAGCTTTCCTTGTCTTTTTCTCAATTTTGATTTCATTTTCTGTCCTGCTTTAAGCTGGCAAAGATAAGAAGGAATGTGTAGAGAAAAATCTGGAAACAAAGTACTGCTGACTACCACTCCAGATAGGTTCAAAGGGTGTGAATAACACCATGGTTTCTTCTTACCCCATTGTGGCCTTTTTCACTGAGGACCAATCATTGTGAGCTAGAGATTGTGAACCCCTCTTCAGTGAGGCCTGAACTATGTGCTCATTCCTAGAACCAAGAAGTAATTTTAGTACCTAACCAGCACCACTGCCAGAAAGTCACAGCCAGGGGGATTTGGGATATTATAAACAAAATAAGGGGAGTGGCTATGAACAATCCAAGAATTAGAGACATATCCTGGATTCATCTTTTAGTGTCTCGGTGGCCACTGCTTAAAGAAGACAAAGACTTATTTATGACAGCCTCCCACTGAAAGTCTTCAAGGTCTGCTAGGTGACTGCTCAGACAGAGAGCCCCAAAGGGACTGATGGTGGCAGTAGAATAGGATACAGACAGTTCTACTGAAGAGCATGAGTTTGGGAGCCTGGCATTGTCACTTACCAAGTCCATAATTCTGATAGTTACTTTTCATTTTCACGTGTCTTTGTATGTGGTATGTATGTGAGCATGTGTATGGGCGTGTGTGTGTGTGTGTGTGTGTGTGTGCGTGCGTGCATGAGTACGGAGGCCAGAGTCTGCTATCGGATATCTTCATAGGTGGCATTCTACCTTATATGTTGAGGCAGCATCTCTCACTAAAGTCCAGAGATTGCCAGTTCTGCCAGTCTGGCTAGTCAGCTTGCTCTGGCAATCCTATGCCTCCTGGGCGCTGGGGATATGAACTCCCAGATCTTACCCTTGTGCTATAAACAAACACTCTCCAGCACTGGTCCTGGAAATTGACTGACCCTCATTAAGGCCTCAACTAAAAAGTGCTCTGCCCCTGTAACTGGAAAGATGACCAATCAGATATCACATGTGAGGTTTTGCATAGTTAGTGACTTCTTTGTGGAGAGATATTCTGATTATTCCTGTGGGTTCTGTAAGATGTGAAGCTCCTTGGAAACATCATGTCCTGTTCTAACAAGGCAATTGCTCCCCCTTCAAATCTGGTAGTTGTGGGGCAGTCTTTTCAAATCACGCATTCGGATCAAGCAATTAGATAGTACATGAACTTCACTTCCGAGAGTGCAGAATGAAGTACACAGCCCAAGGTTCAATGATACCCACTGGGCATTTGGTCTAATGAGGAGCTGGTCTGTGCTCACAGTCATTGCCAAGGTCCAGCCAGCTGGGCTCTCCCTGCAGAGACACATCCTTTATGATCTCTGTGACCCTCAGATGCTCCTGGGACCCATGCATAACAGTTTCTCTTCTCAGGCAGCAACCTTCCTTTCAATGCATTCACTTATGTGTTTGGTCATTCACACCTCTCCACCCATCTGTATCCATTTCCTAGCACTGTGGCAATAACCCACCACAAATTTAATGGCATGAAATAATAATTCAAATTTGCTTCTTTACAGTCAGGGACAAAGTTCTTCTGTATACCTCTATGTCTATTTTATTTTTGGTTTTTTTTTATTGGTACCTTGTTTTGTTGAGGCAGGATCTCACTCTGTAGCCTATACTGGCTTTAAACTTTCAGTCCTCCTGACTCCACCTCCTAAATCCTAGGATTATAGACGTTTTGCATCACTCCTGGCATTGCAAGTCCTGAAATCAACGAGTCACCCAGGCTTAACATTTATGGCAGAATCTATTTCTTATCTTTGCCAGGCTCTAGAGGGCCCTGACATTCCTTGGCTTGTGGCCCCTTCCTAGAGCATCAGAGCACACTGCTCGGGCCTTTTCATGATTTCTTATTTCCTCTCTCTTTTCTATGATCTGGCATCGCACAGGCTCTAAGTTTGGCCTGCCTTCTGTCCTTTTTGTTGTTGTTGTGTGTGTGTGTGTGTGTGTATGAGTGTATATGTGTGTGCATGTGCACATGGAGGCCAGAGGATAGTCTTTCCTTGAGCATCATTTCTTGAGGTTTGTTTGTTTGTTATTGAGACAGGGTCTAATACCAGTCTAAAACTCCCTGAATAGGCTAGGCTAGCTCTGTAACATTCCCCAGGTTTCTGCCTGTCTCTGCCTTCCCAGTGCAGACATTACAAGAAAAGCCCTCCCACCCAGTTTCGTTTGTTTGGCTTATTCTGGGCATTAGACTCAGGTACTCATGCCTGCAGGGCAAGTAAGAAGCCTTCCCACCTCTCTTCTGCCCTTTTATAAGGATTCTATGTTCAGTACAGTCAGATAACCCAGCCAATTCCTCTTTCTCAAAACCCTTTACCTGAGCTTTAATGTCTCCCTGGCTATGTCAAGTAGTGTCATCCTCATAGTTCCCAAGACAAAGATGTGATATCCCAGAGAAGAGGACATGATTCTACTAAATCAACTTTATATATGTATTATTGACATACCTCACAAGTGTGAATGTTCCCTTCAAAAGGGCCATTGATGATGTCCACTGTTGGAGAGCTGGTAATGTGAGGTGTGATTGGGCCCTCACATCTGACTTTATCTCCTAACAGCATCTAGCCTCCTTGTGCATCTCAGCTTCTGCAACCATCAAATCAAGGAGTAGATGAAATGCAAGATGCCATCATAGCATCTAAATGGCCTTAGCTAGTTTCCGATGACTGATTTATCAAAGTTTCACAAAGTAGATTTCACAACAGGAAGTTTTCCCCTCACAGACATTGAAGCCAGAAATACAAAATTAAGATGGTGGCACAAACATTGAACATTCGGGTAGCTTTCCCTTGCTGCTTCCTAGGTTCTGGTAGTAGCTGACAGTTCTGGGCATTCCTTAGCTTGTGGATTCATCATTTTAAGCTCTGCCTCTTTTGTCATGTGTCCTGATTTCCCTATGTATCACTGTCTCTGTTTTATTATTATTATTATTATTATTATTATTATTATGTTGTTGTTGTTGTTGTTGTTGTTGTTGTTGTTGATGATGATGAAGTTTTGTCATTGTTGGTGTTTGTTTTGGGTCAGGGTTTCACTCTGTTAGTCCAGGCTAGCCTTAAGCTTTCAATTCTTCCTCCTCAACTTCCAAAGTGCTGGGATTGTTGTCGTGCACTGATACTCCTGCCTCTCATCAGGACAACATTCCTGTTGAATTCTGAGTCTATCCTACTCCAGTATTGCTTTAAGCACACATCTATGGAGACCCTAGGTCCTCTTCTGAGGTTCTGACATGTACATAAATCTTGAGACTACCATAATCAACCCCATTCAAGATGATGAGAATGAAGCAGGTTGAAAAGGAGAGGTGGATCTTGGTGACTTCCTCTTAAGCCTATCCCTTTGTCACAGCCCAGAGAAGCTGCACCTTAAGTATCCACTGTCATTTGTTTATACTCTGAGAATTGCTGCACAGGACCACCATGATGCCACTTGGTTTGCAATCCTGCCTACCAGGGCGAAAACAAAACCCTGGTAACTCATTGATTCAGATTCACAGAGTGGCTTGTGGCTGAAATGACCTCCAGCAGTCCCTCAACTTATTGTCTCCTCACTATGGAGGACTCACAGATAAGACAACTCATCTCGTTTCATATTGCATGAGACCTGAATTCCAAAGTCTCCTTTAAGTATCAATCCTGTGGCCTAGGTAGCCAAAGACCTGCCTCCCTCCACTCTAAAATGACACAATTCTTCAAGGGTACCTGGCAAAGACACTAAGTCAGGAGTTCAGATCCCAGACATGGAAGACCATATTTTACTCCTTAGGGCGTGGAGACACCTCCTTGACAAATGCTTGCCTTCAACTTTCTATTTTTGAACTGGAGGGCAGGCCAGGCAGGAGTTGGCCTGTGGAGAGCTTGGGGGCTATGTTTTCAGCTGAGGAAAGTGGTCATGAACCTCACCATCCCTGCAAAACCCAGATGGAAGCCTGAGCCTCCTGGCCCCGCTGCCCCACGCACATGCTGTGCACCTGGACAGCATTCTACCTGTTTACAAATTACCCCTGTTTTCTGCTTGGTTCAGCAGCAACTGTTTACCCTCCCCCGTGATGTAATTAGGGCCTCAGAGTTCACGGGTGCCTATTATGAGCTCTCCTGTGTTTCGTCTTGGCGCTCCGTTTCTGTAGCAGTAATCATATATATATATATATTAAAATTTGGTATCAATTGTTTGGCTAAATTATGCACAGTGGGCCATCCTAACCTGCCATTAACATAACATATGCTAAACAATGTGTTGATCCCCCCCCTGCCTTCTTCTTCTTCTTTTTTTTTTTTCCTTCTCCCTGATAATTATACTCCAAAGCATCAATTGCTTATTCGGGCAAATTAAACTTGGAGTTTTCCTCATTTCTTCAAACTTTCAAATTGTCTCACTGGAAGCAGATGCCGACCAAGCACTCCTTCAGCTGCCTTCTGAGGTAGTGGAGCTGTTTTCTTGCTGAGAAAGGCAAGGGCCACAAAGTAGTCACCAGCATCAGGGCTGTCCTGCCGCTCCAAGCTGGGCCACTGTTTGCCACTTCTACGCCAAGCCAAGGAGCACCCAGGCCTTGGCGTGCCGGTGAAAGCTCACCACAGGTGTCACTGCACTCATTGCTGCTCTAGCAGGACAAGTATGCACTAAATCTTTTCTAGGTGACAGGCATTGTACTAGACATGGCCATACAAAAAGACTTAAAGTGACAAGGTTTCTGTCCTCTGACAATTTATAATCACTTATGGGGAATTTATTTTTCTCAAAAGGGTTATTGAATAAATGTTTAAGCTCCGGACGGTATAGACCACCCCAATCTTCAACTCAGCTGCTGTAACTCAGCAGCTGCCTATGTGCCAGTAAAACTTAATCTGCGCAAGAATCAGGCCACATTTGCCAGTGGTTACTCCAGGGACCAGGCAGAGAATATACCCAAGTAATTCAGTTTTATTTTTAAATAAATTACTTTTATTTTATGTGCATGAGTGTTTTGCTTGCATGTGTGCCGTATGCATGCAGTGCCCACAGAGACCAGAAGAGGGTGTCAAATCACCTGAAACTAGAGTTATAGATAGTTGTGAGTTACCATGTGAGGGCTGGAAACCAAACGCAGGGATTCTGAGAGAGCAGTAAATGCTCTTTTTATTTTTCTTTTTTTTTCCTTTTAATTTTAAATAGCTTGTTTTACATGTCAATCCCAGTTCCCTCTCCCTCCCCTGATCCCACACCCCCTCACTATCCCCCCCCAGCCTCCCACCCTATTGCCAACTCTTTCCACATAGGGGATATCTAGAGTCTGTCATTTCACTCAGGGTAGGGTCCAGGCACTCCCCTAAGAGTCCAGGCTGAGAGAGAATCCCTCTTTGTGTTATGGACACACGATGTCTGTTAGTATTCGAGGGATAAACACTGATCCACTGCTCAGGACCCCATAGGTTGCCCAGGCCTCCTCACTGACTCTCACATTCAGGGGGTCTGGATCAGTCCAGTGCTGGCCTCCCAGCTGTCGGTCTGGGGTCCAAGAGCTCTCCCCTGTTCAGATCAGCTGTCTCTGCTGGTTTTGCCAGCCCATTCTTTGCCAATTTGCTCATCGCTCCTCTCTCTCTGTCGCTGGGTTCCTTGGGTTCAGTTCAGTGTTTAACTGTGGGTGTTTGCCTCTGCTTCCATCAGTCACTGGATGAAGGCTCCAGGATGGTTATAGACATCAAGTTCATTATCAGGAATGGGCATTCGGGGTGGTCTCTACCCTATTGCTTAGCTTGCCAATTGGTGTCATCCCTTTAGATCACTAGAGGTCACAATGGTGCCTGATCTGTCTTCTAACCTATGATTCCCTCTTCCCCCTATCTACCCCCCCAGTCAACCTTCCTGTTCCCCCATGACCTACTCTCTCTTCCTCTTCTCCCCCTCTCTATTTCCCAGCTCCCCCTACCCCGCAGTAAATGCTCTTAATCACAGACCCGTCTCTCCAGCCTTATGGCTTAGTGTTGCTGTTTCTACAATAAAATGGTATGTTTAGACCATGCTATGTGACATGGGAGACACCAGCAAATAGTTGTTCACCCCGGACAAAGGATGCCAATGATTGATCAAAAAAGTGATTTAACCCAAGTGCAATTGGTGAACTACCGCGTTTATTGGGGTTACTTACAAGACCATGGGTAGCTCAAAGATAGCATTGCTAAAAATCCCTCCCCAGCTGGGATGATGATTCCCTAAAGCTGCATCTCTGGAGCCCCCTGCCCTACTTGCAGGCAGAGCCACTTAACATTTTCCTCTCCCCAGCAATTGTTACTGCTTATATAACTTAGGGAGAGGCCTGCAAGTCTTATGATTTCCTAAACTCCCTGAGCCTTGTATGTTCCCTTAGCTCCTTGAGTCTTGTGAACCCCTCTCATCTCTCCAGGAGAGAAGGTGTCAATTCTGGGGTTGCAGCAACCCAACACTGAGGTTAGTGAGCTGGAGGAGACATGACTTGATGGATATCAAGTACTAATTTCTCTCCTTGGGGACCTCTGGAGAGGTAGGCTGTGCTGTGCTGGTCTTAATATGGCTCTGTTTGCAACTTTTGGGGATTCTGCTGTTGGCTAGATGTGGATGAGACACTTTCTCCTAGAGTGGTTCTCCGCACATCTCTCATTCTCCTGAAATCAGCAAGGTTCAACCATTTCTTCTGGCATTAGCAGATACTGAAGACAGCAAGTCAACACATAGGAGCCTTCTTGGCCTCTAGTGTCAGAACTGACAGTTCCTAGCAGGAGTTCCTGTTAGAAACCATGAAGAGCTGTTCACTATGCCTGCCCATACCCCATGCAGAAAACTACATTTCCTAGTCTTCCTTGTAGATTAGGAATGGTCATGTGACTAAGCCATAAGCTCGGGCCAGTTTAGCTCACAAGTGCATTGAAGGCTGTGGCAACCTTGAGAAGCTTCTTTGGTTACTACAAAGCCACAGTATGAAGGGAGCCTGTGTCCCTGGGTCAGGACTTGGAAGTGAATGAGTGCATTGCTCACTGGGTCACCTCTTTTGGATTATATGTCAATTGATAGCAAAGTATCATTTTATTTAAGACATTATGCAATTGGGTTTGTCCTACATATTATAAAAAATGTTGGTGAATTTTTTTCCAAGAATACTCTTTTCTTACAAATTACCAGTTCTTCCTTTACTGATTTTTTTCCTCCCAATAGGATCAAATTGCAAACCACGAATACATTAACTAATTTTAGGAAACACCCAATGGACAGGGGTGGAATTCACACCTATTTATTTTATTGAGATGATATCAAATATAATGGCCCTGTGGTTAGGGCTAAATGGATGGAGGACTGTGGTACATGATTTGAGTAAATGTCCTCAGACAGTGAGGAACACTCACCGCTGCTAATCTTGGCTGTAATTTCTCATTTTCCCTCAACTGCTTCACTTTTTATGGGAGTTATATTGATGAACGCAGATGATAACTGTCAGCTCCGCTGGGAAAGCCTGGCATGAGCATTTTAACAACCCACCTTATATTTCCTAAAGGCAGTGAACAAAGCCCCATCCTACCCACTTCTTTTCTTCCCTCTTCTCCAAACCTGTGCTGACCCACAAATATTGTCAGATTAGTATTTCTACAGAAATCACAACACACACCCCATCACTTCTGCTCTAAAGATGTCCCCACTACTTAGTATCCAATCCAAGTGCAAACAAAAAGGCCGATGAGGGGCTCTTCCCTCTTTAATGCAGACTCACGCATTGTCCTCTCCCTCTATCACTGAGTTCAGGCATATGACTTATTTTGGACAATAGGATGTGCTTTTCTTGTGGCTTCACTATCATCACCAAGACTAAGTTTGCCATGGTCTTCCGTACCAAAGCTACACAGTGAGTCCAAGTAAGTCAAGGAGACCCTGAAGATATATCTGCATACACAGGAGCAGGAGAGGACACCATGGCAGAACAAAGCAACTAGATGCATAAAAGAAGGAAAAGGAACTTTTCCATTCTTTGTTTTTCAGTTTAAGGCTATGTCTGCACCTGGTTTCAGTGACAAAAAGTATCTTAGGGAGGATAGCATTTATTTGGCTTACAGTTCAGCAGTAACTGTCTGTGATGTGAAACAGTTTTGACAGAAGCTGGAGACAGCCAGTCACATTACACCCACAGTCAAGAGCAGAGAGAATGCTCCCGTACTATCTGTGTACCGATTGCTTATACCCAGATGGCTTTCTTCACTCTTAGACAGCTCAGGGGCCAGCTCATGAAGTGGCCCCACCCATGTTCAGAATATGTCTTACCCACTCTGTTAACAGTCCAAATAATCTCCCATAGACTTTTTCTCAATTAGGATACTCTTCACAGGTGACTCTCTCCTGTGTCACATTGACAGTTGAAGATGGTCAACACAAGGAACAACCAGGAAGTTAAGCTTTAGGAAAAGTTAACTACATCATTTTTTTATCTATCTGGCACAGCTAAATGGGGGAGGCCATGTGTTTCTGTTTATCTGTAACAGCTAGATTGGGAGGTCAGGATGTGTTTCCTTATTGAGTACATATTATTATACTCTTTATTCCCCCTACATAAATTTATGTTGAGATTTAATTTCCACCAATTAGAAGCCAAATGAAGCCATTGTAATGTATTCCTACATCATAGCAGCACCTCCACACACACAGGAGGGAATACTACTGAATGAATTTTAAGTAGCTAAAGTTGTTCTAGAATGTGAATGCATATCCAATTCAATTTGTAGAAAACTTTAGATTAATTAGGTTTATAATTTGCAATGTAAGGCAATGTAAATGTGTTGCTAGCACTTGAGTTTTTGCTTAATCCTCTGAGTGGATATTTAATCTTTTTAATATTAGAATTAAAGCAACTTGGAAGATATGAATGTTAATCTAATTATACTCCGATCACTTTAATTTCTTTAATGTTTTAAACAACAAAACAACTTTACAAATTGGTTTAGGTTGGGGAACCCTTTTAGAGGGTCCTGAATCTCGTCAGTAAGTGCAGTCTGGAGGAGTTGGGCTTAGGAAGAAGTTTATAGTCACACAAATGTACACCACTAATTTCAGAGCCTCCTTCATGCTGGCAGAATTCCATAGCAGCTATTCTTTAGTTAGCATGAATCCACCAACAGGAACATCCAAGCAAGTAAGCAGCTTATGGTACCCTAGCCATACAAAGCCAGAGCTTTCAGAGAATCCATGATGAATTGGGACTTGGAATTCTTCTCCTTTTGCTGCTGTTATTTCAAAGAGAGTGGGAGGGGAAAAATCAGAGCAGGACATGAACAGTGCTTGCAAATTTTATTGCCTCATTATAATTGATATCTGCTCTCTGAGCCAATAAAAGAAGCCATATTCAGCACTAGTGATATAAAATTTTTAATGTTTTAGGCTGTCAAGAGTTGACTGTGGTGAGGTTGACATAATTATCAGCTGCATATAAGGTCTTTACCCCCCAAAGCATGCTGCAACAGGAACTCCTTCAGAGTTGACAGAAGGATTTGCCAAGCGCTTGTAGGTAGCTCCTTGGTCATGTTGTTTTAGTTAGGCCTGCAAACATATCCCTTAGGCTTTCTAGTGTTGTAGCTCTCTTACTTGGCATTTAGGAACCCAAGGCTTCTGAACAGGCTGTTCCCTTGCTTCCTGAAGAAGGGGTGAATCCTTGGGGGCTGATTTAAACTTAGGGCGATAATGTGGGAAAGCCCATCCAAATGATTCTAACTGGCCTCTCATATTTGATAACAGAATTTATCATCCTTGTCTTGGACAATTACTTATGATTATTAAAAAGAGGTGGAAAAGAAACCAAGGTTATATTGTAAAATAAACCATAAATTTGAAAATTACAAACAATTCCAGTGCATATCAAGTAAGATTTTTTTCCCACCATATTTTGAGAGCATATTACCTGTCATTAGGTTGACAGTAATCCCACTAACCTATAGACTAAATGAATCACTTTGATGGGCCGCCTGGAGTTTATATAAACTCAGACATCCAATGCCAGTAACTCTGAAACTGAGAAATTATTATGGGGACAAAGCAGAAGGAACACAAAAACTTCTCCAGTATATACTAACCACATAATGGAACAGAGCGACCAGTAAGGAAGATTATCAGGGCACTGGCTACCTTGTGTTACACTTTGGTTTCTGCTGAATTTTTGGTTAACGTTGTGCATTTGCTAACACAGTAAACACAGAAAATGAATGCAAGTGTGTTGCTACCTACTGAGTTCAGAATGCACCTGCTTAGGTTTCCAGGTTCTTATGTCTTGAAGAAATGAATTGGTCCAAGGACACATAAGTAGAGACAATTTATTAAGAAAGAAAAAAGAACTGCAGGGGTAGGGGGACCAGTGAGCTGAGATGGCAGAAACAAGACAAAAAAAATGCTCAAAACCGTTTGGGCAGCAGGTGAGTTCTGATTCTTTGTAGGTCACTTGCACAGCATTTGCCTTCTCCCGGGTGTGTATAACAGACTTTTCTGTGTGTTGCCTGTGGTCCAGGTAGGGACCTGTTGCCAGTCTTTCTCTGACAACTGGATTCTTATATATCTTAATCTTTTAAAAATTATATTTATCCATGGCTGGAGAGATGACTCAGCAGTCCAGAGAACTTGTTCTTCCAGAGGACCCAGATTAGGTTCCCAGCACCCATGTGGTCACTCACAGCTGTAAGTAACTCTAGTTCCGTGGATCCAGTACCTTCTTCTGACCATCAATCGCGCGTGGTGCACATGGGTACATGCAAGAAAAACAGGCATGCACGTAAAAGTAAATAAATCTTTGGAATTCCAGTGTGTGTGTGTGTGTGTGTGTGTGTGAGAGAGAGAGAGAGAGAGAGAGAGACAGAGAGAGACAGAGAGAGACAGAGACAGAGAGACAGAGAACCTTTGATTATCCTGCACCCCAGCTCTTGGATTTAAGATCACCAATAACTGATACAGGTTCCCCCATCCCCCAGAACCCCTCATTGTTATGTTCTGTTGTTTGTTAGGGAAGAAGAAACAACCAGAGCCAACACATCCCAGTGTAAGCAATCCTGGCTAGCCAGCGGGACTTTCCTATGTGCCCTATGTATGGGAGTAGTCACCCAAAGGCTTTCTCTTCCTGTCAGGCTGAGTCGACCTCTTACTTGGGGACATTGAGAGCTAAGATAAGCTGTTAGCTTTATTGGTTTCTGGTTAGAAGCAGGGATCAGAAAAATGAGCCCCTTGGATGTGTGTTTCTCATAAGCATTGGAACTCTCTTTCAGCATCTTCCATTCTCTGCTCTCGTGACTAATCTGTTTAGCAAGTGTTTTCCATGGAGGGGAAGGCTTTATTGGCAGAACTACTAATTTTAATAGCAGAGCTTAGCACAACTCAGCTTGTAAAAAGCTCACTACCCCTATTAAACCCTCCTCTTGTAAAGCCATCCATTGGCATTCACCAAGCTTTTTAACCAAACTTTCCTTTATTTTTTGTTGGTGTTTTCTTGTTTTGTTTGCTTGCTTTTGCTTTGTGAAACAGGGTTTCCCCCCCCCCTTCTCTTGATGTGAGGCCTAGAGTGATCTCAAACTCACAATTTTTCCTATACCACCAAGCCAGGCTCCCCTTCTTCTAATCTTTTGTTTATTTATTTTCATTTTTTTGAGACAAAGTCTGGTGTAGCCCAGGCTGGTCTTGAACTCTCTATATAATCAAAGGTAACCTTGGATTTCCCTCCTCCTTCCAGTACCACCCAGGTGCGGAGATTTTGTGCACTGCCACATCTTGTTTAATTTAGTGCTGGGGTCAGACCCAGGGCTTTTTGCACTTTTCATGCTGAGCTGCAGCCCCAGTCTCTGTCTCTGTTCTTATAGAGTTGAATAATGATGTGTTAGACCCCAAAAGTCAGTATTTTTTCCACTTAAGGGTACTCAAGATCTCTTAAAGTTGGGAGTAGGACCTAAGGAACACTGAAGAAGGGAATTCTCTGGAACCTCAGAATAGCTAGTGTGTCCATAGAAGAAAATCTGTATGGCAGGAAGGAGCTGCTTTGTAATGGTATAAATGATGCCCTGTCATGCCCTGTAGTTTCAGTGTAGTGAAGCTTCGTTTGTGGCAGAGGATGACATGGGACATGAGTATTATTTACTTACTCATCTCTCTTGAGTCCAAACTCTCAACCTTGGCAAATTCTAAAATGTGAGACTGGATACATCTTTGTAGTCAGGACAGTTCTGTGCATCATTAGGGGTCTGGCAGCATCTCTGACCTGTGCTCTGTAGTTGCCAGTAGCACCCCATTGATAAACAGCATCTCTAAACACAACAAGGTCCTCTCCCCCGAGAAGGATCTCCTCAACCTCTGACTCAGCGTGTCTTTCTTTCTAAGTTTATATTACCTTAAAAATGTGTGGAAAGTTGAACTTGATTCTGGCTAAAGAAAAACACTCTGCCTTTTCCAAAACTGCTATACCCCAAACCTTCAGAGCTGAAACAGTTTTTACGCATGCCAAGCCTGTAGAATACAGTGATAAGACTAAGAATATACTCGTGCGCCTCTAGTTGCCAGACACCGATTAGATATTACTTTCCAAAACGCCATTGTCAATAATGTTCCCCATTATAAATATGGAGGGAAAAATATGAAGGAGTTCCAGAAAGCGCCAGAAGTGGTTTTTGCAGTCTGAGGGCAGAAAGGAAGCGCTTAACCCACTAATCCATGATGGCTGCTTGGGGAGTGCTCAGCTGTCTCTCAGAGGCACCTAGAGCACTTCAGAGCGGGAGTGTGGAGTGGAGTTATAGTTCTGCTGTAAATGTGGAGGCAGGAATTGCCTGTACCTTTTTCGGGTACATCGCCAAGTCTTCTAACAGTCAACTTGTGTATGCTAGCCACCTTGCCCCAGCATGGGGGCACGAATTGGAGTGGAAATCAATGGACTAGCATTCTGATGCAATTGCCCCAAATTATTGAACAGAGAAGAAAACCACTGTAATTCACCGTCCGCAGCATTTTCACTGACTGTTTTTGCTAAGCATTAGTTTGGCGTGATCAGTTCAGTTCTCAGGTCCTGTCTCATCAGAGCTCTTCCATAAATACCATTATTACTGCGGCTGTGTTTCCTAGTAGCTGAACAATACCAGATCCTGATCCACCTTATTTCCTGCATTGTCATAGTGTACTTGGTGACTCCTCAGGGACACTACAGACAAACCTTTGATTCTTGAAAGACATCTGAATTGGCCCTTATCTTCCACCAAGTCCCTGCTAAACAGAAGGCAGAGATATCAACCTATGTTACAGGCTAGTTTGTGGTTGCTTTTGGGGGGATCTCAGAGTCTAGTAGGTAGATCTCAACCATCAAGGTGAGTCGAAGGATTGGAAAGATAGGTCAGGAGCTAATAGTGGCCTGCTACTGTTGTAGAGGACTCAAGTTTGGATTGCGGTCCATGTGCTGTAGCTCACCTTTAACTCCAGCCCAAGGGGATCTGACACCCTCTTCTGGCATTCACATGCACAGACCTGCACACAGATGTATACATATACACATAATTAAAAATAATAAAATTTAAGATAAGTCAGCAAGGGCTAATTATGAACCTTAGTTCTGCCATCTTGCTGGCACGAGTGCATACTCCCCCATCACGTTACCTCTGTGTTGTCTGAATTCTCTCCATGACTATAACATGACATGGACACTTCTCTATGTTGAATTTGAAAATAACTCCACTATCATAAATTTTTCCTGATGTCCAGAAGGCAAAACATAATTAACCAAATGAATCTTACTTGAGCTGAGTTAAACCCTCATCTCTGGGTACACTAACCAGTTTTTGCCTGTACATGGGCAATGTGTGAGACATAGTTTCACCAAAGACACTCAATTTTCACCCAATTTTCTGTAGATTGACTGTGTGTCTGAAGTTCAAGTTGTGTGTGGATCAAGTTGTGCAGGGTCTTACTGCTGCTGTTGTTTGGTTTGGGGCTGTGCTGAGGTAGGACCCAGAGTGTCACACACACACTTACCTTTTTATTTGCTAGCTGGCAATCCTGTTTCTGGATCAATTGAAGAAGACCTAATCTCATCCACATACACTTCAAACCTAGGGAAACCTGGAAACATTGAGCAGCAGAGGGCTGCTGAGCACCTCACAGCTGATCGCAAAGTTAAAAACAATGACTGTGGAACTGATAACACCCGTGTTGATGACACCCATGTCCAGAGATGATTATCAATGCCAAGCTTCAAAAGAAACTCCTCCCTTAGAAAAATGACATTTAAAATTAATGTGAAATTATGTTTTAATTTGATTTATAAAGAGTCACAAACAGGTGGGAGAATTATATAACAATAATTGTGTTTGTAAGAAATTGATTTCATGCTAAAATTATATGAATATGCTGCTATAGTTTGTTGTCATTTAGAAATGTGCTTTATTGCCACAAAACACAGCATAAAGACACTCTCCTGTTGAAGCCTTAATCTAGTGTGTAATTGCGTAAGTGAGAACATTAACTATATTGTCAACTACCTGCTCTCGAACACAGGAACTACCAGGAAAGGTTTGACTTCTGTAGGGTGCAAAGCAGATACTCAGCCTGGTTTGAGGATTTGCTGGTGGGATCAGTCTTTGCATCAAGATGAGATGGGGATGACACGGAGACCTTGAAGAACGAGTCAGCTTTGAGGTTCTGGCCTGCTCTTTTCTTATATCACTGTCATATTTATGGAGAACACTGTAATCTTTGGCCTACTTAACAATACTTTGGACTGATCTCCATACTCTCCCTTCTTCTTTTTTTTTTTTTTCCTTTTCTATCTCTTCCTTAACATGTTACTTTTGGCCCACTGAGTTCACTAACTTAGAGTTTATCCTTGGCAGTTCAAACAGGCTCCTCCTCCTCCTCCTCCTCCTCTTCCTCCTCCTTCTTCTTTTTAAACAAAGCTGATAAATAATAGACCAAATTAGGCTGTGGCTGATTGTATTTCTGGATGTGAACCAGATGGGTAGTTAATCCATCACTATTCTTTGCCCTTACCTGCACTTAAAGAAAAGCTTATGAAGTCCACTCTTCCTGCTGCTTCGTTTCCTTGAACTTGGTAAGACTCAATCTTCAATCATCCCCCCCCCCCCCCCAAAAAAAACAGTTTTGGAAAAACACAGATTCTAGAGCGCTGACTCTGCCAGGCACCTTATGAGGACAGACTGGCTTGAGTTTTATAGCACATTCCTCTCTCTGATGAGACACTGGCCACAGGCTGTGGCTTGGTGGGGTGAAGTAAGGAATGTGGATGCCCAAGCATTCTGTTGCCCCTGCCAATTGAGAGGAGACTTAGACTGTGGTCTGTGCCCTGGAACTTATTCAGTGTGTGCTTGGTAGACTCTCATTACGCCTGACCAGCACTTACCGGGAATAACTAGCAAGCTCACACCCTTCCATGTCAAGGCCTGGCACACCAGGAAGACAGCTGAGAAATGTATTTCACTTTCTCAGAAGTTACTAAACACTTGCAGAGCAGTTCTTAGTCTCACTTTACAAAGTTAATTACACATGGAGCTGCAGTCTCATTTTTATTTAATGTAAACCATGAGACTATTGGTGTTATGTGGAAAAGCACTTCAGGGGCTATGGATGTAGCTAAAGTTGGCCCAGTGCTTCGCTCAGAATGCAAGAACCCTGGGGTCCAAGTCCCAGCACCACAGAATATCAGGTGTGGTGGTGGGTGTCTGTAATCTCAGCGTTCCTGTGGTGAAGGCAGGAGGATCAGGAGCTCAAGGGCATTCTATTATGGAGAGTCCACAGTTAGCCTGGGCTACCTGGCTTAAAAATAAGTTTTAATGATTCTTTCAGATTCCCAGTGTCTCTGTAGGTATTTCAGACGGTGGGTGCTGTGACTTGACTGGATAGTGGCAGAGACTCATAACTACAGTGTTTGATCAAAGCTTAATTGTGTGCCAAACACTCTCCTGAGGACTTCCCTCCACCCCAAATACCATGGAATAGAAGTACACAGGATGCCCTGTTTATAAGAAGTGCTAGGGACAGAACCCAGGTCTCCACACATGCTATGAAGTCACAGTACCAATTGAGCCTCTGTCTTCTCTGCTTGCAAACATTCAGATCTCTGACAAAATGCCAATGGTGATACACTTGGTGACCAGCAACTACTGCAGCTGTTGATTCTAACACTGGAGTGGGTCCATTGACAAAGACTCAGAGCTGAGATAAGGTCTGAGGCTGCATGGAGGCTGATTGACGGGGACACTGGCTCCTGGGAGCCAGGTACACTAAACAGGAAGAGACAGAGAAAGTGAAAGTCAGGGTTGCGTGGAAACCAACTGCCCTGCTGCTACTTTTGCTTAGAGCTGCTCCCCTTTCAATGGTGCTGAACACCTATTGGCACAGCAAGGTCGAGCTGACACTTGGCTGATACTTTCCTGGGGTCTTTGCATACATTTCCTCCTCTCCTGTGAAGGTCAGAGGAGACCTACACGGCGAACGCCAGCACTCCCTTAATTTTCATGGGATGCACAGGAACTGAGGGCCACTGTCCTATTGGCAAAGGTCTCAGTGACTGCATCCTAGTGCCAGCACCTCGAGGCCTAGGAATCGTTCTTCTCCAAGTGAAGAATGTGTGAGGAGGCTGTGTCTGTACCTGGGGTTTGGCCTGAAGGTGTGAAAGTAGAGTGTCCTTTCCTCTGCCTATGCAGTTTCAGAGCCTGGAATGGGTGACTGCCCCTAACTGAAGGAGGGGAAGGGTAGGGAGAAGGAACTCAAGCATGGAGCATCAGCACATCCCATGGTGTGAGACCATAATGAAAGCCATCGTATCCTTGCTTCTCCATTTATTAATAAAATGCCCAGTACCTTCTGGCGTGTGCTTTGAACTGCTTTTAATTATCTCCAGTTGGATGGAGAAAAGGTAATGGGGACCTCATAATCGCCGTGGAGGGAACGATTGGAATTTTATTTCCACGGGGAAGGCAGGCATTGTTTGCCAGGGGAGCCGAGAGGCCTCTTTCAAAGTTGAGGACACTTCCCGGTGCCACACAGCGTAAATCACTGTGCAAACCACGCGATTATCCCCTGCAGAGGAATCAAGTGTGTCTTTATGGGATTCTTCACCAAGCACTTAGGAATAATCTGATATAAAACAGCAGGGGTGGAGAGTAATGACAACTTCAAATTAGTTTAATGAATGTTTACATTTAAGGGGGGGGGCGGCTATTCTACAATCCCGAAAATACAAAATGACAGCTCTCCTTCCTACCTCTGTCTGTTCTGGCTACCTCCACCCTGGAGAAAGGTGGCTTAACCCTCTCAGTCCCGGGGCTCCTCTCAGAAGTCCTGCTTTGTTCAGCCTGGGTCGGAACAAGTCTCAAGTGGTCTCCCTTAAGTATCTCTGTTATACATGCCGGGTCCGCTTTGTGAGAACATCTGTTTTAAGTCAACTCAGATTCAGTCCAGGAAAAAATAAATTCCTGGCTGTCCACCTGCTCAGAGGTCAATCACCCACCCACATCAGGCAGAGATGGATGATGGTCTTCAGATGCCCAGAGTATTTTTAGCTGCATGTTGGCAGGTACCCCGCTTGTTGAATGCACCATGGAAGCAGGAGTTTGATAAAGCATCATGTTATTTAAAACCAGGAGTGGGTGCCAAAGCCCTCACTAGATTGGTCCTGGGCTGCTGGGCTACTTCCCCACTTCTGATGAAGGAGGATTCATGTTGGCAAAAGAAGGAGAATTGGAAATGTTCCCATAGCTCACATCGTGAGAGTGCACCTCACGGTACTTTGTCCAAGGAACAACATTCCCTTTCAGATCTGGTTACCCAGTTTGAGCTGCCCCAAGTTCTTGAAAGCAAGGTTCCAGCATGTTCTTAGCTATGTTTCCAAATTCGAGTATTTCCTGTTGGGCTTGTTCTTGGCCCCTTCACATTCTGATAGACCCATTTTCATCCTAAGGCTGCCAGCCTGCATATAGAATGCAAGCTGGAAACTATGCAGTTTGAGCAAGGTCTACGGGAAAAATAAGGATGCCATTAACACAAGAAATAAAAACCAAACAACAGCCCTAAGGGGGTGGAGTGCTCAGAGACCTCTGGGGTGGCAAGGGCAATTCCAAACACTGATTTAGAAGCAAGTGTTGTCCATTTTGGCCATGAGGCCGTGGCTAGAGAAGTCCAACATACCTATGACATTGCTGCTTTTGCTCTCCTCCTGTGCCTGACACGCCAACACCCCAGTAAACCTAAGTGAAAGGTCCACAGCCTCCATGAGTAAAAATAGTTCTTCACTAGAGTAAGCCTAGTTTTCTGTGAAATCCAAGGGCTTAACAACCCAGTTAGCCAGGAGAGCTGGTGTTCCATGAGGGCCGAAATCAGTTTTGAAGTGAGATTTGTCAAAGGTAATAAGATTACTCCAAAGCAAAGGATTGGCAATTCTCAGTTAACTAGTATGTTGCGTGAATCCAAACCCTCATTTTCCTGGAGGTTTCTCTAACTAGGCTGTTGGAGGAGAAGTTGCCAAATATTTGTGGATTTTAGAAGTCTTAGAAGTGGGCAGAACTTTCTAGTTCTCCAGCAGGCACTACAATCAACCCCTTGTCTAGTGTTTATGTAAATGATCTTTGAAAAACGATCTAGCTCTGAGGAGCTTTCTTTCACCAGAGGCAAATGCATATTATAAGATACACTTTATGCACAGCTGGTGTGTAAGACTGGGGTCCTGGTGCAAAGCAAAATGTCGTGGCCATGGCTTCTGTCCTTTAGAATGCTCACTCAGTTGTATAGAGGAACAAGATCACCCTCGTGGTTCAGACTGCTGGGTTCAGGTTGTTGGTGAGCTCCCCCCCACCCCGACTCTCAGTTTATCTCCCTATAAGAATAGATATCACCCCAAAGGTAGTTTTTGCAGATTAAATGGGATAGTACATGAAGAGTATCTGGCACAGCACCCGAAGTAATAGTACTCTCTTTGTCATCACACCCGTGATCGACCAGACTTGTGCCTGGGGACAGGTAGGTAGGAGCACATAGCTGTCCTGGGAAGACTTGGAGGGCAGCAGTCGTTTGGGTGACTGCAGAGAGTCAACTTGAACAAGAGAGAAGGACTCATGGGACATTAGAATAGGTGAGGTGTCTGGAAGTGAGAAGAGTGATAAAGATGAACTTCCTGTGTCAATTGGCTCAGGAATGGCATGCTAATGCGTGGGCAGAGAGACAAGAATGTGCAGAGAGGAGATAGCGAACAGAGGGAGGAAGGAACCATGAGGTTTAGATGGCCAAGACAAAATGCACCAGGGATTGGTGGTTTACAGGCAAAGGAGCTGTGCATACTAGTTCACATGTATGCACTTGCTTAAAGGGTAAAGGGACAATGGCAAAGGCATAGGGTTTGATGGGATGTTTGGGCAAGTGCCTGAACCCATGCATAGTTGGGACTTGATTTCTCCAGCCAGTTAACACCTTACTCTTGGAAGTATTTGTGGGTGTGTTCTAGCATGTGTGTTTGTATGTGTGTGGGTGCATGAGCACTTGCGCACACATACCTATGGAGGCCAGAGGACAGCTCTGGATGTTATTGCTCATGCTGTCCCCATTTTTCTTTCTGAAGAATGGTCTGGAGTTCAGCCAGCCACAGGGACCCACCTGAGATTACAGAGGTGCACAGCTGTGCCCAGCTTTTCTTTATGTGGGCTCTGGGATAGAACCCAGCTCCTCCTGCTAGCAAGGCAAGCATGCTACCACTTAATTATTATACCCCTAGCTCCAAGTTTTGTGCTCAGTTGTTAAGAGCATGTACTGTTCTTGCAGAAGACTTGAATTGGTTCCCAGCACCCCAGTCAGCTGACTCACAACAGCCTGTAACCCAAGGAATCCAATGCCCTCCTCTGGATTCCATGGGTACCTGCATTCACATGTACATACCCATACACAGACAAACACACTTACACACAATTAAAATATAACGAAAACACAATTTTTTAAAAAGCCTTTGCTTTTTCTTACTATGGGACAATTCAGAAGGACAGTAAAAACCTGGTGGGATTATGAATAATTAATTAATAATAAATTATGAAGCTTCCAGAATTTTCCTTAATGCTCATGACCATTGTTCCTAGGCACAGCACTTTAGTGCCTCAGAATACATTATCTGCTCCCATCTCTACCCTGTGTGCCACCTTCAGACATCTTCTGAACTCAACATCCAACCCAAGGCTGATATTTCCATCAGGATTTCTAGAGCTTTGATAATTCATCCCAGCTTCGTCTTCAGGCCTGCCTCTTGGCTTCCCTTTCCAGGCACCTACCAAGGTCCCCTTCTTTATTTTGTTCACCTTCTAGCCTTTGAACTGGTTCTCCTCCACATCCAGTGCCACTGCAACAGAGGGCTGGTTTCCTCCAGTTCTCCATCACCGTACACTCTTTCTTCCGTCACAATTATCACAGGCAGTGATTGTCTTAATTGTCACTTGCTTATTATCTGTGTCTTCCACTAGAACATTATGGTCTCCATTAGGGTCAGGAAAAGAGCTTCATGCTCAGTTCTGCAACAGCATTTCAAGTGTTTGCTTAGGCACTGCTGAAGGGACTCTAGCCAGCTTGAGCGTGGCAAGCATGACTCTGGCAGGCCTTACCCTTCTCCCTCTTTCCCTCTGCCTTTCTGAAAATTGTTAGATTACGGTCCTAAAGCTAGCCACCAAGGTCTATCCCCTTATATGGCCAATTCCTCCTCCTGAGGCTGACTACCAAAGTTCAGCACTCAGAAGTCCTCTTTGGCTCACCTAATTAACATGCCCAACTAAAATTAAACACTACATCATAATGTGGGGTTTCCCCTTGTACCTTTATAAATGGACATTTTCCTGTGGCCTACATCTGTCTCCCTTCTATCCAGAGTCAGTTCTTTGTCCCTCTGGGATAACATCCCTGCTCCCTTTCCCTTGTCGCCTTCCCCTTCTCCCTCATCTTCTATCTCCTTTACCACCACAATCTATCCCATTCTAACACAGACCTCCCCTTTTCCTCCCCTTAAAATTACACCTGCAAGGTCATTTGCTGCTCTTTTCTGCCTGAGTCAGAAAGCAACCGCTTTAACTTTTCTTCACCACTTAATGAAGGATCTCTGTGAAAACAGGTGTTTGGGTGTGGTTTGTGTCTAACCCAGAAACCAGCAGGGAGCCCCCGCTGTGTGCTGGAGTCCCCTACAATTGCTGAGTTCCACCCAGGGTCTTTTGGATTAGCAAGCAAATAAACAAGAGAATGAAGGATTTCAGGGATGCTCCGTGGATGTCCTTGTTGTGAAGGCTCACCTCTGTGTAGCCATCAAGGCCCTCAGAGCTCAACAGTGGGCTTGCATAAGCAAGTATTCGAGTTGGGCTCTGTGCCATAGATGCCTGCAGCCTCCAGGAACCTCCTGTTCCCACCAGAAGGACTTTGCTTTGTGTCAAACAAGGGACCATGTGCTTGTGGCTTGTCAGCACTTTCTGCTCTTGCTCCTGGAAATTTATATCTTAATTTCCATGGTAGTCGCAGCACCTACTGGTACCCATTGTAGTCCATCATGGTAATATCTGGCAGATGGACTATCTGGGTGGCAGAGAAGATGGAAGAGCATTCTTCCCTCTGTCAGAGAAGGATCCTGGGATCCAGCCGGTGATGCCACCCTTACTGTGGAGTCTGCGTTCAATACTCACTTTGCTAGAGAGGTCTTCCCAGAAACCAACATATAAAACAGTCCTTTTCCTTGTCTCCAGGTTCTGATCCCTGCCCTGGCTTGCTTTCTTTTTCTTAGTGCCTATATCGTCTCACATGTTACGTTTTTATTTGTGTCTAGGGGCTTGTCCCCCTCTCTACTAGCAGGTGAACCCTTTACACTATCTTCTTCATCTCTGCAGCAGGGCCTGGCAAACACACAGAAGTATTCAGTCGACACCCAGTTGGCTGAATGGAATGAAGCCCTGCTTACTTAACGTTGCAAACTATGCTCAAATAGCAAATCTTTGCTTGGTATTTTGCAACAAAGCCAGCCTCACCAGATGGCATCTCCTGGGATTACCTATGATCCAGGCAAAAGATCTCAAGCGTACCAATAAAGAATTTGTCTCCAGGCAGAAATCTACACAAAAGCACAATTCTTGCACATCCAAATGGATCTTAGAATTGGCCACGGCCACAGGCCGCCTGGGACTGTCAGCTGTGTAAGCAAGCTCCCAGGGCATGGGGCAAGGAAGGTGGAGGATGATTGCAGACATACCATTAGTGTTAGTGGAATGAGATGCAGGTGCCTGAGGAAAGAGCATTCATTGGCGCATGAACTCTGTGACCCTTGCAAATATGGCAACAGCCACCAGTCATATTTATGAACTGCCCAAGGCATTAGAACATCCCAGGTGCCTTCCAGAACTTTGCTTACATGAAACCTATCACACTCTTTGGGGACAGAACAATTATGTCCCCTCATGGATGTACATGGGTAAACTGAGGCAGGATTTGCTGGAGTCCTTCAGAGGTCTGCAGTAAATCTCTGTGTTCCTGAAAGGTACCCCATCACTGCCTCTGCCCACCTCCTCCCACCAAAAAGATGAGTCTCATGATCACATTCCTCATACCCATTGTCCTCTTCATGGTAGGTAATTTCAATCATCTAATACACTGGATTAAGAAATGCCAAGGTCTTAGTGAAGCACACCATTGGAGATGTGTGTGGTGTTGTTTCTAAAGAAGTTGGTGGAGGAGGGGCCCACCTTGATTCTCAGCAGCACCATGCATCCAGCCAAAGCTCTAGATGGAATAAAAGGGGGAAAGACACGATCATTCTCTGCTCTCTGCTTCCTCATGGACTGAGATGTGAGGACTCCCAGCTGTATAGTCCCCTGCCATGAACTTCGCCAAGCCTTCCATGCCAGGATGGTGTAAACCTCCCTGAGCCCTGAGCTGGACTAAACCCTTCTTTTGTCAGTTTGCTTCTGCCAGGTGTTTTGTTATTGCAACGAACAAAGTAGCAGACACACCTTGGAAGCCTCTCCTGCCTAAACAGCTCCAGAGAAGAGAGCTAAGGAGAGATGTTGAAACATGAGCCGGGTGTGGCAGCCCACAGTTATAACTCCAGCACTTTTGTGATTTCCAAGTCAGCCTGACAGAGGGGGCAGGATGAGAAGTTGTTCCTTGGAGCAGATGCCCACGTGTAACAAAATCTTGCCCAAACATCTCCCAGTTGTTTTAAGTCCACGCTTAAGATCTGCGTTTATCATTGTGTGTGTGTTAGTGGTGATGACGACCAGGGTCTCATATAGTCCTGGCCTCAGACTCCCTTTGTAGCCAAATTGACTTTGAATTTTAAATCTCCATACCTTCATCCCCCATGCTGGGAAAACAGGCATGTGCCAGTGCTGGCCTTATGGGATGCTGGGGACCTAGCTTTGCGTGTGCTAGACAAGCGTTCCACCAGCTGAGCTCCAGGCCCAGCCATTTATCTTGAAGTGTACCGGAAAGGCAGTTATTTATAAACGTCGCACCTCTACTTGTTAGGTTTCTGAGTCATTTCTTCAGTGAGACTCTGAGCAGATAAACCACCTGAAAACAAAGTCCAGATGCTGTGTTGTGACATGCCGCTCTAGATGGAGGTGGGCTCTTGGTGCTGCCCTGGGCAAAGGTGAGGACAACCAGGTGACCCCGTGACCTGGAACAGGGAGAATAAATTCAACTTGAGCATGTGGTACCTGCCTGATCAGGAGTATGATGAATGCCATTTGGAGTTGCCAGTTCTCGTACACGCTCAGTGAAGGCCGCACGCGCTTCGCATTAATCACCACGAGCAAACACAGGCTTCCAGCAAAAGCGCCAGATGAGTGGGAACAAATTCAAAACAGCTTTATTTCATTGACAGACAGGACCTTTTTGTGGAACTCGGCTTTAAAAACCTTTTACATCTCTGTCTCGTTCATACATTGCTGTGGTCATTCATATTTATGTAAACCTGGGACTGCAGCGTGGCCTATTTATCACAACCTATGGGTAGAAGATTCACAGGAAAAGAATCTTTATGTGAATTTTTCAAAGCTATTAAATAGTATCAATGGAAATTATACCATCATCAACCGTTATAAAGTAAACGGTCTTCTGAGTTTAAAGAAACCTTTTAAATGTCAGTGTACACACAGGAAAACAGCCATGAATTAGATTAGTGTGTAGCCAGCAACGATAGCAGTCTCTGCTATTAAGAATCCAGTAGAAGGAAGACTTGTCTGGGGTAGTGTTTTGGTTAAGTGTCTTAGGTGACAGTGAAATCAACATTGGCTCAAATTACCAAATGGGCCCATTCAAACCCCTCTTAATTCAGTACCCTCCCCACCCTAGTCTTATAACCAAAGAATTACCCAAACCTTTGTATTACATATTCAAAGAAATCATTAATATTCAAATATCTGGAATTATCATAAGATACCTGTTGAAAAGAACCTGATTCTTATCCATCAACAAACTGAATAGTTACTATTCCAAGCTGAGTAGGGTGACTCTAGCTCATTATCCTAGCATGGGCAGGCTGAGGCAAGAGGACTGTTGTGAGTTTGAATCTAGCCTAGGTTATGTAATAATTTCTAGGCCAGTCACCCTAGGTTATGGAATGAGAATTCCCACATTTAGCTGTGTAACCCCATAGAGGACCACAAAAACATACATGCATTCATACATACATACATACACACACACACACACACACACACACACACACAAAATCTCTCTCTCTCTCTCTCTCTCTCTCTCTCTCTCTCTCTCTCCTGTCTCCCCACACACATAAAGGTATTTATTGCATAGGAGGCTGAGTATCTCAATGATGGCCATCAACATGTTGGAGAGCAGCAACATGTTGGCAGCTGCTTGGGCAGGAAGTCAGACGCTTCCACAGTCCCAGTGTGATGCAGAAGCCCAGAATCTGAATCTGAAGTTCATCTATGAGACTAGGCTCGTTGGCCAATGAGCTTCAGGGGCCCTCTTGTATCACTCCCTCCCCAGCAGTGGGGTCACAGTCATTCACTTTTTACATGGGTACTAGGGAGGTGGCCATGTGTGCACCGTAGACACCTTACAAACTGAGCTATGCCCAGGTCTCACAAACATGTGCTTCTCAATCTATGCACAGTCACAGTGACTTTTCTCCTCAGATCACTGATCCCCCTAAAACAGAAATAAAACTTTCACATTTGAGGGGGAGGGGGAAGTTAAAAAGAACATCTGAACATAGATTTGTTTTCTGGTTTTTTTTTGTTGTTGTTGTTGCTTTGGGGGGTTGTTTGTTTGTTAGCTTGTTTTTTTTTTTTTTTTTTTGAGTCTCAGTAGTCCAGAGTGGTTTCTTGCTTGAGACACTCCTGCCTCAGCCCCTGAGTACTGGGATCATGGATTTGTGTCTTCCTTAATGACTTAAGACCTTTGTTTTTAATCAACCGTTTTTTTTATTTAAAAATTTTTAAATTAAAATAGTAAATTTAACAGATATGAAGTTGTTCTGGTAATAGCTACAAAACACACAGATCCTATAATCCTCATAGACAAAAGCATGTATCTAGATATAAATACCCTGATGAACTCCTAGACAGATACAGAATCGCCTTTAATTGGAAACAGTGATGCCACTCGTCAGTTGGCTGAAATTCAAGGGGAAGGCATGCATGGTCCTGCTCATGCCCAGAGAGGCACAGTCACCTTGCCGGATTATGTTTATCTTTGCTTCTAATTAAGAAACTCAAGCTAAATGGATTTCAAAGATAGCAGTGGTTGAGTTTGTTATTTCTGCTTTTCTCGTGCTGGTTCAGAGGCCACCACTCTTCCTGTGTGTGTACTGGTTTAGAGTTAGCTAGAAAGTGGCATCTATACTTTCTGTCATCTCAGTCAAGATCCATGCCAAAAGCAACTGCCCACATGTTGGTTGTAAATTTGTGCATCTGAAAACAAGCAGTCAAAGGTGCACTCAGCATTTGTTAAACACTGAGAGTGTGGTGCACGATGAATACACATATGGACTCAGAGAACTGAGAAAAGATAAAGAGGGTGTCATTGCCTCAAGGATGGAGTATAAGATGGACAAATGCATTACTAATTCACATCACTAATAATGAATTGCTTCAATAATAAACCTGGCAAGTACCTATGGGACACCAATAAGGAAGGAAAAGGTCATCTTCAGAAAAATCATGTTAAAATAATGGCAGGTTAAAGAGGGCTACAGAAATGGCACAGCCTTGCTTGGTCTACAAAGGACTCTCACCGTAGTTCAGATCGCTGAACGTGTAAAGACAGAACAAGTTTGCAGGCAACTTAACCCAGGCCTCCACAGGATGGAGACTATACATGAGCGCTTCCAAGTGTACGAGAGAATGAGGATGCCTGCAGTGCTAGGATTTGAGAGGCAGAGGCTAGAGGATCTTGAGACTCACGCCAGCCTAGGCTACATAGCAATAATCAGGCCAGTCTGAGCTGAATAATGAAAGTGCGTCACAACAAAGAAACTACAAACAGTAGATGAGTGAATGTATGAATGATCAAGTAAACTGATCCCCCAAAAAAGTATGGCTGCACTAGCACCCGGTGAGACCATCTGGTATACTGGATATGGATTTGGTTGCAACACTAGTGACCACTGTGCCCAGAAAGCAGACTTGTCTTGTGGTGGAATTTAATTTAAGTCACACCTCTGAAATTGTGGTGTATTGAGTGAGAAATGCTTTCCATAGGCTTGGGTACAGAACACTCGGTCCTCCACTGACATTATTGTTGAGGGTGCTTCAGGAGGTGCAGCCTTGCTGGAGGAAGGGTGTCACTTGTGGAAGTCTTTAGAGGTCTAAACTCTCACTGTGCAGTTTCCATTTCACCCTCTCTACTTCCAGTTTGCATTTAAGTATGTGATATCTCAGCCTTCCCCTCTGGCTGCCATGCTACCATTTACTGCCATGCTTTCCTGCCAAGATGAAGTCTTAACCCTCTGGAGCCATAAACCAAAATAAATTCACTCTTTCTTGCTTAAGTTTCTGTCAGTCACAGTGTTTTATCATAGCAACAGAAAAGTAACAAATACAGAAATGGAATCATTAGTTCTATCTTTTTTTTTCCTGAAAGGATCAATTACTTGAGGCAATCAAGGGACCAACTTAAGAGCTATGATTATCACTTGAATGATAATTTAGGGCTGGAGGCCAAGAAGGACATGAGGCTGGTTTAGGGAAACCAGCAGAGAGCTGCTGATTCCAAGTCTGGGCTGGCAGTGGGCCAATCAGCGATGCCTTCTCAGGACTTTAGGGACCAAACACAGGCCACACAGAAGAGTTTGGGGTGGAGGTGTGAGCTGAAGCAATAATGCCAGTTAGACGTGGAGAGGAAAGAAAATAAAATCTGGTTTGGGTAAGGAGCAGGTACTCCTGGGTAACAGGGTAAGGGGCGAGAGAGAAACACATACCCACTTCTCCAAGCTATGCCCTCCTGTGGTTGAAGTGATGTTCTGGCATCATTCAACACTTATAGTATGATAGTTTGTCATGGTTCTCAATCAACTGAATTGAGAGGTGTCAGGGATGAATGGAGTATACCACTGGATTTGGGGAGGGGGAGGTGCATATCATCAGAGAGATTGTGGGATAGTAACCTCGGGCAAAAGACCCACCCCGAATATGAGTGGTGCCATCTAAAAGGCTGGGGTAGTCAGGATGGGGAATGTGGGAAGAATGGTAAGTCAATGCACATACTTGCAAGAACATGTACTACTCTCCCTGAGTGTGTCCACTGCTCCCAGCACCCACAGACTTCAGCTTCTCAGCCTTTAAGTTGGATTTAATACAACTTTAGGGGGATCAGTGACCTGAGGAGAAAAGTCACTGTGCATAGATTGAGAAGCACATGTTTGTGAGACCTGGGCATAGCTCAGTTTGTAAGGTGTCTACGGTGCACACATGGCCACCTCCCTAGTACCCATGTAAAAAGTGAATGACTGTGACCCCACTGCTGGGGAGGGAGTGATACAAGAGGGCCCCTGAAGCTCATTGGCCAACGAGCCTAGTCTCATAGATGAACTTCAGATTCAGCAATATATCTTGTTTCACAATAAGTAAGGTGGAGAGTCTTTGTGTGTTCCTGGACACACAAACATGTGGACACACTTATAAACTAATAAACCATGTACAAATATGCATACCTACATACATAAATTAAAAATATGTATATAGAGGGAAGCCTTGTGCTATGAGACCTCCTCCTGGTGTGTGTAGGATGTAACTCCTTATTTTCCTGTCATTTCCTCTTGCCCACTGGACAGCACGCTGACTTTAAAGGAGTCAGACTTGGGAGAATTTGTCAATGAATGGCCAGTGCAGGCACATGGCAAGATGTGCCTCGGGCTCAGGATATAAAAAAATGTGATCAAAGCCAATTGCTGGTGAGCCAACCCTGGGCTCCATTTACAGAACAAGAGTAATGAGAACATCCAGAGTTCCATGAGGTTTAATGAGGTCACTTGTAAAGTATCTGACCTTCGTCATTTGATCAGCAAGGATCTGTGTGTATCTAAATACCAAAATGTGTGTTTGTGTTGGCCCGTGGAATTATCCTAGTGTGGCCTCACATATAATAGGTAGGCACTCTAGCACTGAACTGTACTTTCAGCCCCTGGCAAGGACTTGTTATTACTGTGATACTGCGGGTTGAACGTAGGACCTTGAGTGTGCTAAACTACCACTGGGCTATACTACCAGCAAGAGTAAAATCCATTGAGGGAACAGGGACATTTTTAGGACTCAGAAAAGTTTCTTTTCCAGTCTTTTTTCCTTATATTTGTTATGTGACATAGTTTAGCTATGTTCTTTAAATGCTTTAAATATCGCATATATTAACAGCCTCAATGATACAGTACTCTTCTTGCAAGAAAACAGGCAAGAAATTTCTACATGTATAGACACCTTGGCAGTCAGCTTCCTTGAATTATAACCATATGCAAATATAGATGAAGTTATTTTAATAATTATGTCTTTAAAAGATTTTTTTAATTATGTGTAGACATGGGGAGGTATTGTACATGTGAGTGCAGGTTCCTGTGGAGGTCAGAAAAGGGTATTGTATCCCTAGAGCTAGAGTTACAGGCAGTCGTGAGCTACTGACAGCCAAACTCAGGTCCTCTGCTCTTAACTGCCGAGCCATCTCTCTAGTCTTTAATGATCATGTTTTGGTTCTTGTTTTATAAAACAACAAATGTCAGACGTCAGTTAACTTTAAGTCTAGCATTAGATATCTCAGAGTTCCCAGTTTTCAACAGTATAAACAAATACCTTTTGAATGTTTTATTTTTCTTTCTGCATGTAATCTATTTATTTGAAGATGTGTTTTATACATTGCATCATTAGTCATAAGATCGGAGCCAACGATATATCGCTGAGACTTGTACAAGTTACATCAACCAGGACTAAGTACGGTTTTCTCATGTGAGCATGTCCCAACTTCACATTTAGGGAGCAAACCATCTCATTTTAGTGAAATCTGTGGGTTCTATGTGACCACACATGGTGTCGCATTTGCTCCTGTGTAGACATCTGAGTAAAAGCATCACTTTTTCCTAGTAACAAGATGACTTGATTTCTCACCATTGAGCTGGTCCTCTTGGAAACCCCAAAATGTCGCCCTTTCATCTGAATTCATAGAGTGTTCTTTCTCACCCTTCTCCTGCATCAGAGTCCTAAGAGGCTCACATGAGTCTATAGAAGACTTGAGCTAATATGTCTCTCAGAGAATTCAAAACACGGCGGCTGGCTGTCTCTGGCTGTCCTGTCTACCCTGTGGACTAGCGTCCCTGGTGTCCGAGTTGGCTAGACTAATCCACCTAATCACTATGGGCATTGGCCCCAAATCTACCCATGCTCCCCCTCCTCGTTTCTCATATTCACATGCATGCTAGTGTATGTGAAGGCCAGAGGGCACTTCTTAGATACCATCTTCCTTTTGGTTTGTTTTCTTTTTTATAGACGGTCTCTCACTGACTTGGAACTAAGGGGGTGGGCTAGGCTGACAGGCCAGCAAGACTCGGGATCCATTTGGCTCTACCTCTGAGTGCTGGCTTTACAAGTCAAGCCAGCACATCTGACTTTTGCTCATGCCTTTTTCTTGGTCCTCATCAATTGACTCTATCTGAAATGATGACTAGTCAGGTCACATGAAAAGGGCACAAAATTAAAGTCAGACAAATCAGACCAAATCCTTAGCTTCCCCACTCCCATGCTGTGTGACTTCTCAACTTCCTGACCAGCCCAGTGCCTGATTGTTATAAAATTTAGATTATTTTTATGTTTGTAGATGATAGCAGTGGCTTAAATGGAGCAGAGGCTTATGTACTAAACTCAGCATTGGTTTGTTTACCAGTATGTTACTATTACTTCCTCATTATATCCTAGGAAGTAGATTTATGTGGGTGTATGTATGCTTTTGTATGTCCATGCAGATGTTTTCATTCCCGTGCATGTGGAAGCCAGCAGACAACTTGGGGTGCCATTCTTCAGGAGCCATCCATCTTTCTACTTTTTTTGAGACAAGCTTTTTCATTGGCCAGCAACTTGCCAATTAGGCTAAGTAGGCTGGCCAGCAAGCCCCAGGTATCCACTTGCCCCTGCCTTCCCAGCACCTGGATTACAACTACCATGCCAATCATGTTTTTCCCTGTAAGTTCTGAGGATCAAACTCATATTCTCACACTCGCACAGCAAGCGCTTCTGCAACAGAGCACCCCCAGCCTGAAATGGCGGCTTTCTTAGCGTTCCCTCTCGTTTCATAGGTGAGGTTTCCAGAGGTGAGACACAATGCAGAACTGTATGCAGCTGCCGTTTTGCAGGCGAAAACTGTAGGCTGTCATCAGCTGCAGCCAAATAACCGCCTCAGTCTCATAGCAAAACCCAGCAGAGTCTGTTTTTTTCAGGGTCTGCTCTCTGGCATCTAAACCCGTGCTTTTCAGTATTAAACCGAACTCAGTAATACATGGGCACCCTGCCGGGCCCAGATGAGAGACTTAAAACCTGTTATCTCTTTTTTCTTGTATTTTTGGCTACCTTTGCCCACCTCCTAAATGGACCCAAGTCTCAGGCTCTTTGTGTACTGGCAAATATCAGAATTCTGAATTTCATCGTGGAGCGGGGAACCCAGAGCAAACACAATGGGGAAAAATTACCGTGGCCAGGGCTGACAATGTGTGGATGGGGGCGGGGAGGGGGGCACAAAAATGCAGGCATGCACAGAGACCTGATTTGAATGATATTTCTGAGAGGAAGCTAAGTAGGAGCTGAAAATGGCCTTTTAAAATACAGCACATAAGGATGCAATTCACAACGACGTCTCCTCTGTAAACACGCAGCTGTGGGGTTTGTGAGGCTCAGCGCGCACATACCGACAGCATACAAATTGTCAAACGCTTAAAGTTCCATTATTGTAGAGGGCCTCGCCCAGTGTCCTTAAATGGTCCCAGTTTTTTTCCCCTTTTAAACCACAAGATCCACATCCCTCACAACATATTGAGAAAAATTGCATACCAGAGGTCATATATAATGATTTTTCAGATTCTTTAGTTTTGTAATCGCTTGCTAATAGGATTCTTTAAAAAAATCAAATATTGAAGTTGGTCTCCCAAACTCCTGTAGGGATTCTCCGGGCAAAGATTGTTCGTTTACAACACACTTAGGGGGATGTTGTCGTTATCCACCTGTTTTTCTCCAGCACACGTTTCTTAATCCCTTCTCCTGGGCATGTGATTGTTTTGTGTTAGGTATGAGTGAGTAGATGCTCCGATGAATGTGAGAGCACATGTATGTGTGCAGGTACATACACACATGTGAATATGTGGGTATGGAGGCCCACCTCAGCTGGTATTCCTCAGGTGTCGTCCACCTTTTTATCTTATTTTATTGTGAGACAAGGTCTACCGGTCCTGAGTCTTGTTAAGAAGTTTAGGCTTTCTGGCCAGCCATCCTCAGGGACCTGCCTTTCTCTGCCTCTCCAGATCTTAGATTCCCAGTTCCTACCATCATGCCCAGATTTTTTAGGTAGGTTACATTGATGGAACTCATGTCATTGGGCTTTCAGGCAACTGCTTTATCCTCAAGCTTTCTCCTCAGCCTCTGTGTAATGGTGCTCTTATGATTTCTTTGTGGACCTTCTGAAAGGTCTTTCTTGTCTGCTAATTCCCTTTAAATACCTACCCAATGCTGGGTAGAAAAATAAGAACACCCTGAAGCTTTGGATATAGAAATTTTAGTCTTCAGTCTTTACCTACTATGAAAGTTTTGGGGTGCACCACTTGCAAGCTGTCAACCTTGGGATTCCCCACAATAAGAAGAGATGGTGATACAGCAGAAAGTCAGCAGCTGAACTCCTAGCTCAAGTCTACTTTTGCTGACTCAACTGTCCCTTGAATTCTACAAGCTGACAAAGTCTTATAAGTTTGGTTGGACTTTTGTCACTTGAAAGTCTGTTAACACAGATTTGCTCAAGGGCATTCATGGCTTTTACATTGCCTATTTGGGTCTCATCACCAAGAAAGGAGAATATGCCCATGTTTTGTGGGGGTGGTGTTGCCAAGGTGGATGGATTTGGGAGTTCCATGGATGACAAACCTGGCACACAACTCAAAACTCCAGTTCCAACCTTAACCACATAGAACCATGTATTCCCATTCACTATCTCATGTTACAGAGACCAAATTCCCTGGAAGGTAAGATTTGCATTCTTGAGAAGCTAGTGTCAGCTGAGTATGGTTGCTCATGTGTAGAAGCCCAGTACTTGGAAGACTGAGGGAGACTGTAGTGAGTTTAAGGATAACCTGGGCCATGTCACAAGTTTCAGGTTAGTCAAAGCTGCATAGCAAGACTATGTCTCAACGAACAAACAAACAAACAAAAATAGATCCTTGAGAAATATCTCAGCAGTCAAGAGCACTTGTTGCTCTTGCAGAGGACCACAGTTCAGTTCCTAGCACCCATGTTAGGTGACTCACAACCACTTGTAACTCTAGTTCCAAAGGAACCAATACCCCCTTCTGCCTTTGTAGGCATTCTATATACAGGTGCATACTGCTCATGTGTACACACACATACATATACACATTCATATATACATATGGAGAGAGAGAAACACACAGAGAGATAAATAAAACAAACGAGAAAGAAAAAAGTAAATACATTTCTTAGTGTATCAATTCCTATCCTCAAGTGTAATCATCAGGAGCATTTATTGGCTAGGAATGAATTTCCTGAACACATATGAAGGATCCAAAGAATGAATGAGGATTTAACAGTTCATAGCCTATGATGATTCTTGGTCCATCCCTTAGTATTCATGTTCTAATTTGTTTTTCATTCAATATGGAAGTCTTGCTTTCATTTTTCAACCACACCCTTCAAACTTCTGTCCCAGAGTAGTAAGACCTCAAATAAAGTTGCTTGGTTTTCTCACTTTTCCCAAATGGTACTGAGTATTCAGCCCCAATGTCTCCATATAACAAGAGGTGCTCAATAAAAATTCATCTGCTGTTCCCTTTTGGGTTTTTCCCAGCCAGGGATCAAAAGTATTGGCACCAATATGTTTTTTCTCCTCCTCTCTCAATATTTGATAGAGAAATCAGTAGAAATGCCCTAATATAACACATTTCACTTGCATTTATCAAGCTAGGCTAAAATAAGAACTTTAAAAGTAATAGCCTAATACACTATTGGCATAATTTAACATTCTCTGCTTGTGCAGTGTCCTATGTAGGTATATTCTCTTGAAAGGCTCTCTTCCAAGCAGAGGTTTAGGAAAAGAGGTTCCTTCCATCTTTCATCCCTACCATTTTATGTCATGCTTCACACCTAACAGCAGTAGGATGACTTGTTCACATGTCTGAGAAACATTATCCCAGCAAACATCTTGTCCATGAAAGAGAAACCTTGACCTTAGCAGCTCAGTAGTCATCTCTGATGTAGGAGCATTATACCTCCTCTTCCCACTTTTTCCCCCACAAAATAATCCATTTCTTTTCTCACAGGATTATTGATTGTTGCAAATCCATCTGTCCTATAGACATATTGATAATTTCCACAAACGGTCTTTGGCCATGCCAATAATTCCATGAATGAAGGCTTGTAAGTACAGACAAGTGCTGTAAGATGCATCTGATTTAGTTATCTGTATCCTCTTGTACACATTACTTGGACTCCAAGTCATAAGAATAATTCTTGGTAATTATTTAATGCCAGTCCAATTACTGCTCTCATCCAAGCCTCAGATTGTTCAAGAAAGCACAACAGAAGTATCACTCATCCACTTATCCTTCTATCTGCCCTCACCTATCCACTCTTTGCATCCATCCATCCATCCAACTTCTATCCACCTACTTGTTCATCCATCCATCCATCCATCCATCCATCCATCCATCCATCTATCCATCCATCCATCCATCCCAGTTAACTCTTCCCTGTGACATCTGGAGTCAGTCCTTCCCTCTGAGTTGTTTGCCCCTTCCCCAACTATAGTCTTGAACTGTACGGTCCCCACTGTCCCAGTTTCTGCTTGTCAGCTGTTGTCTGTGTAACCTTCTGAAATGTTTAACTTGCTTGACCTTAACTTTTTATTCACTTATTCTTTCACCACTCATCATTCATCTTATTTTCCTATTTTGTAACAGTTTATCAATGTGGTGATTGTAATCTTTATTAGGACACATTTCTTTATGACTAGCCCAGTCTTTGCAATTGGGAACTATATCACTATTTTACAGACATTACAAATTCTTTAACACATGTCTTTGGAATAAGAGAGTGGGGGTTGATTGCAAATGTTATTGCAACATATGCCTCTCTGGGCATAGCTTTACCCCTTTGTGTGAATATAGAAAATTTGGCAAGATGAAAATAAGCACAAAGAGATCTTCAAGCTGTCTGTTATCCACCCCCCAGGATGTTGATTGAGTTAAAATACCTGATTTTATTTCTCCCACAAATATTTGTTGAGTAGTTATTCCTGACTGCACCAAGCCCTGGGATTACAACAGGTTCAAAATGTGAAAGCCATTGCCCTCATGGATTTCAGTTTGAGGCCAACGTAGGCTATATAATCACATCCTATGTCAAAAAACAAAAGAAAACAAACAACAAAATCCATAATAATTTGGTTTTTGTTTTGTTTTATTTTTTGAGACAGGGTTTCTGTGTATTATTTTCTGCAGACCAGGCTGGCCTTGAACTCAGAGATCCACCTGCCTCTGCCTCCCAAGTGCTGGCATTAAAGGCATGAGCCACCAAAAAATAAGCTCTTCTTATATAGTTATTATACAGTGTTGAAAAATATTGTTTTATCTATAAATATGTACACAGACACATTCACAGAAACTCTAGACCCAGAAATAGTAACACACACATACAAACACACAGACACAAACACATAGTCACATAGACACCCACATGGACACACACCCCCACACACATACACTCACACATGCACATGTTTTTCAGTTCTCCTAGATTTGACAGCAATTTTATCATAGAATATTTTGGTACAGTTTCCAGGGGCTGTGGTTCCCACCTGTTCTGGGAGTTAGAGCCAGCAGAGTTCTAGACAGAAACATACTACTTTTTCTAATGTACTTACGGAGTTCCTGTTTCCTGTGGACATTTCTACAGTGGTGTGGCATAGAGGGAGGTGGATCTTGTGCTCTGGAATCGTTCCCACTCTGTCATCTGCTATGTGGGACTGGCCAAAAATTGTGAATACTCTGCATCTTGATTTCTTCATTGATCCAGGCTCTTCACATCACATTCCATGTGGATGAGACCTGTATCAATGGATTGAGAAGCTCAGGAAGCCAAGGCCAGATGCTGGGAGTGTGGCTTAGTTGGTAGAGTACTTGCCTGGTGTGCACAAATTCCTGGACTCATCCCTAGCACTGCAATGAGCTAAGTATGGACATACATGCTTTCAACCCTAGCACTTGCGAGGTAGAAGTAGGAAGATAAGAAGTTCAATGTCATCCTTGGCTTCATAGAAAGTTCAAGGCCAGCCTAGGTTACTTGAGACCCTTGTTTGAAAAGAGAGAGAGGGAGAGATGGGAAGGGAATGATGAGGAAAGAAAGAAAAAGGAGGGAAAAGAAAAGAAGAAAGGAAGAAAGAAAGAAAGGAAGAAAGGAAGAAAGAAAGGCAAGAGCTATCAGGATGCTGAGCCTTCAAATGTAGGCCATGTGAGACACTGGGGCTGCCTTTCTGAATAGATTCTCATGCAGACTGTCTGCCTCCGGTCTAAGGCAGACACCTTGCTCTGCTTGAGTGACAAAGCAGATTGCTTCCTCCCACTTCTGTGGGTTAAGACCCCTTTCTCTATCCTAGTTTCACTCTGATTGGCAACTTCACTCAGAGTGAAACCTTAGCAAAAACCTCAAGATTTGGCTCAACAGCAAAGGGATGGTCGACTCAAGATTCAAAGCTAAGTGCTGGGAGACCACTCGTGAGAAATTCCATAAGCACAAGAGTGTGGTTTATGTCACAATCAGTCTGTTGAAATGAAGCCACCTGGGCCAGGTGGAGTGGTAACATTGTCAACTCTAGCCTCAGGCCTCAGAACCTCTTAACTCAGCGTTGGCTGGTGGCTTAAACACTGGGGAGCGTATGACACATCTGTTTCCCTGTCAGTCATCTGAGAAAATATTGAGCATAATTGAAAGCAATATGAAAGTCTGTTTGCTTCACCCCCGTTTCTGCTGCTGACAAGGCGGTAGCCTCCGCTGTAAAATACAGACAATACCAACTGCATGGATTCGGTGTGAGCTCTAAATGGGGAAGGGAGAGACCCCTGCACAGGGCTGGGACGTGCAGATGCTCAGAAATGGAAACTTCTCGGGCCATTTTCTAGACCTACAAAAGGGTTAAAAATAGCCAAAAGAAGCTATGTTCCTGGCCCCTGGCCCATCTTCATAGGATTCATAGGTGTGGAGCAGATAACTACTTCATACACTGTGGCCAACTGGCAGTTCTTTGGGTTTTGCCATGTTTAGCCCAGGCACAGGCCATTTCAGATAGGCAGGTTGGTCTTTAGGAAGTTGTGAATTGTTCACTATCATACACATAAATGATAGTGGGATGCATAGTAAATTCAGGAAAACCTCATTTGGGAAGTTCAGGGGTACAAGAAGACACCTCTCTAATTCTTAACTGCGAGTGACCTCCCTAACCTTCCCCTGTCACTTTTGATTAAGACAGAATGCTGGAATTCTGGGTTTATCCATTTGGCTGTTTTCAGCTTGGTTATGAGCTTAGATAATAGATTGAATGAAGAGTCCAAATTGTATTAGACCATCCATAATTGAATCTGCTTGGTCACTATGGCTACCATCAAACACCATGGCTCTCCTACTTTAGGACACAAAGTAGAAATGCTGTCCATTTTCGCTTGATAGCAGGCATTGTTACATGATTTGCTTTACCCAGTAGAATTTGAGTGCCAGTGACATGTTTCACTTCCAGGAGGAAAGAATATAAGAGCCAATGTGAGGTCCACTCTGTCCTCTTTTTGTGGCCCCAGAATTCAGGAATACACTCTCCATATGAGTCTTGACTTCCTGAGACCCTGTGCATCTGAGCATGGTCAGCTGAGTTTCCCTGCTGAGTCTTCTTACTGGATGTGAGGAACAAACCTTTGTTGCTAGTTGCTGAGATTTTAGAGGCATTTGCTATTGCAATAGAACCCAGCCTCTCTTGCCATAAAACTTTACACCGCATTGTTTTATTCATCTGCTTATGTGTGATTATGACTCCAACCTCCTTCCAAATGTGTTACAAACTCTAATGCATGATGAGGCAATTAAGTTCAAAGCCAAACAGAGACGACTGTATGGTGCAGAGGGAATTTGCTGCTACAATCAGCCCATCCCTAACACCCGGCCCCAAATTCACTCAAAGTTTTGACTCAAGTGCAAAGGGAGCCATGTGGAGTTCAGTAATTCTCACTGAGGTCTTGTCTAACTCCTTGGCAACTTTTATGTTTTCCTAGGGAGGGTCTTTTGCCAGATGGTCGCAATGTTCATCGTCCTGTTTTGTTTTAATGCAAGCTGACATGTCTCCGTCTTCCTGCGGTGGGTTTCTTTTATGAGGTCGTGCTTTGCATTTTTCATAGAAAGAATTTCTGACTCCTCACTGGGGAGCCCACCCTTGCAGTTTCTGTGGGGGCTGCTTGGTTAACCACTTGCCTGGGGTTTAAGGCGCCGCTGGCGAACCAGATCATTGCAAACTTCTTGATTTACACTCTGGTGGAGAGGGTCTGAGATGCCACAGAGAAACAGGAAGAAGCAGGTTTGGGAGCCCAAACAAGAACTAGGCCACAGTTCTGGGGTGCACTTGGCATGTGGAAGGCCATGATAAAGAAGGACATGTTTATCTTCAGGTGGGCTTGTTATTCCAAGCGAAGGGCTTAGGAAGGACAATGACTTTGTGGGGTGCTGAACAGAGAGAGGAAGCTAAACATAAGTAATGTGTTAAGGTCAATGCCAAACATGAATAATGAAACCACCTAGAATACACAACGAAAGTAAACTAAACCATCCTTAGACATGTGTGTTACATGGCCTGCCACCCCAGCCACTCTGAAGGCCAAGCCAGGACAATTAAAGCTCAAGACCAGGCTGGGCAGCCTATTGGGAACCTATCTCAACATTTAAAAGTAGTTGGTTAAAAGTGTCGGGGTGTAGAGAAGTTATAGAGTGTTTGTCTAAGATGAGCAAAGTTCTGGGTTCAACTCTCAGTACCATAAAATAAATGAATGAATAAATAAATCCTAAAATTAATAGGGGTACCAGTTTGCATCATGCAGTGTTTACCTACTATTCTATCTTTTAATGGTCACAATAATCCATGAATAAGAGTTGATTACATTTAGTGCAAAGATTAAAAATAAGCTCGAGGTTATAGCTCAGTGGCTGAGTGCTTGTCTAGTGTGTCTCTAGACACCACTAGTTCAACCAGGAACATGAGAAAGAAAAGGAAGAAAGGAAAGAAAGGAAAAAGGAAGGAAGGAAAGACCTTGGTGCTATAAAGCTGAAAATGTTGTAATGCAGTGAGGTGGCAGAGTGTTCCCCTAGCATGCGTGACACTCTGGATTTGATGCCCAGAATTGCATAAAACTGTACTGCACACCTATAATCCCAAGTGGAAGCAGGAGGATCAGAAGTTCAGCGTCATCCTTGCCCACATAGTAAGTTCAAGTCCAGTCTGACATACACTCAACTGCTGCCTCTCTCTCGTACAGCAGAAGCCGGTGATGATCTGCCTGCATGTAAAGACTGAGGCACAAACACAGCAATGCCATCTTTCTTTGCTGGCACCTTTGGAAACTGTGGTGACTGTTTTATCTCTTCTTCGAAATCACAGTCTCAAGGACTCTCATATCCCAGTGGCCATAACTATGAAACTATTCTTTGGTCCATTATGATGCTGACCACCAAAACTACAATGTGCAGCTGGACCCAACCATAGTGTTTAGTGCTGGCCTATGGTCCCCTTGGGGTCTCTGCTGTGCTGAGCCTTGAGAAAGAGCATCTCCATCTCACAGTTCACTGGGTAGAAGGAAGCACAGCCTTGGGTCTTATGTTTTTTCCTCTCTGCTGTCTCATCAATGGGAAACCAACTTACTGTCATGAAAATTCTGTTGGAAAAGCAGGTTTGTTTCCAACAAGTTGCATCTACACAAAGACCAATAATGCAGAACATTTCTTACCTTGTTTCTGGAGTGCCCTGAATCAAACCCAGGGCCTCACACATACTAGGCAACTGTTTTACCATGGAGCTGCAGTCCCAGCCCGAGAACCAAGTTTTCCATTTTTATTTCAAAATTAAATCATCGTTAAAATAATCACTACCTGGAACAACATATTAGAATCTACAAGTATATTATGTATTAACCACAGTTCCACCACAGTCAAAGCGAATTCAGAGGTAGCAGCAGAAGTATAGTCAGTAAGAAAGAAACCAAACTCACATTTCATGTTTTGGCTGTTTTCAAGATCTTTTTTTTTCAATGCTCACATTGTCATTTTTTGAGTGTGAACATGAAAACTTCTATCACAGAGCAGAAGCTGAAAAAAACTGTCAGTACCCTCTCTTGGGAAGCAAGGTTGCCTCTCTGTTCACCCTCTTTTGAAACTCAAAGAATTTCAAAGGTGGGTTGCAAACCTGTGAGTTTTAGTTTCCTATTTCAGATTATTATTATTATGACGTGACATGCTCTGAAGATATGGAATAAGCCTCCCTTACTTCACCTGTTGTATGAGAACTGGCTTATAGAGACTTGTGGCAGAAACAAGATATATTGTCACTCTAAACAGTCAAATGCCTCTCTCCTTTGCAGGAGATGGAGTTTTGGGCATAGAGTTTAAGCATACTCTAACAACAACAATCTCATGCCCTACAAAGACCCTTCTAAGTCCTGGAAGCCCAGGATTAGGAGTGAGTGTGATGAGAGAAGCAGAAAGGAAAGGAGACCCGAGGCTGGGGTGCTGACCCCAACTCAGTGTCCTGATTGATAGCTCGGACCTCCACAATGCCCTGCTGATGGCCAATCCTTGGAGGGGAGAAGACAGAGAGCAGGCTTAACAAGCTTTCCCGAACACTCCAGGGCAAATTCTGTAATCCCAGTACCTTCACTTGGATCTCCAAGTATGGCTTGGGATCAGGTATGGAGGAGACACATGCCTGAAGTTCCATCACAATGGAAGTTAAGGTAGGAGGGTCATGAATTCTGGCCTGAAAAAGTAAGTTCCAAGTCCCTGTGTCTAAATAAATTAGTAGTGCCGCACACCTGTGTTTTCCTTTAGTAGTGTGTGAAGTGTGAAGAAAGGAAACCGACTTAGCTGGAAATAGAGCTCAGATGGTAGAGTCGTTGCTCAGCACACACGAAACTGGGTTTGATCGCTAGCACCGCAGTGGTAGTGTACTCTTGCAACCCCAGCCCTTGGGAAGGATGGGCAGGAGGATCAGCCATTTAAAGTCATCCTTGTCTACAGTGAGTTCAAGGCCAGCCTGGGCTATAGGAGACCCAGTTCTCAAAACACAGACAAACAAAAAAGAAGAAGGGATCGAAGAACGGTCTGGGCTAGAGGAATGTTCTAGAATAAACTACAATGCTCTGCACTTGAATATTGAATCCAAGGCTCTACCACACCGTGACCCAGATGAGTTTCTCTCTCCTCCTTGCAAGCCTTTTCTCCATATCATTTCTGCTTCCTTGTTAATCTGACGTCCACATGCCGAAACTGTCCCCTTTGACCTTCACTAGAAGGTACCACCAACTTCCTCAGATGGTGGAAACGAAACATTTCTTATGGGATCACTTTATTTTCCCTCGCCACACTCTTGGCTCCTGGCCTTACTTTCCAAAACTGGTGGGTGGCCTGTTACAAGGGCAAGAGAGAGGTAGGGTGTGGCAGTTCTCGGCTGTTTCCTGTAACAAAAGCATAGAGGAGACCTGTAGCTGAGTTTCTTCTCTGACTCCCTAGAGTTCTAGGTCCAAACGAAGTAAAGATGAGATAACAAAGCACTGTGGTGAGGCCTAACAGTGAGCTTTGTTGATGAGCGGGGTCACGATGCATTGGCGAATGGTGAGAAGGCTGGCCTCAAGGCCACCAACATTCTCTAGACCTCTGAAGATATGACACAACAGTCCAAGAGACGCAATATTGTCTTTGGGGGTTTCTTTGTGAAAGGAAGAGGGCTTTTCTAGCCCACCTGTGGAGACCACTTTAGTTTCCGTTTTTTCTCAGACGATAACCTCTACGGGGGAAGGGGGTCTTCCAACTGTGGGTATATTACTTCTCAAACACGTAGCCCATGTTGAGAACCACATAATCCTTATTAATTACCACAATTAGTATCTCTTGTGGGCTGCTGAGACTACCTCCAGACAGACTCCCAATATGCAAAGAGAATTGACCACCATTACCCCATGAACAGTGACATCAGTGGAAGCCCGTGATACTTCCTAACCCCCTCTCTTTAGAGCTGAATGAACACACAGATCCCTCCCCCTCAAGCACTCGTCCTATTGTGAAGTTTTTTAGTTTACTTTTTGTCCTGAAATTGAATGTGAGGGGGAAGTATGATGAACTCAGTATAGCCTGGACATAACTGCTATCAGTCAGGGCATCAATTCCAGTTAGCTTGTCACTTCCAGACTCTTCTAAAAGTCAGTGCACATGGCTCCTGAGATGCCAAGATGCTGCCTAACAAAAGTAGAAATGCAGGTTTATCAGGAAGTCATCTGGAAGGTGAAGATGGGAGATAGCTCCATCATGGTCTAGCTGTATAACAGACCTATTACACTTTTTAAAAAAAGATTTATTTTATTTTTAGTTATGTGTATTGTATATACACTTGTGCACAGGTGTTCTCAGAGGTCAGAGACAGCTGGAGTTACAAGTGGGTATGAGCTGCCTGGTGTGGCTGCTGGGATCTGAACTCAGGTCCTCTTGCAAGAGCAGTGTACACTCTTCTGAGTCAGTCATCTCCCCAGCTTCTAACAACCCCCTTTTCCAAGATGAAAAGATCTCTCTATCTGTAAAATGTTTGCTTGGAATATAAAGACCAAGTTTGATCCCCAGGGCCCATATTTGTTTTTTTTGTTGTTGTTGTTTTTGTTTTTTTAAAGGCCAGGCATAGTGTCAGGTGCTTATAATCCCAATGCTGAGGAGGTGGAGGCAGATGAAGCCCTGGACCTTACTAGCCAGCCTAAAGTAGAATTGAAGAGTCCCAAGACTAAGTGAGAGACCCTGCCTTAGAACACCAGCCCCCACCAAAATAAACACCAAAACAGCTTGAATATCTGAGTGCCTAAAGAATGACATTTGAAGTTTTCCTCCTTTCTCTACCAAACACACACACACACACACACACACATGCACTTATGCATTCGCACACTCACTCAATGGTAGGACTCCATCTTTCAGTATTCAAGCTAAGGATTTCCTCTGGCTGGGTTCTTTGACTTGGTGCACTAGCTCGATACTTTGCGGGTCTCTCAAGCTTCTAGGCACAGTGAACACATTATCATTTTAGTCTCAAAGACCCCCTGAAACTCCACAGAATTTGCTTGTTTTCCCTCGGGAGGGTGTTTTGAGAAGGACACCATTATGCTGCACTGGCCCCTGTTGGCGTACTGGCTCTGGGGGGGGCGGTTTAATGGGGACTTGAGTGCCTGAGAAAAGGAGTGAAAAAAGAAAGAAAAAAAAACCAACCGAGAAAACCCAAGAGAAACTGAAAGACTGCACGCTGGAACAAAAGGGAGGGGGCAGCCAGCCTCGGGACCCGGGCGGTTAAGGAACTGGCTTCGACAGGAAGTGGGCAGGAGGCTGTTTTCAGTACACTCATGGGAACTGAGCTGGAAAGTGCTGTGGTGAGGGTCTGTGGAAAAAAGGGCTCTAATCAAGCTATAAATATCTGTTGCTTTGAAGTTTTATGACCAACAATTAATGTTACTGGAAGGCACATGAAGAGCTATTTCTTAACTTGGTGGGTCTGAGTGGGCCAGGGTCAGGTCAAGAGTCTGGCTGCATGGGAGCCTGTCCTTACACATTCCTGTCTCTTCTCTGTCTCCTGTGCGTGCGTCCGTGTGTGTGTGTGTGTGTGTGTGTGTGTGTGTGTGTGTGTGTGTGTGTGTGTGTGTGCGCGTGTGCGTTATAACGCAGTACACAGGTGTCTATAGGAATCCACCACAGCACATGGTCATTTGAGCATCCATTTATCCATCCATCAATTCATCACTTCAATCATTAATATCTGTTTATTCCAGATCATGTTCAGTCCCTGCTGATACACAGCAAGGAACGACCAGATAAAACCCCTGGTTTTCCTCATTTGCAGGGGAGGAGTATTCTTTCATTTAGTTGGAGAAAGAGCAAGCAAATAAAAAAGCATGCTGGGAATAGGTAGTGCTCTCAAGACACCCACACTGGTCAGAGTCTGGCCTAGAGACTGGGTAAAGGAGCCTTTTCTGTGGGGCGTCGCTGTAACAGAGACCGAGTACAGTGAGGCAGCCTGGGGTGGAGTAGGGAAGTGCCAAATCCCACAGTCCTGGGGCAGATGCATCCTGGCCACTGCTCCTCGTGAAGGTCCTGGAAGGGCTGTGGATTTTTCTTGGTTATAGACAAAGAGGTCCCCAGGGTCTCATTTGGTTGTACCAATGTCTGCCTGTCTGCTTCTGTAATATCATTTCTCAAACTTTAATTCTTTTCCTCTATAACAAAACATGACAAAAGTCAGAAAATACTGCCGACCCCCCCACCCCATCTTCTGCTGTCTGAAACACACCAATCACTACAGTCTGTCTGTCTGACCTCAGTGCTAGGCCTCTTTCTGGAGTCATATTCCCACTTGAAGCCAGTCCATAGGCTCTGTGAGCACAGATGAACTTGGTGGCCTGAAGACAGGAGCACAGTACCCCCCCCAAAAGGCCAGTTTGCATGAATGAAGACCTCAGGAACTGTGGGGACCTAGGATCTTGAGCTCGGAACCCGAATTCATTTTAGAAAAAAGTTGACATAGGCAAAAATGCATAGAACATACTGGAAATGCTTGTCCTTGGTAAGAGAGCATCACCAAATACCTTCTAGTGATTCAGTGGTGCCTACCCAAGAATGTTCTTGCTCATTTGATAGAACAGCTCACTTAAAGTCTTGTTTAGTTCACTGATTTTTCAAAGTGGGCTTCTCCACATACTAGATAGCATGCATTTTTTTGTTTTTTGTTTTGTTTTGTTTGTTTTTGTTAAAGAAATGTGCAATGCAAATGAACTTCCTTTTAAGGTTGTCTGAATATGGCAAGGGTGGTCTGTGTGCAACACTGGGATTTTCTTCTTGGTTTCCTTGGGTGCAGGGATCTATTTGTGACTGATAGGATTCATTACATGTGTATTTAGCTTGCCCATCATTAAGGCTTTAATGATATTACAATCTAAATAAATACAAAGAGGGAAACCTTTGGGAGCTAACAATTCATTGTGCTGGCTTCCTTGAAATTGGCAACAAAAGGGCAGCCAATTGGCCCGTGTTTCTTCTTTCCTTACTACAGTAACAAAGTCATAAACTATATCCCTTAGTTGGCCCTAAATGACTAGTTCATCCCTGATTGGGACTCCAAGCTCCATGAATCAGTCTCTGTTCCACACAAACCTCTTGCATCTTCCAAAAGACCCTAGCTTTTATTCCCCTGAAACTGGTTGTGAGTCCCAGGACTATGCATCAAAGAGGCTGGTATCTTGATACTAATAATGGGTAATTGTTCTTCAGCCAGATATAATTAAACCCCATGATGCTCTTTGTCTAATAGAAGTTATGGTTGGCAGGTAATGAAATTGTGATGGGAATAGAAATGGCTTTTGGGATAGGATCTGCTCAGGACCGGACATGGAGATGAGAATACTTAGAGAATTGTCTACAACTGCTATTGATGCTTCTTATGACACAGTCTTCAGAGGTCTCCACCCTGTGGAACATTGTAGATGTTCACTTAGACGTGTTCCCTACCTCCCTCTCAAGAGTGAAGTCAGCTCCTGTTCTTACCGTTGGTCATGCGACTTCTCTGTGCGTATCATTGTGTGTTCATGCTTCTGTTGGAGCATGTCAAAGCCAGAGGTTAACCCCTGTTCCTCAGGTGTTGACCTCCTTGGTTTTTTTTTTTTTTTTGGGACAGGGTGCCTCACTAGCCTGGGGATCACTAAGTAGGCTGACTGGTTGGCCAGTGAATCCCAGACAGCCTCATGTCTCTAACTTCCCAGTACTAGGATTACAGGTGCATTGTCACACCTGTCTTTCTCATGTGGCTCTGGAGCTTGAAGTCAGGTCCCCATGCCTGTCCAGTAGTCACTTCTAAACAAGAAGTGACTGAACTCTCTTCCCATCCCTGGTCATATAACTTCTAAATCCACAAAACAGAATACTTTCTCTTGCTTCTTATATAGCCAAACACCAGCTATAAAAAAGATAAAGAATTGGTTAATTACTGTGATATAGCCATTCTACATTAATGAAAAGAGTATCATTTCTAAAGAAAGACATCTGGACAGAAATCATGTGGTTGCATCTTAAAATAATACATATGCGTGTATATGAATATACATATACATATACATATATATGCTGTGCTGTGGTGAGCACAGATATGAGAGTGAAAATGTATTGACAATAACTCTGCTCTGGGTGTGCTTTCCATTGCATTTTCTCATTAAAAACAAAACCAAATACCTTCAATTATGGGATCAAAGAGATGTGTTCACTGGCTTCTTCTGACCCAATATTTTTTTCTGTTTCATTTAAATGAAATTTTATTTGCATAAAATTGTTCTTACACTGCACCAGATGGCTGTTTCTTTTAATGGAAGAGTCATTTTACAATCACAGTGGTTCATCCACCACCCCACACACAGCGGGGACCCAGCTTGTCTTTTGAGCTGCTGCCTCTCCAGTCCCTTGGACCCCATGTGCTCAGAGCCAGACACCCACAACTAACATCAAGACATTGGTTTCACCACAGACTTCCCAGTAGAAGTCAAGGGTAGGTGCTTGGTAACTCATATGAACATCCAGAAGATAATCAGGTATTAATTAATCCTGCTCCTCTTTCTCAGACCATTCTTAGTTTCTCTTCAGATGTTTGCAACCCCAGGGTGATCTGTTTGAAGCAGAGAGGGAAAAGAAGAAACTGAGAGACTGAGCCAAGAGTGAGTCTCACCAGAGTTTCCTGGCCACTTGCCTCATTCCTTCCTTCCCAGAGACAAAGGACAGGAAGCCCAGAGCATGCCAGTATTTTGCCAGCAAATGCTGCAGAATAAGTGAATGAATGAATGAATGAATAAATGAGTGAATAATGCTTAAAGGATCATTCAGAAATTGCTACATAATTTACACAGATAAGTTATCTATATCTAACTCTTCTTAATTCTTCATTCCCTATTATGGTGTATATCTAAAACGTACCCCCTCCAGATCGTGTATTTTAATATGGTGCACAGCTGGTAGCACCATTTGGGGATGTTGCCAGATGTTTGAGGCAGGAGGTGTGGCCTGGGGAGGTGGGTTACTATGAGCAGACTTTAAGGGCTGTAACCCAGCCTTACTTCTGGTTTAGTCACTGAAGTATGAGGCCACAGCATTCTCTGATAACCATGGACCAGCCCCTTTCAGCTGCCATCCTTCCCCTTCCATGATGCACAGTTGTCTCTGAACTGAGTAAAGTAACTTCCTCCTTGATGCTGGGAACATAGAAACACATTTTCTCATCTGCAAATGATTGCCTGGTGAATTCGCTTCCAGAACATCATAATGGGTTGATGCTTTTTGTTATTGCTTTTACCTGTGGACTGATCCAAATTTCTTGTGCTCCAAAGGACAAAAAGCAAACAAGCAACCACATACATTCATTCCAGTCTCTCTTTCAAGAATCCACCTGAAGTTATTTCTTTAAAAAAGTTAGGGCTGGTGAGCTGACTCCGAGGGTAAAGGCCCTTGCCACCAAGCCTGATGACCTGAACTTGATCCCCGGGATCTCTCTCTCTTAAAGAAATTCTAAATAGCCAGTAAGTAAGAAAATAAAAAGGAAAACTGTACTGTTTCCCTCACTAAAAGAGATAGTATTTATTGACTGGAGAGTTCTATGCTGCCTCTACTCAGAGGGTCATCAATCCAAGCTGAATGTGTGCATGGGACAATGTCTTCTTCTCATCTTCGAGAGGAATGGCCAGCGTTCACTAGCAGTGTTGGCTTCTGTATTCTTTGGGCTAAGGTGAGGGACCACATGGTTCTGATTCATCCTGGATTTCCTTTAAAATGACTTCTGATGCCCATGGCAAGGCTAATTCTCATCCTCTGTTTCTTGCCTGTGCTGTGCCTGACTCTTCTATTGCAGAGGGATCTCTGATGTCTGTGATGCTATGTGCGTTAAGCAGGCCCCTGCCTTTGTCTGCCTTGTATCTGTCTTCCTTTGTAAAACCCTAATGGGGTGAAAGTCTTCCTTTGGCAGTGAGAGAAGCCAGTAGAGATGGGGTGGGGGGAGCTGTGTCACAGCTGTTTCTCCAAGGAAAGCAAGCTGCTTTCAGGCATGTCCTTATTACCCCCAGTTCCATTAATCCGTGTGCTTCCCCATAAGCTGTATAAGTCTTCTTTCCACATGGAGATGTTGAGGCACAGATAAAATAAATGGCAGGTAGGTCAGAGAGCCAGGCAACAGATGAGGCCAAAGTGGCTAGGACTTCTGCTATCTGTCTTGGGTGGTGATGGTGAGACTGTATTCTTCAGATGTGAGGAACAGAAGAGATGATGGAAGAGGAGGAGGAGGAGGGGGAGGAGAGAGAGAGAGAGAGAGAGAGAGAGAGAGAGAGAGAGAGAGAGAGAGAATAGAGAATAGATATTAGCACAAAGGGAGGCCAATGTGGTTATCACTTACCAAACAAAAAATTATTTTCTTGGTTAATGATTGCAGCATCACCAGCAGGGGTTTCAAAATGCTGCATGCATTCTGTGTCACACACATGCACATATAGAGATAGGGTGGAGTTTTTCGTCTGTGGGAACAGCACGAGTCTTATCAACAGAACACACCCTGAAGGAGCCTCACATCCCCCTCCACTGTCTATTCCCTTCCGCATCACTGTCCTGAGGTCACTGAAGGGTCTCCTGGCATCCCCACCTCAGTCCCCAATCACCATTTCTCAGCAGAAAACCAGTAGAAACACTAAAACATTCCATCCCTTCTTAAGGCTTCCTAGGCACTCATTGAAGTCAGCACTTTGGCCTCATCTGTTGCCTGGCCCTGCAAGCTCTTCCTCCTCTCGTATTTTGTTCTTACCTTCTGGGCTCTTCCACTCACACAGGCATCTCCAGCTGCTGTCTGCTGTCCTCACTGTTGGAGGGAACCTAGTCTGCTGTCATTCTGTCCTCTCTTTCTGATTGACCCCCTGGCCTTGGAATACCTCCCTCATTGCCTCAATGCCCCTCCCTCTCTCTCCCTCATAGGAGGTCTTCTCTGGATAGTATGTTTAGAGTTGCCATCTACTTTTTTCAGTTCCTGGTCCCTTCTCTGCCTCATCTTCACACTAGGACAGAACATGCTGACAATATTTCCTCACTTCTCCATGGACCATGAGAAAGTGAGCCTGAGAAAGGCAGGAATTCCATCCATTCTCATTATTGCAGCATCCTCACCACCAGCAACATGGGAGGCACTCAGCAAACATTTGGACTTTTCAAGGCAAACTTGACTTACACAGAAAAATGAGAAGGAGCTGTAAGCCCCCCCCCTGCTTCTTTGTGTGTCTTGAGTGTATGGGTACACACCTGTGTGAGCACTCTTATCTAACTAAATAAAACTATTTATTCTATTATTATGATTATTATTTGTATGTATGTTCACGTGCAAGCATGTGTGCACACATAAATCTGTAGGCACCCCTAAAGACCAGAAGAGGATGTCATATTTCTTCGAGCTGAAGTTACAGGTGGTTGAGAGCTGCCTGGGTATTTCAAACCAAACTCCAGTGCTCTGAGAACAGCAAACCCTCTTAACCACTGAGCTGTCTCTAGCTCCTGGAAGCAGAGATCTCTGTCCACTTGATTTAACTGATGGATCAACCATCCAGGGACAACAAAAGCTGGGGATGGAGGTGGGAAGGGATCCAGGGAAAAACTGAGAGTAGCTGTTGGCTGCCCGTTGTGCATTTTGTGTTTTCTGTGGAATAGGAGGAGTGTCTTCACTGAAAGGGTCAGAGTGGGTTTTCTTAAGATTATAAAATCCCGAGTGCATTTCACCTCTCTCATGAGGTCTTGCACCAGAGGTTGTGATTATCCACAGGGATATTGGGAGGGTGTGGCTACAGCGTGTTAGTGGATTTAGAGAAGTCAGAATTCTCTTGCCCAAAGCCCCTGCTTTTCTCTGTAATTGCATAATGATGTCTTTGATGCTCAGACCCCCATCCCCAGCTGTTTCCTTAGGCATTTATTCAAATTCCGAAGTGCCATTCACAGTCCAGCAGGATGCATATTTCTATTAGGGTCCAAAGAAATTTTTTTTGGCTCACATTATTATAGCCCATGGCAGAAGATTCTAGCAATTAACAGGAACCAAAAGTGATAATTTATTGCAACCAACATTGTGATCTAATAGTCACACATTACAAAAGCAAAATTCCCTCTCCCTCTTTCTCTGGCTGGGCACTACCAAGCTATCATACGTTCCAAGTGCTTCCTAATGTCTTTTGTTTGCATTAGAAAAAAAACACATAATTCTCTCCCTTTGAGCATCAGAAAGAGCTCTTTGAGGTTCCCAGAAGGGTGACATTCAAAATGTGCCCCCAAGGGGGCTAGGTATGTGCTCTAGGGGTACACACTGAACAATTTGATTCTGTTTCTGAGGATCGTGTTTCACATCCCGAAGCTTCTAGCGTTTAAGCCGTGGCTACCAGGCATGAGTGCAGAGGCTTAGACTGCGAGATGTGGAGGATTTTCAGGCCTTTCATTCTAAGATCATATTTGGACCAATTGATTTTGACTGCTGCATCTTGCTTCGAACCTGAACTTTAGGGTAATTTCCAAACCACCAAGCCACATATATTACGAGTGAAATGATAAGTCAGGTCCTGCCAGGTGACCGAGGCAACGTGGTGTTGCTTCAAGTCTTTTAAAGCATATCCCAGTGGCCTCAAAGCATTAATATGTTTGGAACATTGCCTGTTCTCTGTCTAGAGAGGCGTCTGCAGAATCTGATGCTAGGTACATGGGATTTTTTGATCTGGGAAAAAAAACCAAAAAAACTAGAAACACTTTCTGGTTCAGCAAATTCTAAGCCTGGCCACTCATCAGAATCACCAGAGAACGTGAAAATAATTCAGATTTTTGGGTTTCACCTTCCAGACAGACTCATGTGCTCACTGAATGATTAAACATTGACTCTTCCAAGTGGAGGTACACCTAGGGATCCTTCTTCTTTCTGAGAAGAGGAAACTGAACCACAGTATTCCCCCAAATGGCAAATGGGGATTGAACCCAAAACTTTGCCATCAGAATATGCAGCTTTTTCTCCTGGACGATATCTTTGCTTCTTAACTGAGAAACCTCATTAGCTAACCCAGCAAAGACACCAGGGACAGAAGAATGCAGTCAAGGATTGCCTGGCAAGAGGGGCTTTGGGACCCTAGAGGTCCTTTCCCTGGTTCTCCCAGTGATACCCCAGTCGTTCCTCCAAAAAGAGTTAGTATAAAGCTCCAGTGCATTGAGAAAACTGGCCCCTGTGATGACATCCAGGTTTTCTTCTGCTAAAGAGAAAAGAGAATCGCTCCATAGTGACTTCTCCCTTAACTGTGCAGATTTAAGAGGCAATTGCTAACAATACTCACCCATCAGTAAAGTCTGAAGCATGAGCTGGGTTCGTAAGGCTAATCCAGACATACCCTGCTGAAAAACTTCATGCAGAGAAATACTCTTTATTTCTGGAACAAAGTCCTCTGCCTTTCCCATGAAAAGGAAAATCCTCCCAATCTATCTTTTGAATTATCCACCTTTGATAAAACTATTTCTGTCTGCAGTAAGAGACACAATATACAGGTACAGGACAATTAGCTTCTTTACTGGGGAGACATTAGGGTGTGGTAGAGATTGGGATAAAGCACAGAGCCTGTGTCCCTTCAAAGGGGAAGACATTTGTCATTTTAGCTGAGAGTTGCCATGTGGGGACACAGATCTAGGACTATATCTTCTGAATTTTTATTTTCTGAGAACTGGAAATGCAGGTGTGTGTGTTTGTGTGTGTGTGTGTGTGTGTGTGTGTGTGTGTGTGTGTGTCAGACTTTCCAATGTTAGCAACTAATTTATTTTTTTATTTTTTGGTTTTAGAGACAGGGTTTCTCTGTATTGTTTTTGAGGCTGTCGGTCTAGCCTGGCCTCGAATTCACAGAGATCCGCCTGCCTCTGCCTCCCGAGTGCTGGGATTAAAGGCGTGCACCACCACCGCCTGGCGCAACTAATTTATCTTATTTTTTATTTTTAACATATTTCATCAATACATGGTCATAGGTCACAAGGATGTGAGCCATTTGTAGTTCTGAATCTTCCAATATGAGATATTCAGCTACAAGAAATGTGATTGAAGGATGAGAGAGAAGAGATTACATGGCAGCTATGAGTCAGTCAGCATCAGTCAGGGAAAAAAAAAGCTAAAAGATACCTGTTAGGATATTAAATGCAACAAATTTGCTTCGGCATGTGTAAGGGTACCTCGGCAGGCCAGAAATGATGCTCTGCAGAAAGGCCAGAACTCCTGTCATGTTTTGGGCTAAAGCTGCTGCCTGTGGATAGAGTCTCACCTTTTGATTCAGGCTCACTGAGATGTCAAGAACGGTGGCCCTTATTGAAAGACAGGCGACTGTGAACTTAGGTCACATTTACAACATACCTTCCCAGTAACATCTTGGTTCATATTTAATAGGAAAATTCAGAGCTGTAGCCTAGCCCAGATGGCCTATAAATCTGACCATCTCAGGTCAGGTGCTAAAGCTGGAAAAAACTCAGAGAGAAATAAAATCAAGAGTGCTTTATCATCTTTTCACGAGAGTCTTAATTTTTCTTCATTTTATCTTTTCTAAATTAAAAAAAAAAACGATTGTTTCAAATAACCTGAGACGTGAGGCCTCGGCAATCCGATTTACAAAGGCACCCTTGGGTCTGAGCCAATACAGGATGGGCTTGTATCTTTAAGTGGCCTTTATTACCACAGTAATAAACAGCAAACGGGCCCAAATCTTACAGGCTTGTGTTGGCTTTGACCAATGAAGTAGAACAAGACCTCTGAATACCCCATTAGTTCCAGGCTGTGCTTTGATGGCTCTGCGAAGGCGGCTCTTTTTCTACACAAGTCACCAGCCTCACCCGTGTCTCTTAACAAATGCTGTTGACAGGCCGTGTTGCAATTTTTCTGCACGTTCTGACACTTTAATTCAGTACCTCCAAGCTAAGCACTCAGCCCAAGCGGGTGCTTCAGCACCTTGGCACCACCGTGCTGCAATTAAAATAACTCAGGGACCGGGGCTGGGCTTGCAGAAATAGTCTCCATTCCCTTTAGAACACTATGAGTTTTCCAGTCCCCCATGGAGCAGACAAGATGTCCCTTTTAGAGTGGAGGGCAGTGAAATTTATTGATGATTTGGCCACTGGCAAGATGCGATACTGTTTGCATCTTAGACCCGACAGGGGCTTTCTCCACAGGGGTCTGAGATAATGTTTTCCATCAACATGGCACCTGTGAGAAGGTTGGTTAGGAATAGAGGGAAGAAGGGGGAAGGTACCCTAGTGAGAGTTTGGCAAAACCCCTTTTAACAGATCACCTTCCCAAATGCTACTTGGGAGCACAGTTTGACATTCTGACTCTTGTTCTGGGTAGAGCAGTGAACTTGAGTTCCTGAAAGCCGACTTCATTTCAATCAGCTCTTTATGAAGAGAGATCTTTGAAGGTGTTTCAAAAAGGTGTGGTGTGTGTGTGTGTGTGTGTGTGTGTGTGTGTGTGTGTGTGTGTGTGAATTCAAACCCCAGTCAGTGGACACAACAGGCAGCCCAGGCAGCCCAATGTTGTGATATGTTTTATATGTTTTAACTCAGTCTCCTGGTGTCACTCCCAAGGCTTAGAGACGGCTTAGGCAGGTAGGGGACTTTCAGAAATGGAAATTTGCTAAATTTTCCCCAACTGCTTTATGGCAAAGGTTATTTGCAAGGGAATCCTTTAAAAAATTATGAACTCCAGGCCCCAGCTGGCTGGAGTGGTTGTGTTTAGGTCAGGTCTCTGGGCCAGGGTCAGTCTTTTAATTCCTGCAAATATAGGAAGGACTGCACTGAAGCAGGGGTCCACAGAATCCTTTGTGCTTTCTAGAAAAAGGGAAAGGCAGAACCTTTCTGAAGGGAACCGCCTGAATGTTTCTTACCCATGGGCTCTCTCCCTCTCTCTCTGTCTCTCTGTCTCTGTCTGTCTCTGTCTCTCTGTCTGTCTGTCTCTGTCTTGTTCCCTATTTTCTTGCACTTTTAAGTGGGGGTGAAAGGACATATATTTAGCCACTGCTTCTGTGTCTGCTTTCTAAGTATTTCTTTGTAGAAGGATGAACTAAAAGTACTGTTTTATGGTTTTATTTTCAAGAAGGAATGCAATTGGGGGCTGGGAATGTGGTTCAGTTGGTAAAATGCTTGCCATACAAACAAGAGGACCTGGATTTGATTTGTCCAACACACACACACACACACACACACACACACACACACACACACACACACACACTAGACGTTTCCTCTAAGATTGAAACATTCCAGCCCACAGGGAAGAGCCTTGAGCAGAAAGTTAAAACAACTCAAACTAGCTCCAGGAAGTCCCTGAAACTGGCAAGATTCACCAGGTCCCTTCCTGCCAGAGCAAGTTATAAAAGCTGAGAGTCTCAGAAGGAAGCTAGCTAAGATGCAAAGAAGACTCAGAAACCAAACCAGCTGCCTGACGAAGCAGAATCCAGCCGAGGTACCTGAAGAGGTTTAGACCAGCTGAGACATCTGGAAAGGTCACATTCTAGCTGGTTGAACTGCCTTCAAGCTGGGCAGTGCTCTCCAGGTTTCCTAACTCTTGCGAGCTGTCTTCTGTGATGGAGTGGTGTGGGCTTCGGTGATGCCACTGCCTTTGAGCCATTTTTGCTCCTGTAAGTAGCCCCTTACCCATATTCCTATAAGTAATCCCAGTAAAACTCATTGGTTCACCAAGCCGGACTTTGATGCTATCTGTACTTTGGTCTCTGTGGGCTTCCTAACTGGTTTCAGTTGACTTGCATGTTGCATCTCCCCAGGAAAACAAACATGCACGTATATACTTGAACACAAGAAACCACCCAAAAATAAGCTGCACGTACTTTGGAGGAAGCAGAAGACTCCCAACCCCCCTACATGCAATACTATAAAGAGGTTTAATCTGTACTTTTCTGGAGGAGTTGACTGTAACTAACAACCCAGCTCAGGGCAGCAGTAATCCCCCCTTCCTATCACAGAGGAGACTAAATTAAAAAATAAATAGGTGACCAAGGGGACCTATGGCATGGGTGCTTATGTTGCTTGAAGAATTTGTAACAAATGGTATGGTTCATATGAGTATCATCTAAATCCCCTTGGAAAAAATGTTAATAGAAAAATGGAAATGCATGTTACTTGTTATGTTCAATTATTTAGTCAACATCTTGTGACTGGGGACAAAAAATACTTTAAGGCTCAGCTAACTTGTGTGTGAAAAATGGCCAGCCTAATGGATGTTTATTCTCATCTGGGGTCTCCTTTCCCTCGGTGCCATAGTAAATCTTGGACCTGTGGCTTGTCACTGATCTGCCTTGATCTAGATGCTCTGCCAGAGACCAGACCGGAAGGCCGAGAGCATCCTGCTGTGCAGTCAGTAACCTACAGACCTAGCAGGTGTGGTAAGAGTTGCTGATGCCCCCTGTGGAGGAAGTTGCCTCCTGAAGTTCAGACAAGAGGGGATGGGAAAAGAGTTTCTAAAACCTTGAAGAACCAATCTTGTTCAGCAACACATTTGTATAGAATGCCAGTCCAGGAGGGAGCTGGGCTTTGTACCTGCTCAATAAAGACATCAAACCTTTGGGGTGGGATTCTGGGTCTCAGAGTTTCTAGAGTGAATGGACACACTTTTAAATGCAATTACTCATCAAATGCATGATCTCTTTCCAGATCACACCCTATGAGTGACATTCTAGTTTTAATCTTTGATGGAAACAGAGGGAAGAATGTCTCCTTTGGACTGCTGGTCACTTTTCTCATTGCTGTGACCAAATACCTGGCACAAGCAACTTGAGAGAGGGAGGGTTTGTTGGGCTCTTGGTTGAGAGTACAGCCCATCATGGCGGGGAAGGCATGGCTCCAGTGGCTGCAGGATTGGGAGGCTTCTGTCTTGAGTAAACCAGAAAGCAGAAAGGGAGGTGTGGCTGCCATTCAACTGACTTTCTCCTTTTTCACCCTTGATTCTGCCTATGGGTTGCTGCTGTCCACTTCCAGAGTGGTTCCCTTCTCAGGTGATCCTCTATGGAAATACCCTCACAGACACCTAGGGTGTGCCTCCTAGGTGCTCCGAATCTAGTCAGGTTGACAGCAGAGAAGACTGGCCATTGCAGGGACCCGTATTCAACCCTGGCTAAAGGTTCCTCTTTTCTCTCTATGCTCTTTCTTGCCTTCTTCTGCTTCTTGCCCTTGTCAAAGGGAACACAAGGGCAGGGTCAGGATGGTTCCCCTTTTCCTGTGTCTCCTGGCTTTGGTGAGACCCAACATATTACTCTTATGCATTCCTATGAAGAGACACCCAGTCCCCTAAGTGGTTAAATCTGAGCACGTAATTGCTGGGCTCTGTTGAATCTCTCAGGCCATTTTAATCCCTGCCCTGCCTTTCCCTATACATTAAGCAAGGCTTTGACCTATTGACTATAGAGTCCCTGAAGCAGCTGGTCTCTCCATTTGGAAGACTTCCTGGAGAGGCGTCTATTAATTTATGTACTTAATTTCTGTATGAAGCCACTGTTCTCCCTGCACAGGTATTAAAATACCTTTAGGGCAATGCAATGCAGCAACTGAAGGGCAAAAGCATTGGTTGGCAATGGTCAACAGCTCGGTGGAACACCACCAGAATGCTGCCCCTCCCCCATGTCCCAGTGCCTACCCCCCAAGGCTGTGAACTCTCTTTTGGAGACTGCCTGTTCCATTATGTTGCAGAAAGGAGGGTAATAGCCAAGTTTCAATTCCTTCTATACTCTCAGGTTTGATGGGAAGTTTAACTTTGCTAACAGTTCATTTTAAAGATCTTAACACATCCAGTCACATTTAAAATTACCTGTCCATTCCAACTACAATTAGCTATTCAATCATTATTAATACTAAGTATGTTACTTAGCCAATTAGATCTGTCAAAAGCGTTCCAACTCTGCATCCCCAGAATGATCAGGAGGGCTGTGAGTACAAGCTCTTCATGTAAGCACAGATATGCCAGGGATGCTATGCTTGTGTCTGAAGACCTTCCTGTAGATATACTTTGTAGGCAGGTATCCCTGTCTTTGAAGGAAAGAGTTCCTTCATTTATAAAAATGATTTTCAAAAATTCAGAGAGAGAGAAGAATGGGGATGGAATGATTCGGGCACCTCAGCCAATGATCTGTGTTGAGACAAGGGAGCTGTCTGTGTTAGCAGCTTCCTTCTAGTAAAGCTTGCTAAGGACCTTGCTCACTCCTGCTAAGGCTGGATTCAAAGGAAGTCTCAAGCCAGTAACCAGGAGTTGCATTGGGGGAGTGGTTTTCAAATCTTGAAACACCATAACATATTTGAGGATGAAATAACACAGCATGTCTATATTTTTTGTTATATAACAACTCTAATTTTTGTAAAACCTTGGGTTTCACAAATAATAACTGTAATCATTACTTAAGAAAAATCATCCTCTCCAAACAAAAATGATGAAAATTAGCAGATGTTGATCACAATTTGAAAAAGTTTACAATGAATCATAAACTTTTTAATATAATTGTTTTTCATTCATCCATTATTCATCCACCTTTACATCCATCCACCCATCCATCTAACCATTCATTCATCCATCCATCCATCCATCCATCCAACCATCCATCATGCTTCCATCCATCCATGCGTATATCTACCTAGCCACATATTCATCTACTTGTACCTACCTGCTTATCCATCCATTCTTCTGTCCATCATCCATCCATTGTATTGAAAATAAACTCTATATTATACCTGAAAAGTTCTCAACAAAAGTCAGTTAACAACTTTATGTCAATATTTAAGTATATATGTAAATATACAAACATTTGTGCATTTATCCTTTGCTAAAAAGTCATGTCATAGCCCAAGTGTGTGTATGGGATATATATGCACATGTGTTCAGGAGCATACACACGTGTGTGTACATGTAGAGGCTAGAGGAGGACATTGGGTAGCCTGTTATATCCCCTTTTGCCTTATTTCAAAGATGGGGTCTCTTACTGAATCTGGGGCTTGGCTGGCAACCAGTAAGCCCTAGTCTTCCTCCTGTCTCCGCCTCCCAAAGCACCAAGGTTACAAGCACACTTGGCCGTACTTGACTGCTTACATAATGCTGGGAATTTAAACTTGGGTCCTCATGGTTCTGCAGGACTTTTACCCACTGAGTCTTTTCTCCAGCATGTTGTGGTTTCTTATCCTTATTCCTTTACTTACTGGTGTAAACAAATGTTGAGCCTGCTATGAGTGGTCTTCAGAAAGTCACCCAGGGACCAACTGAACCAAAGCCAAGAAAAGAAGCAGCCAATTCATTATAGGATTCGAGGATGTTGAAATACCACATGTTCTTGCAATCCTGCTTCACCAAAGCTATCCAAACCTCAAGAGATGGCATCAGAGGAGGGCTGCCCCAGAGCTCTGGGTATCAATGCTGTCTCTTCAGAGCGAGTCTGGTCATCCGAGAGAGGATACGGTACTTGGAATGGGCCAGGTGTCTTCAACATAGAGGACAGCAGCTCAGAGCTGAGTGTATAGTTTCCTTTTAAGAAAGGGAAAGAATAGTGTGAGAGATCAGAACACCTACTGATTTCCATGTGATGCGACCAGAGACCTGCTATGGGTCCTTAGGTGGACCTTTAATTTCTGCCAAGTCTCTAGGGACAGATTTAGAAGAAGTCTGTCCTGAAAGGGATGCGGACACATGGTCCCTACATAATGTCAGTCTTCTTTCATTTGCAGTAACGAAAAAGAACTTTCTCTTTCTTCTTTAAGACAAGGTCTCTCTCATTGGCCTGGCATTTGCTGATTCAGCAAGCCTGAACAGCAAGTTCCAGGATTTTTCCATCTCTGCCTCCCAGGCACTGAGATCCTAAGCGAATACACCATTCTTGTTTAACATCCCTTCTGGAGGCTTCTGGTCCTTCTGCTTATATGGCAAACACTTCACCAACTGGTCCATCTACCCAGCCTCTGGAGGAGTCCCATCCACCCAGCCTCCCGGAGGAACCACTCTAGGAGCCACTCTCTGGATACTTTGTACATTACTTGTGCCTAAAATGAGCTCATCCTCCTCCCCGTCAGCAAGTTGTGTTTTCAAATTTGTTATAGCCTTACATCAAATACTTTGTCCTGTGATGTAAGTCAGATGTGGCCTTGGTGGATGCAAACTATGATCCCATGTGTTGTCTGTGCGTCCTGGGACTCAGGGGGCACTTTTCTTGTCAGTTCAGCACCTGGGCCCCATCTCCTGGTGAAAAGTACACTCTATGAAAATGTAGTCTTTTGTGCCCCTTTCCAAGCCCCCTGGCTGCCAGGCATTGTGTGCTCTGGCTGGATGTTGACACAGAACCTCATCTTCCCGATCCCCAGCGCCTATCAAGCTGCTGTCCCTTTAAAAAGGATTTGACAAAGACTGCTTCCACTAGCTGAGTAGAAATAAGAGTGTCTCCGGAGTTTAATGGATCAAGTAGCAGTGATAGGTTTTATGGCCCTTTTTTACTTTAGGGCATAGGGAAGAGAGAACCAGGCAGGTTGGTTTTAAATTCAAGGATTTATGTTGTTAATCCTCCGGGCTAATTATAATTTATGGGATCTGGCAAATTAATATGCAGTTGCTATTCAAAAGTAGAGGGCAATGTGAGGCAGGCATAAACAAGCCTTGTTCATTTTTAATTTATTTCCACCAATGGAGAATATTAAATAAAATGAGCACTAGGGTATTTCCCTCCAAGTTTGGTGTTCATTATTTATCTCTAAATTATGAAATTCATGTAATAACTCCTTGCTTTGCTTTTTTTCCCCTCCAAGAACCCAGAATTCTGGATCTGTAGCATTGGCTATCTGGGAAGCAAGCTGTAGTGCTCTCTCTCTCTCTCTCTCTCTCTCTCTCTCTCTCTCTCTCTCTCTCTCTCTCTCTCCTGCATCTATGGCAGACTGAGTGACTGGCACAGAGTGAAGCCCGTTTTCCATGCACAAATGTTTCTAGGATCTAAGATTTATTACAGAGTATGCTGGGATTGTTTGGAAGTGGAACTTCTGAGTGGTACACAAGCTTAAAACCCCAGCTTCCAGGGAGATGAAAGTGCCAGCCTGCAAAAGAGGGGCACCCAATACATTTCGTCTTCGGGCATTTGGGAGGAATCCCCAGTTTATTCCTAGCCTGACAGATGTTGAGCTAGGGTTGACCCCAAGTTGGACTCTCAGACTTTAATGGAGCAGCCACATCATACCTATGAGGTCCTCCCCATTTCATCGTAATTCCCTATGGCTGGTTGGGGGTCCTCTTAAATAATTCAGCTTCTCACCCCTGAACATCTGGCAGATGAATGTTCATGGGTTGTCAGCTGTGAGGCAGGTAGCTCTGACTCACTGGGTAATTGGTTGTACCAGTAGAAATGAGGGTGCCTCTCCCTTCCCCCATTATGCTCTCCTCTTCCACACTCCCCTTCCCCCTTCCAGCTGCCAGAGGCCATCAAATGCAGCTTGGAGAATCCTTGAGCTCTGGGCCCAAGGAGCAGGTTGGAGTTCTCCCCCCAGCTGTGTAGCTCAGATAGCAGCTAGAGCAGAGAACAAGCCATTCTCTCTGCTAGAATATCTGACCCAGTTCTGCCTGGGAAAGAGACTGAATAGTTTGCCCCTCAAGTCGTTTTCTCTTCTGGTGTGAAGGGAGAGGGACACTAGTCCCCGCCAGCCCCACCACACCACATCCCAAGTCTGTCTCTTTCCCATGCCTTTTGGCAGTGCTGGGAGCTTCATCTTCTATGCAGTTGTTAGCAGGACAATGGGGGACCCTTGTGATGACCGCACAGAAATGGGATGTTTTCTTTATGGAGGGAAGCTGGAGGGCAGGTGGTTCTAGAGCCTTTGATGCCTGTTTTTCACCTGAGTCCATGGCAGGTGACATAACCTCTGGACTTTCTTGTCAGCACAATAAGAACAGAGCCCTTCATCCGAGGGCGCTTTTATGAGAAAAGATATTGAGGTACACCTGTTTTCTTTCCAGCTTGTTATTCAGGGTCAGGAAATGGAAGTGGTGGACTGGACTTGGTGCCACACACCTCTCATCTCTGATTCAGGAGGCTGAGACAAGAGGATCACTAGCTGAAGGACTGCTCTGGACACAGAGTGAGTTCAAGGCCAGCCTAGGACATTTGGAGATACCTCATCTCAATATAAAGTTTATAGAATGCCTGGAGGCATAGCTCAGTGAGAAAGTACTTGCCTAGCACAAGTGAGGCCCTGGATCCAACTCCCATTTCAGAAAAACATTCTGAGCTGGTGTTGGCAGCTTGCGCTCATAATCACAGGACTTGGGAGGCTGAGGCAGGAAGATGGTGAGTGCAAGTCCAACCTGAGCTACATAGTGAGATCCTGTCTGAAATGAACAAACCAAAGAACAGAAACAGAGTTCTGCCACCTTCACTGGTTTGTGTCTCAGGTTCTCAGCAAATATCTGCAGATGGGATTTTCTAGATGACATGGCTCATACCTTCAGCCCACAGTGTCTCAGAGGCTCTGTGAGAGCATCCCAAGGCTCGGTAGCAGTGAGGAGTAAATGGGCCAGCGATATAAAGGCTGCTCAGTACTGGGAGTATGGAGTAAGTCTTTGAGACATGAACTAGAGCTCAGAACTTACAAGCTACCCAGGCATTGGGAGATGGGGTAGAAAACAATGTGTCCGTGGATTGCTTTCTTGGCCACCTCTCTTCTCTCCTGTCATATTTGTATTAGTGTGTTTGACTTTGTAGCAGGATGCTGTCTGAGGGTCTTTTGCCTCGTCGCTTACTGCAAGATACTCTGGAGTTCTAGCATGTAGGAATGAATATTTAATGCTACTCAAAACTGTGTATTTAGAAACCTACATTATTTTAGCTCAGTGACAAATGATTGTTGTCATTTAGTTTTTGACAGATTCTTCAAAAGAAGTGTGAAAGGTAACTAAAAGCCAAAAGTGTTTGTTTTTGTTGTTTGTCTTTTGTTTTGTTTAGAACTTCAATTCACAAGTGTCTGAAAAATCCTAAAGGAAAGCAGCGGGTCCTTTGGGAGTGTAGGCTCATCATATTAGAGTACCATCCAAAGAATATCTGTTTCTCTCACAGAGACTTTTTTTTTTTTTACAGTAAATACAAGGTGTGCACAGGTTCAAACCAGACAGAATCCCAGCATTGAGAAGCAGAGTATACACAGAGGCCTACCCCAAACCAAGAAACTATTTGCAACTGATATCTGGAGGAAAATTCTCCACTCAAGTGCCATTGGATATGTCAACCACACTCTAGAGTAGGCCCCATGCTCAGGAATTGTTGGCCAGCACAAAATGGACTACATTTTTTTGTGTCCTTTTTTAAAAAAGAATTTTGTCTGTTTTGATTTTTGTGGGTTTTTTGTTTTGTTTTGTTTTTAGAGAGAGGGAGAGGGAGAGAGAGAGAGAGAGAGAGAGAGAGAGAGAGAGAGAGAGAGAGAGAGAGAGAGAGAGAGAGAGAGAGAGAGAGAGAGAGAGAGAGAGAGAGAGAGACTGAGCAAATAAGGAAATAGGGAAAATCTGGAAAGAGTTGGGAAAGGAGAAAGCATATGCTCAAAATTTGTTTGAAAACATTTTAATACAAATTTTTAAAAGAATACCTAGTTCTTACTGATGGACCTTGTCACTCCATGGGCACATATAAGTAGCCATGCACGAGGTCTGGCAGAGGACAGGTTCCTGTAACATCCTGAATCCCCAATTCAAGTTTGAGTCCTGTCCATTATGTCAAGCTTTGTAAGTGGGCGAGCTCAGCCAGTGTAGTTCTTTCTTGGGCAAGCACTCTCACGGGAACCCAACGGGTACCTCCCACAAGCATGATTCTTTCTGCTGGGTGCCTCCCAGCCACACCCTGCTGCCCATGCTTGCCTGACTCCCAGCTTCCTCCTCCTAACAGTACAATCTAGGTAACCTTCCCTCTAAGTATTCAGCCTGTCTTTCCTCTTGAGTACTTACATTTACCAAAGGCCTTACATCTCCTCCTGAAATTGATGGGTAGATAATGGCTCACCTCAAAAACCCGTGGAAGTTTCTAGGTGTCAGGTCACCATCCCTTTGTGTCGTGCATTATAGGAACTTATGACAAACTGCTGGAGTTAGAGAGATGGGTAGCATGTGAGTGTCCTGGTACCCCAAGCTGTTTCCTAAGGCCTAGAACATCAGTTCATTCTCCAGAAACTCACATTTCTTTTGACTTTGCCCTCTCTAAGGTCAGGTAGAGAATTGCTTTGGACATACCCCTTTCCCAGGCAGACAGGAACAAGGCATGAGGTTTCTCCTGATAGAGACATTTCCCACCCTTTAGATCTTAGCTTTTTTTTCATTCTCCCACTGCATAAAAGACTAAGAAAGCACTTGCATGAAATGTTTGCACATCATTTAAATATTCATTTCCATTAATTTATTCATAGTCATAAAGTTTATTACCTAGAATATAGAGTCATAGAAGTTTAGAGCCAGAAGACACCAGAGAAATCATCTCCTTTCAACCCCTCATTTTACAGCTGAGGAAACTAGGGTGAGGTGCTCAGGAGACACCACAAGGTCAAGTCTTAAAGAGCGTCACAGTGGACACCTACAGCCATAAACAGACAGCATAACCTGTCTTAGTCTTTGCATCCCCAGACACTACTCAGCAAGGTTTTTCTGTTCGTCAAATCCCATAGCATGGCAGCCCAGGGCAGGCTGCTGGAGAACTGGATGGTACAGATAATACAACAGAGCTGTGGGGTAGAGAGTAAACACACAAGCACATGCATTTGTAGTTATACTTACTGCGCTGAAGGCTCTAGGACAAACACACAAGCTCAGCCATGAAGGTGAGAAGTCAGAGCACAGAGAACCCAGTCCGGGGGAGAGAAGCAGAAGGAAGCCACTGCAGGTGCTTTTGTAATGGCTTCTTCAGGGTACACATGATTTTTAAAAAGTCCACCTGAGAAACGCAGGGAAATGGCACCATTAGTGGCAAGCCACCAAGGAACTGACCCACTCACTCCTCACCTGTCATCGCTTGAGAACTTATCCCCAGACATCTATTTCTGTGTACTTGAGGGGGGGTTAAGATTTTTAAGTATGCATATGTGAAGAAAATTATTCATGATTTCTGAGACTCAAGATTAACTGGGTGTCCTATATTTGATGAGACAGCCCTAGGGGCATGTGGGTGAATATAGCAATTGTGTAGCTGGAGAGACCCCAACTTCTCCTGCTGGAAGAAGGGTTGAGCAGGCATTGGACATGGTGACCAGAAGATCTTTGTGGATGGATGTCAATAAGGGCAAGGTTAGAGGCTGGGTGGGGGGGGGGGGTCACCTTGTCACATGGGGTTGTAGGAACACATATGGGGAGGCAGAAGACAGGCATCCAAGCAAGATACATAGATCAGCTCATGCCAGGAGTTTCCCTTTGTGCTGTTAACTTGAACCTGGGTCTCTTAGCATTTAGAATGACTAGAATGGCAGGACTGTGTGACATCCTCAAGGATGAGCCACAATGTATACTTTTTAGGTAATTTATATATGATTGGCAATGAACTCAAATATTATATGACCCAATTAGATTTCCGCTAGATCCCTAGGAGGTAGCTGCAAGGAGCTGGCCCATTTTCCTAATGAGATAAAGGGGGCTGCAGGAGATTAGGTACCTGCTAGAGATAGTAGAGCCAGGATTTGAACCCACACTACCCAAAAGTTCACGCTCCAACTACTGTTTAATTTGAAGCCTTCAATTTTTAGTTTTGGAAGTGATGCATGCTTTCCTTAACATAAGCATATTGCAGTGGATGCCTCGAGACATGGGCCAAAGTACCTAGAAGTGAATGAATGCCCCAGGGCAGTCATTAGTTCCTGTGAATATGATGTGCCCTTCCAAATTCATTTCCATTAATTAAAGAGGAGGGCACACTGAATTAGGGGGAGCCCCCACATCCAATGACAGGTGTTTTTATAGGGGAGAGAAGGAGATTTGGAGAGGCACAGGCCCATGTGTGTGCATATGAGCATACAGGCACTGACTGGTTTGGGCACATGGAACAGAATGATTTTGCTATAAGCCAAGGAATGGCAAGGAATGCAAGCCAGGAATAACAGTCCCTTAAATCCTGCCGAGGGAGCACAACCTTGATTCTGAAATCAGGGCCTCTGAACCTCTGAACTGTGAAGAGTGCATTTCTGATGGTTCAAGCAGCTTACTTGGTGGTGTTTTACTACCTGGGCCCAGGAGAAAACAGCCCTTCTCAACTTACCCAAGAGCTCCTGAAAATGTGTCCTCCAACCAAATTAACCAGATATCCTAGGAAGGAGCATGGCAAACCAAACACTGAGAGGTCATGAACAGAGGTGAGAGGTGGCCCACCACCTCCCTTTACCTTTGTTTCCTGGTGGCACAGAAGGAGGAGCTTGGATGCAGATACCATCAGACACATCTTGACAGAAGGACTGTAGCAGTGGGAATGGTATTTGCCATCCCAGCAAAGCCATATGGAATTCCTGCCTACTCTGATGACCCAGTGTACCTCCCATCCGGGAAGGGACTGGTCCCCACAGGGCTGTGACTCCACCCCTACTCAGCTACCTTGGACTTAACAGCTTCTGGTTCTTGCACTCCTCAATATCCAGGGCTGTTGGTGCAATTTGGGGCCCTTCTCTTGGAGAAAGCCTATCCTTTCCAGGCATTTTCTCCACTAAGATAAGCACAATTCATAGAGGTGCACGTAATATATTTTACACATTAAATATTGGGAAGATTAATTCTTTAAAGCTATCTATCAGGGCCTTACTTGATCCAGGGCAATCTATGAAGCAAAGGGGGTCACTCAAGGGGCATTCAACTCAGGGCCAGAGGGAGGCCAGGGAGTGTGTGAACTATAGAGCTGTTTTTGTGACTAGCAAGAAAGGAACTTATCTCCAAGCTTCTTAGCATCCACAACAAATCATCAGTAGTCATCAGTTACTCCATTTTCAGAGTCCATAGTCCTGATACAACTGTTAATTAAGGCAAAGTCCCGCCTTTCACCATGGACCAACCATAACCCAAGGGTATGTGCCTGGTGACTGTCCCTGGATAGTTTCTGACCCTACCTTGGCCCTTGAACCAAGAGGATACTCCAGGGTCTAGAGGACTAGAGTAGGGACTGTGCCATCCTGAGTAGAGAAAGTTTATGCCCCAGAGGAAAGACTGCAAAAGCTCTGAATTGTGAAAGCAGTCAACGAAAGAGAGAATGCATATGCAAGTTCATCAGAGAATACTTTAAATATCTTTGAAAGGGAGAGAAAGAATCACCCTGCTTGCTGTAAGTATCCACAATTAACATGTGTGTGCCTCCCAGTCTTTTTTTTTCCCTGTCTTCATACTGCAATCACCACCTCCACACATCTGGCACACTGCTTCGAATTTTTCTTGACATTATACATTCCATCATGTTGTTACAAAGACTTCGATGCAATTCTTAGTGGAGGGGATGCATCCGTTCATCCTCTTCCGTACCACTGAGCATTTAAATGGGTTTAAATACTTTTGCTGTCAGAAAGAGTGTTCTGATAAACATCTTCATGCATAAAGCAGTTTCCATAGTTCCCATTATGCCCTTAGGATAGATTCCCAGAAATGGAATTACTAGGTCAAAGGTTGAGCACATTTTTTTAAAGGTTCCTGAGTCATATTGCCAAATTGCTTTCCAAAAGATTAGTCGCAATTTAAATGAGCAAAATCAGCCCTTAAGAGTCCCGGTTTCTTCAAGCCAATATTGAGTGCATATTCTTAAAAAAAATCATTCCTAATACAATAAACAAACAAATGGCAAGTTATTGTTGGTTTGGGGTCTTATTGTTTAATGCCTGAAGGAGGGAAATTTGGAGACTCCAAAGAAAGAGCAGAAATTTAATTTGTGTGTGACATTAACCTGGCCATTTGGATCAGATGGCGACTAAAGAGATTTCTGAATATTTGTGGATGATAAATAGGTGTGTAAGAATGTAAGCGAACGCACGCTTTGGGGGGCTTTGCACCAGCACCTGCTACAGATGGGGCCTCTCTCAGAACTGGGGTCCCACCTGCAAACCATGTGTCTCTGTAGATGCCTTAGTATAGCAAGGTGCCCAAGCAAGCACTCAACACCCATCAGGAACTCTGATGTGCAAAATGCGTGGCACACCGCTGGTCTCATCAGGTGACAAGTGACTGCAGTCATGACTTGTGAAAAGCACACATGTAGAAAACATCCAGCAAAGATGGGAACTGTTCCTAAGAAAGGGCAGCACACTGTCCACTTCCCCACAGTCCCCTTTCATGGAGATGTGACCACAGTGACTGGCTTCTCCAAGATGCTAAACCTTGAAGGTGGGGCCAGGTGATCACACATTACCAGCATGGCATCCTTCCCCAGGGACAACCCTTTCTGTACTTCCACAGTGCCCAGGATGACCTCTTGCCAAGAACTCTTACTAATGGCAATATTTATTTCAAACTGTGCCCAGAGGAAAAGACCCTACTACGTTCATTTCCTGTGGATACTGTACCAAATTACTAGAAGCTGAGTAGTTGAAAATAGGTATTTGTGAACTCGTGACTTGGAGCTAAGAAGCCTGAACATACTACTGTTACTGGAGGTTCTAGCAGAGGATGTTTCATGCCGTCACAGGTCAACCTCCTTAGGAGCCATCCACAGATTTCTTGTTTTTGTTTTTTGTTGTTGTTGTTGTTTTGTTTTCTTGACACAGGGTCTTTCACTGGTCTAGAATTCTCCAAGCAGATCAGGCTTGCTTGAAGAAAAAGTGAATCAGCTGAACTCCAAAGGTATCCTTAGTTTTCTCATTACTCAAGCAGGGGTAACATCTTGAAAATCCTTCTTTAGGACAGTAGCACGGGCACCCAGACCCTCACCTTGCAGGCTTTCCCGAGGGCACGGGGTCATCCCAGGAAATATGAAACAGTGTCTGTGAGGAATTGGGTTCCTCATATTTCAAAGATTGCATCAAGGGTCCCTCCGGTGAAAGGTGTGTTTGGGGGCTTGTCTAGGGAAGCTGGCGTTGGTAAGTTACTAAGAGGAAAGCGTCTCTGTGGTTCTCCACAGTGCTGGAATTCTGAAGTACTAGATAGTGCTGAGAGCTATTCCATTCGTCTCGAAAGCGGCCCCTCCTCTCTAATAATAAATAAACCAAACTTTGGTATATTAAAACAATTTGTTCTCAGCATTGGAAAAGAGGTTGTGGGGCGTGTGTGTGTGTGTGTGTGTGTGTGCTTGTGTGAGCGCGTGTAATATCCCACCCAGCCCCTCCTCCCGGTCCCCCACCTCTAGGAACTGGAATACTGAACAAAATCCAACCTATATGCTACAGATTTAATACAGCATCAGGCTCCCCCAGGTACAATAAAATACCAAGTTAAGAGTATTAATTCCTCACCAGCCGGATGGGTCCCAGCTGTGCACACGCGTGTGGGGCGTGAGGGTGTGCACTCAGCGGGTGCAGGTGCTGACGGCGCTGTTCCACCTCGAAGCACTCGGGCCGGGAACACAGCTGTTTCTCCAATCCTCCACCACTCGCTGCAAACCCTCTATGAAGTTGTACTGCCTCTGGGTACAATTAAAAGCTGTATATACATTTCATCAGGTAGTGTTAGAAATTTAGGCTGAGCCAAAAAACGGAAAGGAAGAGGGTGGGAGGGAGAAAGAAACGACTCCCTTGTTAAGGCTGGCATTAACCTCCTTACCCTGCCTATTGAAGCAATAAAGCTTCCAAATGCCTCACGGTCTCCAGTGTTAGGAGAGTTGGAGCGAGCGAAAGGTGTGACAGCAGAGTCTTCATCTTTCTCCCCTCCCCCACTCTCTCCCTTTCCCACTTTTCCTTCCCTGCTTCACCTTCCTTCCTTCTTGCCTTTTTCTTTCCCTTTTCTCTTTCCTCCCTCCACCTCTTCCTTCCTTCTTTTTCTTTCTTCTTCCTCCCTCTGTCATTTTCTTTCTCTCTTCCCCATCTCTCTTCCTTCCTTCCTTCTTTCCTTTCTTCCCCTTTGCTATATTTTTCTCTCTCCTTCCCTTCCCGTTACCCCTCCCCTCTTTCTCTTATTCCTTCCCTTCTCTCCCTTTCCTTCCCTCCCTCCTTTCTTTCTCCCCTTTCTTTGTTTCTTTCTCAGCCTTCAGATCCGTCTGTGTGGAAACCACTGCTTCTTCCTTTCTCCTGACGAACACACACAAAACCTGAACTTTCCAAAGTGGTCTTCCGTGTGGAGGAGGCCAAATACTGTCATTGCGTATTTGTGCCTGGCCAGTGGCTCAATCAGAGTCCTGCTGGATATGAGAGATGAGGGTGGGCCAGGAAGCTGCAGTGTCCTATAAGAGGAGCTGTGCTGGTGAAATAGGTGTATGAAGCCGGTGGGAACTCTCTGCCTCTGTCCTTGGTGGGGTCACAAGAGCTAAGGAGCTGGGCATGGATGCTTTCTTCAGATTACAAAGGCAGGCTTGACTGGGACCATAGGATGCTACAAAACTTAACATCTAACCTGCAAAATAGTCCAGTTGCAGCCTCCTTCCCATGGAGGAGAAAACTGGCCGGGAAAGAAACACTGGTTTAGATTTTTTAAAAGTGTGTGTGTATACACCTGTACATGGGTGTGTGCATATATGTGCACACGTGTGGAAGTCAGAAGTAGCCCTCAGGTGTCTCCCTTGATCACTCTCCGTCTTAATTTTGGAGATAGGGTGCCTCACTGGACCTTGAGTACACTGACTCATCTGGGCTAGCTGGCCAATGAAGTCCATTATATATCCATATATCTGCTAACTTAGCACTGGGGTTACAGGAATAAGTGGCTGCACCTAGCTCTTCAGTGGTGCTGGGAATCTGAACTCTGGTGCTCACATTTGCCCCCTTTCCAGGTACAGTGGTCGACTCACTCTTGTGTCAGCTCATCCTAGTTTTATTACAATACCTTTTTTAACCCCCAAAGTAATGACTGAGGACATTGAGACCCAGCAACATTTTAGTAGCCCCCTAGGAAGCAGAGCCAGCAATCAAAATAGCTTGACCCTGAGGCGCTAGGGTTTTTCCTACCATGCGCTTCTCAGTCACCATTGTCTGGAATCTAGACCCTCATCTGTCAGCTACAGGAGCGAGAAATAAGGGGACTGAGGTGAATTAATGCTGGTTAAAAACAGTTATTATAAAGAATTCTGTCAAAAAGCATTCTTGATTCTGGGAAAATTCATATCCCCTTACCATCCAATTAATGAATCAAGTGAAATTGATTGATGTATGGCAACAGCCCTGTAGAAACAGGCAGCGTTGGTGGTCTGATTAAACCGATACCCTGTGTCTTCCGCTGCATGGATTCACAAGCGAATCGGTGCCATTAGGAGAAATTACTACAAGAGGTCCAGCAAAGCACAGCTAAATAAACCCTGCCTTCTCAGGCCCTGTGATTGTCTTATTAAATAATCTCGTTGCCTCTTAAGTGTGGACCAGGAGCTCCCGCCTCTGAGAGCCCGCCTGATTAACTATAGCCTTGGCCTCCAGTTGATTTTATAAACTTCGGATGGTGCCCCAGAGGGCAAAGCTTCCTGTTGTCAATTCTGCCTGTTGCTATAGATACCAAACTCCACAATCAGTAATTAGAGCATGCCCCCTGCCCCAGAACTGGTCAAATGGTGCAGTGTGCTTGGCAAATGGTCTTAAAAGCATCCGCACTGGCGTGGAAGTGGATCTCTAGTAGTGACAGGGTTTGTTTTATTCATGGACTTGAAAAGAAGAGATTAGTTTATTGCAAACCATAGTAAAATATGAGCAATTATTATGGCGATTATTTTCAAACAAGTCTCATGTAGCCTAGTTTGGCCTTGAACTCACTGTGTAGCCCAGCATGGCCTTGAAGTTCTGACCCTCTTGATTCTACCTCTCAAGTTCTGGGATTCTCGAGCCGCTCTGCTGTGCTCAATGCATGCAGTGCTAGAGACCAAGTTCAGAACTTCATGTGTGTTCAGCAAGCATCCTTCCAGCAGAGCCACACCCCTGCTCCACTGTGCCTTTAGCAATGCACCTGAGCTGAGTTTGCTCATCCTGGAATGTTCAGGCCAAGAAACAGAAATCAGGAGTGAGATGCCATTCAAAGCATCTGCTGATTGGTCCTGTGCAAGATGGAGTCCATCTTTACTTACCTTCCATATATTTCATATGGAACTCTGAGCATGGTCCTCAGCCCTCCTGCATCCTTGTGGCTGTTGGTGGCAGAAAGGAAAGTGACAGATAGATTTATGTTATTTAGTGCAACAAAGTCAACCTCAACATTTGTGTCTTAATGTGTTTTGGTCAATGAGAACTAAAGAGCTTACAAAGTGGGAGACCCACGAGGTTTTGTTAAAATCCAAACCAGTGCTGCTCCCTAAAGAGAAAAAGAATAGGAAGAAAGGCCCACGAGAGCATGTTTCTGGACACTTGAAGATGTTAATTAAAGATGGCGTCACTGACCTCATTTCTAAACGGGAGAAAACAAACTCTCAGAGAAGAAACGGTTTTCCCAAAATTGCTCTTTTTTTTTTTTTGTCACACATCTGGGATTAAAATCTCTTTCTGACTCCAAATATACATATTTTTTTCAAGGCAGTATTTCTCTCCAATATTTGGGGCTCTCTGTTCCACCCATTTTTCAGTTTGAAAATCAATTCTGAAATTCCAAATGGCGCATATTTAAAATCATGTTAAAATTTCCTCACAAATGCTGTGTTGCCAGCATGGTCTGCCAGGCTGAAAATTTCATTGATGTTTGCAAAGTGCCATCAATTGTATGTTTGATTCCTTTAAAACCTGCTTAATTGCCTTGTTGATTTCCAACACCCTGAGAATTCTTCTCAAATGCACACAGCATCCAGTAGTGTGAAGAGATAAATGGTTTGCAAGGATGATTTGGGACATGCAAATGAAGTTTCCAGAAGAGAGCATGTTACCTAAAGCCTGACCGGATGGCAGCTAGGGAATCTGGCTATGTTTCAAGTGACACTTCCTAATGAGAGGAATAAGGGCAATCCTGAGATGATGTAGATTTCAGCCTGCATTCAAGCGTGGAGAGTCCAGATTTGACTGGAGTCCAGTCTATCATTGTGTCTCCCAAGAAGACAGATTCTGGGCAAAACTCCACTGCATCTCCTTTGGATGAGGAAACATCACAGCTTTAGCAATGAAAGGTCCTGAGTGACCATCATGCCCATTGTTCTAAGGGCAGAGAGGAAATTTGCCAAATGCATGTTATTATTGTTACTGATAATAATACCAATACACATTCCAAGTACACTTCTTCTCATGTATAATTCCTACCATAATCACCTCAGGGACTTGTCATTCTCTCTTTGTTATCTACATTTCTTTTTTACTTGTCAAACATTAGCTGAGTTTTCCTATAAAAACCAAAACACACACACACACACACACACACACACACACACACACACACACACACACACGAGAAAGAGAGAGAGAGACTAAGATTTCCCCCAGAGTAGTAATTCCCAAAAGAAGGTAGTTTTGCCTCCTCTCTATGGGGAGTGTGGTATTCGGTGATGGGCAGAAGGAACTGCTGACCTTTGGTGGGTGGAGGCTAAGATAATGCTCACATCCTCCAGCTCTTGGGAACAGGACCTCTTCCATCGTAAGCCTAAGCACCCTGTAGACACCCAGATGACTGAGGTTGAGGAGCTGACCTGGAGGCTCACAGCTTTGGGATGGAGCCGAGTTCACAGCCCCACCCTCCCAGCTGCTACCTACCTTATGGTGTGGACGTGGACATACAAGTGGCCTTTGGAATGAGCTGTATACTTGTCTACATTGAAATCATGAAGAATTACCACCACAGGTTTGACATCTTGTTTAGTGTTCATCTTCCTTGTGATACTTGTTCCTGTGTGAGGGCAGGGGCCCCCCTTAGTCTTGCTTTTTACTCCATCTCTAACATCACTTTTGCTCCATGAACATTTTTTTTCTTCTGTTTTGAGTGAATGGATAAATATGTATGGAATTAAGCATGGTCCCACTGAACGCACTGGAGGCTGTGACAAGGTAGCACAAATGTGCCGTGGCATTTTGAAGAAACAGGTTTTTTTTCCAGCCATGATTGGAGATGCATGCATGGTAGTTGTGCATAATGTGATGCAGGAAGATGGGAGCAGAACTTTGGAGTCAGGTAGAGCTTAGCTTTGAAGAAGCAGGGGGGCCATGTAAATAGAAGGACAGAAGACTGGTTATCAAATTGAGAAGGACAGACAGGTGTTCGGGATAGGTAACTGGGCTCCAGGAAGTGGGCATACAAAGTCCTGTGGATGTGGCAGGCAGGAAAACTGAGCTGAGCAATCAGTGGTGGATCCTGAGTTCCAGACAATGGAGCTTGAACTCTGTGCAACAAGACATGAAGAGTCGCAGGAGTCGGGGGTGGGGTGGGGTGGGGTGGGGTGGGGATTCTGGTCTCTGTGTGTAAGGTAGAGGAAACTGGGCAGTGGCAGCGCATGCCTTTAATCCCAGCACTTGGGAGGCAGAGGCAGGCAGGCGGATATCTGTGAGTTTGAGGCCAACCTGGTCTACAGAGCGAGTTCTAGGACAGCCTAAGCTACACAGAGAAACCGTATCTCAAACAAGCAAACAAAGAAACAAAAGATAAAGGAAATTGGAGGTACAAAAGGGTTAGCCTGCTGTTTAGGGAAGGGATAGCACAGAGAACACACTTTTACACTTAGATCTTTTTCTTTTTAAGATTAAGGTCTGGAGAGATGGCTCCGTGGTTGGAGGACTTATTGCCTTGAAGAAGCTGGGTTGGATTCCCAGCAAGCACGCTGGGCAGCTTCCAGTCTCTTACAACTGCAGCTCCAGGGGATGTGACACTCTCTTCTGTCCCCCCTCCCCCACCCCAGTACTTGCACACATGTGCACACATTCGTAGATGCACACACACAAAATGAAAAATAAAATATTTTTATATAAAGAAATATGTGTGGCCAAAACATTTACTTTTGGGTAACAATGTCCTTACATGGTTAAATATCAAAAAGCAGATGGCAGCAGTGTGGCTATGTCTATGTGTATATTCATGTATCATTCTTATACATACCCACATGCTTTGCCTTACAGACTCTCTAACTTCCTTCTCACCTATTCCTCTCCTGAACCACTATTGTCATTTCTCTGTGCATCTTCATAGACACCTTTATGCATTGATGCGATAATGTGTTATTCTCTTATGTCCTTCCTGTGCTATACTTCATTCCTTCTACTTGACAATATATCTTAGCAATGGCCCCAAATCAGCATATAAATGATGTCTTCATTTTTTTAACAACTGGTGAGCATGCCCCCACACGGATATTTCATAATTCACTGAACTAGTTCCCTATTGATAGACATTTGGGTTGTTCCCAATCTCCTGCTGCTGCAAATTGTGCTGCCACAGGTAACCTCTGGCAGACAACATTTCCCAGGCTCCTGAGCAGATTTGTAGGTTGGAGTCCTAGAGATGCATGTGTTGGTCATTTTCATAGATGGGGACAAATTGCCCTACACAAAGGATGCTCTGATTGCCATTGTAATCGTGCAGAGTACAACGGGGGTGGGGAGTGGTATTTCCTGGCTTCCTCTGTTGGGAGGAGAAGAGGAGAGTATACAGGAAGAAATCTAGTGCATAGATCCCAAACAGTCTCCCTTAAGGAGAAACTTTGGGACCATAGAAGATGGAACAGGGCCACACACCTATCTAATGTGCCTTTGTCCATGAACAGTGTGTTCGGTCCTGGGCGATGCAGAAGCAAGAAAACAAAGAGACACCAGAGAGGCTTGTTGCTGCAGAGGAATTGGGTGTGACATAGGAGGGAGGCGAATCCCGACCGTTCTTTTAGCACTGCCTAGTGCTGTTATCCAGTAAGAAAGAGGGCAGAGAGAGACAGAAAAACATTGGTCTTGGCTTCCTGAAGATGCTGCCACTGTGCGAACACTTGGAGCAAGAACCTACTGCTCTTTCCAGAAACGCCCCTTTCCTTGATGCTTTTCAGAGTTCTTTCCTACTCTACCAGCCCATATTAGGCTACACAAGCACCTAAGTTTGTGAGTCTCTAATCTCCAAAAAGCAAAAGTGATTTTACCAATAGGTTTATTAGTTGAAATTTATTTTCTGAGTGCTCCCAGAAACCTCGTAGAGCCATTATTGCTCTTGTCACAGGTAAGAAAACTGGAGGGTCAACAGAGGTTAAATACCTTGGCCAGGTTCACATAGCTGTTGTGCAGTGGAACAGATTGGCCCCAGTTTACTTCAGTCTCAGGAAGTAGATGGTGACTCAGGAGTAGATGGAGTGGGATAGAAGGAACTAGTTATTTCTTTCTCAAAGTAGATTTTGTTTAACTGGTGACTTCCACAGCATCCTGATTGTGGGGATGAGTGTGTGAGATTTGAAAAGGGCATTTGTAAGTTAGCAGGGGTGGGTTGAAGTCAGCCGGGAGAGAACTTCTCAGACAAAGCTGACTAGCCTTTCATCATTTAGTTCATAATGTGACCTGGGATAAAAAGGGCCCCAACAAAGGTTTTGATTCCATTGCCCAGCCGGGAAATCCCAGCTGGTGGCACCGTCACATATCCCACACAAAGGCACAATTGTCAGCCAGTGTATGTCTCTGGGCTAGAGATGTAATTTTCCATATGCTGACAGAGAACTGCAGATCTCGGTCTCTGCAGAAAGATTTGGTCAGTCTTGATCAGAATGGCGTTGGGGCTACACACTGTGCCTAGTCCACCTAAGTGGCACCCACCGCTAAGGTATCCAAATGAGACCAAGAGAAGGTGAGGGAGAATGAGCTGGTCTCAGGTTTGCAAACTCTAAGATCTAAGGGTAAGATGTAATTTTAGGGTGCTTCTTGCTGTTAAAGGGTTGTCTGCAAAGGCGTGCTCATTCCTAACTACCTGATTTTCTAAATAATCATAAAATGAGTGCACTTTAAAGCTGCATATGTTAATTGTAAACTGCAGACAATGATGCTTTGTATTCAATGGGAATGATACTTAAGGCACTATTATAGGTTAACACTTAAGAAGAAAGATGTCAGGAACACCTCGAAGTTTTCCTTGTTGACAAGTTTCTTAAAGCAAATTTTTAAATGTTTAATTAAAACTTCTGTGGATGGATGTTTTCCCTGCTTTTAGGTCTGTGCCATATACATGCCAGGTGTCAGTGGAGGCCAGAAGAGGGTTTCAGACTCTCCAGAGCTGGAGTTACAGATAGTTGTGAGCTGCTACATGGGAGCTTGAAATGGAACCTGGGTCCTCTGAAAGACTGGCAGTGCTCTTAACTGCTGAGCCACCTTTCCAGACCCCTTTAGATGTTTTTACTGCTATATATTAATTAGTTATAATGTGATGGGTTTCATTATGATTCTCACATTTGTCTATAATGGTTGATTATATTCACCTGCCCCCCAACTCTCTTTTGTTCTCCTCATTCCCCACTTTAATTTCTGTTGCCGAGAGCAGCTTAGAGAAGAAAGGACTCATTTCAGCTCACTGTTCCAGGTCACACTCCGTTACTGGCAGAAGCTTGCAGCAGTGAATTACATCACATCCATAGAGCAGAGGCAAACAAGGTTCACATGTTCACTTGCTTGTGCAGAGTTCCACTTTTATATATAGTTTGTAAACTCCTGCCTAGGGAATGATGCCACCCACGCTGGACTGCATCCACCCACATACAAAATAAATGAACAAATTTAAAAAATTCTCCTATGAAGTTTGTTTCACATCAGTATTGTCCCACATTCCTTCTGTGTCTGTCACTAGGCCTACTATTAAAATCTAAAACCATCCAGAAACATATGATTCACTCAGTCAAGTGATTCAGTCACATGGCTTTTGCAGTATGTTGGCCACCATGGTTCAGAGTCCTCAAAGTGCTCAGGACAAAGTTGAAGGAGGAAGGCAGAGTGGGGTCAGATTGGTGCGGATATGGAGTGGAGTCAGGCCCCTGGATAGAGAGGAAAGCTTCATTACCTACCAGCTGCATCTTTTTAAGGTCATCCCTCTTCTTAAATTGTTGATTTATCGGTAAGATAAAGGAAACAAACACATCTCATATGGATAGAGCATTTACCCCATATTAGGACTTTCCATGAATTGATATGCATATGTCCCATCACTGCCCAGTGAGATTGTCATGTTGGCACAACAGTTATAGAAAGAGAATTTGCCTCAATCATGGTCCAAAACTGAGGGACTTAGGATTCCAAAACAGACCGTGCAATCACCTACTTCCTCAGTAACATTCATGGTAGAAGAGAAGGAAATAAGTCATAGAGGGTGTTTGGGGGCTGCACAGATGACTCAGTTAAGGACTTGCCTTGCAAGAATGAAGACCTAAGTTTGGTCCTGGATAAACATGTAAAAAATAAAGGAACATGTTATTTAAGATGTGTGCCTATAATGCCAGCATTAGGGCGACAGAAACAGACAGGAAGATTTTTGGGCTCTCTGGCCAATGTAATTGTCAAGCTCCAGGCCAATGAGAGACATTGTCTCAAAGAAAGTATAGGCCATTCTTGAGGAATAACCTGAGGTTGCCCTCTGGCCTCCATATATGCACAGATACATGTGTGCATGTGCATGCACACACACACTTTTTAAAAATACTATAGTGAATGCCACTCAATTCTAACAAGATACTATTTCACTGAACTAGGAAATATTAAGTAATATATAACATTATGGATTCTATGTCTTGAACATCAGTACATTTATGGTGTAGATACTGAATGCTCAGTTCTGAAGTGGGTGGGGCAATACTCTCCGAAGATGAGGTTACATAGTGCTTCCCGGAGGTCCTTTGGGCAGACTTATAAAAACCAAGAGATGGGTTGGGCATGCAGAGCACTTGCCTATATTGTTAGGTGTTTTGTTCCCATTCAAGAGAACATAGACACTCCAGTCAGATGGTTTATATTTTAATGGCTGGTCAGCTTGGCAGCCCCAAAACAAATGAACGCAGAGCCACCTGCGACAACAGCCCATTAGAACCTGAAAAAGTGCTCCCGGTCTGGGGTTCTTCCAAATGTGAATTCTCACAGTGTGGAGATGGATTCTCCTGTGTGTATTATTAAGCACCCCTGCTCCTTGGCTGTTCTGATGGCGTCCCAAGTTGTAGGGTGGTGAGCTAGTGCTGGAGGGCTAGCCAGGAGGACCTGTGGCCCTTGCAGCAGGAAGGGCCACATTCCATCCAGAGACCACAACATTCTCAGCTACCAATGAAACTACTGAGATGACAGGCTTCAGACAAGCGCGGGACCAGTACTGTTCCTTCCTGGGTCCCCTACCTCCTAGGTCTTCCTACTGTGAAGGATGCTATCTCTTTGAAGTGATGGAAGTTCTAGCAGCCTGCTGATGGCCTCTCACATCCTAGAGGTTCATTTATACAAGGGAGACCTAGAGTACCAAAATCAAAGGAAGAAGTTGTCCTCAAAGGAGTTGTGTATCTGTGAGTGATATGGGTGCTTGGGAATAAAACTATGCTTGTAAATGATCCTCAAAAATCAGGGAGCTTTGACATGTTTTACAGCTCATCTCCTAACTCGGGAAAGAAAATTAAACTGCTGTTTATGGGATTTTTACCCCCCTTAGAAATAAGATCTGTGAAGTACTTTCAGGCAACTTAGGTAATTTTAAGGAATGATCCTGAATGGCCTGAATGGCATTGCCACAGGAATGTCTAGAGTTGAGTACAAGGTTGGCCACCCAGAAGCCCATAAATCAACCCTTGAACCACAGTGTACTCGGTTACAACCCTGTCATGTTCAAAGTCACGCTTGAAGGATGGATGTTTTGTTCCTTCTACAGTCTCTTTGTCCAGGAACTGACTTCAAATAGTAACTGTAGCAGGCACAGATGATTAAGCTACAGTGAAGTCTTCTGCTCCATTACCTAACACATGCAGAAACACACACAAAAGTGCAAACACACTCAGATGCATGCACACCCAGTCGTGTGACCAAAGCAAACAGCTCTAACTCTTTGTTTCCAGAATCAGAAAGCAATCATATTGGTGTGTGTGGGTACACATGCATGTGCCTATGTGCATAGATGTGGAGGTCATAGGTCTACACTTTGTCTTCCTCAATGGCTCTGCACTTTAATTTTTGAGACAATGACTCTCACTAATTCTGAAGCTTGCTGATTAGGCTACGCTGGCTGACTATCAGGTCTCAGGAACTTTCCTGTCTCCATCTACTTTCCCAGAGTTGGGAACACAGGTGTGTTCTCTGCCACCCTTTTGTTTGGGTCCTAGGGATCAAACTTGGATATTCATGCCTGCCCAGCAAGCACTTTACCTACTAACACTCACTGAGACATTCTTCAGGCCCCTGAACTGCCTTCCAACTCCACTTGGCCCTGTAAGGTTGTTTTTGTCTGTGTTGAGACAGTGTCTTTTTGTGTGTCCCTGGCTGACCTACAACATCTATGGAGACATGATTGACTTTGAACTTTTGTCACTCTTCCTTTATCTGCCTACTGAGTGCTGAAAACAATCACAGGCATGAGCCATGGCACTCATCTGTGTAAGTTGTATTGCAGTTTGCAGACGGGTAGTCAGCATGGGAAAAAAAGCATCAGCTTTTTCCCAGGCAGGATTAAGTTAATTTGTGACTTAATTAATGTGTGCGTGCAGATTTGTGACTTGTAGGTGATGACGCTTGTTCAGAATAAGTCCCTCTTTACGGAATCATTCAGGACAGACAACCTCAAACAGTCATTGTAGGTGTTCAATGAACTCTGTTCTGTCATCCAAATATCAAATACCAGCATTTATTATGGAAAGAGATTGGCCAAATCTCCCATGAGCTAGAGACAGGATGGGGCCCTTGCAGGAATGGTCTGGCTCATCCTCAGTAGAGGCCCCTTTTCTCTGTATGGTTTCTCTATTTGTCCCTCAAACATTTGCTCCCTGACCCCCCAAAAGAACAACCCCACAAATAAATATAGCCTTACAAAGTTATTCCTTATGTTGTCATTTAAAAAGATCTTTGGAAGGATGTGCTGACATGTTTTTCAAACGTGAAGTGCCTTCAGCCTCTTGAATTAATAGCTCAGTTGTGACTATGAAGCTTGTCCTATGTCAGGGCCCTTACAAAAGAGAGTATCTGGACTGCTTAAGAAGCCAAAAGAAACAGGTCTAACTCTTTATCATATCAATGTGTTTTACACAGGGATTTGAAGCAGATGGTGAAGGACCTGGTTTGTGGTGGGCCTGCTGGCTGGACTTTTGCCTCAGCTTCCTCGGGGATGCCTGGGGTTTGTCCCTTTCCTTGGATTTCAAAATCTTGGCAGGCAGAAGACTCAGCAAGGTTTTTCCTTCTGCCTCCCATGAACTTTTACAAAGAAATCACACACATGCAAATAACCTTTCTAGCTTGCTTCTGGCTTCTTACTCTTACTTAAAGCCACCTCCTCTTCTCCTCTCCTCCTCCCCTCCTCCCCTCCCTCTCTCCTCTCCTCCTCCCCTCCCCTCCTCCCTTCCACCTGCCCCAGTTAACATTGTGTACAATCAAGTGTATTTTATTTTATTTTGTTTTAACAACTTGACTTGTGTAATCAAGTGAGTGAAGTCAAACATTTTAATGAGCTAATGAAACACACGATGTGGTTTCTATCACCAGTCATCCCTAGACCTTGCTCTTTACCTTGTCAACCTGAAATGTCAGTCATTCTTTTAGTATTTTATGTATATAAGTATTTTGTTTGCATTTGTATATGTGCATGCCTGGTGCCCACAGAAGTCAAAAAAGGGTGCCAGATATCCTGACACTGGAATTACAGTTCTGAGCTGCCATGTGGGTGCTAGGAACCAAATTTGGATCCTCTGCAAAAGCAGCAAGTGTTCTTGACTGCTGAGCCACCTCTCCATGCCCTGGTAGATCATTTAACAACTCAGGAACTCCCTGAAATGTGACAGTGCTCACAGATGTCACAGGAAACCCCATTACTTGCCTCTTCAGTGGGCACATAGATTTCTGTTGCTCCCTAGCTCTGATTCCAGCTCACATTACAAGAGGAAGAAAATGTACTTGCAAAGAAAGGGTACAGTTTTCAGGGACAAGCAGGAATTTTCATGTATTAAACCAAAGCTCCTTACATTGGCTTTTCTCTACAGTAATTTCTTTTTTGTTTTAATGATGTGTAAGGTACAGACTTTTTGATGATATGAAATGGGGGTTTGTAATACAAACGCTACCATGTGTTTCCGCTGTCCTTGCTCATGGCTGGCACTGGGGCACTCTATGTTCCATTTGCTGATCTCACTGTCCTAACCAGAGTTGGTCAGAAGCATTACTTAACATGGGGGTGGGACATGGGCAGTAACGGACCAACACTGGTCAGTCCTCAACAAATGTTTCTTTCCAAAAACCCTCAGACCAAAAATGTTTGCAAATCAGAATTGGTTTCTTTTAGTAATTTCCAAAGAAGAGATTACTATAAAATCTGATGAATTCACGCAAGTGTTTCAGGAAAAAAAAACCTCCCCCCCAAAAGACAGAAAGTAAAAAGTTAACATAGGAACAGGTATAGAAGGCTGGGACTTATGCTGTCATTCTAAACAAAGCTCAAAAAGAAGAGTATTCCATCCTGATTGTGCCTCCCATAGCCACAGTGATGTGGGAAGATCAACCCATTTAAGCTTGTGCAAAGGTCCAGTGTGGGGCTGAGGAAGTAGCTCAGGGCTAGAGTAATGCCTACCATGCTTGAGGTCCTAAGTTCAATTGTCCAGCACTGAAATAAAAGGGTGGGGGGATCCTAGACTGGTTGTAGGTGGAGTTCAGTGGTAGAGTGTATGCTTAGCATGTGGGTTTGAGGCCCTAGGTTCAATCCCCAGTCTTGCAAAAGCTGGGAGGAGAGGCACAGAATGAAAGATAGCTCAGGAGCTTAAAAACACTGGCTGCTTTGGCAGAGGACCTGGGTTCAATTCCTAGCACCCACATAGTGCTCACAACCATCTATAACTCTAGTTCTAAGGGATCCAGTTCCCTTTCCAGCCTTCAAGAGCATCAGAATCTTTAAAAAGTAGCAGTTGTTCACATTTTAAAAGCCAGCCAACATTTTTTTTATTTTTAATATGTTTTTAACTGGACTATCACTAGTACTTCTTAATTTCATTTTGCAATTATGAATGGGGCTTGCTAGATTGTAGTATTGGCTTTTTTTCTACTCTACATTGCCTTCCTATATTCTTGGCCAAGTTTTCTTTTTTCTCTTCTTTTTTTCTTCTTTTCGGTTTTTCGAGACAGGGTTTCACTGTATTGTTTTGGAACCTGTCCTGGAACTCGCTTGGTAGACCAGGCTTAGTCTCGAACTCACAGAGATCCACCTGCCTCTGCCTCCCGAGTGCTGGGATTAAAGGCGTGTGCCACCACCGCCCGGCTCTGAGATTTTTTTTTTTTGATCTTGGCCAAGTTTTCTATTAGGTTCTCTTCATTTATTGTTGAGAACTTTGTGTAAATCAAGGAAACAAGTCCATGGTACTTATGATATTAGGTACATTTTCATTCATAATTTGTTTTTCACTGTGTAATGTTTCTCCTGTGTAGCAGGAAATTTAAATTTTACATTTCAAAAACAGTTTGACTATGAGTTTGAGAGAACACCAGTTAAAAGCTAGATTTTCAAAATCAAACGAATGTACAGTTGGCAGGAGTCTTTGTACCTGGGTGTCCACCTGGAGGTCAGGGAATCATTAAGCACGTAGTGTTCCATTTGATCCCGTTCTCATACCCTGTCAAGCTGTCATGGAAAGGATGGGTAGTAGGAACACAGGGCTGGCTGTGGAAAGCTGACCTTCTGTCCCCAGCTGGTGTCAGGGCTTGGGTTCTGGAGTCAGGCAGGGAGGAGCTGACTTCTCCTTTCATGGCGTGACTTGAGGCTGTGACTCAACATGCCTCCTCTCAGCTTCCAGAAGTATGACGGAGACACCACTGTCCTGAAAAGCAAATAGTTCCACGGATAGATGCCAGCAACCTCTTGGCCTTTCTAGAAAGAATGCAATTATATTTGTCAGATTCTAAAATTATGTGTGTAAACTCTCCAAACTGGAAGATATAGCTAACGAGTCAATTGAATTAAATTAATCCTTCCCCCATCTTAAAGAAACTAGGAAGGAAAATAGAACCCCAAGGAAAATAGTGGAGACAGGACTGAGTGGAGACTGTTAGGATATTTTATTACCATAAACCGACAAGGTCACTTGCGACTCTCAATGCTACCTAATTCCAGTTTTGTTAATATGAATACTGTCAAGCTTCAGGAAGGAAATCCTTCGGATTTTATGGGTCTCCCTGGCAGAAGCATTCGACTCTAATGCCTCCCTTTGTGTTACATGTCACTTTTATACTGTGTCCCGCCCATTAATACCTACAGTCTGGATTTCCTCGATGGGCCTCATGAAAACCACCACACATCCTTTCAGAAAGAAAGTAGGAGATCATACTGAGCAGGTGCTAACAAACTGGTTAATCTTAGCAGGGGGTATCAACAGGAAATCCAGTGATGTCAGCCTGAGTCACAATGGTTATCCAAATTTATTTTGTGATTGTGCTAGCCAGTCACAGTTCTCAGCTTGCTTGGATTAAGGAACACCACTGGTGCATCCACGAGGCACATCCTTTGGCTGTGTCATTGAGAGTGATTCCAGGGAGGGTTTCCTGAGCAGAGAAGACCCTCCCTGAATGTGGGAGGGGGCACCCCAGACTAACTAACATTACCCCTAAGCAGCACTGGATTTGTAGACGGTGTTCTGTTGGTTCACTGTTGATTTTGAGCATTTTTGCCTTTAGCTCAGAATTTGTCGTAATTGAAAGGGGGCATCCGTGTGTTGGGAAGGAGATGGGGCTGTTCTCTGTCCCCTCCTCATCCCCTGGCTTCCTTCTCTCCCTTCTTGCTCGTCCTCTCACCTCCTCCTGTCCTTCTCCCTTCCCACTCCTTATGTTCCTAATGACTTCCAGGTGTGACTGCTGGCCCTGGCTCCCAGGACCCCATCCTGAGGATGCTGGGTCTGTGCCTCCACAAACACAAGACCAAAGATTGGGGTGGGTGGTGGGGTGGGGGTTGCAACCCAAGCACAACATCGGGAGATGAGGAAAAAGAAAACTTTGAAGTTTTCTGGATAAAACCAGTAAATAATAATTCTAGATGAAGCCTGACTGGTTCACATTCCAAGAAAGGAAAATGGCTTTTCACAAACTGTTTCTCTGGACCCAGTGGGTTTTTATGAATACCTTTCAACCTCATGATTGAAAGCCCAAGGCCTATGATCCACGGCAGGGTCCCCAGCCAGAAATAATTCCCCTAGAATACAGCCGGGGCCTTCAAATGGCCCTTGATTGTTTTTCTTGGATGTTCCACTTTCCAAAGGCCAGAAATTGTTTCAGGGAGCCATTAAAGTTTGGGAAGGTTTTATGTTCTAAGCGCAAGGTACTACCCTCATAGGAAAATCAGCAATTAGTCACGATCATTTCCCCTGGAGAGGCTGACAACCATGGGTCTATTTTGTGGCCTTGGGGTGGGGCTTGCAGTGAGTCCCAAAGAGGACCCTTCCATACTGTGTCCAGAGCTTTCCTTTCTCCTTGAGTTCCAGTAGCCATCTGACTTGGCATTCCTTGCTCAGGCTAGCTTCAATCCTGTCCCTAGCCCACCCTCCCTCGACACATTCTTCCTGACACATTTAGCACCTTCTACCTTCTTTCTGTTGTAGGGGTTGCCTCCTCACCTGCATATGGCCCTATCTGCTGCACACAGCTTATAAAATTTGGATCCTAGAGTAGTCAAACATAGCTGGGATCATCTATCCTGTTTGTCTGTCTGACAACCCCCCTGACACTTTGAGGGGTTCGCCCCACATGTAGTCACTCTTAGAGTCTTCTGTCCAGGTAACTTGCTCACACACGGCTGTTTAGATGTGTCCTGACGACTGTCATTTACCAAAGATGGTACATCACATCTCAGATTTCTTTGGTTTTTCAGTCCCAGAAGAGCCCACGGCACACAGTAGGTATGCAGAAAAACACAATAGGGAGAGAACACTTCACAGGTGCTGTGACTGTATTACATTTACGGGAGCCCAGAACAAAATGGGCTGGCTGGATGCCAAAGATAATTCAAGCAGGGCAAGGCTCCCAGGCAATCCATTCCTAGCAGCCTCTCCCCACCTACATGCTTAACTCCCTCGAGTATTGATGACTGTGCTCTCCTGAAATATTACAGAAACTGCCCTGAATGAAGATGAGTGGTCCTCCCCTCAGCATTCACACCTTGGCTCTGTCTCATCCACCAGCTTCCATGCCCCATTCCCTCTGTCTCCAAAAAGTAATGACAGTAACTCATAATGATAGTTCAAAATAATAATAATCATATCTGCGATTTATGTATCAGCGCGCCTCCTAAGAGGACAAATAAACCATTTTGCACAATGCAAAGAGAAGGACGGATCTTCTTGGTGCCACTGCAGTACAGGCTAAGGCCGGAGAGATTTACAGTCAAAAGTCTATCCAAGGAAGAGAGACTTCAGTATCTCATTTGCATGTGGGACTCTGGTTTAATGTTCAGTTAATGTGACATCTAGTGCCAGAGAAACTCTTAATATTTTTCAAGGGAACCCATTACATTGAAGCTTTTGCAGAAACTTCTGTCCATCATTTTTGATGATGTTCAAGCATGCTCTCTATTGTTTCTTTGGAAAGAAACTGTGGACATTACATGAACTTTTCATTCTCTTTTAAAAGTTTCTTTTCTGTTAAAGGATCACAAATGGGAGGGGGCATTCTGACGACATTGTTGGATTGTTTTTTATTTCTCTGAGCATAAGTCAGTAGATGGTGTTTGCCTTAGTGAACTGGCTTTTCACAAGGAAAGTTGGAGTTCCTATGAGGAGGGGATAGTAAGATAAAAACAAAAAAGGTAGAACTAGCCTTAGAAAAAATGTCCCTAGATAGAATGGCTTTAGAGATGGCTAGTTTTTATTGTCAATGTGACACTTCATAGTATTGCTTGGGAAGAGGGACTCTCAAATGAATAATTGTCCAGATTATATTGGCCTGTGGCCATGTCTGTAAGATACTGTCTTGACAGATGATTGATGTGGAGAGCTCGGCCCACAGTGGGCAGCACCATCCCTGTGCAAGTGTGCCCAGGCTCTGAAAGAAAGGAAGCTGAGGGAGCCAGTCAGCTAGCCAGCCTGTGAGTCACATTCCTCCACGGTTTCTGCTTGAGTTCCTTCCTGGGCTTCCCTCAGTAATGGAATGGGATCTGGAAGTGTGTGCTTCAATAAATCCCTTTCTCTCCCAAGTTACTTTTAGTCATGCTCTTTACTACAACAATAAAATGAAGCTAGGAAAGTACCTAAAGCTGATATTATTATTATTATTATTATTATTATTATTATTAATTATTTGTGTTTGGCGTGGCCCATACCCAAGAGTCTCTTCATAAACTATTTGAAAGCAAGTTGACATTTCTCAAATATGGACTTTTGCCCTGCTGATGCGTTTAGCACCATCACTGATTCCGACCCTGGCAGCTTTCCACAGTTCCAGGCAAGCCTGGCATGCTCGTAGCACCATGGGGCCTGATAAAGCAGTTTTGGATTTGTGTGTGTTCTTACAGTGTCCTGACACCTTAGCACTGGTGGAACTATTAAACTTCTCACCTGTTTCTTTTTCTCTCAAAAATATTTCATCTGTAGTCCTGAGAAACTGGCAAAGTGTGTCAATCTTGTCTAGTTTAGGGACATGCCCCTGAAATGACCAGTACAAGCAATCTGGCAGATGGATTCAGGTGGCCAATACATTTTTGAACCTGCTGTCTTTGATCAGAGACATGCAAGATGCTGTTTTTCTTAGAACTGAATCCCTTTCTACAGAGGGATACTAAGGCGGTCCCCACCCAGAGTCCCCCAGGCCAGTTTCCCTCAGCCCAGCACCCTCAGGCCAGTTTTCCCCAGCCCGGCATCCCCTATCCCAGCTTCCCTCAACTCTTACGATCACTTTCCTTTGGTAGTGACAGATGATTAGCTATTGTCTTTGTGCTCTGCAGCGCGGGGCCTTTTGGAGTTCAGCAGACTCTTGCTCACCCGGAAACTATGCCAGTTCTTGATTTCTAGTGAACTTCACACAGACCTCTCCCTCTGTGGCTGTATGAAGACAGTGAGTAGCCTGCAGCCTGCTAACTGCCCCATTCGTGATTGAGGCACACCACACAAATCTTCAGATCTAGATTTAGAGGCCAGACAGCCCACTTCAGAGAACGCCCTGTGCACATGAAGCATGATCACCTGTCTAGGAAACTTAAGCTTTCAGGATGAGTGGTATGGAGAAGATGACATCTGCATGTGCCGTTAGACAGTTGTCAATACTTCTGACCAAGGGGACAGTCTCCCGCACACCAGCCTGAAAATGAGCAGACTCACAGTTAGCTAGACACACTTCTTGTTACTTCAAAGGCATCCACATGTCTGCTCCATGTGGCTTTTGTTGCATGTCCCTACTAGGAAGGGAGCTGGGGTCCTGGGCTTGGGATGAAGCTGGTTGTGCCCCACTTTCTACAAAAGAAAAATCAAAACTAAAATAATTTCACAAAGCATGCACAGGTCCTTGGCCTGCTTGTCCAAGCAGGGAACAAACTTGGTTCAAGGAATAAGCACTTTCAATAATCTCACTTTAGTGAGAAAGAAGTTTTACCCTATTTTTTGAAATTTAGAAGACGCTAAATTTAAGATATCCTCCATAAAGTTAGGGGTTAACCTTTACTACTGAACTGCTGGCTACTGATGGTTATTACTTTCAGTTGTGTACCCTTTTGTTGAGGCCAGCAGGCTCTGGGAGATAACTCCAAACCCATGTTCAGGGAGAAGGCCCTGGTTAAAAATCAGTGGGTCACAAAACAATACAAGAAATCATGAATGTGGGAAAGAGGTCTGTAGAAAAGAGGGTCATTAGCAAGAGGTGGGAGAGAGATGAGAGATGTTAGGGGGATGAATATTCCAAATGCATTATGCATACATGTATGAAATTACCCAAACAAAATCAACTAATAGTAAATAGTTTTAAAAAGTTAGGTACACACACACACACACACACACACACACACACACACACACACACACACACACACGGGGAAGAGGTGGCCACATGGTACTGTCCCACTTCCTGAAGAATGCCGAGGGTGGGATGCTGCTCAACTGTCAGGCACATGCCCATCCTTTCTTTTTTCCCTTCCTCTTCCCATTCTCTTTCTTTTCTTCTTCATGCCCATCACTCATTCCACAAATAAATAGTGAGTCCCTGAGAGGTCAGGATCTAGACAGACTCTCCAAATCCTATTTGATGGAGGCATAGGTGAGAGGCAAGGAAATCACAGGTATATAAAATGATTTCTAGGAGGTGGGGCAGTGACTCTGGGTATGGGAGATAGGCTAGTGAGATTAAAGTGAAAAATGGGTGGAAACTGTATCAGTGGCGGTGTGGAGCTAGCTAGTGGCACCAGCAAAAGCCCGCAGTGCCATCCCCTGTGGTCAGTGACATCATGGGTGGTAGCCTGAGTTTAGCCACAGGGGTAATATTGTTTCCAGGGAAACTGGCCCCCTCCCTGCTGCAGCTGACTTCTTAGCAATGATCAGAAAACCCAGAAGAAAGTTGTTTACTGGAGAATTTTCATTTTGAATTCCAATATAAAATCAGAGGCTCATTTTTTGTATCTTCTTTCAAGCAGCCTAAGACAAAACCTTTTCCACATTTTAATTTCATTTTTTAAAGGATTTACTATGTTTGCATGTGCATGCCTCTGTGTGTATATGAATGTGTGTGTGGGTGGTCCTGGAGGCCAGAAGAGGGCATTGGATCCTTTGGAGCAGGAGTCACAGATGGTTGTGAGCCACCCAACAAGGGTGCTGGGAACCAAACCCAGGTCTCTCAGAAGAACAGCAAAGGCTCTTCACACTGAGTCACCACTCCAGCCATATATATATTACTTTTATTTGTTTTGTTTTTTACAAAGCGAAATATTTATCTTAAATTCTGTTTTTGGCCGGACGGTGGTGGCACACGCCTTTAATCCCAGCACTCGGGAGGCAGAGGCAGGCGGATCTCTGTGAGTTCGAGGCCAGGCTGGACCGACAGCCTCCAAAACAATACAGAGAAACCCTGTCTCGTAAATACCAAAAAAAAAATCTGTTTTTGTTGTTTGCTGTTGTCTTTGTTTTGATGTTTTTGAGACAGGATTTATCCTCTATGTAGCCCAAGTTAGTTACGAACTTTGTAGCCCAGGCTGTCCTCAACCCCAGGAGTGCTGGAATCATAGGCATGTGTTACCATGCCATGCTTATTTTTGTTCTCTCTGTCTCTGTCTCTGTCTCTGTCTCTCTGTCTCTGTCTCTGTCTCTGTCTCTCTCTCTCTCGTGTGTGTGTATATGTGTCTGCATGTCACTATGCTGCCCAGGCTACCTCAAATTTATAATCCTTCTGCTTCAGCCTCCTGAGTGTTGGTATCATAAAGACATATCTTCACTCCTGGAAACTGATTACTTTTTTAACATGGTCTGGGAGAAACACAAAGGGGAGATCATGCAGATTAAAGGGAATGCTTTTATCTGGTCTGCTCTTCAAACTGAAGTGTAATGGTTCAAGTGGCTACAGAACTCCACTGTCTCCACTCTCCTCATCCTCACCCATAAAGCTCTTATCTTTTGGGGTGGGGGACGGTGCAGTGGAGAGGGGAGAACTTCCCAAATATGTCGGTATATATTACAAAAACTATCACTACCTAACACATTAGATGTATTTAAATTATTTGTTCTATTAAAATGTCAGCGCATCTCCTGAATTTTAATCGTGCCTGAGGATCAATCACTGTAACAGCTTCAGGGAACACTTTATGACTTACCTGAACAGTGGAGCTCTATGTGGCTTGGCTAAATGGATGCTTCCAGTTTAATACATTTTATTAGCTGGTGAGAACCATCCAAGCAGCTTCTTTTGGAAGTTTTGTTCTTGATCCCAGTGGTGATTTACACAGAACCATCAGGGAAAAAAGAGATTTCAATGATGATGAAAATTATGATAATAATGATAGTAAATAGGATTTTAGCCAATAAGGATTGAGTGTCCTACTGTGTCTTGTACCCTGGCTTCCTGTAGGGGGTCCCTTTGACCCTCATAGCAGCCCCATGACCTTGATACTAGACTATATTAATAGTACTCATGAGAAAATGGGGTGGGGGACAGAGTCAGTAAGTGACTGCGGTGACTAGGACCACGCAGCTAGTGTCCAGGTCTCTATCTACTGGAATGAAGCCCATGCAGCCAGCTCATCATGTAATACCAACCTGAGTCCATCATTGTTTTCCATTCTAACATGACAGAATTTGCTCCCTATTTTTTTTTTTTGCCATTTATCAGTCATGTGGGCTTGGGCAGTCTGTTGGTCCTCTTTAAAGTCCAGTTCTTCCAGAGGGCACATGGGGGTTTATTATTAGCACCTGCCTGGAAAGGCCCTTGGGGAACCCAGTCGTTGTGTCAGCTGCCATTACTCAGCTGCCAGCTGCCATTCATCTCCACAAGAGACACTGCAACTCCAAGGAGCAAAGGAAAGGAGAGAATGTGCATACAAAAATCTGCTGGCCACTAGAAGCCCGTGAGTGCTAAATCCTTTCTACTCTGTTTCCACTTCTTGTTTGGAGTTTGACAAAACAGGCTGCTGGATCTCCAGTGCATGTGAGTAGAGGGGGGGGGCGTGCTTTTTGGAGAGAAAATAAGATGTGCCTTATTATACCATGCCTGTCCTAGATTCCTGTGTGTGAGGAGGTACACACATGTGGGTATTTGGGTACATGAGCCTGTGTCCATAAACTGGTCAGGTGAAGATACTGGGAGTCCTGTTCTATTCTTCTGCCTTATTGCCTTCAGACAGAATCTCTCACTGAATCTAAGGTGGTCTGACAGCCAGCAAACCCCTCAATGATCCTCCTGTTTCCACATCCCTGGCATTACAAGTGCATACAACCATGTCAAATTTTTTATATGGATTCTGGGAATTTGAACTCGGTTCTTATGCTTAGACAGTCATTTTCTGAACCATCTCCCCAGCCCCCTTTCAAATTTTAATTGAATTTATTATTTTTGTATCTATGGTGTGTGTGTGTGTGTGTGTGTGTGTGTGTAGGAAGTATGGGAACATGCTGTGGCACACATGTGGAGGTCAAGGATACTTGATCCAGGGATCAAACTCAAGTCATCAGGATTTTGGCAAACACTTTTACCTACTGAGCCACTGATCCATCTCCCAATGTCCTCCCTCCCTCCCTCCCTCCCTCCCTCCCTCCCTCCCTCCCTCCCTCCCTCCCTTAAATCTGGTTTATTTGTCTATAACTGAGTGTCATTCCCAAACATCTTGCCCCATTTTGCCTACTATATGACACAGCTTTTTTTTTTCTGGTCTATTTAGTTCTTCATTGTTGTCTCTGCTGGCTCCCTTTGAGATCTTTCCCTCTCACTTTTCTAAGGTGGGGGCAGGGTCTCATAGCCCAGGCTAGCCTCTGGCTTGCTATATATTTTAGGATGGCCTTGGCCTTCCAATCTTCCTTCCGTCACCTCCTGAGTGTTGAGATTATAGGTGTGTACTGCCAAACCCTGTTCATGCAGTGAGGCAAGCACTCCACCAACTGAGCCCCAGCCCCAAGCCTCCTAGATTCTTATAAAGATTTAGCTTATTTACATAACTGGGTTGTGCATATGACTTTGTTTATAAGTGAGACTTTTCTAGATTTTGTTGGAAATTGCCATTTACTGTGGGCTGGAACTTGTTGAAGGGATATTAATACATTAATTACTAGAATGAATTAAGTTTTCATGTCATTTCTTTATTTACTTACTGTTTTTATTCTTAAGCAATGTAATTTATGGCAGTGACAAATTAAAGGAAAACTTTAAGGAAGGCACTATCAATGAACTGAAAAGGTATTTACCCCAATTTAGTAGTCACTGTACATACAAGCAACCAACCAACACCTCCAAGTTAATGGAAAGCATAGAAAGATCTTCTGGTACCATCAACAGCCAGAGCGCTGACCACTGGACCATGGGTTGCTCTGATTTCTTCCAATATTATCAAGAATGTTATTTTAAAGGGGTCTGCTCCAGTGTTATTCCAAACAGCAAAATGGTAAAATCACTTCCACTTGAATAAGAAATTTGACATGGGTATTTACAAGAATCATCAGTATTTACACAGGTTACAAATTTTAACAAATGCACTTCAGAGCAAAAATGAAAATGACAGCCAGGCAGCAGTGGCACATGCCTTTGAGTTGTCTGGATATAAAATGAATACACACAAATCAAAGGATTTTTCCATATTCTATGTCATAGCTAATGAGTTAATGAAAGACAGGAACAGGAAAAGTCCAAATTATGAGTGAGTCCATGAATTCTTTAAGTATAATTCCATGAAGGTAACAGAATAACTGAATGAAGTCATGTAGTTTATTTAAAGGCATTGATAATATAACACACATCTATAACGGTTTGATATAATTCTACCATAGAATATCTGCTTCAACAAGGGTTACTCAGCAAATGCTAAACTTGGAAGAATATTTCTCAGTCTCCAATTTTGTTTTCAAAATAAATATTGTTTGAGCTTGGAATTTGAGGGCTGATATAAAAACATACTTTGTTTTTGTATGATATATTCCTGGTAACTTATATTTTCAAGGTCTCTAATGGGAAGCAGGTCCACAGTTTAGTCAGAAGGTTCTTGGGGTACACAAGCTTGGAAGCAAGTACCTCTCTGCATTGAGCCCTCTTTCTGCCTTGAAAGCCCACTTATTGACAGGTTCTGGAATAACCCACTAGTCTGTGAGGCACAGTGCAATGAACTTGATATTTTGAGGCACAAAAGGCTTTAAGAACTCAATCATCTCACACTTTGAATGCACACTTAGCCTCTCCAAACCTTTTTCCCTTCCTTCCCATGACATGAAATAGGCTTCATGGCAATTTAGAATTTGTGTTAAGACTTAAATAAGATACTACAGAAAAACCCTTAATGGAAGGTTTATATATCTATCAAGTTCCTGCTAAGTATTTTGTTTGCCATATAGGAAGTTCTCAGAATTAGATGCTCAGGTAGGTAGGTGTGGTCCCTTTCCCCATGAAGCATATGTTCTTCACGTGAAGACATTTAACAAGGGTACTTAGAAATTTCTAATAGAAGGATCAAACACTTATAAAAGGTTTAAGTATGTAGTAAGGTCCACACCTTACAGTTCTTAAGTGTCTCCTCCATGTCTGATGACATATTCACTTACTTTTATAATTATTTTTGAGATAATAATATAATTATATAACTTCCCCTTTCCCTTTCCTCTCTTCAAATCCTCCCTTTTGCCCCCTCCCTTTCTCTTATTCAAATTCATAATTTCATTTTTCTTTGTTGTCACATATATGCATATGTACATATATTCCTAAATATATAAATACAACCCCCCTTGTTCTATATAATGTTACTTGTACATATATATATATATATGCTTCTAGACTTGTCTTTAATTGAAGCAATTGAAAATGTACATATTGTTGTAATAACTAATGCAGAGAGATTCTCTTGGGTCCTTTACCCAGTTCCCTCCAAAGACAGCGTAGTCAGGGTATTGATGAAAAAAGAATGTACAAATCTTTTTCTGAGTTTCCATATTATTTGCACATTTGCTTGTGTCTGTCTGTCTGTACACATGTATATATGTCTGTATTTAGTTCAAATGTGCAGCGTTATCTAGCCACAACACTACCCGACCCCACCGATCCCTTGTGTGTTGACTGTTTTTCTCTTGGCCATGATAACACTCAGCAGAAGAAACATAGCAGAAGAAGGATTTATTTGGGTCATTGTTGGAGAGGATGCCATCCCTCACAGTGAGAGGCATGGTAGGACTTACGGCAGTTCATGGCTGTGGTTTTGGTAGCAGGAGGCTGCTGGATTAGATTCTGACAGACAAGGAGAGGCTGGACTCCAGATACCTCCTTCCTTCAAGCTAGGCCTTGCCCAAGGGGACCACCACCTCCCCAAACAGCACCAAGTATGCAAACACATGAGCCTGTGGGAGACATGCTTCATTCAAACTGCCATTCCTTGTGTTGCCTTTCAAATGGATACTTCTCTTTATACCTCTGCTTTATCCCTAACCCTTGCCGACTCCTCAACTATTCTCCATGTCTAAAATGTGATCATTTTAGAGGTTTTATACAGAAAGAATCAAGCAATAGCTCACTTCTGGGACTGACTTTATCTTTTCAGTCTGACTCCCTGGAAATTCATCCAAATTGCTGCATGTAATGGTACCTTTTCTTACTTAGCAATATTCCCTGGTGCATTTTGTATGGGCCCATGGCTTGTTTAAATCCACCTTCCGTTAAGGGAATTTCAGATGATTTGGGGGGGGCTGTTGGGTAGAAAGGTGTTTTAAACACCCATGTCCAAGTTGTACATGAATACCATGGTGTATGTGTGCTTCTGTATTGTTGGATCCCTTTGCTACTGCCTTGTGGACAGCTCACTGACATTTATCCCACAGTCTTTCATCTCAGGACAGTACCTAACAAGAGTATAATAATTTTTAAATATTTGTCGGGTGAGTTCTAATTTTGTGACAGGAAGGATGCCAGAGGAGAACATTCCTCCCTTTCCTGTACCCCGGCCTCAACTGAGACCTCATCAGCCACCATGTGACTCAGCTTGAGTTACATAAAAACAATGAGCATTTCGTTTTATGCCTCATAAATAATCTGCCTGCCTATATTTTGGTTTGTACTTCTCTCACTGCTGGCATTAAGCCACAGATTGCATTTAGGCCTATAGCCAATGGGTTAGAGTGGAAGGCCGACTCTGGGGCCAAGGCTCACTTTGTTTAGTATGGGGCACTCAGTTCTGTTGACATGGGCAGTGCATCTGCTGTCAGCCAGTCATCTTGCGGCGTGGGTGTTATGGATTACACAGGGACTCAGATGTGAGGGTTTAGACCTATCTACTCATCTATATATCCACCTTTCCATACTATTGGAAAAGGGAACTGAGCATGTCAATGACAAGTAACTGTATTATCTGTGAATATATAAAGGGTTTAATTTTGTTTGTTAAGTGAACAAGGACATACTTCCTTGGATGAGGACTCCTCTGATCAAGCTTGTGCATGTGTATATGTGTTTGTGCTCAAGTGGAGGACAGAAGACAACATCAAGTATTGTCTTTCAGCTTGTTTTGTTTGGGTTTTTGTTTCTTTTGTTTTAAAGACAGACTCTCTCATTGATTGGCCTGTGGCTTGCTGATTAGGCCAGTGACCTGCCTGTCTCTGCCTCTCCAGTGCAGGGGTTCTATGTACATATCACCCTGCCCAGGTTTTGTTTGTTTGTTTGTTAATGCCGATGCAAAGCGTTGAACTCAGGAGGTCATGCTTGTCTAGGGAGCACTTTACTGACAGTAACTGTACTCTCTACACAGCCCAGGCCTCTACTTTTATAACAACCAAGAATACTCATAATTGGGATCCACTAGTGATTCATTGCTTCACCAAGGTTAGCTCTAATCAGTCTGTAGCCAAAAATTCACACCCCAAACTGTCATTAAAAATAGTTTCTGCAACTGTCAAAAGTGGCTCAGTTGTCCAGTGAACTGTTTGTTCTTCAGGTTGAGACAACTCATATATGGCATTCTGCTTTCTCTCAGGTTCAGACATCAGTAACTTAGAAATGAAATCCTGTGAGTAACTGATAACTATGTAATACAGAATTGGAAAACTTATGATGCTGTAGATACTAGACAAATAGAACAAATGATGGTATTAATGTGGAAGGTACTTCATGGTTCTGGAACCATGTCCCTTCTATAGAGAAGGCAAGATTGATTCCAAAGACTGTTCCTCATGTATAAAAGGCATTCATTATTAACTTCCAGCTGGATGCTGCTATGTAGAAATTCAATCCAAGTCTTCAAAAAGACTCCAATATCCCCAGAGAAACTAGGTATTTGTATCTATTTAAAATATAAAACCATCTTATTGAAAATGTCAGCAGTGGAGCCGTTGTATAAACTAGTTTCGATTGAGCCAAATTCAATGCAGCCAACAGGTAGATTGAGCATAGACGGAGCCTATTGGCGACTATCTTGTCAGAGTCCTTAAACCCCTACTTTAAGTCAGCCCTTTTTGATTCTCCATGATTTAAGTCTTTTACCCAACATTCCATGGGAGTCATTTCCCCCATTCAAAGGTCAGTTATTTTATAAGAAGTCAACTCTGCCATCTGAACTATAAATTTCTAATTTCCATACCAAGTAAAAAAGACTCATTTCCCCCCAGAAAAAAATGTGGCCCCCTCTCCTTCTATATGCTGCAGAATTAACTATAGAAGTCTTGCTGCCTCCTATATACTCAAAATCTGGAATATTCTGTTCTGCGGTTGTCAATGTGGCTTTGACATTTCTTCCAAGTGAAGGCTGTCATTCACCACCAGTTTCCAGCAGTGGTTGATAACATAACTCCAGAAGCTAAGTGTGATCTCCTTGAGCTGAGATGGGCACACCCACCCTCCCTGTGGTCAGAGTGAGACAGACCATCTACAGCACTGGTAGAAGGTAGGGGCAGTTGTGTGTGGGTGGGAGGACAGCAGCCGACAGTATCACTCCTATGTGCTCAGTGGCCAAACTGGAAACCACTTGTTTTCATGGTTGGCATGTGGTCAGACTTGCTTGAGGACCACACTGCCATTGTGTTCAGAGTTAAAAGTGGAAGGCTTTTGTTGTTTCAGCCATGAACTCTCTTATCCATAGAGCTGAGGGTTCCTAGGTTCTGATTCTTATAAAGCTGACAAACAACCCTTGTTATGAGGCTAAGAATAGATTCTCTTGTTACTATATTAATCATAATTGGGAAGCATGTAAGCATTCATGTTTACACTACCTCTTCTTTGGACTTTATCCTCCATTTCTTCCCATGGAGAAAAAGATAGTTCACAGTATCATTTTTCTCAGCACCACCTTGGATGTTCTGTTCCATCCCTGCCGTGTGTAAGGCCAGAGGCCTGGAGGAGGAGCAGGATTCGCTGACCTTCGCTAACAGAAAGGGTGATGGATGGGATGGAGCAGGGCACAGGCCAGCTGGGATGAAAGTGAATGTAGGCTAAGCATTCTCCCTCTACCAAATCAAGAGTAAAAGAGGGGTCTGAGGCAGAGCCAAGAGGCGGGGAGACCAGCTTTTACAAAACAAGCACCCAGCTGTGCTCAAAGAGAGCTATGTACAGCCAGCTTATGATGTTTGAAGTGCAGGAAGCCAAAACATAGGCCAGCTTACATCTAGTAATTTGTATACATCAGGACGGCCAGCACAGTCTGAGAGTGTACGCTCCGAGAGAGCTATGACTCTGAGCTCTACAGGAAAGAGCTAGGGCAGAAGTGGGCCCTGGGCTCAGAACACAGTAGAGAGGGATGAATTCTGTGGCTTGAAGTGTCCCATGGAGCTTGCTAGAGTAAGAGACACTGAGTAGGAGAGGTGCATGCTGTCTGTCTGTGTTCCAGAGAGGAGGCTATAGGGCAGAATGAACAAATGTGTAACTTGTGTAAATACCACTACAGAACACTAAGATTCCACTGAGCATGATCTCTGCTGTTTTTCCTTTCGTCTTCTAAGGTAGATCTGCAGTATCCACTGTTAGAGGAAGCAACAGAGGCACCAAGATACCAATGACTGAGACCCACCAGAACTGGTATATGAACTTAGCCCCATCAGACTTTCTGTTTGGGGCTTAAGAAGCCCGGACCAAATTTTCTGGAGTATCTAGAGACTAGAAACATATGTCAACCATCCTGAGAGAGGAAAGCTGAGAAGAGCCCTCCTATGTATGGAATTTTTACTTGGGGAATGTCCTCAAGCCACCATTGGTATTAAAGGATCCCCCATTTCCAAGGGCATGAACCACTATACAGATAATCGGGGCATAGTCCACCACAATGCATTTATGTAAATTCATGTTAGTCATACAACATCTATGCCTGGTCACCCAATGCTAGCATATTAGTCATCATCTAGGGATCACAGAAGGCTTCCATCCTCTCACACATAGTGTGTGTGAGTGTGCTTGTGCAAATGTATGTGCAGGTGCATGTGTGTGCATGTGCATGTGGAGGCCAGAAGTCTCATTTTTCAGGAGTCATCCACCTTGTAGTTTTGAGATAGGATCTCTCACTAACTAGACAGGTCGGCCAGTGCCTCTCAGGGAGCCTCCAGTCTCAGCCTCACCAGTGTTGGGATTACAAGTATGTGCCACTGCAGCTGGCTTTCTAGACATGTGCTGGGGTTGGATTTGAGATCCTCCTACCAATGTGTCATAGAGAGCAGACCTCTTGACCTAGATTAGCCCCTACTAAGATGCACTATACATACAAACCACTTTGAAGGGTTTCTTAAGGTATGAATCTGGGTGCAGCGTGGTCGGAGGTGACTTCATTTCTGTATTCCTAACTAGCCCCCAAGAGATACAGATGTGAATTGTTTGAATGAAAAGGATTATATAGAACAATAGAACTTCTTTTGCTTGTCTTATAGTGTTGGCACCTAGTACAATATCAGGTTCACCATGGATGAATGCAAAGATCAGGTAGAGGAAACAGGCGAAGATGAAGAATTCTTGGTTTAAAAGTAGTCTAGGCAAAAGTCCGTGATCATGGCTGAGCATCTCTTAAAGGCAGTGGGCATTCTTGAAACTCCCAAATACTGGCAGCTGACACAATAATCTCCATACTAAATTAGTAAAATACCAAATTTGCAATTTCTAGGAACTCAGGTTGCTATTTCTTCAACAACAGAAATTTGCATATTCTTTCTGATCCTAAACTATCTGTTACTCCTAACAGGAACTAATGTGATTGTCTCTGTGTCTAAAAACATTTCTTTTAAAGAGCAGGAAACATTTTAATTACAAAGGTGGGCTTGGATTTTACACACTGAGTGGAAGGTGTTTGAAGGGAAAATGACAATTTCTTAAGCATCAGAAGATTCTCACAGTCAGAGTTAACAACACAACAATTAACAAGCTGTAAAAAAGAAGTGTGAATCCCACAGACCTTATTTTCTGGAAACTCTGCTTACAAAGATAATTGCTCACAGACTTTAGGGCTTATGGCAGATATCACAGGATTCAGATTTCAGGGGTGTGGGAGCATCATGTGCATTCTGAAGACTATCCATGGGATGTGTGCGTATTACCTGACATCAGGGCTTCTGCAGTCTAAATACGTGATGAAAGGAAGACTAGTTATTCACTCTCTCTCTCTCCCTCTCTCTCTCTCTCTCTGGGTTGGTTGTTGTGAGGAGAGGGAAGAAATATGGAAATTTGCACAAGACAAATTATCATCAGAAGCCTGAAGCCGTTGGGTGATACGCTCACACCCTGAGGGAGTGGCCCTCAATCTGAAGATTGTCGCATGAGGCACCTGGTAAAATGGCCCCAGACATTTGCTCTAGTGTCATTTCTGTTGTGTGATAACATGTCCTGTCAGAAAGCAACTTGGGAAAGAGGGAGATTCGTTTTAGCCTGCAACTCCTGGTCACAGTTTGTCACGACAGGGAACTCCCTGCATCAGGAGCTTGAGACAACAAATCACATCACATCAGCAGTCAGGAGAGATTAATGCATGCTCGCTCTCTTGCTCGCTTGCTTGTTCTCTGCTTGATTTCTCTACTCTTAAACAGTTCAGGGCCCGTTCACCAGTAATCAGACTCGGTAGCAAGCATCCCCCTTATCTGTTTTACAGTGTGGGTAGCTTAGGCAGAAGCAAGTAAGATCAGTGTAAAATATGGGTAAGGCTGGGGAGAAGGAGATAATCTTTTCCATTCAAATCTTAGCCCATGGTGCTACCCATGGTGGACTGAACACAGAAGTGAACTGAGAACTGGGAAAGGTTAGAACCCCAATGCCACCTGTGAGGGCCAGATTGGGCCATTTATGCAGCGGGCGCTTTACCCACACATGCCCTTGGGCATGTCCACAGTGGTGTGGAGAGGGCTATTTAAAATACTCATCTTGACACCTCTCTAGCCTACACTCCCATCTACAACCATTTCGGCAGCAAGGAAACTGCCTCATTTTACGAGCTTTATCATCCTGAGTCTGGATTTATCTCCCACCTGAACCAGGATCCCACCAATTTGATCTTAGGTGTGCCAAGCTGAAAAACAGCAAAGCAGCAGCAATAATAAGCCGCCCTCTTTGCTTACCTGAAAGGGCACTAAACTAGAGTTGGTTAAAAGCCGTCATGTCTCTGAAGCTCTTGGCATATAATAGGACCTCGGTAACTGTTCTGGTCTGGTAGGCAATGAAGCTGGGTATCCGGAGATTTCAGTAGCTCTCCACAAGCACTAATATCAAGAGACAGAGGCATGCCAAGAATGAGGAGGACACACAGGAGAAAGCACAGGGAGAAGGAAAAGCTGTGGTTTCTGTGGGTGAGAGCAGGTGAGGCAGGGTGAGCTTCACTCAGGGTTCAGGAGTGTGAATACTCCCAGCAGGGCTGGGAAGATGGCTGAGTTAGTGAAATGCTCGCCAAAGAAGCACAAGAACCGGAGTTCAAGCTGTGGAATCCATGTGGTGACACATGCTAGTAATCTCAGTGCAGAAGAAGTAGAGGCAGGTTGATCCTTGAGGCTTAGATGAAATCACCTGACATATGGTATTGCTGCCATGACATCCTTTAAAGACTCCAACTTGATCCTGACCATCAGGACTGTACCTAGGTTGACCTCTCTTGTGTTAACTTCACCAGCCCCTGTTTCCTTGACCTACCTGGTCAAGCCCTCTCCTAACTCTCGCTGGTCCTTGTCACACTTGTTCATCCCTTCCTGGGGACCTTTGTCATCAGCCTTCTCTGTTTCTTTGTTCTTTCTGGATGTTGCACACCTGACTGCTCAGGGGAATATAGATCTCGGTTAAATCATCTTTAAAGAGATTTGCCTTGGGCCAGTGAGTTAGCTCCGTGGGTAAAGTGCTTATCGTGCAACCATAAGCACCTAAGTTTGATCCCATGCACCCATGGATAAAATTGGCCTGGTGATATGTGTTTATAATCTCAGAACAGGGGAGGTGGAGACAGGAGGGTCTCTGGGGCTTGTTGGGCAGTCAGCCTAGCTGAATGAGTCAGCTGCAGGTTCATTGAGAGATACTGTCTTAAAAAACAAGGTTCATGACATCTGAGGGATCACAGCAAGAGTTGGCTTCTGGCCCCCGTGCATATGGACACCTGAATACACGTGATCACATGTACACACATATAAGACAAATAAATAAATAAAATAAAGGTTTTCCTCAACCTCCTCTGTCTAGACAAATCACCTATCCGGGTTTCTGCACTGTGCTCATTTCTCTGTGTTTTTCTGTTGTTCATTCATTTGCTTCTCATCTGTATTTTCCTATTACAATTATGTCATAGAAAAACAGGGATCTGAGTCATGGTCACGGGTCCAAAATCCGTCCCAGGTCACCGGGGGAACTCAGCATTTCATGAATGAGCAAAGGAATGAATGAACGAAGAAGTCTGAAAGCACACTGTTCATTACTCTGTATCTAGCTAACTCAAGAATAATTTCCTAAAGAGACTCTGAGAATTACTAAAGAAATACTGCATGGAGTCTGCCCCAGTAGGCTTCCGGGCTCAGTGTTTCTTTAATTTCATGTAAATTTCTCTAAGTAAATATTCCTTAAAAGTGAATAAAATTTTATTTCGCTTTAACAAGAGAATATAAAAGTTAAAAAGGTCACTGTAGTAATAGGCTAATCTCAATTACCAGGGCAGCCTCTGAAACCCTCCCTCCCACCTAATCTCATTCGGTGCCTACGCAGCTCACCGTGTGATTTCCAACACAGCTAAATGAAATTACAAAGCAGTGTTAAATTTATTAATCATTTAATTAGCTAAATGTCCCTGCAAGTACTCGCGAGATGAATGGCATGTCATTTTCTAATGCAATTTGCCTCTCAGGCAGCCAGGGTCAGAGGGAAGCGCCTGGCATCTCGAATGAGTTTTTTTTTTTATACCACACCTTCTATTAAGAGACCATAACAATACCAGGGTGGTGTCTGAGACTTGTCCACAGGACTTGGGTGCTTAGATATTGATATAAAAATAGGCTCCTGTCCTCACCTGGGATTTGAAGAAGGACAGGAGGGTAGCTGATGAGCCCCCCTCCCAGAGAGTGCCTCTCCCTGCGTCTCCTTCTAGGGCAAATCTTTTCATATTTAACAAGTCACTGAGCAGAGCAGAGCAAAAGATAGCAGCCAGTGTTAAACGCATGCTCAATCTAGTTTTATTTCTTTAAATTTACTCAGTCGAGAAAAATTTGTGGAGTGCGAATTCCCCTCATGCTAGGTGACTTTTTAATCCTCGTTGAGCCAGGATTTATTTCCCCCTGCCAGCCGGCTAGCTTTTGCTTGACATCTTGGGGTATTTGCCATGCTTGGGGCTTCAAGAGGGGGGTCTGTCTACTGGCAGAGGGGTGTGACTCCTGGACGTCCCCCACACCATGAGGAGGGTGTATACTTTGAGAATGTGGAGATTTTGAGCTGATCTTGAGTCATGATTATTTCCGACCATAAAACTCTTGTCGAGTGGCTGCTGTTCATGTATTGCGACTGTTACCGTTTGCACAGAGATGGCTGGCATCGGGCACGACGTCTAAGTTCACCTGGAAGGCAGTGCCCAGTGGGTGCCTTGTGAGGCTGTGAGCATCCCACAGACACTGGTCTGTTTGTTCAAGAAGGAAGCCGTCAGTTCTGAGAACTTTGACAGAAAGAGGGTTTGTGTATGTGTGCGAATATGCATGTACCTGTTTGTGTTTTGTGTATGTATGTACATGTTTCTGTATGTGTGTGTGTGAGTGCAGGCCTGAATTCAGCGTCAAATATCTTCTTCAATTACTGTATACTTTACTAAAAAATTAAATATGTTATATTGTATGTACACGTACCCCCCCCACATGCACACGCCATGATGTCTATGTGATGCTCAGAGGACAACCTTTGAGAGTTGGTTCACTCCCTTCCACTCCGATGTGTCAGGGAGCTAACTCAGGTCATCAGGTTTGTATTACAGGTGCTTACCTGCTGAGCCACCTTGCCAGCCCTTCACCATAGTTTTTGAGACAAGGTATTTCACTGAACCTGGGTCTTAGCAATTTGGCTAGACTAGTTGTGCAGCAAGAACCGGGAACCTCCTGTCTCTGCCTTCCCAGCTGAAGATTACAACCACGTGCTGCAGCACCTGTGTTCTTACCTGGGCGTTGGAGACCCGAACTCAGATCCTTTACTGATTCATTCCTCCAGCCCCATGAAGGAGAGTTTTGACACATGAATGCCCCTGATTCACAGAGCTACCATGCAGAGGCAAGATGTTCAGAATTGAGGGAGGGAAATGGCAATGAGTCTGAATGCAAGTTCAACCTGGTGTTTGTTATAAACATATATACAAGTTCTAGATGCTCTGGACCCTTGATTTCACTATCCTTAAGGTGGGCATCACACACTTACACCCATAGTATCTTGTCAGAAGGTTGCAGAAAGAGTGAAAGGGTGTTTGGAGGAGGGGATACACACATCTGAAGTGGAGTAGAGATGTGATGGACACATTTCTGTCCTTGATTTTTCAAAAGCAATAGCTTTGAGCCAACTCAATCTGCATCCACATTCAACTCACCAGCTACTTCTGACTGATCTTCAGCACAATATTTAGCTAAGCTTTGATTTATTAGGGATGAAATGGGAATAATTATTAGATGAAAAGACGTGCATGTATTTCTTTCTCTGTGTGTGCTTAGAAATATACCTATACATATTTACATGTAAAATACAAATGTGCATTTATCTATTTTTGCATATGTATGTGGCACACATGTGGTATGCCGGGTGTGTATGCATGTTCACATGTGTGTGGACCCAGATGTGTGTGTATGCGTGCATTTGGAGACCAGAGGTTGACGATGTGTCTTCCTTGACCCTTCTCCACCTTACAAAGCGAGGCAGGGTCTCTCACTTGAACTCAAGAGTTCACCAGTTCAGCTATTCTAGCCAGCCAGTTTGCTCCGGGGATCCTGTCTCATCTTCTGAGAACTGAGATTTCAGGTAGGCCACTGCACCTGCCCAGCATTACTGTGGATACTGGGGATTCGGATTCTAGTCCCCATCCTCAAATAGCAAGCACTTTATGTGTCCACTCATCTCCCCAGCCCTAGAAATGTATATTCCTATACATACACACAACACACTTATACACGTATGGCATGCCCCTTCCCACCCCCACACTCTTTCACAGTCCCAGCACCTAGCCTGGCTCTTTTATGGTGACTACTGCTATTGCTACTATTTCATTTCTGTGCTGTTCCATCATGGCAGAGAAAGGAGACCATTAACCCCCTCAAAATTTTTGATGTGTTGTCCATCACGAGCCTTGTGAAACAGGTTTGTCATGGGTTAGCTGAAGGCAATTCTAGGTGTACTTCCAGGGAGGAGGGAGAGAGGTATCCTCATGGCCTTGATGACAACATGGCATGGTATTCCACAGTGCTGCCTCTGTGGACAAAGCAGGGATGGATACAAGTCTTCTCCAGTCTCTAGAGCCTGAGTGAAAAGCCCATGGCACAGGCTTGATCCGTAAAATAACCACTCCATGAAAAATGCTAAAGGGAGAAGATGGGCAGCAGGAAAGAATGACCAAGAAAGGAGTGGAGGAGGAAATGTTCCTTGATATAGTACTGCTAGGTTTTCCACTGAAATACTCCTACAAGTTCTTATTTAGTTTGTCCGGTTATCGTCCTTTTAAGAAGCAAGTGATAAGTCTCAATCCCCCTGTACCCAGGCTCTAGAAACACCAACAAAATCCTGGAGATACAGACTCCTCTTTGCAAGTTATCACAGGAAGTTGACTGTGGCAGGTACCAGAATCAGCACACCTGTCCCTTACATCTGTCTTTTCTTGGGCTGCTGTAAGCCACCAATGGTTAAGGGGTTGATCTCTGTTTCAGCACTCATCTGTCCTATGATCTCTTGTTAAATGTCCTTGTCTGTGCACAAAGGTGCCTGGTTTGTTACAATTGCTTTCACAGGCCAGGACACTGTAAGTGGTGTTATCTCTTATTTTTTCCTTTGCTCCAGCAAGTCATCACTGAAGGCTTCCTACAGGTCAGCCCCTAGGGCTCTCAGAAGGAATTCACTTCCTTGAAGTCCAGTTTCCTGCCTTGCGGGTTTGATACCAGTGCCATGCAAACTAGAGTAACGTGCACAGTTCTTGCTCTTCTCTCCTTGTAGTCTGTTGCATGACTGAATGCCTCCTTCAGGTCACATAGATAGTGCCGGAGATGGGGCACAGTAGGTAAGGTGCTTGCCTAGCCTGTGAATGCCCTGGGCTTGATACCTAACACTGAATAAAACCAGGCATGGTGGCACACTCCTGTAATCCTAGCACACAGCAGAGAAAGGCAGGAGGATCATGTCAAATTGAGGCTAGTCTAGAATATACGTCACTTTATCTTAAAAAACATAATAAAAACCAAAACAAAACATTATCCCCTAAGTAATACATTAAGCCCTTAGCTACCTCAGTGCTACTGGTTTGCACAAAGACAACAGGTAGCAGTGACAACATACATGGAGAGACATGGGTGGTCTCAATTATAATTGGTCATTGAGAAGCATCTCCTAGAACCCGCAGGACACAATGAAGGGCAAGCCCAGGGAAGAGTGAGCAGCCCTCCCCTGGACCATGACTTCCATTTTCTTTCCAGTGCTCACTACAGGCCTAGCTGCATCCTCATCTATCACGAATGAATTCCCATCATGAAGCTCAAGGACTAAGACCAAGGGCGACTTGAAAATTTGCTGCTCTCTTGAGTATGCTAGGGGAGTTGTGAGAACCCTGGGAGGGTCTGGCTGTCCTGCCTTGCTCTGTCCGTCTCCTCTCACAGGACAACAGCAAAGTGAAGCAGAGGTGGCACTTTCTGCCTCCTGTTTCTCTCTGGGGGTCTTGCAGGAAAATATTGTCCCATAACAAGCACGTTTATGGACCAAAGGATTACAAGTTGACACATCCCAAAGACACTTGTACATCCATGTCTGCTGTGTGCGGCTCCTTCATGGTAGTGGTTACAAAACCAACCTAAGTAGCAGAGGAATGGGCAGAGAAAACCTAGTATGTGTACACAGTGGAAACTTATTTTTTTTGGACACGAAAAAGAAACAATTAATTTTTAGGGAAATGGATATAACTGGAGACAATCATATTGAATGAATTCAGTTAATTTTAGAAAGACAAATAGTATATGTTTTTCTCACTCAGAATTCTTAGGATTTATATAGACACATAAAATAATTTATGTATGCATGATGTGACAGTAGACGTGGAATTGTCCAGGTGACAAAAGGACTAAGAGGAGTGGGGGGGGGGTAAGAAAGGGAGAAGGACCGGTGAAGGCATAGCGTCAACACACAATATGCTCGTACAACACTCAAAATTAAAACCAAAAAGCCATAAATGCAGCGGTTCTCAACCTTCCTAATGCTGTAACCCTTTATTACAGTTCCTCATGCCGTGCTGACCCCAACATAAAATTATTTAGCGCTACTTCATTACCGTAGTTTTGCTGCTGTTATGAATTATAATATAAATAGCTGATATGTAGCTCCCAAAGGGACCATGACCCACAGGCTGAGAAACCCTGACTTATGGGAATACTGGGTTATTATTTCTGGCTTAGAAACAGCACCTTTTGATAGATACATGAAAGTTCTCTCTTCAGAATTTATCCTAACACATAGCAAGAGGCCTCTCTCCAAAACCAGTGTTTGGCAGCAAGAGTTACAACTCCTGCCCGCCTGATGCATTCCACGGCAGCTGATGTATATTCCAGTGAGATATGGGATGTGCAAGCCTGGGAAAGGAAGAAGCCATTGAGGGAGGGAGACAGAGAGGAGGGAAGAAAGCCAGCATAAAGGCTGGCGAAGAAGATATCAGAGAAAGAGAAAATAGACCAGCAGAGTAATGGAAAATGTAAGCACCGGATGGCATGCGGGCAGAGGCCGCAGCGGGTAGCCAGCCAGTACGGAGCAGGAGCCTCAGCGTCTCTGATCCCCAGCTCCCTTATTTGTCAAGACTGGAGACTGTTGTTAAAGTGCCTAATTAATAGAATTGCTCTGACCCCTAAAAGTGACTTCCATATAGACTGACTCTGGACAATGCCCAGTACACAATCACCAACCAATGCAAGTTTACCATGTCACTGGAGGAGAGGGGCAGAAAAGACAGGCAATGAAACAGAATCCAACAAGAGGATGTGGGAAATGGCAAGCGTCTGTAGAGCAGACAGGAGCCAGCTTAGAAGCATCTGCCCGCCCCTTCTGCCTTCTCTGTCCTGCCTGTATTTCCCTGCTGTCTGCAGCCACGGCTTACATACAAACAGTGGGAAGTGTCAGCTAAACATGGACTTTAGCCACATGTACAATAGGCAGGCAGGAGAACGCTCACACATTCAGTTTGCTACATAAAAAGCTTTTTCTCCAAGCAGCTTTACAGCCCAGAAACTAGACCGAAAAACTGTAATACCATTTTTTATTTTACAGAAAAATATGAATCAATACTTTTGTGTCTCTTTTATGAGTTTGGAACCATGACTGCAGAGGTAAACCAGATTCTTGATACATCCTTTCTTAAACCCAGGAGTTTTGAGTCACCCCCAGCCCCTCACCCCAGCTTTTTCTTTTTTTTTCTTTCATCATGAGAAATATCAACTAACTAGTTAAACCACAGAGATGGACAAGATCCCCACTTCCACACTGAGCGGATTTTATAATAAGAAGCCATTCTCCCCCCGACAGATTGCCCTTGTGCCCGCCTCTGTGACTTTGAGGTCCTCATTATTGTGGGTTTAAATGAAGGGTGTTCATTCAGGCAGGGATGGGGGATGCCACCAGGCATCAGAGCTGTTATCGGGCCCTTCTATCAGGCCAAGTGACAGGCGTCCAGAGTGGGAATGCAGAGCTCATGGCAGAGACCTCTGGCTGACACCAAAGGTGACCCCCTCACTCTCAACCTTGAAAGGGATAGTTCCCACTTTATTAAAATGAATTTCGAAAGGGCCGCTCTGACAGCTGCATAATTAAATATTGGAGTGTCAGCGATAATTTATTCCACTCGCACGCGGTGGTCAGGTCCCTTTCACTAGAGGGTCAGCAGGCACGGTGACAGAGGCAAGGAGACAAGGGACTCTGGCCCTTTGTCATTTGTGTGGCTTCAGTCCTGAAACTGGAAACTAAAAAAAAAAAATCCAAAACCCTCACTCAAACACACACACACACACACACACACACACACACACACACACACACACCACCCAAGGAAGGCATGCAGATAGACTATTATTATTCAGCAGGTACAACTCTCTAGTTCAAGTATAGGGTGTATTCTTTAGGAATAAATAAAATGTTGACCACAGACCTTTTACCTGTACTTCAGAGTGTCCTGGTGTCTGCCATAGATTTTCCCCAAGTCTCACATTCCTCACACATTGCTTTCTAACGTGGTATGGATGACCAAGGTCATCCTGGATGAGAGAAGGGCAGGACATCTCTGGATGTGAACTTCACTCAGTAGTTCTAAAGCTAATTACTTCACTCTAGGTACCCCCAGGTTCTGCCTCATGGGCAATCATGCCAGGGTCAAGTTTACATGTAGATTCCTGCATGTACTAGAGAGACGACTGCCTGTTTAAGCAGGTGTCCTTTAAGCAGTATGGTCATGGGAGCCAGATTTTGGATCCTTTCTTATGATTAATGCAACTAAATTTCCCACTGCAGCCAGAAGCATATTGCTTCATAAATGTCTATAAATACTATGAAAACAAAACCAGAGCGAATTCAGCATGGGCCTTCCTGGATGTTTATTCTTTGCATTGTCGGTGGTTTGCTTTGTTTTATTCTGGCTGGGGAGCAGTTGTTGAGTTTGGTTCCTTCCTCGGCAGTTCCGAAGCAATGAGTTAGTGCTTCCTGGGATTCATTGCCCGTAAGGCTGTGCCCACAGCAGATCCACACTGAAGCACTGTGTTGGAGCACGGTCCATCATTTCTTATTTGACCCTGCCCTGTTTACTCCGGCAGGGTAAAAACACCAGCCAAGCTCCGCTAGTCAGTGTATTACTTTGTCACAGGCAAGCTTGGCCACTCGGAGGCAGGCTGAACAAATTACATCCCTCAGTCGGTCGACGAACCGGGAACAGAGTTATAACTCAGTCTAAACACCAGTCCCTCTTCCATTACCTTCATAACCAAGGTCATACTAATCAACTCAATTACCAGCCCTCTCGGACATTTCCATAATGTTTTCTGCTAGTTGCTCTCCTGTGAAAATTTCTGGGTCTAAGCAAATTAATGCCATTTTTATAACTATCTATGTTTCAGGGACAGCGATCTCCTTTGGAAAGATGGCCTTTCCAGACACACATAAAGGCACTTTGCTTCCCAGGGTAATATGGAGACACATGGGGGATTTCCATAGGCCACTCTCTACCTTGTTTATTGTGCAAACAAATCAACTTACTTCTAGGAAAAAAACATTATTGCAAGGAAATTGGTATTAGTCCCTACCTCCTTCCTCCAACCTGCTCTCGGTTTTAGCAAGCTACATATTTCTTTTTGCACAGTCCTGGCCCTGAACTTGTGAAGTGAAGAGGGCGGGACTCCTTGATCCTCCACTGTGCTATGTCCGCATTAGTTTGTAGGTCTGTGCCTTTTGTTCCCTTTCTGTCCCATCTCCCTTTGAGTCCCCTTCCCTTTGTTATAAATGCCAGGTGACACATATTCCATTCTAGTTTTCACTGCAGGTTCAGAACTGCAACATGTGGGCAGTAGCCTGTATCTTCAGAATTTCCTGATTCAAACAATGGAGTAAGCAGTGCCTTGATGATGTCTGACTCAAGTGCCGGTTGTCTGAATTGTGTAATTGAAAGAAATGTACCCATTTTAAATTAGTGAGCTACCAAGGTGCATGGAACCAGATGACCTTTGGCTGTCTCTGAACTGTCCCCTCCAATGCATGGTCACACTATTAAGTAGAAAGAAAAATCTGGTGCAGTGCCACATGTCTGGAATCCCATAAATCAAGAGGTGGTGACAGGAGGGTCAGAATTGCAAGGTTATCCTTGGCTACACAGTGAGTTTGAGGCCATCTTAAGCAACATGAAACTGCTTGACATCACAGGACACAAATGCATGCATTTAGCCAGTTCAGTGAATAAATTATTTTGCCATACATTCATTCTTTTTTAAAAATTGTTTTTGTTTATATGTCAGTGTATCTATGTATGAGTATGTGCACCTGCATGCAGGTAGCTGTACAAGCCAGAAGAGGGCTGGAGCTGGAGTTATAGGCAGTTGTGAGATGCCTGGTGGAGTGCTGGAAACCAAACCAAGGACTCTGAACCATTGAGCCATCTCTCCAGAATTGTGTTTATTCTTTAAGAAACTGTTTTTCCTCTAAAGAACTACTGAGTTAAAGTACAGAATATATAGTAAATTCAACTTCATTGAAGTATTTTATTAAAAAAGGAAGTGATGCCTCGGCAGGAGCAGGTGCTGACAATTCTACTTCAAGTGTCTGGTAGCAATGCAATAATCCCATCATTACCCCTCCCCCATCTCTTTGATAATCTCTTTGATAATGCTCCTAAGAGCATTGACAGAAAGGACATGGTAGTGGCCAACATGGGAAGTGGCAGTCTGTGTACAAGTGCACCAGGCCCAAGCTAACCACCTTGCTTCTGATGTCAAACTTGTCATGGGCTCTGCATGGGAACTAAGATGCCATCTTAAACTAAGATGGAATAAAAGACTGGATGCTTGTGTCATTGTCCCAAAGGTACTGAAGCCCAGTGAGGCAGGAATGAGATTCTAACTCAGGCTAGAGTGACTTCAAAGCCCTGTGTTTGTGAACATCGCAGTGCACAAATACAGTCCCAGTACTAAGGAGTCCATAGTAGGAAGAACATGCATTTGAGGCCAGTCTGGACTACATAGCTAGATCCCGTCTCATTTCTGCTTATATCAAACAGGCAAACAAAACACTTCTGGGTTTTATTTATCTTTTTTCTTATAAAAAATTTAATTGATTCAGAATTTATACAGCACAATTGTTTTAAAGTACACAATTCAACTGCATTTAGTGAATTCAATGTGTTTGGGGCTTCTTTCCCTAGTTTCACAACCCTACTATCATTCCAGAAAGAAACACTCATGCCCGTTAAATAATCACTCCCCATTCTCTTCTCCCTATTCCTTTGCTTTCAGTCTGACAGATTTGCCTGTTCTTGTCATAAGGAAAAGTATAAAATAGGTGGCTGTGTCTAGCTTCATTGATTAGCGTAATGCTTTGCAGAGCCATTTAAGAAGCATGTATCAGCACTTCGTTCCTTCTCACGACTGACTAATATTCCATTGATGGAATGGTTTACATTTGAGTTTCTCTGTATCCACTGATTGTAATTTTTTCTCTTTCCTTTCCTTCCTTTCCTTCCTTCCTTCTTTCTTTCCTTCCTTCCTTCTCTCCCTCCTTCCCTCCCTTCCTTTTTCCTTCTCATCTTTACTACTTTAATGACACTGCTGTAAACTCCTAGCGACAAGTCTCTGTGTGGACCTACATTTCCATCTCTCTTGGGCATATACCTGCTGTAGGATTGCTGAGACTTGGCTCTACACTCCCCTTACAGAGCAGCTGTCAAACTGCTTTCTAGAGTAGCTACACAGTTTTACAATAAACACCAATTCTTGATACTTCGCTGTATTTTGGAAGCACTAGACTTGCTATGCTCATTTCTGCAGGGTGGGTTAACGAGTCACACAGGTAGCTGAAATCAAGCCCCAGGGACTGCTCACTGTTCATCACTTGTGCAAGCAAAATAGCCACAGATATCTCTAGTCCATGTTACTTCAGGCTCTCTCCATCTCTGCCTACTCCACTCAAACTCCACATTACTGGGCAATGGAGGATGTGTGGCCTAGGAAAACAGAAGGAAGGCTGCAAATGATAATTAGCACTACCTGGTGCTGGCTGGACTTTCCAGGTGTTTTCCCCTCAGGGTACTTGGGCACATAGCAATGCCTTTCCACTGTGTGGAACGGCGGGGCAGGCAGAGGGCGGGGACTGATCGCCATCATTCATTCAGCTTTCCCACCATCCCAGAATTTGTCTCCATCCCAGCTTAGCTCAGGGTCAGCCTGCCCACACCACTGTCAGCACCTTAGCACTTTACAAAATCATGTCTATGAAACAATCCTTAAAAAGTGAAAGACTTTCATCTTTGAAAAGTGACTGCCAATAAAGGTTTTGATCTGGGACACGGAGCTGACTCACTTGGTGAAGCTGATGTGTAAGAACCTGAGTTTCATCCCTGGGATCCATAGCACTGGGGAGGTGGAGACTAGTGCAGCTTGAGGCTTGTTGCCTAGCCAAGCCTAGTTTACTCAATGAGTTTTATGAGACTAGGAAGCCTGTGTACCTGTAATAGGTACACTGCTGCTGAGGCAATGACACCTAATGCTGACCCCTAACCTCCACATCATGTGCATACAAGTTCATATGCATCCATGCACATATGCACCAAACATATGCATGTACAAGCACACACACACACAAATACAAACAACACACATCCACACACATCCCCATATAACTCTCTCTCTCTCTCTCTCTCTCTCTCTCTCTCTCTCTCTCTCTCTCTCTCTCTCTCTCTCTCATCATTCCAGAATTCGGAAACAGTAAGTGATCCAGAAGAGGAATACATGAGTATGGGCGAGGCATGGGCTTATGGTGTAGCAAACATGATCCTATTTAACCTGCACCTTGCATGTCAGCAAAGTTCGGAGCCCCATGGCTCAGAAGAGGAATCTGAGACTTGGGTGTTAAATAGCACATGTGAGATACCCTGTAAGCTACACTCTCCCTTGAGACTTCAGTATGCCTCCAGCACATCAAATATGAATATTTGTTACTTTCGAGATAGCTAAGAATTCAGATCTTAAGGCCAGGTCTTCAAAGGCTGTGGCTGCAGGAGATGTAGAGGTTACACAGAAGGAAGGCTGCCTTTTCCACCTCCATCTAAGGAGCACAGACAAAATGAATGCTTGAGCCCTGGAGCTGGATCATTGAGTAAAGAGCAAGCATGAGGACCCAAGTTCAAATCCCCAGCAACCTTGTAAAAGCCAAGTGTGATGACATACAACTGTAATCCCAATGTTCCTGTGGAAAAATGCTAAGTGGAGACATCCTCAGGGTGAACAACAAAGAGACTCTGTCTCAAAGTAGAAGGCAAGGATTGGCCCCTGAAGATCTTCTGACCTTCACACACATGCTGTGGCACTTGGACTCTCTGTCTCTGTTTCTGTCTCTCTCTCCATCACACACACACACACACACACACACACACACACACACTAGAGTGGTCCCCTGAACCTGCAGGAGATCACCAATCACAATTTCTGTTGTTCTTCCTCCCCACTCCTCTCATCCTTCTCCGTCTCCTCTTCTTATTCCTCTTCTCTTCCTCCTCCTCCTCCTTTTAAAACTTGTCTTACTATGTCATTCTGGCTAGCCTGGAACTTGCTATGTGGACCAGGCTGGCCTAAACGTTCAGAGATACACTGGTCTTTGCCTCCCAAGGAATACCAGGAGTAAAGGCATCAATTCTTGGGATTCATAGCAGCTAGGATTACAAGCTCCCTTTGCATTGCCTTTCACCACTCCTGGCTGTCCCTGGAAACCAATGAGCCTAGTGCAGAAGCAAAAATGAGAAGAAATACCTGGAATGAGTTCTTCCTGTATTATATAAAATGATAAAACCAGGTACAATTCAAGGAGGCATTAGTCTGTCCAAGACACAGTGTGTACCTGCTGAACATGTGACTGGAAAGACCCCACTCATGGGGAAGATACCTGGTCTCACCACAGGTACCCTAGAGAGATCACTTTGCCCCCTGGAGTCTTTCCTTGGCTATAAACAGTGAGAGGCATCTCTATGTCACTGCCATCTTCCTGGGAAGGTCTTAGAGCTTGCCTGGTGAGCACTTGGAACTATGAATAAAGATGGAGGAAATCCTTCTGTTGCTTACACAGTAGCCCAAACCAGCTCTGTTGAGCAGCACTCCAGTGCTTGGTACTCACTTCCAGGGCCATGCACTCTCAAGAACCATGAACCCTTTTCCAAGAGGAGACTTTAGAAGGAGATCAGGTAACTGAAGCCCCCCACCCCCTTTCTAGAGCAATTTTAGCCCTTTTCTCTTCAATACATAATCCAACCGTGTTTTCCCAGTGGGAGTGCTTCCCTGTTGAATAGTGTGTTTCACACATTTCTCCCAACCAATGTTATCTCCCTGCATCCTGACACTTTTATTTCCCTTTTTATCCACAGTAGAGGACATGGAACCAAAGAGGTCATGTGATTTGCCTAAAGCCATCCAGCTAACAAATGATAAAGATGGAGGCAGATCCAGAACTGATTACAGGAGTGCTGGCCTCCTCTGCTTTCCTGATAGATTTCTTTGGGAGGGAGATTGTATTGTACAACCAAACTGGCATGAGCACTTAACTTTATCTCTGGATGAGAACAGTACCAGCCTCATAAGTCAGTGAATCTTATTCATTCTCTAAATAATGTCAGATTAAGAAAATGCAATCTGACCATGAATCATTCCCCAAAGGATTACATGATTCCATTGTAGAAGATAACTTTTTCTTAGAAAAATCAAACAAAAAGCAGAAGTCACTTTTCATACTCAAGTTTCTTTTTCCTCTACAGGAAAAGGTCTCCTTAAGTTTTGCAAGCGCATTTCAGGATTTTTTTTTTGTCTTTCAGTTTCTTTCCAAATTTAAAAGTGCAATTTATAAAGCTGCAATTTGCAAGGTCATCCTTTTTCTTCTTCCTTTTCTTCTTCTTCCTCCTCCTCCTCCTCTTCCTTCTCTTCCTCCTCCTCCTCCTCCTCATTGTAAGCCTTTCCAGGTATAGGAGAGGCATGCATTGGCCTGGGCCAAGTTTTTATGAATTCCTGTGGGTTGGTGGTTATTCATGCCTTACCTACAGATTGTAAATACATTGACTTTAAATATTTCCTCATGTACAATCTCCAGTTTTTTATTTTTTAATGTGAGATGTTGGGAAATATTTCTGAGAATAGACAAAAGCATTAGTCAGCCTAGGGACGTCAAGTGGAAGAGGAAGTATGTTGTGCTCAACTCAAAGATAGTTTATTTGCTGACTAAGTGCCCAGCACCTAGGGAGTAAGAAGAAAAGAGGAGTTATGGAGGTCACAGACTAACATGGATGACATGGAGACCAATAGCTAATAACAACCCTGGGGATGATGCGGGTTCCAAGGACTTCTCAGAGGGAGGGTCTTCAGATTTCAGTAAGGGCTTTCAATTCTAGGACACATCTAATAATAAGAGCATCCATTCTTTAAATAGCATAGAGCTCTGGTTGTTATTTATACTCCCATTCTAAACAAGTGTGATGATTAAACTCACCCTTGCGGCTGTCGCCTGTTTCCTAGGAAAAAGAGTGGTTATCATTATTTTCTCCAGAATTTTAATTTTTTGGCTTTTAAAAGTGGTCGTTTTATTTTTAAAGTATGTGTGTGGAGATAGTGTTCACTTGAGTACAGGTGCTTTCAGAGACTGGAAGTGATACACCCCACCCCCAGGCCGGATCTGGAGTTACAAATGGTTAGGAGCTGCCTGGTGTACGTGTTGGGAACTAATCTTGGGTCCTCTGCAAGAGCAACACCTGCTTTCCAGCACTGAGCCCAGTCACGACATTTTTGCTTTTTGCTTTGCTATTATTGGTCTGTTTGACTGGTTGATTGATTTTCTTTTTACGCGTTTACTACTATTTTTCTCTTAGTTTAAATTTAACTTTTAATCAGCTTACAGAGTAAGTACTCTGGGTAATACACATTATACATTACACTCGTTTAGTTTTGTGTTGTGTTTTCCCTAATCTTTTATCACACTGGCCCCTGCCCTGACTCCAGTGCTGATACAGTTTCAGTAGATTTCAATCAGGTCGTCCTCTGGAAAGCTGATCCCACAGGGTGAGTGACAACCTTCTAGCATCCTATTGCTTTTCACCAACCAGACTCTACCTGCATTAAGAGCACTCTGCTGTAGAAACCAGTAAGTTTGCTCTCTCTCTCTCTCTCTCTCTCTCTCTCTCTCTCTCTCTCTCTCTCTCTCTCTCTCTCACACACACACACACACACACACACACACTCTGTCTCTCTGTCTCTCTCTTCTCTGTTGTTTTGTTTTCTGATGTCCTGACAGCAGAACCAGTCTTCAAAATCCTTTATTAAAAAAAATTCCAAAGCAAATTCAATCACAGAAGCTTTTAAAATCTAAAGTCCCAGGAAGCTAATTTGTGTGGCCTTTTAAGAGGGCTTCCTGCATTGTGATAGACACACGGGCTCGGGTTAAATGCGGCTGGCGGCCTGCCATGTATCAGGCAGGTCATCCTGGCTCTTAGGAACCTGGAGTTCCTGCAGAAGCCTGTGGAGGCAGGGCAAGCCCGGACCCTCCTCAGTGCCAGCAAGTGACTGTGCTTGTCACCAAGTAGCAGGTGGAAGCCGGCGCTGCTCTTGGTGGTTCCGTACGTACGTGCCCTGCTAACTTCTCTCGTTGCCTTAATGATGTCCTCATTTTGCTCTTTCCTCACCTGACGTTGAACCTTGAGAGAGCAGGAACTGTGTGTCTCTCAGAGCTTCGCCTGGTCCTTGGCACTTGGAGGTGTCTAATTTCTGCAGCTGCCATGGTGCAGAAAGCACCAGCTTCAGAGCCAGGCCAAGACACATGGTTTGGGAGGAATTCACATACACACCCAGCTCTTCAAGGCTTTGTGTTTATAAAGCCAAGCATGGTGGCAGAAGCCTTCGCTCCCTGCACTCTGGAGGCTGAGGCAGGAGAATTACAGCCTGGGGCTATGTAGTGAAACTCTTGTGTCTGAAACACACACCCACTTTATATTTCTGCTCTGGACTTCAGACATCACCCACCCAAAATTAGTCTGCACAGTAAGGAATACAGTTCCTCTGTAGACATGTGTTCCTCACTAGTGACTGTATGCTCCAGTCTAGGCTGTCTGCTCTGAATAGTTTTATGGAATTTCTTCCTCTTCTTCTTTTTAAAATCTGTTGCTGTTAGTATGGGAGGGCACACACATGCCACAATATACATGTGGTGGTCAGAGGACAACTTTTGTGAGTAAGTTCATCCCTTTCACCATAGGTTCTGAGGATTAAACTCAGGCAATCAGGCTTTCATTAAAGATCACCTATACCTGCTGATCCATCTCCCCACTCAAGTGGGACATCTTTAGGAACCATAGTTTCCCTCTGGGAATTACAGTCTCACTCCCAATGGCAAAGATGGACTGTGAGAGGTGGTTCCCCCTACACTCTGTGTGTGTGTGTGTATGTGTGTGTGTCTGTGTGTGTATGCATGCACATGCCATAGAAATATAAAATTGTAACAAATGCTTTGCTGAATTCATCTCTTTACATTGGAAAGACAGCCAGGATTCTCTCCAGAAAAATCTTTCCTGGCATAAAGTACCATGTTAATCATATTTGAAACACATGCCTGTTGATGTCGCCAAGGCCCTGTCCTTATGTCTAAGTCAATGTAGAACAAACCTTGTCAGTACATCCTGTACCATCTGCTCCCCTCCTGGGCCTCCAGGGCCATGGGAGTGGTACATTCCAGATGCAAAGACCATTCACTAACCGCCTTAGAAGCATGAAGTGCTTGGCATGCTTTGGGTACCATGGAGGAACTTGAAGCTGTCTGACTGTTGGGATGGTTCATACCAGCCTCCCACTCCATCCTCACACCAGAAGCAAAGGATCTAATGGAATGAGGCTGGAGTGAGAGAGGGAAAGAAAACCGCTGAACAGAGAATGGAATGTCGAATGGCAATGCCTGGACATCTCCTAGGGAGGCTCCATCATTCAGTCTTCGTGCCACGAGAAGACTGTGGCTCATGGGCACCCCACAGTCAAAGCCTCAGGGGGGAAAAGCGTGCTAGCTACAAAATATAACCCTTCTCTATAATTCTAAAAACAATTCAATGAAAGGGTAAATTCAACCTGAAGGGCCAATGGCAGGGAGGTGATTCATAAATCATGGTCTATTTATGGAATAGTATGCATCCATTAAAATAAAATACTCATGATAAAAGGTTGGGTATCAAAAGTATATTGGAGTATATTGTCTGACTGGAAATAGAAGAAAGGGCCAGCTGGTTTTATCTAGTGAGTTCCAGGGCAGCATGGTCCACAAACAATGGCAATAAAATAACAGTAATAAGCAGAAGTCAAAAGAAAATGAAATACATTAGTGGAAAGATGAACAAGAAAGAGTAAGTGTGATGTCTCTATGCCCATGGGGTTTTGTTTGTTTGTTTGTTTTTACTTCTCAAAATATTTAATGTATCTCATTGGCTTTAAAATATTAAAAATTCTGATTTTAAATGCTTTACTGGGAAAATCTTATGGAAACTGGCAGGATACAGTATTTTCTGGCTACGTAATGGTTAGTAATGCTCAAACGTAGCCAGAATGTTTTTCTGAACTCAGCCTTGAGAGGTTTCAAATCTCATGGGCTTGTAGCAGGAAAGGTCATGTGGGGTACATTAGACGAGATGACCATATAGGGCTGCGGTACATAGGCAAAGCAAACTTCTTCAGCTCAGTCTCTTCCCAGATGCTCCTGGCTTGTCAAAGCTGTGTGCATTTCTCTGTTGCCTCAGCTGCCAAGCAGTAACTGAGAAATTGTGTGTTCCACCCAGAAACACAATTAATGCCTGGCCCATAGAAGCATGACAAATTCTCCAAGATTAAGTGTAGACTGTGGAGAGGTCTCAATGGAGAAAATGCTTACTGTGCAAGCATGAGGACTTGAGTTCAATCCCCAGACCCTACATAGAAAAGCTGCATGCGACACTGCACCTGTAATCCCAGCACTAGGGAGATGGAGACAAGAGAATTTCCAGGGCTCACTGTCCAGCAAGTCTAAACAAACTGGTGGACTCCAGGTACAATGACAGATCTTGTCTCAAAAGACAAGATTTTGAAGAGATATTGAGGAAAACACCCAGCATTGACCTCTGACCCCTCCAGTAAGTGTGTATGTGTGTGTACTAATGTAAATATACACACAAACATCAGACTGATATCTGTTGAGTTTCTTTTTTCCCTGAGAAAGAATGCAAGCACAGTGAAGCATGGATGTGATATTTTACAAAATTAGAGATCATTATTGGGTTAATTTTATATGCTAATAAGAAGTATATTTGATAACCTTACCCTAAAGCATCATGCTTATTAAGAAGAATATAAAGAAGATGAATGAAGTAGCTTTTATTGAGCCTTTACTAGATGCCATTTTCATAAATGCTTCCACTTTGCATAATTTGTCCCATTTAATATTAGCATTAATCACCAGTAACTCCGAAAACTGTTTTACCTGGGTCTGTCTCGAATCATCATGCACATGTCTCTGTCTCCATACTGTTTCTTGTTTGACCATCTGCGGCTGTCTCTTGCAACACCTACCTCCCTATGGTCACTTCCAAAGTTTGGAAGACCCAGAGCGTTCAAAATTGGTCCACTCTGACTTAATGGCTCTCATTTTTACTATGTCTTCCTCCTCCTGCCAAAATAAAATGAAGGTGTTAGAGACTGGCTAACATTCTCAGTGAATAAAAAATTGCTGCCTTTGTGTGGCATTGCTTTGTGAAGCTCAGCTCCTCCTCTACAGACTGCAGATAGGCATTTCCCCTCTTGCACAAGATGTACGAGTTCTCTCTGTGTGAGGTTTACTCTTATTTTGGATGGACTTTGCCTGTGTTTCTGTGTGGTCACCAGGTCAACCACAAAGCTGTGGTTCTGGGCAGACTGACCCTCTTCCACGTGAATCACATGACACACTGACTCTATTATTAGCTCCATGGGTTTGACCCCATAGATAGCTTACCAGTCCTGAATTTGGCTGTCAGGCCTGGAAGAAAGTGTCTTATAAGACCCCTGTACTCAGGATCTGTGACCTTCTGTGGACCACGTCTGACCAGCTGTGACTCCTACCTGGGGAGGGCATACTTTGATCTTAGCCAAAGATTGCTGGTACCTGCTCTGCCCCCTCGTACCTTTTCACAGTACCTCCGTAGTGGCTTCCAGAGAACCTCTTTAGAGTTATCCTCCCCCCCACACACACACATCCTGTTCTCAGTCCACATTCTTCCACACCTCTGACTTCCACTTGTCATTCCCTTTGCTAATAATGCCTTTGAAATGGAAGAGAATGTTACCTTCTCAATGAAACTGTCCTAAGGCAGCATAGTACAGTGGTTGGTGTCCAAGCTGTCTCCATATCTCTACAAGAGCACCCAATTTTAGTATGAATGGCACTTTAAAGATTTATTCATTTTTTTATTTATGTGTACGTGTGTGTGTGTGTGTGTGTGTGTGTGTGTGTGTGTGTGGTTTGTTCGCATGTGTGTGTACCCAAAAAAAGGTGTCAGATCCCCTGGAGTTGGAAGTATAAGCTTCCCAATGTGGATTCTGCGAACTCAGATCCTTGGGAAGTGCAGCAAGCTCTCTTAACTACAGAGCCACCTCGATGGCCCTTAAAATGATTCTCACAGGAATTGTTTGCTCACCAGCACAGTGTTTGTATCCGGATAGGTGAGGCTACAATAACAAATAGCCTCCAGGAAGCTGGATAGCTCAACCACCAACCGCTCAGCCACCAAGACACGAAAGATCTGAGTTGGTGCTCCAGAAGGTGGGAGCTATGTTCCATGAACATAGTGATGCCAGCACCCAGGCTCCACTCAGGAAGTGACTCCTTTCTTCCCGGTGGGCTCTGCATTCTAGCTAGGTGACTCTCACTAATCCTTCAAGTTTTCCCTTTATTTTACATGTATGGGTGTTTGGCCTTCATGCATGAATATGTACCATGTGTGTGCACTGTGTCTAAGGTGGCCGGGGAAGCGTGTCAGATCAGCTTCTATGGGTGAACAGCCAGTATGCTTAGCCTCCAAGGCCCATCTCCATGACTCTCTCCAGTCCTAAGCACTCTTTATTGGTGAGAACTGGTCAACATCCTGTGCGAGGCAAGCTTAGTTCAATCTGGTTCTCTGTCCAGGAGGAAAAACAAAAGATTATTTTTCTTTTAATGGAATGGGCTAAGAGTACCAGAGTACACTCCCCGAGGTCACTGGCTGCCCCTGCTCCCTGGGCTCCCTGTTCTCTGCCAGAACCTCGAGTCCACTGTCTGGGTCTCAGTATGTGTCTGTGGGATGATTGGACACCAGAATGCTAGTTTGATTTCCACTTACCACCCTGTCATTAAACTTCAAATCAATCGACAGACCCTTCTCCCTGCCTGGCATTGTAGGAAGACCTTTGTTTTATGGCTGTACACCAAAACGCCGAAGGCTTTTATGACGGTAGTGCGATCCCTTCAGCGATATTTCTTCGTCACACAGTCATGAAACCAGAGCCTTGGCATTTTGCAAGGTGAAAACACCCTAGTGAAGAGTCAGTCTGTAATTCATCTTTATGTTAGAAGTGTATCATCTCCCATCCATTTCCCTGCCAGCATGGTCCAGGCCTCGACTTTGGCTCCCCTTCCTGCCAGATACATCCTGTCTCTCTCATCAGTTTCCGTTCCTCCCGCCTAACCCGGACTACAACGAAGAGACGTATAATAAAATCTTTTAATTGTCTTAGCATATGTTGCTTTTATTAGGTAGGCATAATTGCATTCACGGGATCACCTACAGAGTCCTTTCGAATATAAAATTGAAATGGCTTCACACCCTGTGCACAAGTCCTTCTCAGCCACACTTTTCCCCTTCGCTGCCTCCTGTCCCCCTTCCCCTGTAAAGTTCACATTGAAGTATGGACAGGGAGAGGTGGGCTGACACATGGTGGGTCTTATCAGCCTTCGAGTGCAGCTGTGGCCCGACCAAAAGAGCGACTGTCATTTCTACACCATTTATTCCTCGCCTGGCCTCATTGCTTGCTTTCTCTAGGAAGAAATTCTTTCAAGTACTCTCTTTGTCATTTATTTCCTTTTTTCCTGTTCTCCCTCCCTGAGCAGGTTTTGATGTACATTTATCCCAAAGGCAAGCCTTTTACACACTCCTCTTGACCTCTGGGGGCCAGGCTCCTCCCAGCTGAGGCCGCCTGGTAAAAGCAATGGGGCAGAGCTTTTATGGTGTCATTTCAGCTCCTTGAAACCCATCTCTTTCCACCTTGCAACTGTTCCATTGCCTCTGATTGCCAGCAGCTGTTAAGCAAAAGTGGGCAGTGATGGAATACAATGAAGGGAGAATCAACCCAGCCAGACCCTTTCTCTGGTAGTAAGCTTCCTCCACCAGGGATAGGCTGTTAGAACCCCATCTTTACTAAGGCTGGGGTCATACTGAGCATATTCAACTGCAATGGCTGTCGTACTGAGTCTTGCCTCATTTTTCCCTGAAAAGTCACAAATGATAACTATTTTAGTTCATAGGTCATATGTCAAAAATACTCAACTCCAGGACTGGAGGGATGACTAAGAGCATTCTGTGTTCTTTCTTAGAACTAGAGTTTGGTTCCCAGCACCCAAGTTGAACAGCTCACACAGTCTGTATCTCCAGTTCCAGCGGTCTGACTCCCTCTGCTGGCCTGCACAGATTCTGCATTCAATGTGCAAAATAAAAAAAAATCTTTAAAATATATTCAATTCCCTATGGCCATTTGAGTTGCTATTGCAACATACTATAAGCTATGCATGTGATATACAACAAACATTCCAAATGTCCTTAAATGTCCAAGGTCAAGGGCTGAGCAGATTCACAGGTAAGGGCCCATCTCCTGGTTCACTGATGGTACCATCTCACTTTGGCCTCATGTGGCAATAGAGGATAATGAAGTCATCATTTATAGGGACGCTAATCTCATAGAAGAGGGCCTAACCCTCATGATCTAAACTGCCTCCTAACAACTCCATCTTCTAACATCATTCCTTCTAACTCAAAGAAAATAGTTTTCAGTACATGAATTTTGTAGAGACATTGACATTCAGACCACAGCACCATCATAGCAGTCACAGACAATATAAAAATGAATGACTGAATGACTGTATCTCTTTTCTTTAAAAACTGCTCTTATTGAAACAAGAAGTAGGCATTATTTAGTTGACAAATTTTAAATCTTAAAACTTCTATTTATCTTGCAAGAATTCCTGGTCTAATTTTAAGTAACTCTAGCTCTCTAAGGACACAAGGTGCACATGGGGCAAATGTTCCATTTGGAAGGTAGAATGATATTACCAAATAAAAGCTCAGGTGACTGACTTCCCAAGTGCATTTCCCCCTCTTTGCTTACTTCCCTTTGGATAATAGAAATTTATTTTTTAAAATACATCACTCAAAACACAATTTCATGCTACCTCACAGAGCTATTTAGAGATGTGAATATTGTTATTTTCCATTTACTGTGCAGAATTTCCTAGGGAAATGTGGATCTTTGTGTACCTGAGAAGTGCAGCCATTGGGGAGAGAGATGAATCTACTGTATTAATCCCACAGCTCTGTAACCAGGACCCCTGAGTCTGACTGAGGGCCAGGAGATCAATAAACTTCTGGGGATATGTATGGGAAGCCCCCAAAATTAACAATCTCACAAAGTAACACAGTAAAAGTGTCACTCACGTTCCCAAAGTACAAGAATTAAACTCAAGAGATGTAAAAATAATTTGTTTAAAGGCCAAGGAAGCATGCTTACCTGGATAGAATCTGAGTGTGATTAACATTGTACATGCAAAACCATGATAGCATTCCTCCATCTGTGTTGTTTAACTGAGGCTGAGTGTGACAGATAATATTAGCCCATTACCTTTGATCCTGAGTGCACTTCTCAGATACCCTTCCCAGCTCCCTCTACCAGTCAACTGTAACATTTACTAAGGATGGCATGCGAGCCTGCAGGGTATGAAATGAGATCCAGCAGTTAAAATCTGGACCAATAAAAACCCCAGACATGTGATCCTGTATGTTCATCCTGTACCCTTCTGCTAGAAGGAAGACATCCCTCAGGGTCACCTTCACATAAGGGTGTTGGAGCACCTGAGCCACTGATGCCTTCATTGGTGGGATCTGCTGAGATTTTTTCTTACTGAATCTGAGCCATTCTAAATCTATGACCTGGTTCTTCATTGGGACTCAGTGGTGTTGGTGTGGCCAGGCCCAGCGACCCAGGAAGACTTGAAAATGGGAAAGACCAGAAGCTCCTAATCATGGGGATTTAGGATCTTGGAGTCCTGTTTTGGGTATGTGGAAAGGATGACAAGATGTCTAAACACCATAGTCAAATTGTGTTACCTCATAAACTTGATTTGGCTCAGTGGTACATATCTGCCCAAGGTCACACAGATGAAGAAGTTGCCCCAAATTGAGAGTTCATGTTTTGGGGATCCTAGACTAGGTTTGTTCCCCTCCTCCACATTGCCCCTTAGAGACTGATTGTTGTCTTTGGATTTTGTTGTGCTGTTTATTGAGAAATGGAATTGAGCCATGATTTTGTACTCAACGTGAGGAGCAATGACCTCTGCTGGGCTAGAAGAGACTTGGGGGATCTGAACACTTGGGCAAAAAAGACACAAAAGTAGGTGTTATGAACTAACCCCAATTTCCATCATGAGAGAAGGAGAGAGAGAGAGAGAGAGAGAGAGGGGGAGAGAGAGAGAGAGAGAGAGAGAGAGAGAGAGAGAGAGAGAGAGAGAGAGAGAGAGAGAGAGAGAGGGAGAGAGTGCAATAATTTATAGATTGGCATTTTTCCTTGGGTCCTTGTAATACTTGTTTATTAGAGATAATTTGCTTAGGTGAACATGAAGCAGTCATATGAGGAAGGCTTTTATTAGTTGTGTACTGCATGGATCAATAGTAATCTGAATACTGTAAATCTGCCCTGTTAACAGCTTTATTTCTTCATCAGATATTAATTTCAGAGTGTTCCACCTTTTACAGAATGCACATAAACAGTGCAGTACAGTGGCACTGCTGTTGCTGCCTCTGCACACAGGTTAGCTTGTGTGTCTTCCTAAGCCTCCATGTGCATTCTCAGACCAAGAAGAGCAGGTCGGGAGAGGAGGCATTGTATGAACGGGAGTCTTGAGCTATTGAAGGTGTGGATACAAAACAGAAACCATTGATTTAATTTATTTGCTTAATTTGCATACCTTCTTGCCCCTTTCACTCACTCTGCAATCTCTTGCTTTCTCCTTTATCTCCTCCCTCCTTGCCTCTTCCCTCCCTCCCTCCCCCTTCCTCCTTCCCTCCCTCTGTTCCTCCTTTCCTTCCTTCTGTATCTCTGTCTGTCTGTGTAAAATAAGCTATCCACATACTCATTGACTACTATTGAAATACCAGTACAAGCACTCCAAATAGGAAATTTACAAAATAAGAGAAAAACAACAAAACAACTCACTTTAATAAAATAGTCACCACTTTTATTTATAACACTAAATAGTAAGCAATGGGGTGCCTATGGACAACCCATTTATCTTCCCCTTCACAAATTCCAAAACAGTTGAAATCATACCGTGTACCCTGTTCCTAAACTGTGTTAGGATTTTATATTGTCATGTAAGTTGCTAAGCTTTTAAAACTAGTTTAACAAATGAAGTCATAGGAAGAAACATTATGTTAGTCTCTTTTGCTAACTGGCAATCATAACATTTTGTGGCCCTGGAAATACACAGGGTATATATGCATTTGTGACCATGAGTGTGTGTGTGTGTGTGTGTGTGTGTGTGTGTGCGCTTAAAACACGATCTTATTGTTTAACAATACATACAGTACACATAGGGATGAGGTTTTTATTTAATTATGACACACTAGTCTGTGGTGCAGAGTAACCCCAATTAAATCAAGCATTCCCCTATCAGTGCACTCGCCTTAGTTTTGCTATTACTGCTGTTTAAGCTCTTACAAATACCACAACAGTACAAGTTTTTTGCATTGGTCCTAACACACTGCTGTTTTCAATTTTGCAGGATAGATTCTCAAAGTACAATTTGATTTCTGGGTCAAAGATCAGGTAGACCTAATTTGCTATTTTATGTTTTACTCAGCATATACACAAGTAAGCATTTCTCATATTATCAAAAACTCTTTGCAAGGGACCTTTTTTTTTTAATTGACTGCCAAGTTCTCCATCATGTAGCTGTTCCAAAGTTGACTCGATGTTTCCCTTATCACCGTGCCTTTGGGCGCCTTCCAGTTCTTTTTAAACTCTGCTAGGATGAACCCCTTTTTGCAACAGTCTTTGTGCTCCTTTGGATTTAGAGGTAGGCTTGCTAGCCAGAGGCCACAGAGGGACTGAGAAATTTTTTTCAGTCTCAAGACACTGACAATCCCAGGACAAAGTTGGCCTGTAGGTTGTGTCCATAGACAGTTACAACTCTTTCCAAATGTAGCATAAACCCCTAAATTCACTCTGTTCCCTGCTTGTTATCAATATAACTTCACTGACACTGAACCTGAGAACAGCTCAGTAGCTGTGACAGTTCATGTTGATTGTCAGCTGGATCTAGAATGACATAGGAGACAAGTCCTTAGCCACCTGTGAGGGATTTCCAAGTTAGGTAAGCTGTGGGCTGCACCACTTCTATGGGCTGAGGTCCTTGACGGAATACAAAGGAGAAAGTGAGCTGAGCCCCTGATCATCTCGCTCTGCTTCCTGACTGTGGATGTGATGGGAGCAAATGCTGAAAGTTTTGCTTCTTCCCTCTATGATGGACTCTGAGCCCATTGATGACCTCTGCCCATTCCAGCCAGCTGGGAGAGATGAGAGCTTTTTCTGGGAGCTCATAGAAGGCTTCTTAGCTTCCTTCCCATGTTTCATTTTTATCTGCTCATACACATTGTTTTCCAACAGAAGCAGGCTTTCTGATTGGGATGGTACAGTTGTGGAGTGTGAAGGGATGTCTACTACCCTGTGGGGAATTTGGGTGCCATCATCATGCTGATTGTCTGACAACCAAGACTGCATGTCTGTGACACATATTCATCTTCCTTTGTCACACACAGATCTCCACCTCAGTATTTGAATTTATTTTCTTGTCTCTAATTCCATGTCTGTCTTAAACACATGGCATCTTTTTGTTTGGGCTTCTCCTGTAAGACCTCAGTGATAATGTAGTGGTTTTCAGCTGGGAGGGGAGGGAGGGAAAGTAATTAGCAGGGCCTATTATAATGGGGTTAGTGGGGTTACTTGTGGTTTTAAAGTAGAATAACAGAGTGTTTAAAAGCCAGGATTCTGGAGCCAGGAGGACTGGGTTCAAACCCTGACCCCTCCTCTTGCGAGCTTGTGACCTTGGCCATGTTATTAACCTCTTTATGTCTTTATTTTACTATAAATATGGGGCAATTATAATGCCTGATGCATCGTTTTGTTATGAGGAGTAAATGAGTCGCTGTTTCTGAGTTAATGTTTGTCTGCCAAAGAACAAGCACTCTGTGTGTGTATGTGTGTGTGTGTGTGTGTGTGTGTGTGTGTGTGTGTGTGTGTGTGTACACAAAATACCAATGAATGGATGTGCTTGTGTCTTCTAAATCCCATCTGGGCAAAAGAACATTTAACAAAAACTTCCAGGCTAGCATGGATCACAGGAAAGCAGGCTGGGGCTGGGGGTTGGGGGGCTTTGAGGGAAGAACAGAGATGGTTAGGTACATGTGGTATGTAGTTCAGCACATGCGGGCCCTCAGGAGAAAGGCTGTGTGATATATCTGGTACATTAGAGTAGTTCTGTCTAGCTGTCATTGAGAAGACTCCACTGCTGGCCAAGGCACAGGTACAACCAAAGCTAGAAGCCCACAGCCTGAAGAAGAGCATCTTAGAAGGCTCCCGAAGGAGAAGACGATGGTGGTTCCAGGCTGGCCTTGCCCATTGCCTGTGGGTATTCAGGTAGTTGGATCACCTTTCTTCCCTTGGGAATCTAAGGGGGTCACAAATCCAGGACAACCACGTGGTGCAAGTAGTGCCTACAACATCCTGGTCTTTGTCCTTACAGAAGGACAAACTAGAAGAAGAAACAAGAGAGAGGAAGATGCATTTTGCTAAACACTGTGCTAACAAATGCTATCAAATGTGATACACAGAGCATCCTGGTGAGCAGACAGAAGCTGGGACTCTAGAAGACTAAACACATTATTTCCTCCATTAGAAAACACACCTTCATCTCTCATGTTTCTGAAATTGGTGTGCTCCCTGTAATCTCTGGGGCCATTTACTGTTCTGTCAATCTTCTTCTGCAGTGCTGTGAGCATATCAGCCATGAATCTTAGCTGAATGGCCCATGTTAAGTTGTGAATATTAAGTGGTACTCATGTTAACTAGATAACAAATGTAATCAATAACTATGTGGGCTTTGCCATGTTTCAGCTCATTTCATAGTCATAACAGTTCACTAGGGTATGCTCTGCTATTGCACCCAACTTACTGATGGAGAAACTGAGGCACCCAACACATAATGGACCTTTAGATCTGAGAGCTGCTAAGAGGCTGTCTTGGTAAAATAAAGGTTATATTTCAGTGGTTCAGATCTTTTGTGAATCACAGCTGGTTCTTCAGTCATATACAGTAACATACACTCTTAATTCAAAACATCACACTCTAGTAGAGTCTTTGCTTCCCTCTGAAACATCACAAGCCAGTTCTCCATTATTTGTCTCCCTCCCTCTCTCTCTCTCTCTCTCTCTCTCTCTCTCTCTCTCTCTCTCTCTCTCTCTCTCTCTCTCTCTCTCTCTCTCTCTCTCTCTCTCTCTCTCTCTCAGCTTTCCTGTCTTCCAAACTCCCACAATAGCCCATTAAGTTCTGAGCACTCAATGACTTTCCTAATGCCAAGTTCCAAAGTCCTTCCACAACCCTGAAAACAACATTCCCAGTCAGGTCTGTCTCAGTAATACCCCATGATCCTGGACCAATTTCTGTCTTAGTTTGCTTTCTACTTCTGTGATACAAACTGTTGCCAAAAGCAACTTGAAAAGGAAAGGGTTTGTTTAATCTTATGGATTATAGGTCACCAAAACAGGAAGTCAGGACAATAACCTGGAGGTAGAAACTAATACAGAGGCCATGGGGGGAATGCTGCTTACTGGCTTGCTCCCCATAATTTTCTCAGTCTGTTTAAGAAAGCAGATGTATATAACCTTGGCCCAACTGCTAAGGGATGGTACCACTCACAGTGGGCTGTGCGCCTTCCACATCAATCATTAATCAAGAAATTGCCCCCAAAGTCTTTTTTACTGGCCAGTATGATGAAGCAATTTCTCAGTTAAGGTCTCCTCTTTCCAGATGTTTGTGTCAAGTGGACAAAACCCAACCGGGATCATGGCAGAGATGGAATGTCCATCAGCATCTTGGTGCCTTTCCAGTCTGCTCCTTCCTCCATGTCCCACCAACTCTATCACCACTTCCCATTGCTTGTGTGTGTATCCTCAGAGGTCACCAGTGGATGACTCCAGAGCCAGGCCGTGGTGGTCATTGTGCTTAGAATGTGGACTATGTTCCATAGGTTCATGTTTAAGCACTTAGTCCCCAGATGGCGGCACTGGTGTAGATGGTGCTTAGCAGGTAGGGAGTGTCGCTGGAAGAGTAGGTCACTTGGTGGTGAAGCTTAAGGTTTTAAAACCTGACACCACATCCTGTTCCCACTTGGTTTCCTGGCCACAAACACAATGTGACCGGCTGCCTCACATCCCTACCTCCATGTCTTCTCCACCGTAATGAATGGTGTCTCTTCTTCCGGTTGCTTGAGGGTATTTAGTCACAACAATAAGGTAGCCCACTTCCTCAGGCCTCCTCATCTCTATGGACACTCCTTTGCCATAGCTTTCTCTGGAGGAGGCAGACACGGACACTGCCAAGTGTTCTCCAGGGAGTAGTACAGAGTAGCAGCCATTACCGGCAGCAGTCACTGAGAGAAATCGTCTGAACAGACTGGTGACCTTGCCCTGCCACATGCACCTCTCGTTTGAACTACTCAAACGCATCGAAGCAATCACAAATAGTCAGGGGTCTAGACGGGAGAGTCAAAAGAAACGGTTTCGCACAGAGCACCTTCTGTTCACCTGTTCAACCAAAGCTCTTCAATGCCCCCACCAGATGTGAAGCAGTGACAATATACAGAGCATCCAAACAAGTTTGTAAGGCCAGAGACCTGAAATCAGTAGGCTCATTTATGAGAAAGATACCAACCTCCATACTGCTGATATCCCTACCACTTTTTGTTACACATTGACTAAAGGACACTGGCTAGGCTCTTGTCCTCACGGCTCCTAAAATTGATCCCTGACCAGGCTTTATAATTGTAATACTAAGCCCACAGTGCCAGCCTGTACCTGCTTCTCCTGGGAATCAAGATGCCTCCTCCTCTTGGCTCAACCTTCCAGCACCTTGGTGACTCATATCTGACCCTGGGATTGAACCACCTTTCCCAGAAGAAGAGGAGTCTTGGAAGACAAAGATAGCAACCAGAAAAGGAGGCACCAAAGGCAGCCAGGGCCGATAACTCCTCCAGCTAATTTCATTCCCATTTCTCCCATGCTCCTGGCGATGATACAGTTGGCTCTTGGGGGGGAAGGTGATGAAAAGTTATCAGTCAAGATAGCATGAAGGAATGGTTATTTTTAGATAATTGTTGGCTGTAAGAGGCCTCTTTTTAAACTTTAAAGAATTGTAAGGGCAGAGCTGTCCCTGGCACTAACATTGATGCTGTTTATAAGAATCAGGAAACGTAAAAATAATTGACTGGAGGATGGTATCCGTTCTTCTGGTTTGCCTGTGAGCCTAGAGACATATAGAAGAGAAAAACCACAGATGTGTTTTCTTCAACTATTGACCCTTCTGCAAATCTGAGCGGGAGAAGTCCCTCCCCCTCTGTGAATCAAAGGGAAAGCTGGTTATTTTCTTACACTCAGAATACTTGAGCTCAGAATTAGTCCTCAACAGCCACACTCTCTGGTCAAGCCACTGAGTCAGACAGGAAACTCCCCTTATCCAATCAGAGCGAGGAAATCTCTCTGGGAAACCAACCTCCAACCTCAGGCAGCTTTTGTGCTCGCCTGGTGAGTCGCCTGCCTTCCCGCTGCTACTTATAGTATTCTCAAAAAATGGTTACACTTAGGCGTATTTGATCATATTTTTCCCCAGGGACTGTTTTTTCTTTCTTGAAAAAATCTTTTAGTCCATATTATTTATTAGATAAGGGATACACCCCTGTGGCCAATTCCCACCATCCACAATTCACTCCATCACCCAGATAAGCTCAGAACACTTGCACTGAGAATTGTACTCCAAGCATATAAGCTGGATGGGCTTAAAGCAGGAGGCCTCTCTGCACTGATCTCTGTCAGAGACAAGCACTTCTTCATCTCCCATGGTGGGTTGCAAGATTAGAGTAGGGGCCTTTGGTGAGATGTCTGATAATGAACAGATGTTTGGGAGATACTGTTCTGGACCATCCTTCTCTGCAGTGGTGGAAGGCTGAAGGTTGAAGGAAGGATTCAGGGAAGGAATGAAGCTGAGGATGAATGACAGTGTGGGTGTGGCCTACGGGCTGGGTAGTTTTGGTTCCTGCTTTGCAAGCAGAAAGACTTTTCTGAGTTCTAAAAGGTGACATGAAGAAGAAAATGTTGGTTATTGGGCACTGATATGAGAACTCAAGCCCATGTTCAGGGCTGATATTAAGGAAAAATTACGGCAAGACACACACACACACACACACAGGAGAGAGGGAGAGGGAAAGGGAGAAGAGAAGAGGGAGAGGGGGAGAAGGAGAGGGGAAGAGAGAGAGAGTTACTGATATACCACATACCCTTGAGTATGTCTCCAAAATCTTTTTTTGGTTATTATTTTTTAATATATGAAGCAGAACTGCTTGTATTGACCTGGGAGAAGTCTTCAAAATCTTTTTGGATCCTTCACACAAGACTGTTATTGCCACATATGGTCTTGAACATCTTGGCATATACTCAGAGTTATTCTGAACTACTTGAGGTTGATAAGGAGAGGTCTGGGCCCAGCAAGAAGGGTCATACAGCTACTTGGTCCATAGACACTTACACTGAGAATTGTACTCCAAGCATATAAGCTGGATGGGCTTAAAGTAGAAACTCTTGATCCCAATTGCTGAGGTCCAAGGTCAAGGCTCCAGCAGGTCCTTACTAGATGAGCCCTACTTCTTCTATCTCCTGTTGTATCCGTGGCAGCACTTGGTGCCCCTCTGCCTCTCTGCCTCTCTTCCCATGTGGCATCCTCTGTGTATGTCTCCTCTACTTTCAAGGACAGCAGTCTTAAGGGGTCAAGGGCCCAGCCTACTCCAGTGTGATTTCATTTTAACTAATTACTTCTACAATCTAATATAATTATGTCTGTTTTCAAATAAGGTAACACCCCGAGGCATAGGTCTTCAACATATACTTTTGACACACTTCAGTTCATGCCTAGTGGTAATGGCAGTGCTCTTGCTAATGCTGCCATTTTGGAAAGTCTGGTGTATGCAGTTAGGTGCTTTTTGTTTGTCATCTCCAAGGATCAGAAAACTGAATCTCAGGGAAGCATGTTCCACAATCTCACTCCTGACTCCCTGGCCCCACTCTACTTCCCCTGGGCCAAATTTTCTGTGAGTTAGCTAATATTTTGCTGCAAGCTCACCATATGATTTGTCCCTGAGTCCAAAGGAGGCCTGCAGTGTGACAGGTGTCAAAGAATCACAGTGCAATTTTAAAACCAAGACTGCTGGAGAAAATGTAAGTCGCTCAGTAAAAAACAAGACCTAATAGTATAGTGCTCAGAGCAGAATCTAGAAGGACTCTGGGAAGTCCCCAATCACTAACTATAGACTCATAGACTCTGAACCCAACTTCCTGGGTTCAAATCCCACTTCCTAAGGTTACTCTGGAGGATTCCTCCATTAGAAAGAAATTGTATCCTCCTCCTTATAGTAGTTAATGCCAATAATTACCACATATTGTTCATTCCCTTTGTTTTGCTTTGTTTCAGTAGTGGAGAAGTTGTAGGCATGGCTTCATGTATCCCAGGCTGGCATATAACTCTCTATATCCCTGAGGATGACCTTTAAAACCAGATATTTTCCCACACTGCATAGGATTTTCATGAAAGCTAATCAAGTCTACCTACATGTTACAATGGTGTAACATGTCAATCCTGTTTTAGTGCTGGTGCTGGTTAGTTTTAACTGAAAACTTGACACGACCCTGAATCACCTGGAAAGAGAGACTCAATGAGATTATTTAGAACAGGTTGGCCTGTGGTCATGTCTGTTGGGGGTTGTCTTGATTGTTCACTGATGGAGGAAGAACCAACCCACTATGAGTGGCACCACTTCCTAGGCAAGTGGTCCTGAATTGTGTAAGATGAAAGCTAGCTGAGCATAAGCAGCAAACAAGTTGACAGCATGGGTGAATTGGCCTTTGCTCTTGCCTGTGAATGTGGTGATACCAGCTGCCTCAAGTTCCTGCCACAGTAACTTACCCAAAGCCATGAGTTATAGCCTAGAACTGTAAACTGAGTGAACACTTTCCTTTCCTACATTGCTTTTCATCAGCAACAGAAATGCAGCTAGAGTAGTTCTCCAAACATAGATTTCACAGCATTATTGAGTACTTCATAGGCACTGAATTTTTCTCTAGTCCCTGAAGTCTTCTCTGTTTTTTATGTTAATAAAACCAGAAGAAAAATAAAACTATGAGTGATTCTGCCTCCGGTTTGAATGTTCCTTCTGCATGGGACATGGCTTCAGATGTGAGAAAGTTTACTTGATACTTATCTCTGGGTGCAGTGGTGCTCCCCCAGGCACCAGCCCTCCTCCTGCTTCCTGTGTGACACTCCTTTCTTCTCCCCCAGATGGCCCATGAGTGACAGTGGTAAAATGCAGTCATGTCTTTTGTGTATCCTCTTCCTGGAATGTGCCCCTCCTCACAGAGAGAGAGAGAGACAGAGACAGAGAGAGACAGAGAGACAGAGAGAGACAGAGAGACAGAGACAGAGAGATACAGAGACGGAGAGAGACAGAGACAGAGACAGAGAGAGACAGAGAGAATCCTGAACTAGAGAGGGGATGGGAGTACAGAGAGCAGAGCTGGGTGAAACAAAATTGGAAGAGTTCCCTCCTCGCTTGGGTGCCAGAGATGAAAGTTCTGGGAGGCAGGTCCTGGGTGACTCCTTGTCCATGGTTTCAGACAGCTCTAAGTTGTGACTGCTGTTGCAAAGCACACCTCCCTGGTCAATACGCCCTCTTTTTTGGGGATCATATGACTTCTTTTAGTCTCCAGATTTCTTTTTAAGATTTCCAGAACTCCTTTACTGGAGGATATTTGCACGGGTGTGGAGCACAGCATGCATTGTCAGAGAAATTACAAATTACTAATTGAAGTGCCTCTGAGAATCATTTTCCTTTTGTTTTGCCTAATTTTCCACACTTAGGAGATCAAACTTTCAGTTAAATGTTTATACAGCAATTCAGCCCTTGCAAGCCATCTGTTGCCAAGCGGGATCTCTAGGACGCACAGTCGCATGTGCTGGGTTGAGCCTTCCAAATCTCTTTGCACAGAGGCCCGATGTTTAACTCGTGCCAGCAGATCACTGATTTTATTTCCAAATCCCCTGCCAGACTCACATTGATCTCCAAGGGTCACTGATGGAGAGCAGTGTAGGTTGACCTGGGCCTGCTCAGAGCTCTCACCTTTTGCTTCTTAGTTGCTGTCATGGAGGAGGCACCAAGGGATGCAGGCAGCAACCTTAGGGTTAGTATTCACACTTGCTTGTGAACAGCCCAGCTAGCATGCACCAGAGTGAAAATATTACTTCTTATAAATGCTCAATAATTATAGTCTTTATTCCATTCAAATCTGTATTATGACATACAGTAGAAAGCCTTCAAGTTTTTCCTGGAAGAGTTGACAGGGACTTGTGGATGATGATGAAAAAATTACTATACAGAGAACAAAAAATCTGCATAAACAGGGAAGCATTGGTGGTGCCTGGGCTTGGAACTCTACCTTTGTGTAAGTGTGCACATGTGTACACATTTATGTGTGTAAGTGCAGGTACACACATGTCCCAGTGCACATGTGGAGGTCTGAGTATAAGCTCTGGTGTCAGTCTCATCTTCTCCTTAGCTTGGATGTGGGGTCCCTTCACTGTTTTCTACCCTGTACTCCAGGGTAGCTGGACGGAAGGCTCCTGGGGATGCTTTTGTCTCTGACACCCATCCAGTCTTAGGTAGGAGTGTTGTGGCTGCAGATGCTCACACTACTGAGGCTGGCCTTTACTTGGCTTCTTGGGACTTGGGCCCTGTGCAGTAGCAAGTGCTTTTACCCAGCCCTTTAGGGAATTCTCTTGCTAGCGTGGTGTGTTGGTTTCCGGAAACGTGGCTGAGCAGACTGCATAGGTCTTTTAGGAAAGCGTATTTCTCAAAGAATACTTATCCATGGTGCTTCCTGTTCAAATCAAAGGGGTCTGAGATTCTCTGAGCTAATAGCTGTTGACCAGGACATAAGGAGCAGGAGAGAGTGGGGCCTTCATCCCTGATTTGCTTGTCTGTATTGAAATCTTTGGAACACAAAATCATCACCTTCTTCCCATGAGAAGAGTTAGGACAGCTGTTTTCCATCTTGAAATTGATCTGAACAAAGGGTCTTTTTTATGTGATTTAACTCTTTATACACATCTCTGTTTTAGGACAGAATTGAGTGGAGACAGAGGGTAATGATGGTTTTTGAGTTCCTTATGGGTTTGTGTGTTTGAACACTTGGTGCCAAACTGACAATGCTGTTTGAAGGAGTTATGGAACCTGGCAAAAGTAAAGCCTGGCTGGTTGACTGAGGTGGACCTTTGAAGGCATAGTGCAGTCCTGGTTCTAGCTATGATGGACGTGATAGTAGCCATATGCCCCACAGGAAGAGTTAGCTACTCCAGCTGTCTTAACTTCTATGTCACGATGGACCACCCCCCAAAACAGTGAGCCCAAATAAATCAGAAGTTCCTTTTGTCAGTATTTTGTCACAACATGAGGAAAGTACTGCAGAAACTTCACGTGGTGGCACAAGCTGAAATCAAAGCTCTTGGGAAGTGAAGGCAGAAGGATCAGAAATGCAAGATCATCAGAAGTTTGATGTCAACAGAGGATGCATTTTACCCTCTCTTAAAAAGAATCCTTAGTGCCAGGAATGGAGCTTAGAGGTATAGTAGGTTCAGATCCCAGTACAAGCAAAGAAAATGCCCTTATGATGTTTTCAACTTGGTTAAAACTGGAATGAAGGTCCATTTTATCAAGGAAGGGAAACCATTTAGAAGGTGAACCCTGATGATTAATTTGTCAATTTTTATAGAAAAGGGATCTACAAACTGCAGTCCATGGGCCGAATCATGTTGTCTGGCTATGTTTGTGAATAAGGTTTTATTAGAACACAGCTGTAGCTAATTTGGCATCACAACAGTGGGTTCATTCTTGTAACAATACATCCTGCAGTTTCTAAACTATTCAGCTCAACCCTCTTACAGAGAAGTTTGAGGACTCATTGGGTATCATTAGCCTGTTTGTGGTACCTACACTTGTTTGAACTGTGACCGAATCTGTTTGTCCATATATTCAAACAAAATTATCCATTCAAAGCAAACAAATATATAGTAAGGTACTGGAAAAGGTGTTAAGAGTGGGAGGACTTTTATTTTGTGGAGGGAAAAGGCAACCAGGGGGCAAGAGAAATCAGAGTATATTTTCTGAGAAAGTGTCTGACACCCTGATTTTTTCCTTTTCCGAGCTTTCCTTGTGTTTCAATGTAGCTACATTGCACGAAGAAAGGGCCTTTCTCTTTCTCTGCTCAGTAAAAGCTACCCCTCCCCATTTTCTTGCATTCAATTAGTCAGAGCTCAAGTCTTACTTGATCACTGTAGACATCATTTTGGGAAAGTATCTAATCCTATTTGGGCTGAGCAGAAAAGTTTTCAACGTACGAAAACCACCAAATAGGCCATGACAAAGAATAAATATCACCCACCCACCACCTGGCAGAGCTGGGATCAGCTCAAGGTATCAGAGCTGAAGGAGCCAAGGAGATGTGACAGGAGTATTCACTGAATAGGCATCAATTTACTGTTGGGATGTGTGTTTATAAGCCTTTTCTTCAGCAGAGAAGTACTTAGAGTGCAGTAACCACTTTCAATAAAATTAGTGGAAAAACAGGGAGTTTTAGGGAGTGAGAGATCAGGTATTCTGGGCTCACCACACATCAGGTGATTGAAGCTAAAAATGGCTTTAAATACTGCAATGGCTTGAAATGCCTTACATAAACTGACCAGGAATCTGGGGCATTCACACTACAGACAATTTTCTTCTCCTCCAGATAAGGGATGGGAATTAGTCATAGGGGTATTTCCAGATAATGTAGTTAACACCTCACGCAGTGTTAGGTAGGCAGAGAGCACTGCTCCAGGGAGAGAAACCGTTCCTGCCAGCTCTGACAAGGAATGTGTGTATTTTTAAAGTCTTGAGTGACCACTAGTGAGTCATGGCCACAGAATGCATTCATTTTGATGTAAAATGTGCCAAGTAGTGCTCCCAAACAGCTGTGTGCTTGTTTGTTCAGGTTATGGATTTATTCATTTATTCACTAATCCATCCATCCATTCTTCCACCCATCCACCCATCCATCCTTCCTTCCACCCACTCACCCATCCATCCATCCACCCATCCATCCATCCATCCACTTTTCACTTGTTCTATTTGTTTATCCATCTAACATCTACTTGCTCATTCATTCATTCATTCATTCATTCATCTTATGGCAATTGAGGTAGCAATGGGTTGGCTGCCCTGAGGGAGGTGCTCTCTGGAACATCACATGAGGTCACAGTGGAGTTCCTCTAGTCCTCATCATCTTGCTTATATCTCTGCCACCTCCTTTCCATGCCCAGTTTCCACCATGTATGTTGGCTCCTTTCAGTCCCTTCCTCCTACTCTGCTGAGTCAGGAGTTGCTACTTTCCCACCTTCCAAAGGTTTCGTGATCACCAAGTAAATGTCTCCCCCAGATATTAGACTTTTAGTACTTCCTGAGACAGGCACAGATGTTTGAATTGAATCTGTTTTTAACCAGATACCCTGAAAAACCAGTTGTGTCTCCCATTTTGGGAATGAGAATGAGTAATATAAGAGAAGGAGAGTGTGCACCATGACATACAAATGAACTTTAGGAGCCCATTCCCCATGGAGGGATGCTCTCTCAGCCTGGACACATGGGGAAGGGCCTAGGTCCTGTCCTGGATGAAATGACAGACTCTGGAGATCCCCCCAAAGAGGGCCTCACCCTCCCTGGGGAAAGATGTGGGGATTGGGCTGGGAGTGAGGGGGTGGGGCTGGGAGGGAGAAGAGGGGGACCTGGGATTGACATTTGAAGCATGCATGTTTCTAATTTAAATTAAAAAAAACACAAAAAAAGAGAAGGAGAGTGTGAGCAGATTCTCCCTTACCACCACAGCCAGCCACTACCTGTTGAGAGTGGGGTGTGGGCCAGCTGCAGAGGAGTATATTCTGTGTATAGGCTGATTCTGTTCTCAAAATAAATACCATGCGTTGAGTGTCATGACCTCAGGAGAAGAAGCAGGCAGCATGTGTCAGAGTATTTCCCAGTCACCCTGCTGGTTGGAGGTCGAAGACTGGGTATCCTGAGAAACTATCTAAGGATGATACTTGGCATTATTCTTGGAACATAGTCTAGGATGCACACCTGTGAGGGAATGAGGCACATAGAAGGAATGGTGCAGGGACTGAGCGGTGATGCAGGAGTAACAGGTGGTTTGGACGACCCCCAGCAGACTCTGAAGCTGGAGTAGCCCTGCAGAGATCCCAAGTGGGACAAGGAGACAAGAGTGCCACTGATAGAGGCTGCCTCTCATGAAGTATCTAGCTAGGGCTAAGCACAATCTCTGCAGAGGACCCCTCCTTCAGAAGGAAATGGCCTTGTGACCGGAAAATCACCTTGATGCAGAATGGCATTTCAGCAGAGTATCACAGCATCACTGCAGTGTCCCAGGCATGCTCCGAAGCATGCTGTAGTGCAAGGAGGCAGAAAGTGGCAGAAAGAAAACCTGGAGCAAAAATCCGTAGATGCGTCAGTTTCACATTCTGGGAATGTGCTAGGAATGTCAATCATGAAGAGAAAGGCAATTTCTTTTTTCCCTTTTCTGTATCTTTGGTTTCCATTTAATATGTGTATATGTATGTTTGTTTGCTGGGGCATGCTCATGCACATGTGTGTGCTTGCACGTAGAGACCTGAGCTCATTCTTAGATGTCATGTCTCAGAAGCCACCCTCCTTGTTTCCTGAGACAGACTTTCGCTGAGATCTAGGGAACTTGTGTTTATATGCTGTTTTTTTAAGGTGAGGACTATGACGTCACTAAGTCCTAGGACAGATTCTTCTCATGAAGTCTCCCGTGCAGGAACCTGTTTGCATCTTCACTTGAGGAAGTACCAAAACCAAAGGCAGCCTAGAGGTTTGTCACCTTAGAAGCTACAGAACTGCAGTGTAAACAAACATCTTGTTCTCCGTGGCTCTGACACTGGGGAACAACCTGACCCCAGGCCCTTCAGCTGAAGAGTATGTATTCTGTGTGTTGGAAGCTTCTGGTTGCCAAAGAGATCTGCCCAGTTGGCTTGTGTTGTTGGACAAAGGAGCAAGTTCTGAGCCCATTTAGACCCATTTCTGTGGCTACCTGAAGAATAACTCATAGTCCCAGGATTTCTTATCCCAACATCTTCAGTCTCTCTGCCCTGATGTCCCTCATACCTAAGGCTGCATTCCCACACTTTACACCCCTCCTTCACTCCATGCAGGGTCCCAGGCCCACCCTCTCAATAAGAGTATTTTGAGGTGGAGTTGTCATATTTAGTGTAGGGTGTAAAGATTCCCCTGGTAGAAACACACTGTTCCCATCCTCTGGTGAGCCAGGTGTACCATGAGGTCTGGGGCCATGTCGGTTTTGAATCTGTCCTTGTATTGTCAGAGCTCTGGGTTACCTGACCATCATTCTCCTCACATTCAAAACAGAACCGTTAATACCCACGCAGAGTTGTTGCTGTTTAATGAGGCAGTGAGGAGATGTTTCTAGAATACTGTTAAGGCTCCTTACTGATAAAATACGTGTTTGACACTGTGGTTGCCTTGGGCCAGGGAAGTGCCTGGATGAAATCAGCTTTAGGTTACAGGGACCACAGTGAATCAATATCTAACCTCATCAGTTTTTATCAGTAAACATCAGTTTATGTTAAGCATTTCCCCACAGTGCCTGACTCAGCCCAGTGGCTTTATGACTTGCTTGGGCTTCAATTTTTCTGTTAACAAAATGGGCTAATAATACTCTACAGTACTCTTGCAAGAATTCAATAAAACTTCTACCTCTTGGCATCTTCAAAGCTCCATGGAAAGCCTCCAGGTCCTTATCTAGAATCCATGTCCTGTGAATACCACTCAATCCGAATGTCAAGGCACTGCCAGCAGAGGACAGACTTTTTACCACCTGGACACTCTGAGGACCAACTGCACAGCCAGCGTGCATTCTCGCTGACTGCGTGCTTGGTAACAGGCTGGGCTTGTGTGCCTTCCTTTTGACAAGCCAGACATTTGTGAGAGGCTGAATCCTATCAGGTGCGGCGGCCAGAGCTGGGAAAAGCAGAGTAAGGTGTTCCTTGGTGAACCCCGTTTTCCTGAGTTCAGCATTTCTCTACACTATGAGGTTAAGAGAGTTGTCTTGTCAGGAGACTGCCCAGGTGGATATACCAGGTGACCCACACATACTGAGCCATTAACTCGTGCCTTGCCAGCTTGCAGAATCCCTTGAAGTTTGCCTGGGACGGTGCAGGCACTGCCTCACTTGCAGGCAGAAATGGAGCCTATGAGTGTGTCTGGTTGGAAGGATCTGGCAGTGGAGTGCAGAAAGGAGAAAGAAGGTTCTCCTAGGCTTTACATAGAGAGGATGCAGCTCAGGCGGGCAATGTCACAGGCCCAATTCTGACACCTTTAGCCAAGGAACTTATTTCTCTATGCTTAACTCCCATACAGCCTGCCAACCTCTCCACCAGAATGAGATCTGGGTTCAAATCATAGGCACCCACAATGTGCTCGTGAGCATCACCTTTCAGTGCGTTAAGGTCCAAAGTCAAATTAAACAGCTGCCAGTGGGATCAATACAAATTCACATTTATAGTCGCATGGTAGATGACCTGTGAGCCGCTAGTTCATTTCTGGCTCTAAGCTGTGGGACCCCAAGATTTCACTGCAGCCTACTAGGAAAACTATTATAAAATTCATTTTTATCTTTTTAAAATACTTATTTTTATTTTATGCCTGTGGGTGTTTTGGCAGCATGAATCTCTGCGCACCCTGTGTGTGCAGTGCTCACAGTGGTCAGAAGCCATCGGCTCTCTAGAACTGGAGCTGCACATGGTTGTTAATAGCCCTGTGGGTGCTGGGAACTGAACTCAAGTTCTCTTCCAAAGTAGCCGGTGCTCTTAACAACTGAGCCATTTCTCCAGCCCTTCATGTTTGTATTTTAAAGCGAGTAGCTGATGGGAAGAATAAGAGAATTGGGGCGAAGTGGACATAGAGGCTGTGTTACGGGAGCATACTTTGCAGAGGATACTGGATTTTCACAAAGGAAGTGCCCATCTGGGTCTGTGGAGGGCAGCAAGTCAGCCAACACCATTTCCATATCTCAGTTTTCTCATTTGCAAAGTGGAATTATATGTATTTGTCCAGATTCGTCTTTCAAGTTTTCAGATAGGACATGTGAAAGAATACTGTGGCGGAGACTAGGGAGATGGCTTATCGGTTAAAGCACTGACCATACACAGTGTAAAGAATGGAATTTAGATTCTCCGAGCCCACATAAAGCTCACAAGTGTAGAGGTCACCTTTAATCACAGAATTTGGGAGGCAGAGACTGGAAATCATCAAAGCAAGGTGGTTAGCTGAACCAGCTGGAAATAATAGGCTCAGGGTTCAGTGGAGCCTTAGTAAGCGAAGGACAGAGCAGTTGAGGAAGACAGCCATCATTATCTTTGGGCTTCCACATGCACATATACACAAACACACATGTCTGTGTGCATGTGCACACAAACACATATACACACAAATACAAATACATACAAACACACATGCATACACACATGCATGTGCGCATAAGTATATATAAATGTATACCTGAGTGTAAAAAAAACTAGTAACAAAAGAATACTGCAGCAATCATCCATCTATAAACACATTGATTCTACATCAAACAGTATTCATTTTAGTGCGTGTGTGGTGGGGGGAGGGTGCTTACACACAGGCCAACAGAAAGCTGCAGACCTCTTAGAGCTAGAGATACAGGCGTTTGTGAGGTAACCAAATGGGTGATGGTAACTGAGCTGTGGTCCTTTGATACAGCAGTTAGTGCTATAAAGCCCTGAGCCATCTCTCCAGCCCTGATAGTCTACATTTCTGCTGCACTTAACTATTATGGTACTCATTCACTCACCTATGCCACCCTCAATGCGCGTCTCCACAGCTGTCTTTGAAGAAAGATTTTTGAAGATGTAGAGGGTGTATGTTAATGGCTAGTGCAGGGATTGCCTTGAGTTTTACTGCTGTTAACAAAGACCATGGCGGTTGTTCAAATGCTGGTGTCCTGCGGACATGAATACAAGCTCACTTCTGTCCCACTGTGTGGTACCTGTCAGTAGAGTTCATGGCCAGCATGATGCTTAGAGATGTTGAAGGAAGTTAGGCAGAAGGTGACTGTTGCTTGGATTGCTAGCTAGATAGTAGAAATGTTTCCCCATCTCTCAAGTCCCTTAAATGAAGAGAAGGCAGGACATTCCTATCTGCATGATTCCTTCTGTCAGCTTGGAATAAACAGAACAGCAGCTACTTATGAACTTGTGTCTTCTGTCTAGCCCAGGAAACTAACAAATGTCGTCACAAGATCCCATCAAAGGAATATTATTATGTCCTTCCTATAAGAAGAGACTAAAGCCCAGTGACTTGCCACACGACTGCAAGAAGCTGTGCTCTTCCTAATTTTAGTTTCATACAGCCACACACTCTGCCTAAGTCTGCTCTGCTGTCCCTCCCTGGACACAAGAGTTCTTATAGATCCCCATTCAGGGGAGGTTAGACAGGGCTTCTCCATGCCCAAGGGGATTGTTCAGAGGGCTGTTTCCTGGAAAAAGACAGGCAGCAAAGGCTGTGTCTGCACTTGTGCTGTGAGACAGCAGGAAGAGTTGACTATGTATATGTAATTCCTATGCTGGCTCTGCATTCCAAAGACCTAATGTTACAACATTCTTCAAGGGCTCCAGAGTTTCTTGTGCCATCAAATTAGGTTTGAAAACTTCAATAGAAGAAGTCCCGAAGGAAACTGTCAATTAATGCATTTACACTGTAGCATCATAGTTGCGCAAAACATCTTCAAATTCTAATGCTGTTTGCCAACCATTAAAGAAGTGAGCAGGCTGCTTGGTTTCCATAGATACCCGAAGTAATGGCCCCTTTCCTCTCCTTAAAGTGCGAGGGTTGTTCAGTTTCATTCTTTTTTTCCTCTTTCTATTTTGTCTTTCTTAACTTTCCTATCTCCATCCCCATTTATAAAAATAAAAGATAACTAAATTGAAACCTGGCAGTGTCATTTGTCTGAGGCAGATAGCTTGATTTATAAACTCAGGGGATTACATTTCTGCTCATCTCATTATTCCATGACTTCCTCCAAGAGTGTTGGTACTTCCAGGAACCAGATTAGAGGATTTTCAATTGATCAAAGTATTTCCCCAGTCCATTCAAAACATATACACACATACTCAGAAGGAATTCTTAATGTTCTGTTGAGAAGGAACTGAGTTTTGATAATGTGTGGAGTGGAGGTTGACAGACTATTGCCTGGAGGCTAAATCTGGTCCATTGATTGATAGTATAAGTAAAGTTTCATTGGGACACAGCCATGTTCATTTCTGTGAATATTGCTCATGACTCCGTTTGCACAAACAGTGCCAAACTTGAGTTTTTGCAACAGAAACTGAAGGGCCCATAGAGCCTAAACTATTTCTCTGTAACTCTTCAGAGTGAGTTCATAGACCTTATGTATGCAAGGAAAAGAAAATCGGAGTATTGGTGGAATTGAATCATTTTGTCCTTTTAGACAAGTACCCAGTCTTAATGTGACTCAGTCAGGTTCTGCATCTTTGAAATGGGTAGAGTAGGACCCTCTCATAGGATATTAAGACTGTGCTTGGCATCTAAGGAGTAAACAAGAATTATTTTCACTTGTTTCTTTGTGGGTGAGCTGGGGGGACAAATAAAGACAATCAAAGAAGCCTACCTGTGGCTCTAGAAACATCCAGACACCCAAGAAAATGTGTGAAAATGCACTCCAAAGAACTCAGCTATGGTTCTGGGGTCTGTGCTCAGCAGTTCCTTCCTGTAAGATGAGAAGCCCTACAAGGACTCCATTCATGGTGGAGAAAGCAGACAAACGGCACCACACCAGTTTAGGAAGAAAGCTTTAATTTCTATCCACCTTTAAAGAGTTTGAGAGAGTTCCCCCTGCCCACTTTTAACAAACCAGTACATGCCTTCAGATTATAAAAGTACCTGAAATCGCCTAGAATATCAACATGCATAGTGTGTTAGTATTTACATATATTTACATAAGGAAGCAAGAGAAAGATCTACAGTTATTTACAGTCTACATAGGAGAAGAGAAAGGCAGCCTAATTGTATTTCCTAAAATACAGTGGCTGAGTAGTTAGCACATGCATATTTAGATAATATTTGCATGATAGAATGCAATTTAAAAAATTTTTTTTGTTTGTTTTGTTTCTAGTGTATTTGCATCAAGTGCTCACTAACACTCAGGCAGAATTATTTACCCTGGCAATTAAAGCAACAGCACACATGATCATTTCCCACTAACTAGCAACAAGCTGCTGGTGAATGAAATATCTATTGTTTCTCATTAGCCCCTGGACCACTGAGATGAGATCTCTCTGTGTAAAGGTGGTGCCTGAGTGATCACCATTAATTATGGAAGTAATAACAAATGAGATGCACACCACAGTATGTTCTGGATGAAATGTTAGCAAGGCCGACATCTTCAAGTCAGAGAAATGGTCTGTCCCGAGGAGTTCTCAAAGAAAACAGACACAGTTAAATGAGGATGTGCCCTATTTGACATGGCAGGACTGGCCATTGGTGTTGGGGGGCTGCCGATGAGAACAAGATGCACCTTCTCAGTTCATGCTGGGATGACAGAGTAAGAGTTCAATTCTTACCTTGATGTGGTCATTTCAGAGACCCTGTGTTTCTTATCTCCCACCCTAGTATTTTTATTTCTATTTGTAGGGTTGACCAGTGACATAGGTATGTAGATACTATCAGTCTTAAAAACCTAAACAGCTTGTTAGAGGTGTGCCCTGAAATCCTGCCTGCTCTCTATAGTCAGGTTTTTTATTTTACCTTGAAGAGATAAAAAAGACAGGAAAACTGAACAAATCTTTTCTATGCAGAAGAAAAGGGGAAACTATTCCCCCCCCCCTTTTTTACCATATATTGGAACATCATTTTACCATATATTAGAACCAAACCCATTAATTCTGCCTGGCAATCATTTTAAAGTTTTATTTCAGTATACATGGTGAATACAGAGGCATACATGTATGTACAGCATATATATGTAAGTATATACATATATATATGTATATATATGTGTAAGTAACTATAACCAAAGTTAAAGAAGTAAAATGTAAGATGTTTTAAATTAACACCAGCTAAGTATCTTCTTTTATCTCTTATGAACATTGTGGTCCTTCAGCACTGGCATTGAAGTGGACCAGTTGGAAAATTACAGGGGTAGGCCCAATTATGCTGTAAGTAAGATGCTTATTTCAGTGGCAAATTTCTATGGCTATTCTGTTGGCCATATCAAAGTAACTCATGAAAAAATGGGTCCCCAAATTTCCATCCCACAAGACAAATCTCCATCTGCAAAAGAGCTACAGGTTGAGCTGGGTTGAGCGATGTACACATTCCAGGCAACTCAACAGGGAATGCCCAGGGATACCTTCCATGAATATGTAAGACCTAATCCACAGAACCTTCCCTTCCATCTAATGAGGGTTGCTCAAGAGCAATGTAGGCAGGCACAAATGGAATATGGAGTAAGTGTGCTTCGGGACAACCAAACAGATTGCACTTGAGCCTTGCCCTTTCCCTCCTCTCATTAGGAGTACCCTCTACCTCCCTTCCCACCAAATCCTAGCTAGGGTCTCACAAGGAATAACAACAGACCTCAAAAGGTGAAATGATCCTAAATATCATATGGCTAGTCCTTTAAGATCACACAGAATTCTGTCATGGAACCCATGGGCTATCTATTGGAAAAAAAATCCTCAGACATGAGGAAAATAGAAAAAAGACTTTATTTATTTTAAGAGAAAGTCTAGAACAATCCTTGATGTGTACACAGAGCACCAACTCAGCTCTTTAACCCTCTTGTCTTGCTAAATTAAAATCTTCACCTGGTGTTACCTCTTACCTTCTCAACCAAAACATGCCTCTGGACACCTTGGAATGGTTGAGATTGGCTATCTAGTCCTCTTAGACTTTTAGGAATGGCAACTATATTCTTCTATTTTAAAAGAATTCCGTTTAGCTTTCTATCTAGAACCCAGGGTTTCTGGAGCTTTTTATTGCATAGTACAAAGAATAATGCTGCCAAGGTTGTTCTCATTTATTCCACCTTGGTTTTCAAACCAGCACCTCAAAACTCCTCAGGGACCTGTCCAGAAAACCATGTCCTTTGTCAGAGCCTTACATTTGGTGGTTCCTCCAATGCAACAGGAAATGTCTCAGGTCATCTCAGAGATGCTGTCTGAGAATACAGCTGCCATTTGATAGCTTAATGTCCTCCTCCACATCACTCAACAGGAGCTTTGCAATTTAGGTCTTATCTGAGTTTGGCCTAATGGTGTTTAGCATGATGGGTTAGCATGTTTCACTATGTGCCTATCCCTCAGAGCACTGCAGTCAAGCCTGTATTCTGCAGATGTGTCCCCACACCTAAGAATGTTCTCTGCTTTCATGGACGAGTCACCAGAAAAAGAACATGAGCTCTTCAACATCTGTGAGCCTGTGTTCAGTAAAGGGATTTGTGGTAGCAAGTAAGTTCTGGAACACACCGTCAAAGCCAATGTGACTGTTGAGCACACTCCCTTCTTCAGGGTGAAGGGGTTGTATGCGCTGGATTTGGCTTTTCTGGAACATTTTTTCTCACACTGGTAGGGCCTGTAAACAAATATCCAGGCTTCAGTCTCCAGAGCTGCTGCTGCTGCTTTCCTGCCCCCCTGCAGTGAAGGCTTTATTGTAAGGCAGGCTTGAGAACAACCTGTGCATTAGCAGCACTCCCAAGAGCTATGAAGAAGTTTACATCTCGGTGTCTAAACAAAATCTTTGCTTGTATCTGAGCCTGTGCTGTTCAAGGCCTTTGTAGGAATCAATCGTTGGGAATTTGTAGGAGTTAATGTGCTAGGGATTTATTGGGGGTTGCAAGCAAAGAGGTTGGTTGTTTTGCTTTGCAAGTCTAATGGAACATGTCAGCGCCTGTGCCTACAGGAGGCCACACTTGTATGGGAGTTTACAAAACAGGGGTGGTTCTGGAAATGAACTGGAAGTGCTGTACCTTTCTGGCTGAGTACATGCAAGCTTCCTTACAAGAGTGTTGTTGGGAGATGGGCAGGATAGAGAGGACATGCAAAGAGCCCTTTATTTCATTGACTTTGAAAGCATCTATCATCAAAGGGTATGTTCTTAGCTTGGTAGATCAGGTGCCTGGAGGTGGCATTTTGAGTCAGGTTACTTTTTTGTGAAGGGTCATTTGCTATTGAATCAATGGATAGGGTGCTGAGTCTTCACTTTTTTGGTTAATCCAAATGGATATAATTTCAATTTAGTTCACTGACTAAATCAACAATGGAAAAATCTCCTTTGAACATTTTTCATGTGAACATATGACAGCTTGTATATTTAATTTAGGCCAAATCAGGGCATCATTATATATGTAGGTGTAGCCTGAGGGAAAAGACAAAATAGCACAAGGAAGCTTGAGTTAGACGGGAAGCATCTAGAAGGAAATATGGGCAACATAACCACATTTGTGTCACATGTTTGGGAAGGAGGTTTCCTATACTAACTCATGGATTTTGAGTCAGTCAGTCTCTGACTATCCCCAGGACATTGCACAAGTTGCATTTGATCTCTGAATCTAAATGGGTCTACAAAAATGGAGATGCTAGTTGTCCGTGGCTCATGGAGCAGCATGAGGGTTAGAAAGTGATGCTTATGAAGCTATCTATATTCAGGCACCTGGCAAATGCCAGTCAGTCATCGTAGCCACGGGGAAAATCACTACTGACTAGAACTCACTGGAGAGCAGAGATCTTTGTTCTCTTCCTCTGCCTCCCTCCATTGTGGTGGAACCTGGCATGTTTATTGATAAGCCCTGAGCCAGCAGTGTACAACTCAGTTGTATGGATAGCAATGGAGGCATTCTTTCGTTGTGGCCACTGATCAGAGAGGTGCACGAGCGTAATTCCTGTACTAACTACTTTGCTCTGTGAACAGACAGAATATTATGGAATATGAGGTCAGTTTGCCCAATGGCAATATTGTTCTTGGATAGTAAGTGGGGACACAGCACCCCTTGGAACAGCTTGTTTTTGCCTCGTGAACCAGAAGTTGAAATTATAATTGGTTGTGAAAACAGCTATGTCCCAAACACCAAGATATTTGGAGATGAACTCCAGAATGCAATGCTGCATTTTTCTGATACACATCTTATAAACTCTCTTGCAGAAGTGTTACTGTTACTAGGAGAGTGGAAGGGTGATGAGATGCTCGTATCTACCATGGGCTGTGATTGATCATCCCACTCAGCGTTGTCTGTCTATAGGGCTGCTGGTTTCACATTTGGAAATTATATTCTTTGCCTATGAGACCCCATATGAGTATCAATAAAAGCTTTGAGGGTCTGAAGATGCACCCGGCTTTCATCTTGCGTAATGATCTCACTGCAGCACCCCACTTTTAATCCATCTCTGCAGTCACTGCTCACCTCTCAAGAGCCGCCTTCCTTCCCTGCCCTTGAGGCTCCAGTCCTAATCTATCTTGCTTGGTATGTCCCCATTCCTGAATCTAGTTTTTGCATAAATTGATTAATTCAGCATTTGCCGTGCAATGTCCTGGTATGGATATGGTATAATAAAGCAACTTCCAACATCTACTGCTCTTTCAAGTCTTTGAATATAGAATAGACATGCCATGATACTGGGTGTTATTTTAAAATGCATTGTTGCATCTACTTTAAGACAGGAAATCTATTCTTCCTTTCAAATAAGCATGCATATTAAAGTAGAATCACCTGAAAGCTAAATTAATTGTATAGCATGTGTTTCTATCAGAATGTGAGGATTCTATCATGGTATTAAGTAATGCATCACAGATATCAATATGTGGTTTTGTTTTGTTTTTAAACCATGAGTTGTTTATCAGAAACCTCTGTGCCTTTTTCTTCAAAGGACTCAATATCCATTTGTAACCTGTGCTGATGGTTACAAATCAATGGCCAGCAGTTATCAAATAAATGTTGATGGAGGGCGGCTACTTAACATTCCTGTCCCAACAATGGGTTTAGGAAGGCTGGCTCCTTTAACGCTCAGACTCTCAACTACCAACAGCAGCCCCTCTGCATCCCAGCTTTCTGAGTTGGAAGATGGGTTTGCAAACCTGAAAAATGATCTCCTAAGGAAAATGATGCACCTCTATTACCAAGATGTTCTCAGCTCAACCTACAAACAAGAACCCTAGACAATTTTGCATACATAGTAACAGCTGATGGCACAGTTGAACGTTGCCCATTCACAAATATTTGACTAGAACCCAGATAGCATAGGGGTGTGAGTAAACATTCTACTGGGCTTCCCAGAAATCCTCAGTACTAGGTCATCAGCGCTTTAGCCCAATGGCATAAGTGTGGGTTAGAGATGCTACTTCCCAGCTTCTTGTGAAGAGTGACTTATAAGCAACCTGACAAATTGTTCTGAAGGAAAACAAACAAACAAACAAAAATGATCAGGGAGAACCCGCAGCTCTAGCCAACACTCACCTGTCAATGGGTTATTATTTTATCACCATGGACCAGTAAAGCAATGTTGATAAATGGCAAGTCATACCTTCAAATATTGCACCAGTGTTGTTAACATTATTTCCTTTATATGTCTCTTTCATCTTCTCTGAATTATGTACTGATGCTCCCCAAAGTGGTGAGAAAGTCATTTGATGGTGATTAAAGTGCTCAAAAAATATCCCCAAAACAAAACCTTTCTTATCAGTTTAAAAATGTTTCATCTTCTTTCAGTGGCACAAGCTTGTTTACTAATGAGATCTCACTGATGGGCTTCTGTCTCAGGCTGAAAAGCTGATGAGCCCAGAGTGGGAACTTGTTTTTTAAACTGCTGCCACATCTAATAGTATAAAGATATCACTCAAAGGTTGCCATTGGAACAGCTGAAAAGAAAATTCTCTGGAAAGCCCATGAGGCAGTGGGCATGGAACCAACAAGATATTGTCAGCACTTAATTGTCTGTCCTGAAAAGAAGATAAAGCAAGAGCCAGGGGCAGCATGCATGGCTCAGGCTGGGAGGCTTTGCCAAAAGGATGCAATCAGCCTGTGGGGTGGCAAAAGTGGCCTTTGTGCCCGTTCTGTGCTCTTTTATAAAGCTGGGGGCACTGGCAGTTAAGTTTTTGTTTTAAACCACCCTAAGACCAATGGCAAGCAGTTGAAGGGAGCATGTGTGGAACACCAGGCTTTTAAAACTGCATGTCTTTCAGCATAGTTACCAAATGTACTCTTCTGTGAAACCAGACAAGCTGCCATCACTTGCAAATCCCAGATAGGGAAAACACACCTCCTCCCACTCCCCCAGTTAGCTTGATTCTGGATTGGAGTGACTTCAACGTTTCTTCACAACAGTACCATTTCAACAATGCAAGCACACAGACCACATCAGGTTAGAAGGACACAGTAGCAATATGCTACATTAGATTTGGAAGAACTCTAATTATCACTTCCTGAGTGGCCTCCCTTGGTCTTATCTCAGGATTGGCAAAGTTATGAAAGGCCAGCATGTTGTGAAATTAAAACCACTGTCTGATGTGAGAATCATCTAGAGCTTGGGGAAGGATTTGGAGCTGAGCTGACTAGATTCTCTCAGCCACCACTTAGAAGTCTGTGGTAAGTCATGTGTTCATTCTTGGCTGGATTTGTCACCTACAAAATAAAATGAAAATCCAAGAGAGATAGTCCAAAGTTTATTCAAAGCTCAGTGTCCACCTGGACAATGTTGCGATCAGAGGTCAAGATGCTGCTGTTCAGCTCTTTGTTAGCTGAGTGGTCATCCTTGTGTTCTGCTTAGTCATTAGAGGCACTTTGGCAGCCCCTTCCTCCTTAAAGTATGGAGAGGAACCCCATGACCCCTGGCAGGTATTTAGATAAACATGCTGGGTGCTCAGCTAAAGGTGATGGGCAACAACAACTCAGTAAAGGGACATCAATTGAGAAAGAAATCACTAAATCCAAAATATTCACTGCTTATGTTTATGTGGTGGGGAAGCATGTTAAGGGACTTCAGGAAGTTACTGACCATTTGCTATTCAATTAAACTCTAATCCCTGGTCAAATCTTCAAAACCTAAACTGGTGAGTCCTGGCCAGTGGGCTCAAGCAGCCAGATATTATCAAACATCAAGTTTGTTACATACACTCCTCCATACCTCTCCCACAGTCAGGCGCTTGGCTGCATTTGACCAATGCATATATGACCACAGACCCTGACACTGAACCAGCATGAAATAAAAACCAAATACATTTCATGGAACTTTGATAAAATTAAAACCCCTTCGGATCCTGATTCTCAGAGTGACTCTAGCTCTGATGGTTCTAGTCATTTATGGGGATGTTCTTCCATGGACACTCTGATCTAACAAAATTTAAACCCCATAGGGGCAGAAAAAAATGGTTAAGTTTGAGTAGGGACAGAAAGCCATCTCCCTTACAAGCAAACATTCCTACTGTTTTCCTGAAGGTGACATCTGTGGTTAGCTTCCGGTCCTTGTTTGTAACCCCACTCCCCGTCAGCTGATAGCGAGTTGATGCGTCAAGAGCTGTCCTCCACATACATGATCACAGGACGGCTGATAAACTGTACTGGCTTTAAATTAGAGCCCTGCTCACCATGCCTCCCTATGAACAGAAGCCTATTATTTTTAATTATGGCTTGCAAAGCAAAGTGAGCTCTTGCCCTCTTTATAGCATCTCTGGCAATATTCTGTCAGTTGGGATGACATGGTGCCCCATCAGTGAGCACGCCCCTAGCTACAGCCCCAACTGTTACTCCAGAGGAGATCAGAAATGATCAGTGGTGTTCATAGAAACTTGCATTTTGAAATGGGCTGAAATAAACATGCCTTCTACCTCAGGCCATATCTTGTTGTAAATCAGAACAGATACGACATTTAGAAAACTGTTTTCTGGGTGAATAAACATATCAGCGTAGGGATGTGTGAACCCCCCACCCCGTGTTGTGTGTGTGTGTGTGTGTGTGTGTGTGTGTGTGTGTGTGTATTTTAAAACATTTCAACAGTGCTGTAAAACCATCAACCATCCTACCCCTAAGAGTACCCTGGGCAAAGAATATAGGAATGATCTGGAACTAGCCTCACTTGAGTCATCCATTTCACTAGCCATATTCAAGAGCAGTTGTTCTTTTTTTTCCTTTTTTTCTTTTTTGGACAGAAGGTTCTAGAAAGTTCTTGGTGTCAAATTATATTGCACATTAAGAAGTCAAAGGGTTGGATGGATCTGTTCTTACATGTTGGGGAGGACAGCATCTTTTTCTTTGTGTTGAAATGGCATCTGGCATGATAAATTGAAATGTGTCTTTATTTCCCAAGCCTTTTCCTCTATGAGGTGTGAGAAGTCTCACCAGGTTTATAAGTAGAGTTTATGGACTTGTCTTTCCAAGGCTATCACACATCATACTGTGCAGTCCTGTGCTCAGAGTTAAGCCCTTGGCCATGCTGTTGTCCAAGTGGAGAACAGTTCACTTATCTCCAGATAGCCAGAATGTCATTGTCTCATTACTCAGTTTTTAAAAACAAGTGCTTTTCTCCCTTCTCTGTTTTTCAGCAACAGGGAGCTGCTACCACTGTCTACTGTGCCGTCGCCCCTGAGCTGGAAGGCCTTGGAGGGATGTATTTCAACAACTGCTGCCGTTGCCTGCCATCTGAAGAGGCTCAGAGTGAAGAGACAGCCCGGGCTCTGTGGAACCTCAGCGAGAGGCTCATCCAGGACCGACTTGGGAGTCCATCCAGCTAATCAGAGCCCCATAGTTTTAGGCAAATCCCCACCCATGCTCTGACCCTCATTACTGCCAGCCCCATCACCCTGGGATGCCCCTAACGCTTCAGTGCAGAGCCATGAGAGTAAAAGAGCAGCTTAATCAATGGGAAAACGTTGAGTGTCATTGGGAAGTAGGGACTTTCAAGGGACAAAGCCCCTTTTGTAGGACAGGGTCTGCTTGCTTTTCTGGTGGTGGCCTCCTTGAAACTGGAAGCATGGTTAACATATAGGTTCCTTTTCTCATTGTAGAAGCACAAGTGATTCTGTATTACCTTTGGAATAGCCTAATGTCCCCTTGACTCACCCAAGTACCACCACAGCCACCACTGCCACCTTTCCAGGCTGAGTTCAGTCCTGGAGGCCAATGTTTCAAACTTCCCTACCAAGTCTGATAAGGCTGGGTAACTTTGAGAGAAACTCAGTACCATGTCCCAACAGAACCGATGTGATGGTGCCAGCAGAGGGGAGAAGAGCCGGTGTGCAGAGCTGGTGGGTTCCAAGAGCGCCACTCGCTGTCTTCCTTGCCAAAGCTGTGCAAGCAATTCTTTATAGAGTATACCAAACACATCCTGAGAATCATTCCCTAGACACACAGATGGGCAAAGAAGGAAGCAAGGCATCCTTAAGATACATGGGATACTCTTGAGGTGGGAAGCAAGAAGCTCCCTTCATTCTTCACTCACGCTTCCAAGAACGACCTCCGTAATGAATGCCATGGCCTCTCAGTGCTCCCAAATTACCATCTAGCTTCAGCCTCCCTTGGTTTTCCCCATTTTATGCTTAATAAAAGAACATGCTTGATTATGATCGCCTGAATTGTATATTGTGAATGTTCATCTCAGTTATTTTTGTTCTGTTTTGTTTTTGTTTGTTTTCATTTTTTTTAGAAAAGAAATCTAGAGGAAAAATAAAGCGCTTCTTGTAGACGCCAGGAAAACACCATTCTCGATTCTTCTCTGAGTTTAGGTTTAGTTTTTGTGCTTTGTGGGCCGAGTTGTCTCACTGGATAAGCATGCCAGCATCATATTTTCTGTGAGAGAAAGAAAGAGAAGAAAAGTAGTGACTGTTGTGTAATTTTACCTTCATTACATTAATTCCTGTTACTTACTGATGGTTATCTCTGTCTTCAAGGGATGGTTCCTGGGATCATCAGTCACTTGAGAGCACTCACCTTCTCCACTTACACCATGGTCTCCCAGCAAGGGGAGATGGAGATGACTTTTAAATTAGTTAATATGCTCCTATGGACCATGCCATTTATGCTTCATTAACCCATATGAGAATCCTGAATAGTGCAGTCTGAAACTCAAAGTTTATAGTCACCAAGATGTAGAAGAGTCCTCTGTGATATGATAGAGAGACATTTATTAAGCATGAAGAAGGTGAGGGTGGAGATGTATATATGTCGCTGTTCCTTCTCCTGGGATGGCAGCTCCAAACCAGCCAATAGCACAGATTTCTGGGCCTCTGTCTCTAGGTCGTCAAGTCAAATATTGCTTTTCAGTTGCTTACAGCCTGCCTGGGGCAGCCCATACCAGCTTAGGAAACCCAAAGGAAAAGAAACTCCACACTTCATTCATAGAACTCCAAAGAATACTATGGGTTAGTGATTTGAAGCCATCAAGTCTCAGGATTGTTTGTTACACCGCAGAAGCTAGCTGACAGCTCTCATTTCGTAGTAGCATTTCCCTTGTAGTCTGTTTCTTCTCTCTTAGTTTGAGCCCCAGCTGCCTTGCCCATCCCCTGTTCCAGCACTTTCTCCCTTTCCCACAGAATGCTCTCTAAACTTGTGTTCCTCAGACATGCCAAACACGCTAACAGTTCCAGTGCTTTCTCTCTGCTGCTCCCTATGTAGAAATTCTTTTCTCATGTAAAGGTTTGTTTCTCATCGACTTCTGTTCTCTGCTTAAATGTCACCTGTTTCAGGCAAGGTAGCATGTGTGTCCATTTCATTCATGGTATCACCCCAATGACCCTCCCTTACCCTTAATGTTTCTCCTTTTAAATACTAAATAGCATTGGATACATTATGAGTCACCGTTTTTCTTTCTCCACAGTATAAACACCATGGAATTTTTGATCTGCTGAGTCAGTTAAGGGTCTGGACAAACCATACCCATCTTTTTGTTGTTTGCTCAAGGGATAAAACAGAGGCTCAGGGGGCATCTTCTCCATAGCCCATACCTAATGAGTAGCAGAATCAAGCCTTTAAGGCAGCTCTGAGTGCCCTCAAGCCAGTGTGCCTTCACAACCCACTCCTCTGCATGCACTTACTAGACACCAGCAGTGTATACACACTGAATTTATGCAAGGAGTGGCTGGAAAGTGGCTGTCCTGTTCAGACCAATGCCTGCTGTAAACTTTATAAATGGCTTTCATACCTGCCACTGAACCAGCAATACGGGCTTCTGTTCTGCCCAAATAACCTTTGTGCACCACTCTTTTCCAGTTATAAATATGTCCATACCCAGCCTGGGCTTATCTGTGGATGGACTTGATGTCCAGTGTTCCAATGAAGCCATATAGAATATACCCAACTTGAGAGCTTGTTTGCAGGTTCTAGCCCGAGAGCACAGCTACTCGTGTACCCTTGACCAAAGACCAGTCCTCTTCTATTTCAGGAAGGTCATCCTCTTCGACCCAGCATGAAGCTGTGCTTGGGGAGGGACACACATGGAGTGGCGATGGAGGAAGGGGACACCTGCCTGGCCAGGCAGATCAGACAAATCAACCCTGGCAATTAATGGGATGATAGACATCACAGCCAGATCACCATCACATCCAGGGGGAACCAGCTTAAGACCAGACTAGACTCCTTTAATATAGGTTACAATGGTGCGACTGGGACAAAATATGAAGTCACTGGCAGTGGGTCCAAGATCTAACTCTAGTGTACAAACTGACTTAGTGGAGCCCCATTCTATATGGAGAGATACCTTGCTCGGCTTAGACACAGGGGTGTGGGGCATAGGGTTGCCCCTTGGTCCTGCCTCAACAAGATGATGGGACAGACTTAGTAGACTTCCTAGTGGAGGTCTCACCATCTCTGAGGAGCAGATGGGAAGTGGTGGTGGGAGAGTAGAGGGAGCAGGAGGAGAGGAGGAAGGGGGAACTGGGATTGGAATGTAAAAAATAAATTAATAAAAAATATTAAAAAAAAAGAAAACACCAGACTTGAGAAGAACGAGCCAGTTTCTGTGTGGCGAATTTCTGCCATGTTCCTCTCTGTCCCTGTTTCTTTAATTCTAAACTGTGTCTGGTTTCCACTTCCATGCCTGAATAAGACCTTGTGCCACTTATCAATAGGAAACAAACTGAAGCAATGGCTGCAGCCTGCGGCTTGTGGCTTTGCCGTTTTAGAATGAGGAGATGGGCAGTTTTGTTTGGACCTCAATGAAGAAGGAAGCCCGAGGACTTTCACCAAGGTCAACACCAAGCCAGAAAGCCACAGATTGCCAAGTTCCTGCCAGATCTCACCACCAATACTGATCACTTTTATAAGTTTATGTTGAAAAATAAGCAACAAAATGAAAACCTAAAATAGCAATACCTATATACCCAGTACAGTGACTCCATGCCTCCTGACATACCTCAGTTAGTTGCTGAAATTGCCTCAGAATACTAAACAAGTTCATTAAACATGAGCCCCATGATTATTGACGAAGTTGATCTGAATTGCTGAATTCGTGAATCAAGGCACCAACAAAGGTAACTCTTTAGAAAAGAAAGCCTGATAATATTGTTAAATTTAAATTCAGATTATATCATCTTTCAAAATTATCTCTCAAGTCCTTGCTTTTGGCTCAAGTATTTGATTTTGCACCCTTGTACTATTTTCTCTCCCCAACCCCCAAAATCATCTTGTTTTTCAAGTCTTTCCATGACTTTAATAGATGCCTAATATATCACATGGGCTATCATTTATAGATCCTTGATTCTACTATGGGACATTCGGTTAACTTCTTGTTTGTACTGTTAGAACCAATGTCTCAGTTAGCATTTTTAAATGTATAGACATTTCCTTTTAAGAATTCGTTTCCTAGCCAGGCAATGGTTATGCATGCCTTTAATACCAGCTCTTGGGAAGAAGAAGCAGGCAGATCTCTGTGAGTTCAAAGCCAGCCTGGTCTGTGGAGCAAGTCCCAGGACAGCAAAGGCTATACAGAGAAATCCTGTCTCAAAAACCAAAGACCTAGCATCAGTTTGCAGGGATCCCAGAAACAATTACAGGGCTGGTATGTTTCAATGATGGCATGTGGACTATGTGTGCGTGCATGTGTGCGTGGGTGCACGTGTGTGTGTGTGTGTGTGTGTGGTGTGTGTGTTTATAGCCCTGTCGATGCTAAGTGTGCTATTTACTGTTTCAAACATATTTTAACATCATCTTGTCACAAGCTATATCTACTTATGCATAATATTCCCTAGCAGCTAGCCTAAGCATCTGTCCTTCATTTTCCCACAGGGTAGAGTTCATAATTTTAATTAGCATGGAAATTCAGAGTAAGTGTAGAGAGGGAGGGTTTGGGTGGGAAAAGAGCAGTCTAGTCGAAGTGTCTCATCTTTACCACAGTGTTCAATCAAAGAGCATCCTGTTTCTCTTCATTTCCAATCACCAGTGTAGCAAGGCAGTGACCTCATCTGAAGTTGGTACCCAGAACAAAATGAATGCCTCAAATGTCTTTGGTTCTCATTGGTTCCTGTGCTTACAACACTAGCTGGGAATTCCCAGAGGGCCAAATCTTGGTAGCTAAATACTGTCTGCATTTATTAAATGTTATTTATGCTACACCAATCAGAGACGTTGTCTATTTTCTCTCGGTTGTGTTTATAGGGTCATCTCCTACTGCATCTTAGAATAAGGGAGCAAAACTACTTTGAATGGATGAAATAGGAATATGCAAATTGAAATTATCCATCACTTATTCACAGGAGAAAGGCCCTTCCTCTAACCCCAGGGAGTTTCCTCACTTTAACTAAAGTTCACTGAGAATGTGTCATCTGACTTTACAGTTGCGGCCATGTCTCATTGGATGCTGGTGGAGAAAACTGACTTTTACTGAGTTTCATTTCCTAAGTGTTTACGAGTGTGTTCTGAGGCTTATCTGGGAAGTGTCTTAGTGAAGTTAGTTACATCTCCTACTACCAGTAGTCAAAGCGCACCTTCCTTCTCACCAGTGAGGAACCATCCAACCCCGAGGCCTGGACTTCTTGTGTGACCTTGTGTTCTATGGGCATCTATCTCTGACCCAGTCCCCATACTCTCAGCATTTGAGAGTTCTCTTGTCCCTCCACCACCACGCCCTCTTGCTTTACTTCCTATTTCTAGACATCTAGAAAACTTTTAAAAGAATTTCATTAAGACTTTACCCAAGGGACTAGGAAGATGCCACAGCAGGCGAGAGTGCTTGCTGTACAAGCATGAGTTCAAATCCCAAGCATGTAGGCAAAACAGCTGCGAATAGTCATGAATGCCCATAACTCTTAAGTGCTGCTGGCAGCCAAGACAGAGGATTGCCAAGGTTTGCTGTCCACCAGGTTAGGTCCAGGTTCAGGAATAGACTCTGTCCCAAGGAAATAAAGCAGAGAGTCATCAGTCAGGAACCCAACATTCTCTCCAGGCCTACCTATGCACTCATGGCTGTGTGTGTGTGTGTGTGTGTGTGTGTGTGTACACCGCACATGCTCAACATACACTGTTCCATCACAAGGCTATGAAAAGGATCTGTCTGCATGTATATTCTCCTTTAAATCTTTGAATGTCATTTCTGCATTCTCTTCATTTGAGAAGTCCCATTGAGAGTGCATTGATCTTAGAAATGACTGCTGAATCATTTGTCTTTTAAGCCACATACATTGCTCCTCTGATGAGAGAAATCAACCACATACTTAGCATTTCAGCTTGTGGGGAAAAGTCAGCAAAACACACACAACCACACCTGCCTCAGGACAACCAGCAGAGACATTCTGATGTGTTTTCTTCTGCTTTGAAAATGTATTTCCAAAGGTATTTGTCTTGCTTCCTCCATACACTTATACTTTTCAAAATCGATACATTCATTTTATATCTTTCATTGCCATTGTGATCATGTATTCAGTAAATATATAGACCAGACACACCTTAGTTCATGATTTTTGTTGTTATTTTGTTGTTGTTAATGGAGTTAAGATCCTCCCCCGCCACGATTTTTTTAGAGAAGGACAGGGTAAATACATTTACACAAGGAGAGGGGGTTGCTTTTCTTAAAGTACCAAGGAGGCTGCACGTTTCAAACAATATGCAGCATTTTCTGGTTCTCAGTCGTTACAGACAAGAGACTTGTCTTGAAGTGCCTGCATGACTGACTTGTAACTCGACTGTGTGTTGAAGGAGGGGGCGGGGACCGGGCGGCAGGTGTTTTTCACTCAGGTGGACTAGCTCTTGATGGGTTTGTTTTCCTCAGATGACCTGCCTGGCTGGCAATTGGTAGCACGAGTCTTGGGAAGAGATGCTGGGAAAGTTCATGGGTGTGGAATGCTCCTTCCACCTGGAACCAATCAGTGGAGCCCAGGAACTCTGCATCAGCGAAATAAAAACGGCTGAATGCAGAGAACAGAAAGGCGCCAGCTGAAGTTTGGGTCAGCCGGACCGGCCAGCTTCTGCCTGGTGCTTGCTGTTCTGCTGTGTAAGAAGCCCTGGGGAGAGTCTGAAGGCTTTCCTGGCAGCACAGGGACGTGGCTGGGAGTCTGCCTGGTGAGCTGAGACAGCGCCCTGCCTCCATGTCCGCCCCCAGGTTCAGACTCAGTTCTGGAGTGGCCTAGATTCCAGGGCCTATGTGCTGAAGCGGGTGGCCTTTTGCTGGTTTTAATAGCGGATCCTCAGATCCCTTTCCTGGAGGATGACTGGAAAGATCTTCCTTAGATAAGTACCTAAAATATTTCAGACGTGTCACCCTGTTTGTTGTCAAGAATCCTCTAACACAACAGCATCTGGATAGAATGCCATGTTCATGCTCAACAATGACAACAGAGACCAAGAACTGTTTGCTGTTTAGAATAAAGTAGTTAGTAAAATCACAATAATCATTATGGATAGTGCAAATCAGGGTGAAGGGAATGGTTAGTCTGTAAAATGTGTGGTGCGCACGCAGGAAGACCTGAGTTTGGGCCCCAGAATGCATGTTTTAAAATGACGTACCAACAGACTTTGAGTGCCCATGCCACAATATGGAATGCTCTCTTAGCTGGGACTCTTGGGGGAGGGCCTAGGCCCTGCCCTGGATGAAATGACAGTCACAGGAGATCCCCCATGGAGGGCCTCACTCTCCCTGGGGATCGATCTGAGTGGAGATTGGGTGGGGGACTGGGGGAACTAGTGGGGAGGGTGGGGGAGGAAGGAAGGGGAGAGGGAGAGGGAGCTGGGATTGACATGTGAAACAAACTTGTTTCTAACTTAAATTTAGAAAAATAAAAAAGAACACACTCAGCAACAGAAAAACAAATATGATACCACCAGAGTCTAGAGATTCTACACCAGCAAGACCTGAACACCCCAAAGCAGATGAAGCAGAAGGGAAAAAAAGTCAGGCATTTACTTGCAATCTGGTGCTGGAGGAGTGAAGGCTGGTAGACAAGAGTCCCCGGATCTCCCTGACCACCCAGCTGAGCCCAATCAAATTGCTAAGGCCTGGGGCAATGAGAGTTCTTATTCCCGAAAAATAAGGTAGATCATGATTGAGGAAGACACTGAACATTGTCCCATGGCCTCCACATGCCTGCACACACATGTAAAAATGTACACACAAAACCAAGATCCTGACCCAGAAACTCAACTTCTGTGTATAAAACCTAAAACATGGCTGTATTAGAAGTCTAAGCAGTTGAAAAGCATGAAAGTGGCTATGTGGTGTGTGTGTGTTAGTTCAAATCACATTAATATTCTAATGAATCAGAAATTCCATTACTCAAAGTAAAAAGTTGGGGGCAAGCTAGATAGTGCAACAGGTAAGAGCACTGTTACCTCACCTGGTGACTTCAGTCCCATCCCCACCCAGGACCACAGGAGAAAAGAGGGAAATGCAAATTTGTCTTATGATCTCCACACATGAGCCATGGCCAACACACACACACACACACACACACACACACACACAAATAAATAAATTTTAAGAAAATAAACAATTTAATTGTATTCAGTCTGTTGAGCACAAGCCACTGTGTTCTGATATCTAATTCTAAACAGCAGCAGCAGCAGCAGCATATTCCAGGCGCAGATGGAGACGCATCTCTTGAGGCAATAGCAATGATAGTAATAGGAAAAAACGTGAACTCCTCTGACATGTTTGGGTTGAAAGACAAGCCTTTCAAGTACTGGATGATAATGCCATGGCAGAAATTCGATTGACTTAGAGATGCTTACAAACTGCTGGTAAAAATGTAAGTTATAAAAAAGGCTGTGGAGTACAATCCAATTTCTATTAGGCAAGTATCTACCTCTGCATCTACTTTTAAAGTTTTTAAATTACCTGTGTGGGCCTATGTGTCAAGTGGTGTGTGTGTGTGTGTGTTGTGCACGTGCGCCTGTGTGTCAGGTGGTGTGTGTGTGTGTGTGTGTGTGTGTGTGTGTGTGTGTGTGTGTGTGTGTTAGCCAGAGGCTGACTTCCAGTGTCTTTGTTCATGCTCTCACCTTTTTGTTTAGGACAGGGTCTTTGGCTGTCTGGAGCTCACAGGTGTAGCAAGGCTAGCTGCTCAGGGATCCACCAGTCTCCACCCCCATGCACAGCTTACTTGCACAGGAAGCACTTTACCCACTGAGTCATCTCCCCGGCCCTATCCATGCATCTATACGTGGACATTATATTCTGAGGGAAAGATGGCAGGAAGTAAATGGCAATGGAAGTCGTTCTATCTACAGAGCAAAAATAAGGGAAGTTTTTGATTTGCTCTTATACCTAGTTCCCACATTTTCTGCAATCCGATTATTAGCTCGGTTAATTTTCAAAAAGCAATAGTTGTAGAAATGAGAGGAAACATGTCAGCAGTCAAACAATGTGCCTATGGCCCTGAGTGTTACAGCCAGCCTATGAGCTTACTGGGATGCATAAACGATTTCTAGAAAGATCTCTGAGCTCTGGTACTGACAGAAATGGAACAGTTTTTACGTTTCATGGGAACCTAGTGGAAGTTTTAGGGCTGCACTGTATAATGAAAAATGTATCTGAAAAACAAAATTAAGGGATTATTATTATTTCACTAAGAAAAGGAAATGTCTACATTTCCTTTCAGAGCTTTGTATACAAACACCGCCTCTGCATGACTTTAGTCAGGTGATATTCAGAAGACTCTCTAGAGTTTGACTTTCTACCAAGGTTATAATCACATACTGTATTTGTTCAACTCCTTACCTCTCTTCTTCAGTGCAGTCCTATTAACCTTGAACATTTACAGCCAACATCGGCAACACCTGCTGTGTGAACGTGTGACTAGCCCTTCCTACACTCTTTCTGTGCTTGCCTGCTCAATTTGTGCTAAGTGATAAGCCAAAGCCTTGAGTGTGCTCTCTCTCCATCCCATCTCTACACATGGAAAGTTATTAGACAACATAGTTAGAAATAAAAGAATATTTGTGGAAGCAGCTGTACTCATCAGCAAGCCTTGGATGAGGTCATTAGGCATAAGAAGTATTGGCAGGAGCTAGGGAGAAGGTTGAGCGGGTAAAGTGCCACTGGGTAAGCATGGGGACCTGAGTTCAAATCTTCAGCATTCATATAAACACCTGGTGTGATGGCATATGTCTGTAGCCTCAGAACAGGAAGAGCAGAGGCGAGAGGATCCCCCAAGCTCGTTGAACAGCCGGTCTAAGATAAATGGCAAGTTCCAGGCTCATTAAGAACCCCTCTTTCAAACAATGAGGTGAACAACAATGGGGGGAGCCCTATATTAAATTCTGACCTTCACACGTGAAAGGACTTAGGGATGAACACACCTGCTCGAAGACATGCTCGAATACCAAGTGGTATGAGGAGAAACTTTGAGCCATAGCAGTAGTCTTCTCAGAATCTGATAACACTATTATTTTGGTTTTAGTGTATTTCAAGAATTGTTTAAATTCTGTGTAGGACTAAAAGCACACAGTCTACAGTAAAAATATGAATAACCATGACAAGTAACAAAATAATTGACCCTCTAACCAGCATTCTCCATGACAGCACATACCCTTTACTTTAGTTGCAAGATACAGAGAAAGTAAGCTGGGATCAAGGTAGAAACTTGCTGCATATGCTGCCTGGAGAGAAAAAAGCATCCTTCATTTTGTCCAGCTATGAACACTATGAATCATAAACCCAACCTAAAGGGCAAGATGTGCTCACCTGTGCAGTGGTGGCATGAGTGGTGTGGTGGTACCCAACCACTCTCTGATTTCCCTCCATGGGAGGAATCCATGCCTGGTACCGTAAGCCTGGTTTACAGTCCATGCCTGTGGAGTTCATAAGTCTAAGCAAGAAACATACTACTGTTTAACTAAATCTCTGTTTATATCCACAAAACTACTCTCAGCCTTAATCAGAGATGCCTCTTTGTGTAGTGAATGGTGGTGCCCAAGATGCTGGGAATAAATGAGAGGTGAGGGCTCATCCCCCAACAAAACATTTATCCTATCCTTCTAAGGCTCAGGGAACATTGTCGAAGAAGGGGCTGGAAGTGAGATCAGGCAGACAGAGGAAGGGCTGTCAATGCCTTCCTCTAGATTCAGTTACAACCATCGTGATCATATTCTCAAAATGATGCAGTTATCAGCACTGAGACCTCGCAAGACTGGTCCTGCCATGGGTCAACACGGAACAGGGAGGGACTCACAAAACTTCACACCTTATTAATGAACTATTGGCTACTTAAAAATTCGAAGACAAGAAGAACATTTTTTTTAGTTGTATATCTGCTAAGGCCAGTAGGAGCCAAAAAACATGGTCACATAGACAACCCTAGTTAAATTCAGTGGGTCACAAACAAAACAAATGAACATGAACATGAGAAAGAGATCTTGAAGGGAGTACAATGAGAGGCAGACAGGGGCAGTAGGGGGATGTATGAATTGAGTGTATGTGTGAAATTATCAAAGAAAAATAACGAGGGAAGGAAGGAAGGAAGGAAAAAATAAGACAAACACCTCAGTCAGTGAATTTTATCCCTAACAGAGATCATGGCCATGGCAGAAGTCAGATCATTTTCATTTTACATCCCCACTCTAGATCAAAATGGGTTATTCTGTCCCCTGGCAACAGGTTTTAGTGTGGTCACAAAATAAGCAATAACTCAGTTGTCAGAAGACAGTCTTGTGGGCGCCCACCACTCATCTGAAAGGCAGGCATTTTGCAGGGTGTCTCTTTGATGGCCTGTTAAAGAGCTGCCTGACCCTTCATCTGCAGTGAGAGCTGTCTTTCTATTGTCTGTGGAATTTTCTCTGTGTGTTGAGGGAGCTGCCAGCCCTGGCAGAGAGCAGGGGAGCTATAAAAGTGTCAGAATATTATGAACAGCCTGGAGACTGGGGCCGGTTGTTCTGCGCTGGGCAGTGAGGGAGGGATGATGGTGTGCGGCGTGTAGGCTGTGCACTGCTACCTCCATCCATCTGTGGAGAGGGGAGGGAGGTATGACAGACACAAGCAGGCTCCAGATGTGGGCTTGTTGATCCAACTATACAGGGCAATGGTAGTCTACAGTGGGTCTAGGGGAAAATCTTTCGTACCCCTTGTATCCTTTTTCTCCATTTCAGAATGGAAGACGCTGGGTTTAATCTTGACAGATCAGTGATAGGGTCTCTATCTTGGCTTTCTCCTAGAGAAACCTGATTTCTGCGGCCTGGAATTAATAGTATTTCATGTAGTAATTTAACTTTGTTTTTACAGATCCTCTACATGCAGCATTAAGCATGCACCCCCACCATCTAATTAAAAGGTAGCCTTACCAATTTGCAGGATAGTTGCTTACAGAAAAAAAATTGTTAAAACCACTGCTCTGAACTCTCCATTCTTAAGAGGTGAGCATCCATCACCCAGGGCACCTGTGAGTATTTAACCACCAATCTTGTAAATACTCAGTAGACATATATGTGTTTAGGGAACTTGTAGGGAAGTCCTCATTTGGAGAACTAGCCTTGTTTTTTACTTGGTTGATTTTCTAGAATCAAATTTCAAAGAGCTTTCCTGAAGATTGCATGGAGGACGTGGTTAAGACAAGGGGTGTGTTCTTTAGCACATTGGTTTGGCCTTGACATCTGCCCTTGGCCTAAATAAGGTGGGCACCTCCTATGGGTATCATACAAAGAGGCAGAAGTAGCTCACAGGACATGTGACCCAACTGACAGGGCTCTGAGTGTGGATCTTACAGTGGAAGAGATCTCAGCTGCCAGAAGCCACCCTGGAATCTGCCTCACCTGGCCGGGTGGTCATGAGTCAAGTGGGCAAGATCATTGACTTGAAAGAATTTTGTAGTTCCTAAGGAACCACATTGCACTAAGGAACAATCACAGGTCAGATCTGATTTTGCAGCTAAGCAAGCAGGAACAAACAACGATCCTTCTTCTGCCCAACTAACCGGAGCCCTTCCAACAAGCTCCTTTTAAAGACTGAAAACAATCAGTCTTAGCCTACAAAGAGCTTGATGTCCAAGAATATAATCCCAAGTCTGATTCCTCAGAATCTACATAAAGGAAACAAGTATGGTAGTGTATGTCTGTAATCCCAGAATTGAGGACATAGAAACAACTTCTATAGTGGTTCCTGGTCAGCTCATCTGACAAGCTCTAGGCTCACTGAGAGTTTCTGTCACAAAAAAATGAAAAGAATACTGAGAAAGACTTTGAGTTTTGACTTCCAAACACATGCACACACCCATGTACATGCACACACAGATAAAAAAATCATAAAGCAGATGAAAATAGTTTTCATAAACTCACCATGAAGGCCATTTTTGGAACCTGGCAATTTCTTTAAGAGATAATTATGCTAGCCCAAATTTCTAAGATTATACCTCATCTTTCATGAATAACCAACCTCAGGTGCCATGTACTCTGTGTTCTTAAAGGTTATACTTTCTTTTTAAATTTATATGTATGCTTGTGCGTCAGTGCAAGTATATGCTGTGTATGGGTATCATTGGTGTTCAGGAGAAGGCATTGGATCCCCTGAAGCTGGAACTGCAGGTGGTTGTGAACTGCCTTGTATGGGTTCTGGGAACTAAACATGTGTCCCTTGGAAAATCAGCAAGTGCTCCTAACCATTGATCCATCTCTCCAGGCCCCAAACTTGTTCTTTTGAGATGGAGTTTCTCACCGGCCTTGGCTGGCTAAGTCAGCTAGGCTGGCAAGCCTCAGGGATCCACCTATCTCCTGTTTCCCAGCCCTGGGATTACGAGTGTGCACCACCGTGCCTGGCTCTGTTATGTGGGATCTGACAATCAAATTCAGACCCTCTTGTTTGCATACTAAGCACTTCACTGGCTGAGCACTCAGATATTGATTAAAAAAACTTCACTGGGAAGCAAGGTAAGATGAAGAAAGCCATTTTTTTCCCTCCAGTCACACTAGTTTTCCTCCAGTGAAAGGGGATGAAGGAAATGCCCAGGCATGCTAGCAGACACAGTCAAGGTATGGTGAACACCTGGGTGAAAAAATCAAGAAGCCAAAGGTTCAAATCTGGCTTTTCCACTCTTTGCCAATGAGCTCTTCCAGGCCAGGGCATTGAAATTCTGAAAGCTAAGCCCCGATGGGGCAATTGGATTTAGAGCAAGGTTGAAGAAAGGGAAAGACTACTGTGTTGGTATTCTGATCTGGTTTCTTGGGTAAAAATGGGTGTGAGCTCTGTGTACATTGGGTTTTTAACTAATTATCAGATATAAACCAGAAATAAGTTCTACCAAGAATCATGTTTTAACAGTAAAAGAAGTGAGTGTGAAAATAAAAAACGACCTGCATAATGCATCCAAGAGCTGTTCTCTTATAACTTTGCCTCACTCCAAGGAGCTGGGACAACAATGAAAATCCCCTTTGGAAGCACACTGACATTTTATAGCTACGTACTTGGATTTAGATATAAGTATGTAAAATGGAAAAAGATCAAGCATCAAGTTTTGCATTCATTAAACATGTTAATAAATGCATCGTAGCCAGTTGATGGTAGTGTACACCTTTAATCCCAGCACTCGAGAAACAGAGACAGGTGTATCCCTGGGAATTTGAGGCCAGCATGGTCTACAGATCGAGTTCCAGTACAGATAAGGCTATACTTAGAAACCCTGTCTCAAAACAAACAAAGTATCACAGAGCAAAGGAGATAGCAAAGTTGGTAAAACACTTGCCTTGCAGGCACAAAGACATGAGTGTGATCCTCAGAACCCATGCTTTAAAATGGATGGGCATGGTGGCATATGCTTATAATCCTAACTCCAGGGAGATGGGGACTGGGGGATCTCTGCAGGGAGTCACTGTCCAGCCAGCCCAGCATTCTGAGAGAGGTCCAGGCAAGTGAGAGACTCTGTCTCACAAAAATGCAGGCGAGGTCTGAATAGTGATACCTGAGGGTGTTCTCTGGCCTCCAAATGCACATGCACACACTGACATATATGCAGCCTTGCACACAGTGACATACAGGTACACCTGCACACACCAACATATATATATGCTCACCTGCACACACCAACATATATGCACACCTGCACATACCTACATGCATGCACACCTGCACACACCAGCATATATGCACATCTGCACACACATTCACATGTCACAGGCCTGCCCATCTTCTTAGTTCCTTCACTCAGGAGCAACTTATTTTCCACCAAGGTCCCAGTGGCTGTTTACAACTGACGTTGGCTAAAGGCAACACATTTTTTCACACTTGAAAGTCAAACACACTACTTTCTCCAGGGATCACCAATGGTGAGACTCATTTGTAAGATGCAAGCATTGTTAGTTCAGCACCGCAGACCACCCAACTAATTTCCTTTCTGATCTCAGTCAGATTACAAAGACCCCAGAGATGTCTGGAAAATTAATTTATTAAAAAGGAATAGTTTGATAATACACATGATAATAAAATAAATGAATATGTCCAATATCTTATAAAACAGTTGGCAATCACACAGTGGAGGGTTGGTTGTCAGTTTAGTAGTATGTCTCATTGCACCCTGTATATAGTTGTAAAATAGTATATTATTCATGAGCCAACACGCTTTAGTTATTACTAGTGCATATTTAGTTTTCAAAACAATATGAGTTAGAGTTGTCTATAAAACCCAGCATCCAAGTCTGCTAAAAGATGGTCCTGAGGAAGGGGCCATAAGATGAAGCCCCCAGGCTTACAAAGACATCTAGGAGAAAGAACCCCTATTTTCCTGTCATGAAACACAGTTGGTAGCTCCTGGTTTTTGGGTTACCCAACAAAGAACCACCTGCTAGGATCTTCATACATAGACACCACCCTGTGTCCAAACCAGTCCAGACTCAAGTGGGTAGGATGATTCATCCACCCATTCTCTTTGAGATCTTGGCTGTGCAACTTACTTTGCAATGGGATGTGAGCCGACAGAGGAGAGGAACATTGGAGACATGTTCTCTTACACTCCCGGCATTCACCAGGAAGCATGAACTCAAACCTAATCCAGAGCCTGAAACTGACTTCATCAGGATCAGTTGACAGTCAGTCTATAGGCAGACACATGGGCCACTGTAACAAGTGCTGCTTTCAGCACTGCATTTTGAGGTGCTTTGTTACACAGCTAAAGCTAACCATTACATGGGTCTTCTGGGATGCCCCTAGATAATTCTCAAAACAAAGATGTCTATTTACATGTTTCCCTTTCCTAAGGGATGCATGTCCAATGGGTATATCGACTCAAGAGAAAGTCACAAATTAATAATAATAAAAATGAGTCTTGGGTTAAAATCTGCAGGGATAGCTATTTTAACTGGAAGGCTTGGTTGGCATCAATCTGCTGCTCACCAAACAAACCTGTCCATGTGTTTAGGGGATGAAAGACAGAAGATCTCTCAGTGAGGAATGACAATTCCTCACTTCACTGTTGGGCATTTTAGGCTAAACACTGAAATTCCTGATTCTCAGGGTAGCTATCATACTAGAAATTGTGAAGACAGGGATGATACTTGTAGATCAGTTGGTAGAACCTCGGTGCTTAGCATTCTGAAGACCTGGGTTTGATCCCCCAATACAATATGAACTAGACATGGTGCTACATGTCTATAATCCTAGCGCTTAAGAGGTAGAGACAGGAGTGACTTTGAGGGTAGCCTGGGCTACCTAAATGAGACCCTGTGTCAAAACAAAAAATAAATGGAGGGTTATTACAGTCACAGGAATGTGATGCCTGTGTTATCAGCCCCAAAGAACATGGTGCTTCTTACTGTTTTACCCATCTGCTGACAATAGAAGGGTGGAATCAGCAGCAGAAGGAAGCCTTCACGGCCAGCCAGCCAAGCTTTCCCACAAAACAAGACCTTTCCCTCCATCTCCCATGAAGGACTTTCTGAACTGCTTAGCACTGGCTTCTCAGCTTGGCTGAAACTGTGTGCTTTCTTATGTTTGATCTGTTGGAGGATAGAATAAATGTCAGACAAGCATCTGACTTCCAAGTGAATAGCCCTTCTATGTGGGTACAGAGAAATATGGGAACATCTAGGGCTCTGATGAACCATCCTGATTGATGCTTGTGCACAAGGTTTGCCCCCTAATGGAAGCTTCCTTTACCTCCTTATTCCTCTTCTGAGTGCACTGAGGGTAATTCCTATATATCCATCAAAATCCACAACTCAGGACATTCTCAGAGGACTTTTAAGGGTCAGCCAAGCATGTCTTCCCTCCAGTTCCACCAAACTCTGCATTTCCTCTAGTGTGACTGGTTTATATGGCTTTGTTGGTTCCATCTTTCTGTGTGTCCCACATTTTCATGAATATACAAAAAAACCCAAAGTCCTAATCTGATGTACAGCCTTGAAACATAGTGGAGTTGCCTGGGGTAGCCTCTGGGGCAGAACTAGAGACCCACATCCTTTTTCTTACCCTTTGAGTAGGTCTTCTCTCTTCTCTTCTCTCCTCTTCTCTTTTTTCTCTCCCTCTTCTCCTTACAACACATCAGAAGATTCCTTTCCCCAAAGATGTTCAAAGACCAAAACTTTCAACCCTTTTGCCTCTGCCTCCGGAGTGCTAAAATATAGGTATAAGCCAACACACTAAGTTGTAGTTTCTTTTTTTGTATGTGTGCGTTCATGTATTTGGGTACACCTCTCGAAACAGGTTGATCTTAGGTGTCTTTCTCTGTTTCTTTTCCCTTTATATTTTGAGGCAGGTTATCTCACAGAACCTGATGCTCACTGATTCCGCTAACCTGGATGAACCTTGGGAATCCGCCTGTTTCTGCCTCTTCAGTGATGACATTCCGGGTTCATAGTGTCACATCTAGCTTTATCGGCATGGGTTCTGGGGGATCGAACTCAGGTCCTCATGCTTACACAGCAAGTGCTCTACTGACTGAGCCATTGCCTCTGCCCCATGTAGTGCCTTCTTATTATGAGCTTTAAAATAATAATATACTCCATCCACACAGCCATTGACTCTCAGCTCTCCAGGGACAACCTAGCAAACTTTACAGCCATCCAGAGCTGGAGAAAGGACATTTCTAATTAAATTCTTTAGTGCTCTACTTGACCCCATTTCAACTGCGCCATAAGTCTTGGGGAAAAAAAAAACATCTCAAATCCAAAAATTTAAATAATGCTTATGAGTTGCTTTAGAACATCAGCTGCTTGTGTTATCCCAACGGTGGAATAGTCTTTGATCACTAGGGCAGACCTTGGGGCATGGTCAGGGAAAGGACACTGACCATTCCAATTAAAATGTTTTCAGGAATCTCTGAATAATAAAGGGAACTTGCCTATAATTACAGATGAAATAATAATTAAAAAGAGCCCTCGTGATTCTTGCATAGTGCTCACTGTTGGTGTCTGTGTACCAAGACAAATACTTCCCCAGGATGGGGAGCCACCGAAACAATTAAAGAATAAATCCTGGGCTCCCATTAACACCCCAGCTCTATTAGCTGACTCGGTCTATGGTCACATTAAAGCCCTATGGAGTTTGTTGGTGGCTGGGGAGGAAACAGTTTGGGCCCTACATAAATGAACATGCAATTCCAGTCGGTAAATCTCTTCTGTAATTGGCTAATAAGCATACTGCTTGGCAAATAGCTGCTGGAAATGGTTGGTTGAATATTTTCTCCATTTTTCTTTCTTGCTTCTCAAAGGTCTGCTGGCTTGGGGGTTGTTCTCTTGGGCATATCTCCTGGGCTTTCAAACTCTAGGGACCCAGAAGCTTCCAATATAAACCCTGACTCATGATAAAGGCACCTTTTTAAAACTTTCAGATGTATTCCAGCATCCCCAAGCCTCAGTGCTACTAACTTCTAGGCTGGGGCATTCCTTCTTTGTTTGGCCACTCATCCTTTGTCCTATAAATTGTTCTCATATCCTTTACTTGGACCTACTAGTTGCCAGTAATACCCTGTAGTGATAAACTATTCACAGGCATCACCAAATGTTCCCTATAGGGCAAATAAGTTAAGTGAGGAGTTGATGGTCCATCCCAAAGCACCATAAGCCATGGTTCTAAGTGTCCAATCGTGGTGAGTCATGACAGGCCACTTGGTGTAACTTTCTCCACTGACCTGGTTTCTGTTGACTTTGGACCTTTAGGGAGTTTTCTCCCAATTGTGGATATACTTGGCTTGGTTCATGGTTCTGGCTTTCTCAGGCTTTGACCTGACATAATCACTCAGCCAACAATTTTAATGAGGACCTTTTCTGGGACTCTTTATTCTTAGAGTCTCCTGAGAAAAGTAGCCTAGAGAAAGGCCATTGAAGAAACCTCACAGCATTGAGGAGCTCCTGAAAGGTGGAATCTGGTGCTTTTCATTTTCATTTATTAGTTTCCTTGCTCTGCAGTACAGCCAATAGTACTGTCCCACAACCCTGACATTTTAATGATTGGAATGTTGCTCACTAACCTTTGGACATGCCATGGCCCTTGCCATTTCATGAACAGTTGCAATCATTTCCCCAAGATCAGACCCTCAGAAAAAGAGGACATTTGTGTTGCTGAAATTACCTGGGGTTTAGCATAAATCTACATAGAATAACACATAAATTTGACTAGACTGCATGGACAGGAAGCCCAGGAGTTTTCCTATCTCTGCCTCTCCCAATCATATCACCACACTAGAATTTTATGTGGCTATTGGGTACCTAAGCTCTGATCCTCATATGTGCAGAGTAATCACCAATGAACCATGTGCTAAGCCTCCAAAATCATCATCTTAAACAGATCATCCATAGTAGCACAGTTATCTTCCCCTGTTTGTTTGATGAAGATCATTATTGGAGTGGGCAACCTAGAGGCAGTAGAGCATGGAGTGGGATGATCAAGATTATTTCGGCAGATGTGAGTAAGGGGAAATTATATAGAAACATTGACTTGGAGACACTGAATTGACATTCAAGGCCAGAAACCGATATAACAATGCTATCTATGGAATGAAAACAATGTACAGTAAGGCACAGGGTCATTCTGTCTGGTTGAAATGTGGTAGCTTCCCTCAAGCGCTCCATTTTTATTTCGTTTTGTTTTTGTCTTCCGACCTTCTTCTCCCTTATCTGTACATCTGGTGTCACACTGATAAAATTTTTCTTACGTGAAAGGGTTTGAGTCCAAGAATTAACATTTGATCTTTACCCAAGAAAAATGTCCTGGAATAAAGTTACCCTAATTAGAAATTCTTTGTGTCCATCCACCTGCCCATTCATGCATCAATTGTGACATTTAGCTCTCCACCCATCCATTTGTCTATTTGTATGCTATTCGTCCATTATCCATTCATCTATCTCTCCATCTATTCTCTATTCATCCATCTATCCATCCATTATTCATTTTCCATACTTCCATGTATCAACTATTCACCTGTCTACTCATCCATCCATCCATCCATCCATCCATTTGCCTATTCACTCATCCATTCTCCAATCCATCCACAGATCTAACAAGCCACCCACTTTCTTTTTTTTTTTTTTTAACGAGACAAGGTTTCTCTGTATTGTTTTGGAGACTGTCCTGGAACTCACTCTGTAGACCAGGCTGGCCTTGAACTCACAGAGATCTGCCTGCCTCTGCCTCCCGAGTGCTGGGATTAAAGGCGTGCGCCACCACCGCCCGGCTCACCCACTTTTTTTTAGCAGCTTTCCATTCACCTTTCAATAATTTTGGCCGTTCCTTTAGGCTCTCAGAAAAGTCTTGTTCTAATGGAACTCACAACCTGTAGTCAGATGACAAAGAAAACAAAACAATTGAGGAATAAGGCAGCATGTGCTGGTAATAAACACTATTATGAAGAAAATAAAGCTGGATGCTGTGGTGTGGAAGGTGAGTGGGGGAGGGGCTCTTAGAGCAAGTGCTCAGGGAAGGCCTCTCTGAAATGGGAATATTTCAACTATACTGAGGACTAAGAAGAAGAAAGGCAAAGGAGGGGAGAGCCCATCCAAGAGCCCCAAGGCAGTAAAAAGATCCGTGGGTTCAAGATTCAGAAAGCCGGTCCAAAGGAGAACAGTGTAAGAAGACAACAGCATCAGGAAGTGAATGGCCTGACCAGTGGGGAAGGAAATGAAGTGGGTTTTGTTGTCTTGTTCTAATAGGCATCAGCCTTTCTCTATGGAGACATCTCACTTAGCTTCTTTGTTATTATCCCAGTGGCTCTGCAGGAGCATCAGGGAAATATGGCTTTTCCCTGCATTGGCAGCTCCCACGGTTGTGTTCAGTTCACTTCATGGCAGCTTCTTCTTTTCTGAGCCCTGAAACTGGACCCTTGGATGTGGTGGGGCGTAGGGGAGGAGGGAAGAGGGTTTTGTGCAAACAATCCAAACATTAATGAGTGCCTCCATGGAGCAAGTTGGGGACATTTGCTGACTACTATCCATGGTCACCCAGCCCTTATAGCTGCAGTTGAACAAAACCTTCCCAGGAGGCATTGTTGAGAAAAAAATAATAAGAAATTAATCACACATGCCTTCACTAACTTCCATTTGCGTTTATGTCAAAACAATTTCATTAAAAGATGGAAGATGGAGATACTGTCTGAGCACACCCAAAACAATGTGAATTGCTAAATTATTATTCTTAAAAAAAACATTGCCCATACATTCTAGAATGAGCACAAACTCCATTCATTTTGTTTCCGTCTAAATATGCTTAGAATGTTTTGCATAGGACACCTTTTCCCAGTATGTTTGACTTCGTTTCCCATTTTAGATCTATATCTTTATTAATTTCTCATTGAAGTTCCAACCAGGCTCTACCCTGCTTGCTTTATAATTTCAGGTATGTTTGGCATGGAAATAGATTATTTTTACTAATCTGGATGTCTCTGATAAATAGCAATTTTTTAAAAAAGATTATTTTGTCTTAAATTATGTGTATGTGTTTGTGTCTGTATATGGATGTGTGCATGTGAGTTCAGGAGGCACATGGGGGCCAGAAGCCCTGAATTCCCCAGGATCTGTTGTTGCAGGCAGTTGGGAGCTACCCGATTCAGGGACTAGAAACTTGGGTCTTCTGCAAGAGCCTAATGCATGCTGAGCCCACACTTTACCACTAGCTATATCTCCAGCCCTGCGGTTTCTTCTTCTTTTTAAGTTACCTACAAAGAGTTAAGAAGGCTGCTTTGAATTAAATATGCTACCTGATCACAAACGTTGCTTCTCAGAATTCAAAGCAATTTTCTCTTCCTTACCGTCTTGCTAATATGATCCGGCATCTGAAATAATAACTATATTTCCAACAGCCTGAGCTCCCCCACTTCTTTTAGCTCTGTAATTTCTTACATGATTCCCCTGGTTTTACAAGTATTTTTAATAGACCAATGTTCCAGATTTTTCTATGCAGTCAAATCCTTTCCTAATCAGAAGCCTTGTTTTTCCATAGGAATTTAATTCCCTCTGCAGAATTGTAACAGGGCTAGGCTGTTCTGGTTTACATTCCCTGACATGTTTTCCCTCCCCTGAAGATTAACTTAACCATCGCGTGTCTCTGTCTCAATCCTTTTCATCTCATTTTCACTTTAGAAAAGCATTCCGATTCTGCTTGGTCGCCTATGCTGTACACTGCTGAAGATGGGGTTTTCAGCTCTGGGGGTATGCTTGCATGGATGCTGTCCCCTGCCACTTCTTAAGGTGTAGGTGACACTGAGAAAGGCTGAAATCAGCACCCAAGCCCACGACTCTTAACAAAAACAAAATCACATAGCTGGGTGAGCAAATGGAACGTGCTACAAAGATGAATCATTTGTGTGGGTGTTTCGATACAACTTTGTCTTTAAAAATCAGCTCTATCAGTCACTTATCATTGAGGTACATAGGTAAAACTGTTTTTTAAAGTTTGTACTATCCAGAAGTTTTTTCTTTTAACATCTTTCTTTAAATGACTGGCTCTTTTCTTTTCTTAGGACTTGGCTTTTAAAACCTGGTTTAAATCTACTTCTACAGAGGGGTGTCTTGATCCTCTGCCGACCTGGTCTCTCTCCTTAATTCTCTGTTTTCTGCCTCCCTCCTTCAGCCTTAACACATCTTCTGCTCTCTCCTCCCTTCCACCCTCCTTCCCCCTCCCTTCATCCCTCCCTCCCCCTTCCCACTTTCCTTCCCTCTTCTGTCATAACAGTATCTGCAACGTGCTCTCCCGTCACCCTGCATTTATAACTCAATGTGATGCTCCTTGTCGTACCCTGGCCTGTGCCAGACACAAAGTGGGTGCTTAATAAGAGTTTGGTAAATGACTTTTTAAAAGTGCAGGCCCTGGAGGTGACAGGTTTTCCCTAGCTCTCTGGCTTGGCCTGTGTGAACTGCATTAGCTCAGTATCTGTACCATCTCATCATCTCATTTCCAGTTTGCAATAAATCATCATCACCGTGTACCTGCCAATTTTAAAAACATCATTCTCAGTTCTCTGGCCAGAGGTGGCTGCAAGTGCTCCCTCCCCTAGGGAGCATGGTGACAGTCTGGGCCTCCCAGGTGCCGCCTCCTCCTTCATGCTCTGGCTATGGCGCCAGATACTTTGACCAAATATTTCTCAGTGCTGTATTTTCCTTGCACAGGCCACCCAAAGGAAAGATGGCTCTCAGTCAGACTCCACAAGCTGGTATCCACACGTCTGTCCAAAGCAATCCACAGAGAACCACAGTCATTTTGAGCCATTCAACAATGTGCTGCCCCCCATTCCTCAAGATGCCACAGAGAAACACTTCTTAGCCTGGTTTAGGATGAGGAAACTGGACTAAATCCTAAAGAGTCTAAATAGTCTCTTGCTTTTGCTTCTAGTACATGAGGGGCCACATCTCTTTCTGGTGCTTGGGGGAGGCTGTCCTTCTGAGTGACAAGGAGGGAGCATGACAACACGTAATTCGATGATGAAGAGCCCAGCTCCGAAGCTCCTGAACATTTCCTGTCTATTTATAGAAAATCTGGGATCCCATCCAAGCAAGCCGGCTGAGGGCCTCAACCAAATAATAAGCTTGTTTGAAAAATCTGTGACGTGATGATTCCACAAACTCTGGTCATCATCTCATCTCTTACTTGCTGGCTCAGGCTAGATATGCAAGGTCGACCAGCGATCCCTGTTGCCTACAATGGAGAGGGTCCCCAAGACTAGGGGTTTTCAGGACTGAAACAGAGACAATCTCAACTCAACTGTGCTGTGGATGACCCTGGCTGTATTTCATTCTAATAACACTAAGACTGTAATTGCAAAAACCCATCACGGCTTCTCTCATTGTCGAGATCAGAACTGGGATGATTCCCAACAGCCCTACAGCTGCAAGCCTCCGTCTCAAAGAGGCTAAATATGCAGGTCTGATGGGGCAGATTTACACACAATTGATTTTAATAGAGTAGACTAGGGCCTGCAGAGACAGCTCAGTGGGCAAGAACGATTACTGTGCAAGCATGTGGGATCTGAATGTGAATCTGCAGCACCGATGTGAAAAGGCAAGGCACATGCGTGCCTGTAACCCCAGCACTGTGTAGGGAGGTGACGGGAGGCTCAGTGGAGCCTTGCTGACTTCCAGCTTAGCTAAGTGGGAGGTTGTTTCAAAGGAGTAAAATGGAGAACAATAGAGCAGGACACGCAATGTACTCCTCTGGCCTCTGCATGTACACACACAGGTCCACCCCCCCCCCCACTCCCGCCACCATGTCCACACTAATAACAGACTCTATTTTCTGATACTGACTGTGCCTTGGTTCAGACATAGTGATCATCATGAATATTTGTTATTCTTCCTATGAGGAAAACCTCATAGGTTTAAATCTAAGAGCTCCCCTCCCCCCTTTCTCTCTCTTTCTGTTTATCAATCCTTCCCTCCCTCCCTCCCCTCTGTTTCCCTCTCCCTCCTTCCCTGTGTGTATTGTACATGAATCCCTTCAAATAAAATATTCTCCGGATGCCTAACTTTAGAAAACCTTTAAAGCAAGTCACTCCAGTTTACAGAAGAACCAAGAGTCCCTTGGTAAAATTAGCATCCTTTGAGACTCACTGGTCCATTACATCCCAGCCTGCATATATCTAATAATATTGGAGCAAGGCATTCCATGAATTAGAGACACTTCTGTAAAACAGAGTCGTTCTGTAATGGGCTAAACAGTGAACGTTTTCAGCTTTGTGTCCCATATAGTCAATGTCACAACCTCTTTGTTCTGCCTTCCTGGCAGGAAACACAGACATAGGCCATTGCAATTGAATGTATAAGATTGGGTACCAGTAAAACTTTACCAATAGGCTGGACGGTAGTGGCACACGCCTTTTATCCCAGCATTGGGGAGGCAGAAGCAGGCAGATCTCTGTGAGTTCGAGGTCAGCCTGGTCTACAGAGCGAGTTCCAGGACAGCCTCCAAAACAATACAGAGAAACTCTGTCTCAAAAACAAAAACAAAAACAACAACTTTGCCAATAGATACAAATTGGAATTTCTCATGACCCCAACTCTAAGGTGAGAAGGTTGTTTTCATTCTTGCCTCTAAGTGTTACTTATAAGAAGTTACTTGAACCTTCTCAGCCTCAGTTTCTTCCACTGTGTGAAGGTATGAAAATAAAACCCACTAGGGTACAGCATCTTTGGGAACTCTGGCTTTCCTATTGGTTTTGTTATTCTGTAACAGAAAGTCTATTTTTAAAACTTAAAAATATTATTGTTTTGTGTATGACGTATGTGGGGTCATGGAGGCCAGAGGGTAACATTGTGGGGAGTTGGCTCCCACTCCACCTTTATATGGATTGCCGGAATCGAACTTGGATTGTCAGGTGTGTGTGGCAAGGGCTTTGCACACTGAGCTATGTTGGTGGCAACAGAAAGTCTACTTAACATCTCCATACAACACATTAATAAGGTCTGGCCTGTAAGTTTTGATTGGGGGTCTAAATAGGACAATGGAAAGTGTCACTCACAGTGGTGATTACCCAGTTCACATAGAAGCCCACAGGAAACCTCTTCTTGGTTCAGCTTTGATTGTTTTTTAAACACTTCGTGATTGTGCAAGCCATAACCCTGAAACCATGACGACCCCTAGAACTTTGATCCTGTGCCTGTGTTGGCAGCTAGAGTTTACCCAGAACTGGAAAGTTTCAGCTTCTCCCCTCCCCCACACCACCCTCTATGAACGACTTGAGCTGGCAGAGCGCCCAGGCTTCTGTCTGGCTTAAGACGCTATTTGCTTTGCTTCTGCAATTTTTCCAAAAATAAGAGTGATGTTCACTTAAGTGTCTCTTCCAGCTTCCCCTGCCGTGTCTGCCTCAGTGTTCCCATATCATCTAGGTGATTCTTCCTCAACACTTCCTGAAAGTTCCTATGTCCCACCCACTCCTGGCATTCTGGATAGGTGTGTGTGTGTGTGTGTGTGTGTGTGTGTGTGTGTGTGTGTGTGTGTGTGTGTAAGAGAGAGAGAGAGAGAGGGGGAGAGAGAGAGGTAGGGAGGGAGAGAGAGAGGGAGAGAGAGAGGTAGGGAGGGAGAGAGAGAGAGGGAGAGATGCAGAGAAAGACAGAAAGAGACAGAGAGAGACACACACATGAAGAGAGACACAGACTGAGACAGTCAGGCAGACGAAGAGTGATCATATATGATAACATTTTCTTGTTCCTTCTTTGATTTAATCACACTCTCTTTCTTCTCTCTGTACTTCTTTGTCCTTGACTTTGACACAGGAGTATTTGCTGTTCTTGGTGGGTGGGGGCACTTATAGCTTGATCATGCCTAACTCCTTTCTGTAAAGCCTGGGCTAGTACTAACACAATCCCTGCTCTAAGGTTTGTTCATTTATTTTATATCTGTGTGTCTTAACCTTCCCAAGAATCCTTTGGATTCCTTTTGCTTCTTTACTCCCTTGTCTAATTGCTCAATGGATGGATCAGCATGGTCCAAATTTATAGCTCACAAGTGTCCCCGAGTAGCTCTTTGAGTTTACCTCCTGATACTGTTAGGGCATCTGGTAAATGCTTCAGACTTATAAAAGAACTCTACAATTTGTTTCATTACTTAAAAATAGAAGGCACTGTGAATATATACATTACAAAATTATTCCACTTGCCTCATTGAAAACAATGAACAAAGAGAAGAATGATTAACCATGGTCCAAACAAGGATATGAACCCAGTTCTGCAATTATGAGCATGCTCTCCATTTTCTTTCTCTTTCACTTCTCTTTTCTTCACTCACTTTCTCCCTCATCTCTATCCCTCCTTTCCTATCTCTGCTCTCTCCCTCTTTTCTCCTCTCCCTTCTTTCCTCTTTCTCCTTTCTCTCATCCTCGCTCTCCTTTCCTCCATAATAGTGTGTAGTCAGTTAACACAGTAATGTCAATATTTGTCTTTGTTATTGCCCTCTTAGTGAACAAATACCACTCTATTACTTCATAATATTCCATCCAAGCATCATATGTTTTATTTCATCATTTCCATTTTATTGAACATTTGTTTCCAATTTTTACCATTATAAATAATACTCTGAGCAACATCTTTGTGCACAGATGATTTTATGGTACCTTAAATTACTTATTTATGGCTGAATGCTACAGGTGGAATGACTCTGTGAGCATTTTAGAGACAGCTATATATTTTAAGGGGAAAGATGTCATCAGGGTCTGTGCTGAAGGAATACAGTGGCTGTGGACTTTCTTTTTCTGACTGCTCTAGAATCTTCATCCTGGGATTGCTCTCTGAGAGAGAATAAGCCTTCAGGCACTTTCCATTGTTCCCATTTCCTTTACACCACACCAGCCTCTTTTCCTCTTTTAGCACATTTGGCTGGCAATTGTATCAAGTCCAGGGACCAACCTTTGGCTGTGAAACACAAATATCAGCTGGCCCATTTGTCATCTTGCCTGACTCCTCTGAGTCCCTCAACTTGCCGCTGATATGCAGTAACACCCAACTTCTTTGTTTTTTTTTTTCTCCATTTTTTTAAAATTATTTTTTTTATTTAAGTTAGAAACAATCTTGTTTCACATGTCAATCCCAGGTCACTCTCCCTCCCCTCCTCCCCCACCCTCCCCACCAGGTACCCCATTCCCCCACCCAATCTCCAGTTTGATCCCCAGGGAGGGTGAGGCACTCCATGGTGGATTTCTGGTAACTGTCATTTCATCCAGGGCAGGGCCTAGGCCCTCCCCCAAGAGTCCCGGCTGAGAAAGCCTCCCATATTGTGGCATGGGCACTCAAAGTCTATTTGTACACCAAGGGTAAATACTACCCAAGGCCCCATAGATTACCTAGGCCTCCTCACTGACACCCACATTCAGGGGGTCTGGGTCAGTCCCATGCTTCCCACACAGCCATCAATCTGGGGTCCAAGAGCTCCCTCTTGTTCAGGTCAACTGTTTCAGTGGGTTGAACCAGCCCACTCTTAACTCCTTTGCCTTTTAATTGGATCCTTTGGTGTTTTGTTTTAATACAGGCTGCAGAAATAGAATCCCTAAGTCAACTATTCATGGTGGTGACACAGGGAAAGTCTGTAGCAATTTGTTGTGGAAAGTCTTCAGGAGATCAAGGTGTAGAGCTTCTGGCTCCTTGTCACCTGCTGTTCCTAGGTGCAAATTGCACCATCAAGGCTAAGGCTAACTTGTCTTCCTGTATCCAATTGAACAATCTGTATAACTCTGCACATCCTTTCAAGGATTTTCGTGCTGCATTCTCTCTCTCTCTCTCTCTCTCTCTCTCTCTCTCTCTCTCTCTCTCTCTCTTTTCTTTCATTCTCTCTTTTATATACATACAAACATACAAGAAAGAGAAAGACAGAGACAGAGACAGACAAAGAGGGGGAATTGTTCAGCAAGTCCCTCTGAGATGAAACATGCATATTAAGACTCAGGAAGGAAATAAAACTCCGAAATCCCAGGAAGTTCCTGAAACAAAAGACAAGATTCACAAGGTCTCTCCCCAGTGTCATAGGAACATTAACAACTGGTGTGTGTGTGTGTGTGTGTGTGTGTGTGTGTGTGTTGAGGAGGTGGGTCTTAAGCTTATTGAGCTGTTTACAAGTTGTACAGGGAACTCCAAGCTTTTGAATACTCACCCTTGCTGGGGCGGGCTTTTGGGCAACACAGCTGCCTTTGAGTCATGCCTGCTCCTGTAAATAACCCTTCGCTCATACTCCAGTACATAATTCTGATAAGCTCACTGATTCACTAAGCTAGACTGGGTTGGAATCATTTCTTTGGTTTTTCACTGTTCTATCTGAAGTAAATAGACATTTGTTTCCCAGAAAGAATCACACGTGTGCACATGCACGCGCGCGTGCACACACACACACACACACACACACACACACAGCTCCGATAGCTTTCTTGAACATCAATGGTTGATTTCAATCTATTAATGGTTCATTTTGCTTTTTCTGCCATATAAGATCCAGTGGCCAACTAATCCTGTAGCCATGTCTTCAGGGACATGTTCAGGATGGATATCAGAATTGACTAGGAGACTTCACTCCTCTTTTTGGAAGACGGCATCCTCCCATATGGAGTGACAGCATGGAAATTCACTCTCTGACTTCTTTTCAGAATGAATAAAACCAGATTCATCCAAAATCACATTTGGAAGTGATATCCACACATTTGTTTGTTAGAGCATTCTCCTTGAAGCAATCCAGCCCGCCAGGCTGCCAGAGGGACCTGGGCACATCAGAGAGAATATGAGAGATTTTAGCTGGGAGTCACAGAAAACCACTTCTAAATTCCTGCCTGCTGGATCACTATTGACTGGAAAGACTTTCTCTTCTCTGTCTGTACAGATTGGGGAGAGTGAGAGTGAAGACTGAGAGAAGCAAACTGTATGTGTGTCTGGGCTCACAGACATGATCTGCACTAGTCTGGGACTGATGGGAACTCATTTCAATTCTCCTTCTTTGAGGAGAAATACCAACAAATTTCAAGAATCCTTCTTGGAAAGGGATAAACACAAGTAAGAATATTTTTATGGACTTAGTATGGGTGATAATCAATGCTAAATGCTGTAATTGTAAACGATAGAGGCCTCATGAGCTGCAGTGACTAGGTAAGGGATAAAGTGTAATAACCAAGCCTATTGTCACAAATCTGTCATCCCAGATACATGGGAAGCTGAGGCAGGAGAACCACAAATTCAAGTTGCCTGGATTACAGAGTGACTGTGAGGCCAGCCTGGCAAAGTTAATGACAACCTGTCTTAAAGTAGTTAGAGGTGTAGAGTTCAAGTATTTCCCTAGCATGTACAAGGTCCTAGGGCCAATCCCTGGTACTGGAAAAAAACAATGAAATAAACATATAGACAGATTATCCTCCTGGATACATCATCACCCCTGTACCTTACAAATGAAGAAAATGATCTTGTGGTGAAGTCAAGGGTTACCTAAAGGTGTAGGAAGGATGTACATTCAGCTCCTTTTATTTTTCTACCTGGCACTCTTTCTGCTTTCTTCTTCTGCTATCCAAAGCTATGCATGTCAGATCTACATTATAAGTAGACTACACAATTCTTAACAACACATGTACACAGCATGAGACTTTGGCCACCGACATGGACTTTTGCACTAGTACAATTAGGATGCTGCAAAGGAGCCTGGACATTTTTCTTTTCTGAAATTCATACCTGGCTTCCAGCACTTGGTACAACCAGTAGATGTGGGAATTCTTACCTAGTTGCCTCAAGAAAACTTTTAGTAAATATTTCTGGTGGCTTCAGTAAGAATGATCTCCATAGGAACATATATTTGAATGCTTGGTCACAAAAGACTGTTTGAAAGGATTAGAAGGATCAGGAGGTGTGGCCTCAGAGGACGTATGTCACTGGGGTTGGGATTTAAGGTTTCAGGAGCCCACTCCAGGCCCACTGTTTCTTCTGCCTTAGGGTCATGGTGTAAGCTCTCAGCTCTAGGGCCTTGTCTGCCTGTATGCCACCATGCTCCCCACCATAATGAACTAAACCTCTAAAACTGCAAGGACGACCCCAATTAGATGATTTCATTATCAAGAGCTGCCTTGTCATGGTATCTTTTCACAGCAATAGAACAGCCACTAAGGCAGTATTCCTTTGGCCATTTCATACATAAATACTGTGTATTTAGAGCATATCCACTCCTACTCCCCAACTCCTAATCCTCATTGGTCCCTCTTTCTATTCTCCTCCCACTTATTTTCTTCTTCTTTTAAAAAAGTTGCCCACCCACTAAGTCCAATTAATAATGCTACTATGTGTGTGGGTATAGGGCCACCCACCAGAGCATGGGCAGACTATCATGCACCACACTGCTGATGAGAAATGACTATTCCTTCCTTAGTGGTCTTCAACTGCCAATGTAGCTCCTCAGATAGGTGTGGAAACTCACCAGTTCGTTTCATGTCTATGATGGAGTGTTGATGGCCTGATCTTGTACAGTCACAGCTTCTGTGAGTTCATGAGTGTAACTATCCTGTTATGTTCTCAAGATACTATTCCACTTCAGCTCTCCCCGCCCTCTGGATTTTAACAGTTTTCTCATCTCTTTTTCAGTGATGTTCCCTGATCTTGGGGATGGAGGCCAGATGTAGATATCCAAATCAAGGTTGAACACTCCACAGTCACTTATTTTCTGTACTTTGGCCATTTGTGGTCTCTGGACATACTATGTCCAGTCTTCCTGATGCTTCTTACTTGTGATGGTATATTGCAGAATGACATAAAGGACAATGAAAGTGTGTGTGTGTGTGTGCGCGCACGCGTGCGTGCACGCATGTGTGTATATGTACACGTAAATGTACCACCTGGTGACCCTGGAATGGAACTCTGCCTTTTTGCTGATTGTATGGTCCTAATGTCAGTTTCGTGGCTCTGCCCATATACTTTGGTTACATAAAGTATTACCATTGCAGCGAGCTGAGACATTTCTGTGCTATTTTTGCTCTTCTCCTGACTCTAAAATTATTTTGACATAAAATTATAAGTCTTATTCTGTCCTTCTTCCAGAAAATTATCCCAAGGAAGTAAAGACACATACAGATACTATTGCAGGTCTACCCGAGGAGGTTTTCAAGGAATATGTATTCAGCTGTTCAAACCAGACATTACTTTTACATTAATTATGCTAGGCCAAGGACAGTAGGTCACAGTGAATAAGAAAGGCCAGCCCTCTGGGTGAGCTGGTGCTGTTGTACTTATCCAACTTCACTGAACTGCTCAGTACCACCGGACCTCAATGTCTCATCTAGGAAAGGAGTGTGATGTGATAATGCCAGCCCCTGCACTGCCTGTGTTGAATCTGTGTCTACCCATGAACTGTGTGCATAGACTAGACCCAGAGACAGCATACATGTTCAATAAAGAAGCACTCTAGTAAGATTCAGAACATCACCAGATGGAGGAGATGGCTTAGTCAGTGAAGTGCTTGCTGTGCAAGCATGAGGCCCTGAGTTCAGATCCTAGTCCCATGCAGTGAACTGGTCACATGAGTACATGCCTGTCTATATAGTTACAGACAGGAGACTTCCTGAGTCTTGCTGGATAGATAGTGTAGGCAAATCAGTGGAGTAGAAGGCCAATGAGAAATTGTGTGTCTAAAAATAAACAAACAAATCAATTAATAGGTGGAGAACAATTGGGGGACCTGTTATCAACCTCTGGCTTCCATACACACAAGAGAGAGAGCACGAGAGTGAGCGAGAGTGAGTGAGAGAGCGAGAGAGAGAGAGGAGCAACTGCTAACAGTGAGAAAAGTTTTCAGTTGGGAAAAATGAAGACTATAGAATCATACTCACACTGTCAGAGCCATTTTTAAAGGGTTAGAAATGCATAATGGAGTCAGTGGAAGATTTAGCTACAATATTATTAGTGATGGTGTCTCGTGTTTTCCACTCTCAATTCTGCTCTGGTTTCCAACACCACCTCAATGGGCATCATTGCTCTGCAATTTGAAGTGGAGACTGAAGCGCCATCGTCAGGAGAACGTAAATATACAGATACCCACCCCTACCCCAGCAACTCTGCTTGGTCAAGTTCAGTCTCTTCCATCATAAGCCGCAGAATGTCTCTGTCATGTGTGGATTGTTCCTAATGACATGAGAGTAATATCGAAGCCCTTGGGGGTGTGGTTATTCTCTATTACCTATATAGGGGTGTCTGGGAACTCTGGGGACCCCATGCATATATCTGCCTATTGTACATGTAACCTCCTGATCTCTTGAGACCACCATACTCCAGCACTCACATTCCCACACTCAGACAGGAGTCTCTAGAAGTACACATGACTCACAGTCAGTACTATTTTATAGAGCCTGATTATAATTTCAGTATCTTTCCTTATTTTTCTCTCTTCTCCTGTAACAGAGTCAACCCACAGTGCTAGCTTCTGTCCTTGGGCCTGTCTGCTCTCATGAAGGTTCTTGGTGGACAATTGCTTCCTGTCTGTGGATGCAGTGTCACTAGCTGTCTCACGTTCCTGCTAGTATGTCTACACCACCACAGCAGCCTACATCCCTTTAAACCGGGGTCCAGATAAACCCCCCTCCCTTAAGTTGCTTTGATCACAGCAGTAGGAAGAGTCACTGATACAAAGCATGAAGAGGTGATGACACAGTCTCAGAGTGGACCCCTACCCACTGCTGAAAGTATACCAGTGCCCACTCCATATAGCAATCTTCTGAGATGTCATTATTGGAGGGTCTCATTCCCCTCCTTTTATGTATTCACAAGCATCCCTCTGCCACTGCATGAATACTAGTTTGTGACTCCATTTAAAACTCACCAGTTGTTTGCCATAGGGTTCTCATAGGCCACTTGTTCCAACCTCTGCTCACCTGATTATATCTTTCCCCTCCATGCTAGGTTCCAGTTCACTTGTCTCTAGTTGTCTTGGGTACAATCTAAGCAGCCCCAAAAAGTCCACAAATAAAGGCATGGGCCTCATAACAGCTGTGCTGGGTGGTGCTGGGCTGCCTTGAAAGTCAGGACCTTGTGAGGATTTTCAGGTCATCATGACATGTCCTTAAAGAGGATTTTGTGACTTGTCTCTTGGACTTTCAACGTGTCCTATGACCACTTACTTTGGCATGTCCTCCTGGAATTGCCATTCAGTACCTTAGCAGAGGGCCAAACGAATGCAACGGTTTGATACTGAACTTAACATTCCCAGCACTGACATAAAGAAGCCTTTATCTTTGTTAAGTTTCCCATTTGGGCATTTCATCATAATATAGAATAGCAGTCTGCTAGAGCCTCCTCCTGCTCCTGTGATGTGGCTGCCTCCTTCTCCACTCAGAGACGTTCCCCAGGCTGTTCCCCATGCCCAGAAAGATGACTCCATCTACCTACTACCCTGTGGGAGAACTTCCCTCCATCATTGTGTTGTATCAACTTAGAGCTTCACTGAACTGTAAAGTCTCCCCCATGTACTTTCTTCCAAGCACTGATTAGTCTGAAATTCTATGCTGCATCTGTATTGTGCTTTCAGTGTCAGTCCCACAAATTCCTGCATTGGAGACTTCATCTCCAAAGTCATACATGAATAGTATTTGGAAATGTAACCTTCAAGCATGAAGATTGTGGCCTCAGGAATGGAATGATCTGCTAAAGGATTGCTGGGCTATGGAAGAAGTAGCTTTGGTTTAAATGCAAGGTCTGACTCATGGGGTGGTTCTCTGTACCTAGCCATGCCCTGCAGAAAGACATTATTAGCCAGACAGAGGTTGAGCAGATGTTGGCAACAAGTTCTTAGAACTTCCAAACCACCCTTCTTTATAAATTATCCAGCCACGGCTTTTAGTACAGCAAGAGAAATGGACTAAGGCCATTTGCTTGATTTTTGTCTCTGTTTGCTCTCCTGGAAGAAGACTCGATGTGCTCTGAACATGGCAATCCATACAGTAGGTAGCCACTAAGCCATCTTTGGATGCTGCATTAGTGGGATGAGGGGAGATTATGGATACTATTTCCTAGACCAGAGGTCCATTGTTACACATGCAAACTTGCTTCCCCAGATGAAGGGTGACATTGCTGATGTCTTAAGGTTGGGCTCTGTAGTACTAGTCCTGCACACTCCAGTCACTAGAAGACACTATGGAGGATACAACACTGCTGAGATGCATCTCTTTGGCATACATGGTATGTCTTTCTCAGATATCTCCTTAGGTTTCTGCGAATCTCAAGGCCCAGGTGAAACAAGATGAGCCTGGCATTGGGGCAATGACCTCACTAGATGCACATGTACTATAATGTATAATGTTGGAGTTCCTCTACAGGATGGTAGGTAGGTTCATGGGTAAGATGTGAAGAAGTCAGATAAAACAGCTTTCTCCCGCCAGCCATGACATGCTGCTTCAAGATGCTTAATACGGACAGATTCTGGAATCAAAGGTCACATGTGTGGATCATGTCACCTTCCCTGAACAATAAGAGGAGTAGGCTTTCTAGAGACTTTTCTGTGTATTTTCATCTGTAACCCAGGGGAGAGACTGGGGGAGTGTGTCCTTTCTAAATGACTTGTTTTTGTAGAATTATTCATTTCTAATGTTTCAAAGATGCTGATGCTGTCCAAAAGACCAAAAGATGCTGAGGCGATAACAAGCAGTAGTCAGGCATCCCGCTGACCCCAAGAGGCACCCTGTACTCTAGGTGTCAGTACAGAGGCAGTAGAATGTTGGTGGGCTCTGATGGACTCTGTAGTCCAATCTCTTACATCCAGTCACCAGGTAGAAAATGCTAGTACAGGGCAGCTTCACATTAGTCCCAAAGAGTACAACTGGACAGACACAAGACGATGGAAGGGCTGTGGTGACAGAGAACAACCATGATAGAGAATAGACATGGCCCAATGTGCCCAGAGAAGAGCAAACTTGGTTCCAGCAGGTTAGGACCAGTAATTCTTTTGATAAGTTTGAAAGAGTGTAGGTGGACTGATAAGACGATAAATGTACTTGCAACCAACCTGGCCATTTGAGTTTATCCCCTGGAACCAACATGGTAGAAGGAGAAAACCAACTCCCACAAATTGTCCTCTGAACACCACACTTGTACACACACACATACACACACACACACACACACACACGTACATACACGTACACACACAAAGCTGACAAACAGAAGAACATACAGGAAGGGAGGAGGAAACCACATTTTAAGTCATGGCAGGAGATGTGAACCTGCACAGTGTGTGGTAGAAATGTGACAAGCCTGAGTATGTAATGAGACAGGTGGCTACAGAGGAGGAGTAGATCTGCATACTATACTATGACTGAGTAAACAGATTTCCCGTCTCCTTTTTGCATTCGTTTTTGGTCTCTTTAAGACATGCTGTCAAATACTAGGTTATATGAACTCAATTCACTGATCTTATTCTTTCATTGTCACATTACCACTGGAGTAGGGGACAGAAGTTTGGCTCATAGTAGTCACTCGGTGAATGTGCTCTTGAGTATCCTAGTAAACATTAACCACTTAACACAACCAGTGTATGTGTTTATTCTTCATCTTAATGGCAATGTTCAAGACCACATATTACACCTTTCTGTGATGTCATTGGTGCTATTGCTTGGCGCAAGCAACAATACATGTGGTGATCGGGTGACAACTTGTGGAAGGGAAGGTCTTTCCTTCTACCATGTGGGATCCAGTGATTGAACTTGGGCCATCATCAGGTGAGACACCAAGCACCTTTACCTGTTGAGCCATCTCATTGACACTCCTGGTTCCTAGGGCAAAATCGAGAGCCCAGGTGGGAACATCACACGGAAAACAAACGTGACCAGACAGACCTCCTGGGAAGATGACTATGGCAACCAGCTGGTGTTAGGATCAGAGAAGGGTGTTGAGGCTGTGCTGACAGTCTGGAGAGAGGACACTGAGCTTGAGAGATGGGACTTGAGGAGCAAATTTGGAGCTGCGTGATGGAAGGGTAGGAGGGTTTATAGCCTCACTCTACTTCCAGTTTACTCTGTAGCTTCCTGTTTGACAAAATGTGGTTAGCTGACTTTCTGCTCTGGCCACATGCTGGCATGCCTTCCTTGTCACTATGGACTACCACTCTGGAACCATAAGTCAAAATAAACTTTCTTACACAAGTTGCTTTGGCCATGATGTTGTATCACAACCATAAAAAGGTATCTAATACATGTGGCCTCCAGAGGATACGTCAGAAAGATGAGCCACCTGCTCAGGCTGGACACAGGAGCCCACTTCTGGCCACTCTTTAGTAGCGTTGTAGATGGATGCATTCCTGAAATTGATGGGAGGGTGGGACTTGGGCCGAAAGACTGTTTTTGAGCCTTCCTGTTAATTGCCATTGGCCTGTAGTCCTGCCTGTGAGGCTGTGGCAGGAATACAGGGAGCTGCCTGCATTCAGCTTTGGTTCCAGCAGGGAGAGAGTTAGCAAGGACTCCTGCTATCCCGAGGTTGTCTGGCCTGGCTTCCCAAGAACAGGAGTCTGGCAGTAGGCGGCATCCGGAAGGAACGTGGGTGACTCACCTGGCCCTTCGCGGTAGCACCTAGGCCAACTCAGTGGGATGTTTCCTTAGACAGGAAATGTGTTCTCACTCCAGGATGTCACACTGAGAGCAAAATGGCCAGATCAAGGGAGTGACTAACATCTGCAGAACCCCTAGTTTGTGCCAGGATTTTTTCCTATATCCCTTGATGTCACTGTCATCAGAGCCATGCAGAAAGACCACTTCTCCAGATGAAATATGGTTGGAAACTGAGTCCCTCACCCTGAGCCACAACACCCTGAGATTCCAGCTCTCTAGTCAGATTTATCCACGTTTGAAACTCATATTCTGACAGCTACAGCCTTGCGTTTTATCGAAAATAGATCTCTGGGCTCTGTGCCTAAAGTAATAGGAGATATAGACCAAGGGCATGAGACTGGGACAGAAATATTTTGGGACTTTTTGTGGCTTTAAAGCTCTGGTCCTGGAGAGAAAGCCCCAAGACAAAATCTCGTAGGTCAAGGGCCCCAGGCAGAAATCTGTCATTCAAGCCATGGGAAGAGTGCTCCAGGCATGAGTGACTGCTCTAGGGGAAGGAATGGGACTGTGCAAAGTGACCAGGAGGCTGGTGACTGTTTTACTGCCATTAGGCAGAGCCTGAATATGAGAAAGTAGAAAGCGTTATGTCCACGGAGATGACTGAAGGTGGGACCACAACTGTCCTATTGTTTTCTTGTGTAGAACCTACTGGTAACCCAGTAGTTTGCCTAACTGTCCTAGGAAGAAGTATGTGTCACCCAGAACTTCTCTGTTGGGGACAGACATCAGCCCATGCCTCTCCCAGAATGATATCTCCATAAGTGTCAGGGAATGGCTTGGTGGTGCATGAACTACATTGGGAGGGGTAGGAAGGCAGTCAGGTCTGCTTCTGAAGAACTGAGAAGGACATCTTCCTCTCTCATAAGTGTGTTTTCATGAGAATACCAAGGAGCAAACTGGCGTCCATGTGCAGGTTCCATCAAAGAGAAGGAGTACTTATTCTGAGTTGGCCATTAACTTTCAGGACACGACTAGTATTTTCTGTTTTCTTCTACTATGGCCACAGCTTATGCAAATTGTTCAACATGTCCTTATATATTATGACTTCCTACCTCCCTCTCTGATTTCTGGTCCAATCTGATATGAACAGCCTACTTCACATACTCATACTACTATAATATGCTCCAGCAAGCCTTCCTTGACATGATGGACTAAAACTCTGAAACTATGAGCTCAAATAAATCTTTATTCCCTTGTTTCTGCTAGATAATTTGGTACAATCCACAAAAAAGTAACAGTGTCCCCCAGTGACCTCATAGCCCTAATGTTTGTAGTGGGGTTCAGGAGCCAATAATTAAGCACACAGTCACACCGCAGATCCATGACTGATTATTAAACTGTCTCACTATAGTCCTTATTTTTTTTATCTGCAAGCAGAAATTCTGTGAGTGAACTAAAGACAGGGATAATGATGAGTACATATAGGGCTGGGGATGTCTCTTAGCTGATAAAACACTTGCATATGATGTGTAAGTCTAAGGTTTAATCTCTAGCAGTCCCAAACCTAACCAATGTGGGCAACTATAGTTAGAAATAGCAAAACAATATGTAGAAGACAGTTTCTTTTCCATGTCTAGATTTTTTTTTGGCATGTGTGTATATGATTGTTTTGTGTGTGTGTGTGTGTGTGTGTGTGTGTATGCAGATGCATGCAAACTTGTGTATGTGTGTGTGAATGTGGAGGTCAGAGGTCGATGTAAGGTATCTTCAATTGCTTTCGATGTGTTTTTTTGTTTGTTTGTTTTTTGATGATGATATGGGTTTTTTGTTTTTTTTTGTTTTTTGTTTTTTTTTTAGATGGGATCTCTCACTGAATCTGGAGTTCTTAAATTCAGCAAGACTGGGGATTTGAGCTCAGGAACTCATGCTTGCTGAGTAAGCATTTTCTGACCAAGCCACACCTCCAGCCCTATGTCTACTTATTTTAAAGAAGATGCTATTTCTTTTCATATTTTCTTCTTTAATAGATTTAAGCTCATTAAGAGTTTGGGCTAGAATCTTCCTCCCTAAGTAGATGGGACTCAGACAGTACTGTTCTGAAATCTAACTTTGTTGCTTAGTGTCAATAAATGTTCCTCACCCTTTGTTCTCTTTTGGTGTTTTTTGTTTTTCTCTCTCTTTCTTATGCTAATCTTAGTCAGTGTGTCTATGGTGCACTTCCAACCGCAGCATGTTGGGCCTATTGTTCTGTGTTTGGTTGTGGAGAGGGTCAGAACATACACTTTTAACTCATTTACCCTTAAGCTTAGTCTATCACTTCCTAGGGGTTCATTGCTAGGCAACTAGACCTTAGTCTGATCTCTGTGATACCATGCAAAACAAGCAGCAGGTAATTTCGTCTGGCCACAGCTTGGGGGTACCAGTGTCATTTCTAGGTGTCATTGTGTCTCTGACTTCTTATGGTCTCCTGAATGCTACTTTCTGGTTTCTGGATCTATGTTTCATCCAGGAAAATGATGTCTACATATGAGTTTGCACATGTCAAGAGTCCCTTGACTGCCCTTAGGCAAACCAGCCACACTCTGGTAGAGGAGATTCAAGGGGAGATTGCTAAGAAAAGATCCTAGGATGATTCTTGTCTCTCTGGCTCAAAGAACTGGAAAGGAAGTAGATCCTTTGGGGGAGTAAGATAAATGTGCAACAGTGCCCTTGGATATCTGAGTGGCCTCAGAGGTTGAGTTGAGTCCCTTATAGATATTCTGTTCTTTAACCCATATTTTGACTAAGCATTTTAAGCAATTCACTTTATTTGTATGTGCTGCGGTATATGTGTTTGCTTATGCAACTGCATGTGCATGTGTGTATGCTGGCACACATGTGTGCATATGTGTAGAGGTCACAGAGTAATCTCAGGGGTCATCCCTCAGAAGAAAGTTGACATTATTTCTTTGAGCCAGGGTCTCTTATCAGTATGGACCTTGTTAATAAGGACAGAAAGTCCCCAAGCATCTGCCTGCCTTCCTTTCCCAGTGTTGAGATTATGAGCATTAGCTATCACACCTGTCATTTTTAACATAGGCTCTAAAGATACAACTCAGGTCCTTGCACTCGCAAGACAAACACTCTAGAAACTGAATCGTCTTTCTAGTTGGTGATCACTCCATGAAGACCTTCCTGAATATTCCACAGGGAGCATGCCTTTAGTCCCATATTTTGAGGACAGAGCCCACTGCCTCATTCATACTTTGACTACCAGTTTCTTCCCTCTCATACTATTCACAGGCTTGCAGAGTCAATGGGGAAACCTTGAGGAAGAGAAGCTATGGAAACCAGAATTTGCCTATGACTAATCTTTGATCTTCCATTGAAATTGTCTCTTGAGGAAGCTCTTTCACCGACTTTAAGATCAAGCTGTCTTTTTCTTCTTCAGTGTGTTTCCCCATGTACCACGAGAACAAGGTAGTCAAAGGGCTTATTGGCCTGTGGATAATGATGAGGGTCATTAGAATTTTTAAAAGGCACCATCTCCCTTGGTGAAATAAATAAGATTCTACCTCTTTAACATAAAGTGGTGAAATATAAAGGGATTGTAAAAAGCCAGAATTTTTTCCTGAACATCAGTCTCCTATGAATATATCGGCCCTACACTCCACCTGTGAAGCACTGTGATGTTGGCACCTAGGCCTTGCATTCCTGCAGTTGGACATAGAAATGACTGTGTTTTCAGTCTCTTCTATCTTCAGGCATCTGGGGTCTCTAATCTTGACCCAGAGAGAGAGACAGGCTATCAATGTCCCTAGATAAACAGTTTCACGAATTCAGTAATTGTAGAGTCTATGAGTCTGGATGTATCAGATGCTCTTCATTATACACCAGAAGCCTGAATACTAGAGAGGTTTTAATGCTAGAGAAGGAAGGAACTTGCCAGTGAGAGTGAGAGCAAGAAGGCAAAGAACAACAGCTTCCCCCTTCCATGTCCTTTTCATAGGCTACCACGAAAAGGTGTGGTCCAGATTAAAGGTGGGCCTTCCCACCTCCAAAGATCTGGATTAAAGGTGGATTTTCCCACTTCAAATGATTTAATTAAGAAAAATCTCTCACAGGTGTACCCAGCCTCTTGGGTTTCAGCTAATTGCAGATGTAGTCTAGTCAAGTTGACAACCAAGAATAGCCGTCACAGTAGGGAAGTAGACAGGATGAATTCATTTATACATTGGGTCATTGAAGTAATATTTATTATGTAACTACTATTGGAATCAGGAGTTAGCAGGCGTGGCTTTAGTGAGAATGGTACAAGTTAGTGGTGATTACAAGAGTGCTGTTGGGAAGGAAATAGAAATGTCCACAGTAAATTGTAAGAGTGACACATACTCCTTTTGGTCCTCGAAGAGGCACACACTCCTGGACTGGAGCACAGGAGAGAGCATCTGGTGGCTCTCAGTGGAAGTGTGTGCTTCCTGAATTGTAATGATCAGTCACCAGTCTGTCTCTACAACTTCATGGTGAATCCTACTGAAATAAAAAGACTGTAACTCACTGTACAGTCAGGGTGGGCCAGTAGATCCTCAGCATCTCAGAAGCTTAAGGGCAAAGATTTGTTTCGCTCAAGTTACAGTCCATCATGAATGGATCTGAGGGCTCTATTCAAGAAGATGCAGCTGGTAAAGCTGCTGCCATTATTTTAAATGTGGAGTGACATTAGCTAGATCCACTATGACGATGGTGTTCTGGAGATCTAGCTGGCATTGATAATTAGATATACCATTCTGGATATAGTATTATTGTTCCTGGACATGACTCACTGAACAAAACAAGGAGTTACATGTTTTGAGTTCTCTAGATATGTGAGGGATTAGAGGGCAGTGAATGAATCGTGAGACAGTTTCCAAAAAGAGACTGAGGCATCTCCTTTGCATACTGCTTCTAGCTTGCTCTTTTTGGCCAAGTATCAAGCATGACAATCCCCAAAGAGATATATGGATATCTTAGCATATGACCAATCAGCCAGTTGGATGTGGGGGAGGAGACACTGCTGTCTCTGTGCTGTGACGTGGAGGCAATTGGTATCACCTTAAACTTCGGGAGACTCTGTTTCCCTCCTATCAAATAGGATTACAGGGATCCCTCTCCTTCGTCTGTGTTTTGCTGAGGTGGAAGGAGAACCAGTCCTGTTCAGGAGTATGGTATGTAGTTGCCTGAAGGTGTTGGTGATGAGTCAAAGAGCACAAAAGTGTGGAGAGGTTTCCTGATTGACAGTTAGGACAAAGTAAAGTAGTGGCACTATCCTTCCTGCCCATTTTCAGGAAGCTGGAGTGTGGGCAGGGTCACATGTCCCTGGCTCCCCAGCTTGCAAGACTTTTTGGATGGTGCTTCATTACCAATCATGCTGCTCTGCCAGTGCCAAGCTGCAGTCTGTCCTTGAGGAGAGCCGGGTCTTTTAATTCTCTTCTGACATCTTGACTATTTTGACCCAGACAATAAATCTCAAGGAAAATAGAGTGGCCACTAGTAGATATACCATCCTGGTTATGGTCATATTGTTCCACGATGTGCCTCACTGGACAAAACAAGGAGGGACATGTGAGTTTTGAGATCTCTACCTGTGTGAGGGGTGGGTGGGTGATGAGTGAATGGAGTGAGAGAGGGTTTCCAAAAAAGACTAATAGACTAAGACTATTGCTCACACTCGTGGACCATGGAGTGTGGCCAGAAACTGCTCAGGCAGGGGCAGAAATGAAATACTTTCACTCTGGGAATTGTGGGTTCCTTCCCTGTGTCAGGGGATGGGATGGCCATCTGGGCCTGGGGTTGGAGTCTGAGCTTGAAAGGAACCTTTATCTGGATCCAGAATCTTCCATTATTTACTTCATGATTCTGAACTGTTCATAATTCCCCTCAACCACAAGCTTATCATTTGTGGATCAGGAATAGCAGCAGGGCACCAGTCCCATAAGACTGTTCAGAAAGCAAACACATCTAGCTGATATAGGAAGAGTATTCTGCGCAGGGCCAGAAGCAATGTATGTCAGTAAGTGGCCAGCACCTTGTCTGTGTAGGTGCCATAGGATCAAAGTAGGATAAGCACAAAGGTGATTCAGTTAAAGAAAGGAAGAACAATATGATGGGTGAACCAAGATACCTGGGAGGATGAGACAACCTAGACTTTTGGCTGAAGGAAAGCAAGAGTATAGACAAGAGCCAACTGGACAGTCTCGGACTGTGAGACTTAAGATAAAAAGTATTTGGTTGATACATTATTTTCTGACATTTCTGTCTTTTTCTTGACCAAATCTCTATGAAAACTTTCTTTAATTTCTTCTCATTGTGGGACCTGTCACTATTTTGGATTCTTAGTCTCTAGTGTCTATTGTCACTGCTCACTGCTCAAGTTGTCATGGTTCCTGCATTACAGTATGGAAGCAGAACTCAGAATGGAACAGGAGACAGGGGCAGGGCTGGGAACTATTTGGTAATGACTGCAGGGGCAGGGCTGGGAACTATTTGGTAATGACTGCTAACATCGGTGGCCTAGTGATTCTTGGCACTGAGGGAGTCTTACCTCTTCCTTCTCTCACTCCCTATACGCAGTTACTCAAACTTGTTGTGACTTGTGTTTACAGATGGGTTGCTATGGCACAGAGTCCTTGTCAGGGACCCCAAACAGTTCCCATGGGGAATCTCATTTCCTATTTCTCTCTTCCTGGCAAGTTGCTGAACCCACCTCCCACCCCAAGTGAGCCAATACACCAGTTTGGTTACTAGTCTCTCTTTATTCTTCCCCTCCTCAATCTAAGGTCAAGTTGTTATCAATGGCAATCCAGAGGTTCCCCCAATACAGAAATAAGGTCATGGGGGAGAATATGGCCATTTTGAAACCCCAGTGAACTTCAGGGGCCAGAATGGAATGAGAATAACTCTAGTTTTGCCTCATCTTCCTTCTCTGTGGCCTGTGACTTGAAGGCTGGGGGCTGTCCCTGCCTCTCAGACTTCCTTTCATGCAAATTGCCGCTATAGGGTGTGGAGCAGCCACATAAGAAGGGAAGTGGAGGGATGTGACCACCTCAGTCCTTCATGGACCTACTTTCTATTTTGTAAGGCAACAACTGAGGAAGTTCTGCCTGAGCTGATGGCTGCACTGAGGGCAGAAATGAGAGTTGGGAGAGGAACCCAACCTCATCAATTTCCTTACGTGCAGAGGACATTCACAGCTGTGAAGGGTTCATGGATTCCTCCAACCCACATACATGTACAGGAGTTCAAAGCTGCCAGGCCACTTCTCTCTATTGTTGTGAATCCCTGGGAGCTCAAAGCCACAGAAACAAGGACACCAGGGGATCACTGAGAAGTCAGGACAGAACAGCTAGACGAAGCCCTAGGCAAGAAGGGTTCTTCCTTAGCCCGCTCACACTGTGTGCCCTTGAGGGTTCCCAGGGACTTTTTCCTTTGTTGGTCCGAGTTCGAGAGAAAGGGTGTGTGTGACACAGTTCTTGAGACCAAGGGGTACCAGGGCAGGCCTACCAGGCAGGAGATCTCCCTTGGGGCAGAGAAGGCAGCGCAGGACAGAACAAGAATAGAGGAAGAGCTAGGGGTCCTAGCTCCTCTTCTGGGCATTAAGGCCTTGGGGCACTCAGTACCCACCTTGGGGTTTTAGTTTGCTTTTCTAAAATCAAGGGGCAAGGGAGTTTAACATCACTCTGGCCCCTCTGTTCTGTAGGCAAACCCTAGAGGGAAGGGTTTTACTACAGTCCTTCCATTGCATCAGACAAGAGTTGGTTTCTTCTGGGTATGAATCCAAATTCAGGTGCAGGGGCTCCACAGCTCTCAAAAATCAGATCATTGGTGATGGAAGAAAGAGAAACATGGAAGATGTTCCCAGTGGCTTGGAAGGAGACCTTCTTCTGCCATTCATTAGTGACCCCAGAGTATGACTGGGAAGGTTCTAGATTAGTGCCACTTCTAGCAGCTCTACACACACACACACACACACACACACACACACACACACACACACACACACGGGATACAGGCAATGAAATGAAAATCCTATGAGAGCTCCAGTTCCCTGCTTCTCCATTTAGAAGTAGGGGTGTAGAGACTTAAGGAGACCGATAGTCTCAGAAGCTGCTGTTCCATGAGCTTTCTAAGACACGTAAATACCTTCAAATCTTAGAGTATGTAAGAAAGGCAGTCTGATGCAACAGAAGAAGTATCCAAGGACCCTGGACATGTCAGAGAACAATTCCTTTAGCTGCAAAATATGAAGATTAAGTTGCCTTCTCCTCACAGTCTCCTGCTCTCCCTAACTAGGCAGATGTCAGCAATGCTCACAGTCCAAATAACTATAGCATTAAAATGATATCCAATTGTGGGGTTTCTTACTCCTATACTAGTCTGCTGATATTGATCAAAATGCATAATTAATATTGCTAAAAACCATCAATAAGTATACCTCTTGTCTGTTAAGGTCAGTAAGTCATTCTCAATCCTGCAACTGAAGCTGATGGGACATCTTTGGGGAACTGGCTTCAGACAGCTATCCAGCATTCTTCCTTCTTAAGCCAACGGGACTAAATATTTTCTTTTATACTGTCATCCATGATGGGTGTAAGCAGCTTTCAGGGAGATGCAGAAAAAGACAGATGGTCAGCCACAGAACTTGCTCTGTTTTGTAGGCAAGTTTCATGGAGATGACGAGGATATCACCATCACCTGTGGGATGAAGAAACGGGGTCCACCCACCGCCTTCAGCTTCCTCACAGACTACAAGAGGAAAGCAAGTGTCCACATAGGATGTGAAATCAGGGAGAGATTTTTTGTCTGCCCTTCAGTGACCTCCTGATTCCCCCAAACAGGTCTTTTCAGTCAAACAAGGGTGACTTGTTCTCCCAGACAGGGAACGTGTGTGAGCTAGTGTTGGAGAGGGTGTTTAATGGGGGTAAAAGGAAACCTTTTTGAGTGAGCAGCAGGCAGGGCCCCACCGGGTGTCTCTGATGACAGATGTTCATCTTGATGTGGCCTGTGGGGCTCCTCTGAACTCGCCCAGGGACAGAGGTGTTGAGCAGCACAGTGTGCGTTTGTAGGTGTTTCTCTACAGCAAACACTAGGCGAGAAGCAGAGAAGCCCAAACCACTTCAAGTGGATTCCGATTCTAAAAGGCGCCACATGAAACGGGGCAGAAACCTAAGTCCCCTTGAGTCCCAGCCCAAGAGTAACAGATAGAGAATGGGAGTGTGGCCCAGCTCCCTGCAACCCACTGCCCTAGGCCTGGTGTGTGCATTTCCATTACCAAGTGCATCTGGGAGGGAGATGCTCAGCATACCACCTTGATAAGGGCCCACCACAGCACTGTTCCAAGTAGGACATTTGTCATTTGCAGCCACATGGCCTCACCACCGCAGAACTTCCGGAGTTTGGGGTAGACATGGGAAGGTTGTAGTGTCAGGGGAGCCCCGAATGCATCAAAACCTACGGCTCAGAGTTAAATAAATTAGTCATTAATTCCTCTAAATGATGTATCATTCATTCACTGTGTGTGTGTGTGTGTATGAGAGAGAGAGAGAGAGAGAGAGAGAGAGAGAGAGAGAGAGAGAGAGAGAGAGAGAGAGAGAGAGAGAGAGAGGGGTGGGGTGGGGAGAGAGAGAGAAGGTCTCATGTAACCAAAGCTGCCTTGGAAATCATTCTGTAGCTAATGATGGGCTTGATCTGATCCTCCTGTCTTAGGCTCCTGAGTGCTAGGATTACAAGCATGTGTCATCATATCCAGCTTCTAATTTTAACATGCTAACCATATCTCATCTAAAATCCCATAAAGAGAGGACTCTTCTCCACATTGTTTGTTTGTTTGTTTTGCCACATTCTGCATCATTGCCTGCTGTCTTCCTTTGGCCTTGGTATTTATTGGCTAACCCCTGACAATTGACAATCAGCTTGTTGACTTCCTGCCAATGTCTGATCAGAGGTTCTAATCTCTGAAGATTCCAGGCCTCTCTTTCCTCCTGCGTTTCATGGAAGTCAAAATGTTTCAAAGGCCTAAATCAACAAACATAAACGTAAGAAATATGACAGATTCTGAACAGCAGCCTTCTGGACTTACTGGCAGTAAAACTCGAAAATTCACCCCAAGTAGGAACTCTTATATGCTGATCTTGTTTCAGGCATGTGTGGGAAGGTGGGCATAAGATACATTTGGTTGGACATTCAGGTCTCCAAACCTTCTTTCCAACTTCTTAGAATGTCCTAATGCCATCGTGGGTACAATGCAACCTTCGGGCTCATGCAAAGACCCCAGAATCTATCTACACAGTTCTAAGAAAGGCAAGAGACATGCTGCCTTTTAATTGTGGTCATGGAATTCTGTTTCCTAGGCTTACATGGTCATAGGTCCTATTGCTGCTAAAACCAACCAAAACACATTTTGGTGGCCCAAAAGGACACAACATAGTACTTTACAGTGTGTGTGTGTGTGTGTGTGTGTGTGTGTGTGTGGGTGTATTTGTGTGTGTGTGCACCTGATGTACCCATGAATGCATGTAAATGTAGAGGCCAGAGATCGATGACTATTACTCTTCATTTTACTTTTTGACACAGGATTTCTCACTGAGCCTAATGCTCACCATTGTTTAAACTAATCACTGAGCACTAGGGATCCATGTGTTTCTGCCCTTCTCCTGTAGTAGAATTCAGCCACTTCACCCAGATTTTTACATGGATTTGGGTGATCCAAATTAGGTCTTAATGGTTGTACAAAATACTTTACCCACTGGGCCATCTTTTCCAACTGGGTATCACTGGACTAAAATTGATGTGCGAGCAGGCATTCCTTCCCAATACACTTAGGGACCACGTGCAGTGGCTCCATGTGGCTCCTAAGTTCAGGAGTTACGGGCTAAAATCCCAGTGCAACAGGACTGGGAGATAGGACCTAATGAAAGGCGATTGGGTCGTGAGAATTTTGTTTTGTGGGACAATTAAGGGTGTTATCACAGGACTGCACTAGTCCCCTCTTTTTCCTTGTCTCTCTGTACCTCTTCTCCCTTCTCTCTCCTCCTTTCCCTCTGTTTCTTCTCTCTCTCTCCTTTGAGACTTTAATCACAAGAAAGCCCAATGCAGAGGTGAGCCTATTCTGAGACTCTCCTGGACAATCCATGCTTTAAGTAACCTGCACCGTTGCCAAACCTGACTTCTCGTCCGCCATTTTTTTGTTTTTGTTTTTTTTTTGTTTTGTTTTTTTTTTGGTTTTTTTTTTTTTTTTTTTGCCTGGGGAGATACAGTTAGTGACCTTATAGCTGATTTTTAAATTTTCACCTTCTATAGGAAGACAAAGAGGGAACCACAGGAGTTGAAACATGGGCCAGATTTGAAAACCTGTCTTGGCTAAAAAATAAATCTGAAATGGACCACAACCCACCCCCAACTCGCTTTCAGAATGTGTGTACCAGTCTGCAAGTCCCATCACCATGTGCATTTAGGGACTTTTTATATAGAAGGTCCCTGACCCTTTGGACTGATCTAAATGAGTGTCTCAAGCAGGGCTCCTTGGGATTTGGAGGCCTGACCACAGATTTGTCATCTGAGAAAGCAAGGCTATGAAAGGAGCTAATGTTTACCCACCATTCTGGGGCCACCATTTTTCCGTCTTTCTGTCTCTTGAAATATTTCCCTGGGGAGAAGTCTACATTACACAAGCTGGAGGAAGCTTGGGAAAGCATCAAAAAGCACAAATGTGCATGTACTGTAAAGGAATCTTTTAAAAAGCTGGATGGAACCCAAACCAGTCAATGCTGGGTTTGTCCAAGTGGAGGGCATGGTCGTTAACAGAACAATTCCCAACATGCCCATCCTCTCCAGCAGAGGGCGCTGCTCTGTGGTCATGGTCCTAGGTCCCAATTTGGTGCCTTGAGGAATAAGAGTCATTATGGTGGTGACTAACACTGGGATAGAGAGGGATAAAGTCTCTTAATATTTTCCCAAGGGTCTTCTCAATAAAATAGTACAAACAGGGGAGCTCAACGTATCAGAAATTTATTCTTTGACATCTCTGAGGCCAGATATCTGAACTCGGGACTCCAGGAGAAAAATCTACTGTTGTTTCTTCCAGCTTGTGGTAGAGTCCAGTGACCCTCAGAATGCTTTGGTGTCTGGTTGTGTCACTTTAGAGTTAAACCTCGTGTCATTTTACTCTTTAACATCAGCACTATCCTTCTTGTCTCTACCATCTTGATACAAGGCAGGGGTTGGGGGGTGGATGTCGTACCTTCTAGGGAGATAAATGGTGGTGATTGTAGAAACTATATAGACACTACTAAGTTAATTTCTCTTTGCTGTGTGACCAGATGGGAGTGATCTAACACCTCTATACCTCCATGTTATGATCTATGAAATTGGAGATGACATTATTTTTTATAAATTGACCTATGCACAGTAAATATGACCATTACTTAAGCCAACAATTAGGAAGCGGGCTAGGTCAGATATTTTGACCCACAGGAAGTGCTGTGGTACGAGGGGGGAAAAACACTCGTGGATCACCTGGGAGTGGCATTTGCTAAGAACACAGGCCCTGATCCCTGTCTACAGGACTGAACTAGAAGTGTATTTTCACTTCTAGTGCAGCCTGGGCTTGCAAGCCTTGGGAAGCTGCAGCTCCAAGCAAAGGAAAGTCCCTTTCCATTCACAGGGAAGGAGAGAGCTAATTAATACCAAGCGGCACTATGGTGATGCTGCCCACATCAAATTTAGAGGCAGAAAGGAGAAGTGAGGGAACCAGATGGCAGCTGTCCTCGGTAGAGCGGAGACAGTTTATAGTGGCACCTCTCATGCGGTCAGGGAACACTCAGTCATCTTTCAGGTGCACACTTGTGGTCCTTTTGTTACTTCCCTGAAACTAAATACCATGTGTTCAAAACTGAAGTGTTATTTTTGTTTTTGTTTTTTAAATCAATGCTAACTTCTTTCAGGAAGTGAAACCTTTGTGCTTTGTTTAGGGAGAGAGCGAGAGAGAGGAAAAGAAATAAAACCTCTTTCCAATATTTTCCTCTCTCAAAGCCTCTGGCCTGAGTTTCCATCCACTAATTCTTTCCTCCTAAGCACCATCATGCAGCCTTCTGTTCAGAACTGAGAGGCCTTGGAAGCAAGGTGCCTCTTTCAACTGTGCTTTTCCCTTAGAGAGAGGCCATAGAGGGCTTGGGGATTTGTGGGTAGGAGGAACTCAACATTTCAGAAAACAAGCTCTGCCTTCTGTGTCATTTGTGCATTCAGGAAACTCTCTGAGCTACCCAAACAAGGAGAAACACTGTGGGACAGAAGGTGGCCTCATGCCTTCCTGCCCGCCACCTGCAGAAGTGTCTGCCATTAGCAACTCTGTGTCTTAGGACCAACTCCTTGAAAGAGTATATAGAACTATAAGGAGGCCATAGGACTCTGGCCTGGGAATGAAACCATAAAGAAGCAGCAAGCTGGAGCAGGAAGAGATTGAAATTTGGGCTCCTGTCCCATTCCCCAGAAATGTGTGACTGTAGGATACAGAATGCTTTTTACTTTTTAGGGTTATTTGCTGAAATGAGAATATATTTTATACTTAATTCTCGTGTCTGACTTGATCTGCGAGGTATTAATAACTGTACTAATATATATTCTTGTTATTTTGGGGACAGGGTCATCCTATGTAGACCAGGATGGCTTCAATGTGCAGCCATTCTCTTGCCTCTGCCTCTTAAGTGCTGGGATTAGAGGAGTGTGACAGCATAGATGTCTATATCTGCCTCTTATAGACAGGAGTCAGCAAATATGAAGAACCTGGTAGAATTAAGAACTATTTTCTTTCACTTTTCTCATGCACATCCTTATACCCACAGGCAAGATTCTGTTCTCCTTCCTCCCTTCCTCCCTCCTTCCCTTCCTTCTTTTCTTCCTCCCTCTGTCTCCCTCTCTCCTCTTCCCTTGCTCTCTCTCTCTCCCTTTTTCTTTCTTTCTCCTTCCTTCTTTCTTTCCTTCCTTTTTTCTTCTTTTGTTTATGTCACTGGTCTCCTTGAGCCCCACTATCCTCTTGAGAAGTTCAAGAAGGAAAGCCACGCCTACCTCCCTCAGCTAGGAGGGAAGGGGACTATCACTACAAAGTGGCTCTTCCTCTGGAGAGGAGCAAGCATAGAGATCAATGTCCCTTCCATGAACACATTCTAGACATTTGGTTTTTGAGTAGCTGAGAGGAGTAGAGACAGGGACCAGAGGGACTGTAGAGTCCAACTGTAGCCTGGGCCTTAGAGTGCAGGGGGGAGGAACATTCCAGAAGGGACCTTCAAGGGTAGTTCAGCCCTAGTTCTCAGCCTGGGCTTTAGAGTGCAAGGGGGAGGAACATTCCATAAGGGACCTTCCAGGGTAGTTCGGCCCTAGTTCCCAGGTATGAATCTCTGGAAGATAGGTCAGGCAGGGTTCTGTCTACCCGACCCCCCAGGACAACCTCTTTGGGATTCACCACCCTCACACTGTCTCTGATCTTATCATCATGTGACTGTCTCAGAATCTCCGTTCTTAGAAGGACTCTGGTCATTTTGCTCCTGGAACTCCTGAGAAGACCTGGCTTTTGTTGAACAGAGCGTGGGACAATGTTGGGGAATTCCAGTTTGTTCTTCATGCAAAGGCCACCTAAATCACACTGATTTGGAAAAACGTCGTAAGAAAAGGGCTTGGGCTCATTCAGGATGCTACAGAGGCCCAGGGTTGGGGTCAGAGACTTTACTGTGAAGCGTGGGTTCTGCATACCCTGTCTCCCTTCACCATGGGGGTAGTTCTTTAGTTCTTTCGAAGATGGTGCTGTGATGCTGCCAGTTAGTGAGGTGACAGGAAGACTCCAAGCATGTCCTAAACTGCTCTGCTAACCCACAGTGATTTTTGGCTTTCATTGATAAGGGAAAAAAATCACTGAAGAAAATTCAGAATAGGTTAATCAGATGACAAGGTCTGTGCAACCTTTCACTCTGCAAGTTAATCCCTCTGTAAATGATATTTTATATTTGTTTTCAAAATACATGTTTTAGTTTTTTGTTAAGACAATTTCATACATGTATATTATTGCATTGTTAGTATTCACCTCCTATTATAGCTCTCTCTCTCTCTCTGTGTGCGTGTGTGTGTGTGTGTGTGTGTGTGTGTGTTTGTGTGTGTGTGTAGATATACATATATTCTAATATGGATGGATAGACTGTTGTACAGGATTATCTTATGAGTCAAACTACCATGACCTTAGGAGTTCAGCTGGGCCTGCTCGAAAGAGATCATCACATGGTTGGAGAGATGACTCAACAGTTAAGAGCATTAGCTGCTTTTCTTGAGGACCCAGATTCAAATCCCAGCACCCACGTGGTAGCTCATACCTGTCTGTAACTCCAGTTCAAGAGGATCCAATGTTCTCACACAGACATATGTGAGGCAAAACACTAATGAATATAAAATAATTTTAAAAAGCTATCACCACAGCTGGGATTATTGACTGTTGATGTCTCCTCTTAGAAGAGGCTGGTAAAGGTCTTGAGACCCCTCTGAGTATCCAGTCATTTCTCCCACCTACCTTTATGCAATTCTTCCCTAATTGCATCCAGTCTCCTGGAGAGGATATAGGATATAGGATGGGAGGGTGTTCCATACACACAGCCATGGGAAAGCCATGCTGAGTGCAGATGTTCCAGGGTAACTGCTTTAGGGTCACCTACACTTCTGTCCATACCCCCTCTCCATGCTCTGTAAGTAATCCTAATAAACTCATTGGTTCCCCATTGTGACCCTTGGTGGGATGAAACTTTGGTTTGCTACTGGACCTTCTGAAAAGTATGGGCTACCTCTTTCTTTTCCATTTCTTGCTCTCCCCTCCCCCTCCCCTTCTTATTATTCCCCTTTCTCTTCCTAAGGAGTCTCCTTGCTATTTTTATTTAAGTCAAGATCCTAAATGTGCAAAATAAAAAGGAAACATTCATCTTTCTGAGTCTGGCTTTAAGTAGAACTTTTCTGAGCAACCACATTTTGAGTCTTCCTGGAGAAAAGGTCTATGGCAGCTTCAAAGGGTCAAGAGGACTCTGCAATTTAGATTTATACAAGTTGCAAATCAACGTAAGAAACAATTGAAAAGCAATGATGCTGGAAAATATGCTCCCAGCAGTCTGGAAGACAGGCTCACATTCTAAAGGTTTTGGTATCCCTATGGTTTTACAAGCCAAGAAACATGGTCCAGCTTAGGACCAATTACCATCTTAGTCACTTTTCTATTGCTGGGGTAAGACACTGGTGAGTGACAAGACAATGGTAACTTATAAAATAAATATTTTATGTAGTGTTTAAAGTTTCAGAGGGTTAGAGTCTGAAATCATCATGGTAGAGAACATGGCAACAGACAGGCAGGCACGGCACTGGAGCAGTAGCTGAGAGCTTATATCTTAATTCACAAGTACAAGGCAGAGTGAACTAACTGGGAAGGGTTTGAGCTTTTGAAACCCCAAAGCACACCCCCAGTGACATACCTCCTCTAACAAGGCCACACCTCCTAATCCTTCCCAAACTCTTCCACCAACTGAGGACCAAGCATTCAAGCATTGGCCTATGGAGGCAAATCTCATTCAAATTTCCATACCACCTAAGCCCATTTTCCCACAAGGAGGAGCTGTGTTCATCCCACTATGAAGGGCTTAATGGTTAATCTTCATTGTCAAGTCGACTAGATTTGGATTTACTTCTGGTTCCAGAAAGGTTTAACTGAAGAACGGAAATCCATCCTACTGGTGGAAAGTGTCACCTCATGACCTGATGTCCTCTAGTGGATAAAAACGGGGAAGTGAGCTGAGCGTCAGCTTCCTCTCTGCTTCCTGACCACTAATGCAGTGTAAGCAGCTGCCTTCCATTCCCATCACCATGCCTGACACGATGGACTGTGCCCTCAAACTGTGAGCTAAAACAGACCCTTCCTTCCCTAAGATGACTTTGTCAGAGCAATGGAAAAGGTGAGATACAAGGAGTCTCACATACTCATCTTAACACAGCAAAGTATCATGTGCATGCTATATTAATTTGTAGGGGGCTGCTGAATAAAACTCTATACACTGGATGCTAAAGAAATAGAAATGTGACTTCTCTCAGTCTCCAAGAAGAGTACATCAAGGTGTCTGTCGGGTGCCACAGCCTTCAGAGAGCTCCTCTCTTCTTCTAACTCAACAGGTGGTTGGCAATCATTGACACACTTGATCTGTGGTTCATTGTCCCACTCTTTGTGCGTGACTTCTTATGCCTGGCATTGCCTCTTGCATTCATAGCTCTGTGTCTCTTTTCTTACAAGGACACTAGTCATTGAATTCGTAGCTCACCCACACCCAATATGGCCTTTTTTTTTGTAACTTAACTGATCATATCTGAAAGAACTCTTTCCTAATAAGCCTATTCTGAGTTTCCAGGTAAATATGAATTGGCAACTACATTATTTAACCCCCACCCAAACATTCCAGTCTGAATGTTCAGCTTTTTCCATGACATTCTCCCCACTGGGGCCTGTGACCCATGCTGCCCATCAGCCTAGGGCTATGCACACACTGCAGACTGTTCTTAGAATTGACATGGGAAAGAGAAGTTCAAGTTCCTGGCTACCCAAAGTACCTAGTTAGGTATGCCTTGGTGCAGTGGTTCTCAACCTGTGCGTCACGACCCTCTCAGGGTCATGTATCAGATATCCCACATGTATGATTCATAACAGTAGTAAAATTACAGTTATGAAGTAGCAACGAAATAATTTTGTGGCTGGGATCGCCACGACATGAGGAACTGTATGAAAGGGTCACAGCATTGGGAAGGTTGAAAACCACTGGTCTTAGTGGTTCCCTGGAAGGTAGGACCAGACAAGAGTTATTGAGAGGCTCCTAGAGATGTAGCCTTTAGGACAAGTGGTGACATAAGAATGGACCAGGAACAGAGACAGGTGGGAATGGAAGGGCCTGACCAAGTAAAGGTAAGAACAGTGACATGAATTTTCAGAAAACAAAACAGCAACAACAAGCAAGCAAAATACTCTCTCCTGACACAGTAACAGAAATAATGAATGAGATACACCTATCTTACAAATAAGCTTTGAACATGGTTGATAGTCAGAAGCAGGAGGAATCCTGAGGCAGACCACAAGTATCTCCTTGATTTGCAGTACAGCTAGAAGGGAAGCTAGAGACAATGGGGAAAATAAGTGAAAATAGGCACAGTAGGGCTGGAGTGATAATGAAAGAGGAGTTCTCCCTTTCTAGAAATAAGTTGGTGCTTGGGGGGAGCTGATGCTTCTGCAGGGGGATTTGAAAGGATGTGTACCCTTGAGCCGTGGGTGAGGTCCTGGGGTCTTATTTCCCAGCAGGCTCACATAGCCTTCTCTGAACTTATGTCTTCTGAAATTGGCCCTTGGTCACAGAAACCTTCTTATATAAAAATGCCAGTAGACTTCATACCACCCTCTTGAGCAGCCTGAAATCATTGTGCACTAGTCTAGGAGAAGAAAGGGTGCCCTCTGTTTCAAGCAAGGCAAGTCTGGGTTATTTTCATACCCCTGAGTTCCTTGGGACATATGACTATAATTCAGAGGAACCCACCTATCTATCTAGTTCCTTTCCTGGCTCAGCCTGCTTCTGTCACCCACCTAACTGTACCACTTACCTATAATCCAGTTTATAAGGGGCTTCCCTGAGACCAGGAGTCTGCTTCCTGGACATTGATGCTGAATATTTCTGGATACCAGTTTAATAACAAATAAGTTTGTTTGCTTGTTTGTTCATTTAAAACAACAAAAAGAGTATCTCATATATCCAAGTCTGGTCTTCAAATTATCACATAGCCAATGATGGATTTGGACTTCTGGTTGTCTTGCTTATACCTCTTAATTGCTAGGATTATAGGCATGTGCCATCATAACTAGTTTTATGTGGTACTTGGGTTGAATCCAGAGCCCAGTGCATGTATTTTGTCAACTAAACTACATGGCCAAGTCCTAGACTGAAATAGCCCATGATTCCCATCTTCTACAAGCTACTGTAATGCCAGTCCAGTCTGGCTGTCCTCATCTTATCAAGTAAAGAACAGCGTGTATGTGTGCGTGCGTGTGTGTGTGTGTGTGTGTGTGTGTGTGTATGTGTGTGTGTATGTGTGTGTGTGTGTGTGTGTGTGTGTGTGTGTGTCTATGTCTGTGTCTCAGAACATCATAAGGGGGAAGATGAGACAAGGGATCAGGGGAGAGATACTAGAATAGAGTCAGGTGTAGGGTGAATGTTGCTTGGAATGGCAGGAAAGAACTGGAAGATTGGGGAGGGGAGTAGCCAGGATGTGTGTGCACGTGTTTACATGCTGTTTGGAAGCTGAAAGGAACGATAGACTGGGGGGGGGGCAGCTAAACAAAGGGCATTAGGTAAAAATGATCTCTAATCTCAATGCAAAGTGCTGGTGAGATGCTGGGGAAGATGGAAGGAAGCCCCGGAGGAGAGGTAGAGGAGAGGTGAAAATGCAACCCAAGGTTTAACGCAGCAGGAGAGGTTTAGCAAACAAAGAGAGCGGCCCATGGGACCCTTAACCCTGACTCTTCAAGGTAACCCTTGCTTTATATAACTACCTGTGTCCTCGGAAAGAGGTCTGAACACTGTTGTTTATACACCAAATCCCACCGTAAGTACACTGAGATACCAGCTCTTGGAAGAAGTCTTGGGCAAACCTTCTGCAGTCCTTTGCTCTGAAGGCACACACTGGGCCCCAGTGTACTTACTCAGCAGAGCTTTGTACTTTTCAGTCTGACAAACAAGGACTATACCCGGGAAGTTAATTCAAAATCTCTCTTCAGGACAGCTGTATATGGGATAAGCCAAGAGGAGTCATGGAGCCTGGGGACTGTCTGGTCAAAAACAATCAAAAGGAAAAGCATGGAGACAATACCTTCTCGGAATACTGGGATTAGTATTGTCCAACAATAAAGGGTGACAACACCTGCCACTGAGCTCAGTAAGTTTGTGCCTTCACTGGGTAGGCCTGTCTTTTCTACATGGTGAAGAGACTGTGGGTGAGCTTTGTAAATATCCTGGCCCAGACACTGGGGCAATATCTCCTAGAGGTTATCAATCTGAGATGAACTTGGGAGACCCCCTTCTCTTAACTCTGAGACCAGAGAAAAAAATGACAACGGTATTGGGTTGTCATGGAGAATCAGGACTTGGTGGCTAGTGTCTCTCCCTCTAGCAACTCATTAATGATATCACTAAAGAACATTTGAACTGAGAGGAACTTGGACATGTGAAAATCCAGCCACCAAATATTTGTAATTGCTCCAAAATTAGACTCCAAGGGCCATGGTAACAGGATAAAATTACTCTCTTTAGTCAGCAGAGACCTTTGCTATTACTGAGCAGCTTGTTGGAAACTTCACAGCTTCAGTCGCTTTGTCATATAATCCTACCCCTCAGAACTTTAAGTGGGGCAGTGGCTTACAGAGTCACAGCCCTGCAGCAGTATTACGTCTGCCCCGCTTTTCTGGATTACCCAGAAAAACGTAACTTTTCCTTTTCTGCTTTCTCTAAGCATGCATTTTTTAACACGTGCCCCCCCCATCTCCTCTTCCTTCCTCATCATGTGACTATTTGTCTACCATGTGACTGACCTCTATGGCAGCTCAAATCCCCAAAGTAGAATTGGCAGGGGTTTTTTTCTTTTTCTTTTTAAGGGAGGGGAGATGGTGTGCTAGTGTATCCTTCAATAGTGTGCTTAGCCTCTGAGGAGAAAGAAGGTCTACAGACTCACAACATTGGTCTCTGGGCAGACACTAAGCTGTCAGCACAGCTCACTAATGCATTCGGAAATGTCTTCCTCATTAGTTCCATTGAGGGCATTTTCTATATTCATGCAGCAATGGGAATAACAAGCTATGAAGTCATAGGATTGCTCACAAAGAGTCAAAATTCCCAAATGCTAAATCTGTACCTGCTGAGGGTTTGTTGCATAAGATTCTGAACTCTGGGTGAAGGAGAAGAGGGCTGGTTCTAACTCATCTCTGACAATTAGCATGATAACAGGCTGAACTGCGGATAACTGGCATACACTATAGAGGAGTGTGTGCATTTGTGGATAGATGGTAGATATGTGGATGGGTAAATGGATGAATAGGTAGAAAGATGAAGAATGGGTGGAAGGATGCATGCACATATGTGTGTGTATGTATGTATGTATGTATGTATGTATGTATGTATGTGTGTATATATGTATGTATGTGTAGTTTGGGACAGATACATGGATGGATATATGGATGGATGGGATAGGTAGACAGATGGGTGGATGGATGGATGAATATATAGATTCATGGGTAAATGGACAGATGAAGGTTTGTATGCTTGGAATAATGGATGGGTGGATACATATATGGACATATGGTTGGATAGATAGATGAGTGTATGGACAGATGGATGCTGGATGGGTGGATTGGGTTTACATAGAATACCATCTACTAATTCTTTTTAACTCCTTGTTGTGAAAGGAAATTCCTTTTAAGAGATGCATCATATTACACCAGGCATAAGAAACTTCCAAATAACTCTCAAGAAACACACATCAAATGTGCTATATGTGGCACAAGAGTTGCAATCCATTCTTTTTAAAAGCTCTTTGACATTGACTAAAAACACCTTTTCTGTTTCTAGATTAGTGTAAGCATAAATCACTGTATTCTTACAAAGATGTCAGGCCTAGGCTGGGTACAGTAGAGAATACCTGTAGTCCTAGGCCTTAAGAAGTAGAAACAGAAGGGACCCTACTTGAAGGATAATCTAGGCTACAAAAGGAGTCTGTCTTAAAAAACAAAAGAGAGTACCCCAAAATCTAATAGTCTGAAAGCTATATGCATGTCCCCTTCTGTTCTTCTTGTGTTTTCCCAATTACTGATAGAAAGGAAAGCATGGGACTCTTCTTTTTAGGAAAAAAAAAAGGTTTAAAATCTTCCCCTTAAGAAAAAGATAGTACGCTCTGTAAGACTTCTGAGCTGTCACGAAAATCTTCCTAGTTTCTGAAAATTGTCTAAATATGGTAGTGTTGCCACCACCATTTGCTCAGCAATCGTAACAGACACAAGGGCTGACAATGAACTAATGTTCTGAAAATGAAAGTGTCTGAGTAGCACACACAGGCACACCCCAGAGCTCCAGATGCTATGCACCTGCACTTGGCTGCTGTTAGCAAACACACCGGGATTTTCACCAAATTGTTCTATGTTGTCATTACACAAAACAGCCTGTCTCTCACCCAGGTGAATGAGGGCCTGGGATTCCACTTATCCTACCTGATATTGCATCTCCTCGCAAAGTAAAACATAGTGGTGGTACAGGAAGGGTCCTTAGAGTGCCACTTTATACAGATCGTGTTCCTACAAGTTAATGACTATGTGTATAGAGGCTAGAGGTCAGAGGATGTCTCTCTCTGTTGCTGTCCACCTTATTTGTTGAGACAGGGTCTCTGGAGCTAGAAGGCTCTAGACAGTGCCTGTAAGGGAGTACCTAGATTAAGTTACCTTCTGGGGATGTCTGTGGGGAATTGTCTAGTTTTGCTTAATTGGGGCAGGAAGATTCATCCTGGATATGCGTAGTTCCGTCCTACAGGCTGTGGTCCTAAACTGAGCAAAGAGGAGAATGGGAGCTCTGCTTCTGATGCGGATGCTTATGACCATCAGGCTCCTGCAGTCATGCTGTCCCAGCCACGATTAATTATAGCCCTGGAACTAGGAACCCAAACAAACCCTTTTGTCTTAGTTGCTTTCATCAGGTATTTAGTTGCAGGCATGAGCCAAGTCCCTAATTCAGTGACTGAGCCACCTGCCCAGTCCAAGGAGTTATCTTAATAAAAAGAAATCCTGATATATATGACAAATCCACAGCTAGAAATGGCTGCTGTCAAATGGTCATTTATTGTAGCTCTTATAATTTTTCATTCGGTGAGCTCAAGACCATCACTATCCTACCCCAAACAGGGATTTCTGTCCTGCACAAGGTCTTTCTACGAAGGATGCTTTTCTCTCCTTTCTGCCATATGCATTCTGAAAACAAGAAAAGGCCAAGGAAATTTACTATTGCCTGAAACTTGAAGACAAATGCCAAGTTCATGGACAAATCACGCCTCTGAAAATGCCATTGTATGACTATTAAATACCCACATGGTAGCCATATGCAGAACCTAAAACAAAGCACTAAGAAATTTACCCCAAACCCCTAATTGTAAGTCATGGCTGATGCCTAAAATAAAAGAAGACCTAGGCGGAAGGCAGCCACGTTTCCAGTTCTGTGGTATTTATCAAGGGCACACCCACATCTCAATGCTGAAGATCAGATTCACAGTGACATAATAAGTTAATGGTGATGGCACGACTTTCTAAGAAAGGTTAGGAAGTGGTGTGCAAGCCTGGCATCACAGAAAATGTCAGATTTTCCACTTCAACTCCCTTCTCTCAAGGACAGCACTTTGCTTCGGGGAAGATCTTGGTGTCACAAGGGCTCAACCTGAGACCAGGGTCCCTCCCGCAACTTCTCCTTTCTGTTCAGCTCTCAGCTCTCACCTGGACTTGTTAATGTACAGAACTCCAGATCCAGCCACACTGAAAATCAGCTCTTTCCAGCCAACAGTCTGAGCCCGGCTCTCCACGAGGGGCATGAAGCTCTCTTTACAGCTTGCAGATTTGCATTGTAAAAATAGAAACTCAGAGCATCACATGTCTATGCAAATTTGCCAACCAAACCCAGTGCTGAAAATAGTTATTTACTAGTTTGCTTGCATATTGGCCCAGAAAACCCTCTATACCTATTTCATGCTCATTTAAATTCTTTAAGAGTCCCTGACCCATTTACATTTCCTGAGGGATGCCTGGCTTCCCGTGGACATTTGTTTGTGCCTCTTCTAGTGGTACTTAAAGATATATTGCCTGTCATTGCAGATCAGGTCCTGGGGAACTGCACAGGCCCTGCTTTCTGAAGGTCAAGCTGGTCTCTGCCTAGTCAAGCACAGCCACGACCTTAGGGTCATGGCTTCTTTACATAGTGTGTGTGTGCACACTTGTTGCATATACTTTTTTAAGTTCATGAAGAAGCAGAAGGACAACTTGAATGCTGATCCTCGGGGGCTGACCAACTTTTTTGAGTCTCTGGACTTGACCAACTTGGCTAGGCTGGTTGGCCAGCACGCATCTGGGATCTGCCTGTTTCTGCTTCCCTAGTGCTGGGATTATGAGAGTAAACCACCAAGTCTGCTTTATTTGTTTTTACATAGATTCTTGGGATCAAACTTAGGTCCTCATGTTTGCAAAGCAAATACTGTATCCATGAAGCTATCTCCCCAGTGATGGCCTCCTTTTGCGCAATCCTCCAGATACAGTGGAAAGGGAACCTAAGACAAAAAGCTGGATCACTGGGGGATAGTTCCCCATCGGCTGGTCCTTGGGAACACACATCACAGCCACTCCAGTAAGGAATGGCAAGTGGAGACGTTTACAAAAAATGCAAGCTCATGGTGGTTCTCTACAGCAACTGCATCTGTCTGTCTGGGAGTGAGACATGGACCTTGTGGTTTTAAGAAGCATATCACAGTGACTGCAGTGTTCTCCAAACCAACACAGTAACCCCAGGCCTGACAATGTGCTGTTGAGAGGCCAAAGTCTGTTAAAGTCTGGGTAAGGCCAGAGGTTCCAGTGGGACTTAGCATCAAGTAAGATGACACACATCCTTTGGGAAGGTGTGAGAAGCAAAAATGATTTTGTAAAATCTGTCGCTGCATGTGGACGTCTGCACTTGCAATTCTTTCAGGAGCCATTCTGGGACTTACTGAATAAGCCCCTGGTCCTCTTGGTGTCACAGCTAATTATGTCTGTTGCTCACTAACTCCACAAAAGAGATTCATTCCCCATCCTAGTACTTGGGGTAGAGTTTATAAAGCTCTTGGCAAAGACTGTGTTTAATTCCTGGCTCTGCCACATACGAGTGACCTGAGTTTGTCAACTCTAAAAGTGAATGATGACAATTCCTGCCTAGAAAGGGCACTGGGAAGATAGGTATTTGCAAAGAAACTGGGCTATACCAGCCAGAGAGCAACTCCTTAGCTAGTTTTTAATTCATTCACTTTTCATTGGATTTCCTAACACTTGAAGGCTAACCTTCAAGTCCTTCCAGATCAATAACCAAGATGGGTTTGGATGCCAAGTAGTGTGTAGAAGTTGCTTCACTGTGCCCACTGAAAGAAGGAACCAAAGTACCTCATTTCTAGGGTACCCCCACCATCTAGGAGCAAGGGTTTCACAGTCAGAAGCTCAGTGTCTAGGACATAGTAGGACCTCTTTTGTCTCGCCACAGAAATGCATTTGCCAAACTTTTGTCCTTGCACACACAAATATACAATCTCTCTTTGTCTCTGTCTTTGACTCTGTCAGTCTGTCTCTGTCTTTCTCTTTCTCTCCATATACTCCTGTACAGATAACAGCTAACCCAGGGAAACAGTGATTAAGGTAGATTGGTTAGTGTGTCTCAAAGACCCAAATGATGCTCAGAGCCACCCACAAACATATTCCCACTTACCAGTGATCACAAAGACAAGATTTCAACTCCAGAGTCCACACAGACTCCTGCAAGTCTTCCTCTGACCCACACACATGTAGCATGACATCCACCGCCAACAATAAATAAATAAATGCAAACAATGTTTAAATAAAAACAATAGCAATGCCTGTAATGTATTGTCATTCAATATACATTACAAAGTTATGGCACAAATCTAAGTGGGAGTGGGTAGGGATACTTTGAAAACCTACTGAAAACTGAACCTAGGGGCGATCATTCTCTCTGCATTATGTCAGCAGGATTCAGGATAAAGGCAACGGTCACAGGGGGCAGTGGGGGGGGTGGGTGTCAGGGAGTGGAAGCACAAACACATTCCAGAAACAGCTTTGTAGCCCTCTGTGTACTCTGCCCCGTTTCCCCCCTTCCTGCAACAACAGAAATCTGTGAAATGACTGAGGGTGGTTAATTAGGCATTGCAGCCTACAGTCCACTGCAGTTTCAATTGGCTATGGTGTTCTCTCTCACTTCCTGTTATGCAGGATTGCAGAGGGCTGTTAGACACCTGCCATGCTCAGGGCCCAGCTGCTGCTCCATCGTTCTGCAGCGGGCAAAGAGGAAGCACTCTGGGGCTCTCGGCCTTGAGAGGGTTCAACTCTGCACAGCAGCCCCTTCCCTGTGAGGCAGGAGGGCCTGGGCGGACACAGCAGATGTGAGGGCCAGCAGCTGGCAGCGAAGACCTTGTTCTATTGTGAGGGTTGTGGCAGGAGGCCAACTGCTCTCTCTCAGTCCCTCATTCCCCAGAGTCCTGCCGTGACCTGTGGATGACGGAGGTGGGTGCATCTACACAGGCTGGAATCAGACATCCGTCTGCAGTGTCCCCACATTCCAAATAAGTGGGAGAGCTCCCATGCAGAAGCATTCAGCTAAACGTTGGGTTATCTGCTTCTCACTCACTCACTCACTCACTCACTCACTCCTCACTCACTCACTGCTTTTTTCCTTGTGAGAATATCTTATGGGTTTGGCTCTCTGTGCTAGGCAGTGGCTAAAGACAAGCCTCAGTTTGGCAAACTCTACTTAAATGTTGCTAGGTAGCCCTGCTAGCCAAGGTGCCACTTTACTGAGAATCTACTAGGCACTAAATAACATACCCAATGAGTCCTAGCTCCTTTGTTTAGGGAACTGACTCTTGGCTTCTCTGGAGAGATTTTATTCTCTATCCAATCAATACCTAGCATAAAGCAGCAAAGAGAATCCCTGAGGCAGGGGGATTGGGAGAAGGGGTTTCCTCAAAGACAACCCATCATAATGGATTAAAGATGGCCAAGGTTTCTTTGACGTTTCTGCCATCAAGAATTGGGCTCAGGGGTTGGAGAGATGACTTGGTAGTTATGATTGTGCAGTGCTTTTTCAGAGGCCCCAAGTTCTGGTCCCAGAACCCACACTGGGAAACTCATAACCACCTGAAACTCCAGCTCTAGGGGATCCGACACCCTCTTCTAGACTCTGAGGGCACCAGCGCTAACGAGCACCCTCCTCTCCCACATACTTGTAATTAAAAATAATTTTAAAATGAAGTGGGGTTTATGTCTCCTCAATGACCTAACAGGAGGTCAGTAAAAGTGACATTGTGTCAATTCTGCCATTTGGGGACAGTTTCTTTTTTCTTTTCCCATAGAGAGCTACCACATGTAGACTCTGAGGCCATCATGCTGTATGGAAACCCAATCTAGAAGCCTAGAGAGGTCACATGAAGAGATAGTGGCCTGTGCACCTGGCCGCCCTTTGAATCTGGCAGTTCTCATCCAACATTAAAGAGCCCTGCTATGTCCTGTTTCTCACCTAGAGGGCTTTTCTATGTGACAATACTGACCAGTGTGGAACCCTTGTGATTTGGAGGGGAAGAGCTGTTATGTAGAAGTGATAACCAATATGATGAGTGACCAGAGGCGATCTCTTCATGGTTCAATTGGAACGTCTTAGGGAATGCTTACATGAAACACTGGGGGAGAAAAATGAAACTGTATGCTGCATGGGAGGGTGGGGACTGTTTGTCCACCCCCTGTGAGAGAGAATTCAAAAGAAGCAGCTATGTGGAGTTAGAAGGTGACATCAAGAGGGATTGATTTATTTAATAGACACTTTCTAGACCATTCTGGAATCTGTGACTAAGACAAGGGGACAGATGATTCTACAGTGGCTGAGACCAACAGACAAGACTCTCTACAGCAGACACATAATTTTCATAATTTGCATAGGAGCCTGAATGGGGCACTTAGCACCCATTTCAGGGTTGGGGAAACTGAGATTTAGAGATGTGGAGTCATTCGTTCTTCAGTGACCACAGAGCAAAGTTAGCCTGAACTCCTGCTCTTGTTCCTTTGCTTCCTACACTTGCTCCGTGGGGCAGGCCTCACTCCCCATGGATGAGAAACAGAACACTTGTCTTTAAAATCCTCATAAAATCCCAAATCTGAGACCCCACAGGTAGAGAAGCTACCTCCAATCAGATAAGAGAGTTATCTCTCCTGGCAGCTTAGAACAGAGGGCAGGGTATTCAACAAGGTGGGCTGTTATCTGATAAGAGATATGGCCACCTTTACATATTAATTTCCCTTAACTCATTAGGGCTAGGCTCTACAATTATCTTTCCACAGGACTGGTTACATGGGTCACTGAATCTGTGCCCAAAGGGAGAGAAATCTTTTCTTTCTAAACACACTTTTCAGTTAAAGAAGGTACTGTAGGTCCTAGACACTGACAATTGCCAGGCGCACGCGCGCCTGTGTGTGTGTGTGTGTGTGTGTGTGTGTGTGTGTGTGTGTGTGTGTGTGTGTAGGTCAGATGTCCATGTCAGGTGTCTTTCTCTATTAGCCTCTACCTTAGCTTCTGAGACAGGCTCTTTCACTGAAACTGGAACTTGCTGATTCAGCTGGCTTAGACGTCAGTGAGTTCTGGGGATGCTCCTATCTCTGTTCTCAAGTTCTGGTATAATAGGGCAAACACCACACCAGGATTTTTCCATTGGCACAGTGGATCAAACTCCAGTCCTCATGTTTTATAGCAAGTAGTTTACTGATGATGACATCTCTCCATCCTTTTCATCTCTCTTTTGAGGGAGATAGTGCCTCTCTATGTAGCCCAGGCTTGCCTTGAACTGGAGATTCCTGTGCCTCTACCTCAAAAACATGGAAAGTACAAGTCTATGCTGTCCCATCTGGTTCTACAACTGTCTTTGTAAGGAGAGTTCAGCAGCAGGAACTGAGTTTTAACCCAGCCACACCTGACTGCCAGCCCGTAGGCTTAGCAACTGTGCTATATGTCATATATTTAATTCAGAGTAAATAGGATTCTTGGCATAGGATTTGGATTGGGCAGTTATCTGAATGGGACCCTGCTGTCCCCACACAATATAGGTGAGCATCAAGGTGCTATCTTCCTGGGGAAATTTATGACACTGCTGTCTGCTAGAGCCAACTTAATGCTTCTCAGATGGACTGGTCCTCCATCAGCTGCAGGAGGGGTGCAAATACTCGCTCCATAAGATAGTGGCCTCTGGAATATAAGGCCCAGCCTCAGCCTGAAGGAGCTTAGCTAGGCTTTCTGTGTCTGGGATGGAATTTGGTAATCTAAACTTCCCATTTTTACTCCTGAGTGTTTACAGATCTGCATGGAACCACAGACAGACACTTATTGCCACAGCAAGTTCCCAGTGTGGTGGGTCCATTCAGAGTAGGAACAGTTCCATGTCCTTAGGCCAAAACCTAAGACAGGGAGGGGCATAGTACCTTTGGAAAACAGGGCAGTTATCTATGTGCTGGTGATAAGGTCTCTCTTTGCTTCTCTGTCTTTGTTCTGTATGGCAGGGACCTAATATTTTCAGTCCCCAGCCTTTCCTAAACAACGTCTCAGTTGGTTTGAACCATGGTTGGGGTACCGGTGGGCATGGCTGGGTAGAAAGAAGGACAAGGCTGGGAAACCCACTGTCCCCTTAAGATGTTCTGTTTCACTGATAGGCAGTGGGTCCAGTGTGGCCTCATAGTATGGCCTACCTGATCATTTCTATTTGACAGTCCATTCGCCATTTCTATTTTTCTTTTTAGCTCTTCTGCACCCACCTCATACTAGATTCCTTTCTCTGGACACATCTGGGTCAAGTCTTATTTTACTGATAGCACTGCCACTGATATGGAAAAGTTAACTCAGGGCAAAGGTCAAACAGAGGGATGCTAATGCTTCCCAGGCTGCTCAGGGACCATGGTGAGACTTCGGTGCTAGGCAGAGGTCTGGGAAGTTTGTGCACATTAATCATCAATTCTGAGGTGTGTACAGAGTACCTATCAGATGCTTTGCACAGACCTGTGTTGGGGACACAATGGGAGCCAGAGCTGGTGGTGCCAGCCTGTCTGGGTGGGGAGCCGGCTTGCCTTGGACAAGAAGAAGAGTATGTGAGTACCTGCAGGGAAGCAGATAGTTCTGGGGAAGAACAATAGTAGAGCTGAGGTCTGCTTAGCAGGAGGCATTGGTTCTTTCAAACTGACTTAGGGGTCTGGATATGTGAGTCAGTTGGTTGAGTGTTTGCCTCCCATGGCATGAGGCCCTGGGAGTCCCAGCACTGTAGAAACAGGTTCTGGTGATGCACACTTCATCATCTCAGTTTTCAGAAGACATAAGCCAGAGGATCAGACGTTCAAAATCATCCCATTCAGCAGAGCGGGTTCAAGAGTCAGCCTGGACTATGAGACTCTGTCTTGAAGAAAGCAGTATAAACGACTGATAAGGAAACTGAGGCTCAAAGAGGAAAGAAGACGTGTCAAAGATCCATGTGTTCTGAGAACATACGTGTCTGTTTCAAAGGAGATGCTGAGATAAGACTTTGCAGGCAGGCATCACGGGTAGTACTATGGTTTCATTTCTGTCTCATAAGACATGTTGCAATCCTTTAGTTGTGCCTGGTGGCAAAAGGCCTGGAATCCTATACTCCAAAGACTAAGTGGAGGATCAGAAATTCAAGGCCAATCTGGGTAAATTCTTGAGATTGTATCTCAAAAATGTAAAACCAAAAAAAAAAAAAAAAAACAAGACAAAGCAAAAAAAAAGGGGCTTGGTAAGTAGCTAACAGTAGAGTGTTTGCCTAGTACATAGAAGGAAGTCCTTAGGGTCAATTCCTACTACGTCAATCAATCAATACAAAAACCTCCATAGTTGGAAACAGGGTCCATATGATAAGTTAAAGGAATTCACACTGGATGAGGGTGGGCCCCAAACAGTGATAAGGGGAGAGTCACTGAGGTGACATCAAAGGAGAAAGACACCCTGAAAAGACACAAACACAGATTGAGGTGATGCAGTTCCATCATGGAATGGGTGGCAGCCCCTGAGGTAGAGAGGTTCCTTCACAGCTGTTCCTTAGAGCCTCAGAAGGAACACAACTCTTTGTAATTCTGCTCCCAACTTCCAGAACTGCAAGTGATTCATTTGTGTTGCTTTAAATATATACTTCTAGTGTGTGTGTGTGTGTGTGTGTGTGTGTGTGTGTGTGTGTGTGTGTGTGTGTAGGGCAGGGGTTGGGAGAGACTCAAGGGATACCAGATCTAGAGCTAAGCTACTATACAGCAAGGCCCCAATCTTATGGCTGTTCAAAACATAAATCCTAGAGATAGGATGGGTGTAGAAGTCTTGTTACTCACACAAGACCAGTTTTATGAATATCTTTAAAATAAATCACATTGCTTTCTGCAAACAGAGAAGGGAACACGATGGAACTATGATCTTAAAAATGCCTGCTATATGATGAGCTTCCTATGCATTAGGTATAGTTTTGCATATGGCATGTGAACACAGTATAAGATGCTGTGCCTGTTATTTGTCAAATGAGTGATATCAGGGTTGTACCTCAGAGCTAGAAAAGGACTCAGTGAGGTCTGACCCACGATCAGTGTTTACACCCTGGTTGACCTGGAGTAACTGGCAAAATGTGATATGGGCCCAACATGTCCACTTATTCCTTCTGCTGATCCTTGTAGTGTTCTCTGTTGGAGTTCTAAGTAGATGCACAGTATATCCAGAAGGGAAGGCATTTGTATCAGAGCATCTACTGTTGGATGCAGGATGCAAGAGCTACCCTTTCCTATGCCTGTTACAAATGCGCACTGCCTCGTACCTGGAGGCAGCAGAATAAGGGTGAGAGGGAGAGAGAATACAAGCGGGGGAGGAGAGGCCAGGTTTTGTCTCTATCTCAGAATGTGATCAGACTCAGACTATTTCAGTCCTCTGCCCTCCCCAGCTGATAGGTCATTGCCTGCATGGGGCCTAGCGGAGAGATTTTCCCCACAGATTTTCGGTAATAAGGTGAGATACAACGATTGTGCAAGAGGTAACAGCCTCTGGGGTAATTGAGATTCCATCCCAATCTACCTGGGAATCTACAGACCTTCTGCTCCAGTGTTCCTAGGTAATTCAGAAGGGACTTGGATTCAGGGACAAAGCAATACCTCAGCTCCTTTGGAGATAATGTCAGGGTCATTCTTGGAACGCAGAGCGTTCCTGAGTTGTGCAGTGCTTTCCTCTGAACTCCCCTTGACAGGCCTCCACTTAGATTCCTCTACACTGGTTCCTCTTTCTTGGGAGAATTGAATCAGGGAACTGTGACAATCACTGCCTGACAAGACAACTGTTTCTAAGCAACTGTGTCTTTGATCAATGGGCCTCATTCATTGTCCCCTTACTGTTGGAGAAGGTCCTTGCTACACAGTTTTTCGAAGAGCAAGTGTGAGGGGAGTTACTTCTTCCTACCGAGGAGGCTGGGGTTTGGCTCAGGTGTCCTCTAGTCCAAACCACTGGGCATACTTCAGGTTGTCAAGGGGAATGGTGTTGAACACACAGAGTCACTGGAAAATATTAGGGATCTTATCAGGGAGTGGCTTCTTATTCTGATTCTGTCTCAATGCTTTTAGGTAAATACTGTTAACTGTTTTTCAGAGGAAGTTGGTCTCTGAGAGCTTAAGGAGCTCATCTACTATTGCACTAGATAGGAGAAGAGGAGTAGAAGGCAGGTTTATCTCGTTCCAAAGTCTACACTTGTCTCTGGAGCCAGCTATATCTAGTAATGAACAACCTGACCTCTCTTGGGGATAAATCCCATTCAAACTACAAGAAAACATTGTAAATTCAGTTTTAAACATTACTTAACTGCCTAACTGACATCTCAGACACGGAATTGTGGATGTAGAAGAACCACCTCCCTCCCCTCTCCATCAGTTGCTACAGTTAGGCAAAGAGAATAATGGTTCTCCTCCTTAAAAGAGGTGACTTCCTACTTGAAAGCTTAAAAAAAGAATGGTCATTATTTGACCCACTCCAAACCAATGTACAAAAGCTATTCTCTGTATGTATGTGTTTTGGGAAGTGAGCACTTCATCTTCATGAAAAAGAAAAACATGACCACCGGGCTCCATATCTGAGGCTATTCAAGGGCTGGGAGTTTCATCCCAAGCTCCATGCTATGTTTCCAATGCAAGTCTTTTAAGTCATTTACACACCAAGGATTAAAGTCTGATGCCACTAAACACAAAGACACATGTTGCTTAGGGATGGCCATGTTTAGCAGGGAGGGGGGTTATGGATAATGTTTATTTGTATCAAGTGCTCCAGGAAACACTTTCTTATTAAATTCTTCAAATGAACCTGATGTGGGGGCTCTGGGTATGCTCATTTCACAGAAACTAAATCCATAACCGTGCCTTGAGTTCTTTGGGACAACAAAATAGCAGTATTTGTCCTCTATTGTTATATTTTTTGTTCAATAGTTTTTCTTTTTTGAAGTTGATACATTACCTTCTTGGGTCTTCACACCAGACTTAAGAGAGTTATATTGAGAACACCCACCTCTGCACCTTTACCAGCTAACTGAGCTCTGCAAGAGAGCCTGTGGCAATGGAGAGACAAAGGCCTAGAGCTCATTTCAACCTTCCTTTGACTGTTCTGGAAAACTGGATGATGGCAAATACTTTATGCCTTTGCTGCCACATCAAATAAGCTCTCCTGTCTAAAGTAAACAGTTAATAAATATAGTTTATATCACTAATCTTCTCATGATAAGAGTCCACAGAGCTCAAGAAAACCTAAAAATTGGGAGAATTAATAGACTAAGTTTTTAAATCAGCCTGGATTGGACACATAGCTCAGTTGGTGGAGTGCCTGTCTAGAGTATATAAAACCTTAGATTTGATCTCAAGACCCCATATAAACAAACAAACAAACAGAAGCAGGCATGTGGTATATGCCTGTAATCCTAGCACTGGGGAAGTGGAGGAAGATGGATCACAAGGTCAAGTTACTCAGTGATATCAAGGCTAGCCTTGGCTACATGAGATCCTATTTCAAACAAAACCACTCCATCCTTTCAAAATATTGACTCCAGGAATGCATTTCAGCAGTTTCCCACCAAGTTTTCCCTCGATGCTTCAAGGAGTCACTTTGTTTTGTTGTCCTTGCTATTGTTGTGCTGTAACTCCCCCAGGTCTTTAAGTCTATTGACTAAACTGAACCCTTAGTCTTGTTCTTCTCTCCCCAGGACCAAGGGAAGCAAGGCCCTAAGATGGTTCCATCCAGCTAACTCACCGATTAATGGGAAACAAACTGTTTACTTACTCTCCAGGCTATCTACTATTTCCCCCATGTAACTTAAGGTTCCAGAGAAGGTCAGTTTCCCTCCTGTCTTTTTCTGAGCTTGCAACCATCTGCTTTTGATGTCCAGATCAGTGGACTCTTATCTGTGTGGACATGTAACTTTGCTTTGGGGGAAAAAATTAAAAAGGAAGTCCTTGGCAGAGGTGCTTTGCTTGTCAGTGAGTAGGAGCACACTGCATAGCTGAGTTCCTGTGCTGGCTCATAGTCATTTTTCTTTTGTTCAATTTTTCTTCTCTTTAGAGACAGTAGCTTTTATAACCCGGGCTAGTTTCATGACCATTATATAGTGGAAGTTGGCCTTGAACTCCCAACTCTCTTGTTCCCATCCCACGTGCTGGGTTTTCAAGAGTGTGCCACCACTCCTGGCTCATAGCCACGTCTTCCTTTCAACTGACCTCTGCTTCATTATAACACTGTAGGCACAAACTCTGAGTCATGTTGATATTTGTGTCATGAAGCCGCCACTTCACAGTTTAGTTCAAGGCCCTCCGAGTGCCACAAGACAACACAGAGAATCCAAATAAGGCAACATGAAATAAAACATCAGAAGGGTTTTCTTAGCAATTTCTTTTGATGGTATTGAATCAATATGAAGTTTTCTACCCAAACAAAGCAGCAAAAGCATGATAAAAAAAACTTTCATGGGAGATTTTTTTTCCCTGCTTGTGTTCTTGTGGATGGAATCCAGGGCATTGTACATGTTGCACTAGCTCTCTGCCACTGAGCCGCATGCTCAGTTGTCGTGGTTGCTTGCTTTTATCTTATTTTTGAGGCAGGATCTCACTCTAACTTTAGTTGGCCTGGAATTTACTATGTAGGAGTATTTTTGCTTCCATCCTCCAGTGCTGGAATTACAGATGTGCTCTCCCAGACCAGGAAAATCTAAGTCATCATTTGCTGGGCATAGTTTGTGTCCTGGTCCTGATGTTATGAAAACAGATGGAGAATTGACTGATCATGTCTTGGAGGGTATACAATTTCGTAAGAAATTCAGACATTGAATGAGGAAGTGGAAACTGAGTGGGCCATATTTGGCAGCTGTGAGTCTTGGAGCAAACTACTGAATTCAGAACTTCAGCTTCCCCATTGGAGAAGGGAAATAACATGATAGTCCCCCTAGAGAATCTCCTAAGGGTATTAAAAATACTCATCAGGAGTTTGTGGTCAACAGTGAGTGATCAGTAAATGCTATCATTATTATCCTCCGTGTTATTATTGCAGTAAGTGGGTTCTATGCTAGGACAGGAGTAAGATACGAGGTCTACAAAAATATGTAGTTGGGGGTCCAGTAAGATGGCTCAGAGGGTAAAAGCCCTTCCTGCTGAGCCTGGACACCTGAGTTTTATCCCTAGAATTCAAATAATGGAAGGAGAGTGTTAATTCATACAAGCTTTCCTCCGACCTCCACATGTGTGCTGTGCCCACATGCATGAACACACACATAAAATAAACAAACGTAGCGAAATAAATGCATGGTTGAGACCTCTCCCTTCTGGGAGAGAACATGTACCTTCTCCTCAGGTCTCCCATGGCCAGGGTTCCTCCACACCTGGGCTTCACATTGTGGCCACCTGGGAGCTTTAGCCCATTTAACCCTCCTGCATGCTCCCGTCTTGGAGAAGACTCAGAGTTAAGTGTCTAAGAACCCTCACAGGTGATTCTAACATGAAGATGGGGTCATATCTCACATAAAATGCAAATCAGAGCCCTGTGTCCAAAACTGACAAGAGATGAAGCACCAAGGCAGGTGCTGCTGCCAGGTGGCACAGAGTATGAGGTTAAGAACCTCCGGCCTTTGTCTAAGCTCATGGACACCCATCTCACAGGAAGAAGTCACTCATATGGTGATGAGATGGTGAAGGGAGCAGCCATTGTGGTTCAATAATGCATAAGCATAGAGTTCCCCCTGTATGTGAGCAGCAGGCTCTTTGCTGAAGGTATAGGCACACTGTTGCTTGTGAGCCCTCATCATTTAGAGTTTTCTTCCATGGGGGTTACATGCATCTAATTTGGGAAGACTGAGTCTACAAGCCCTTGCATAGCTGAGGAAATATGCACCAAATATCTGTTATGCAATTCAGCTCCAACTGATGGGGGTGTGAACAGGGCTATTGAATAGCTCTTCCTTCTGTCTGGGCAGAGAGGCAGTGGATAGGAATGTGGGGTACGAACAATAAGTAGCCATCAGCAGGCAAGACCTGGGAAAGAATTAGGTAGCTGTCATGTGGTTGCATGCTATAGATGCAGAGAGGGAAAGCTTGCAAGGATTCAGTTTAGTGACGATCTGAAAGAGATGGATACCTAAGTGCTAGACACACCTACCAGAATCTTGTTAACCTTGGAGAGTTTCTAGAGGATTTGGTTTGCAGGGAAACCAGTGGAAATTGTACTTCCACTCATTAAGTCCTGCTTCCATCTTGGGATGCATACAAGGGGTACCAAGGCTAGAGTCCAGAAAGAGAGACAGATCCATGCTGTAGCAAGCACAGTCCTTAGAGCCCTGTAAGTCCCAGACCCTTGCTCAGCAATGCTAGGTCCTGGTACCAAGATCACACAACATCCCCTTCCGGGATGTCCCTTAGGGGGCAGTATGTAGCACTGATAGGCCCCCATTTTGTTGGTGCTCTACAATGAGGAACAAATATTTGGCTTTTTTTCTCCCTCCCCTCCCTGTCATTTTACACAGTCTTGTTTAGACTGGATGTTGGTTAATGGGAGACCTTTGCCCTTTGTCTAAAAGCTGTGACCAGGAAATCCCACCACCCATTAATGAGAGTTTTGTTCCGGATCTAGAGCTCCCAGCACACTGTCTCTGCTCCACAGAGGCATTGTACCCCCAGCTTAGAAGAACAAACAATGACCAAAAAAAGCCCTTTCCACTGTTGAATAAAAACAGCAAACTCCAGACCCTAAGGGGTTTCAGTCTCTATTAAGTCAACAAAAGGTCCAAATTGACAGGCCAGGAGCACAAAGGGTAGGGGGACAGAGGGACTGAGAAGGAAGCCAAGGGAGAGAAGAAAACTTAATTAACTGGGAGTTTGTGTGCTGTGTCTCTTGTGAGAGGTGAGGCTGCTCCTGCCACACACCACGTGTCCACACCCGGAAGACTTTCTGTTTCAAAGGCCAGGCCCTAGGAGAACCTTGGGTGTCCCACACAGTGACCCGTAGGCACTTGGTCCTCCTTGGGGATCGCAGCTCCATGAAGATGCTGGCCTGTCAGTTTATTTGCTTGAAGTTGCTTGCTCTCTTCCCCTCTCTTTTCCCCTCCCTCCCTTTCCTTTTCATATCTATATGAGAATGTTCAGATATGAATATGAATCATGGCTTGTTTCTATCTGTGTCATATTAGTTGTAATGGCTAATAATTCCTAAGCCAGATAAGTATATGAAAAACATTGAACTGATAATATTTATTGACTGCTGACTCTTTGTGTTGTTAGTGATTGAACTTTAACATATATAAAACACCATACACACACACACACACACACACACACACACACACAGAGAGAGAGAGAGAGAGAGAGAGAGAGAGAGAGAGAGAGAGAGAGAGAGAGAGAGAGAGAGAGAGAGATGAAACATGTATATCTGTTGCTTTTTTTTTTTGAGGCAGAGTCTCATGAATACCAGGCTAGCTTGAAATTCTCTATACAGCCAAGGATGACTTTCAGTGTCTAATCCTCCTGCTTCCACTTCCTAACAACAAATATATGCTTGGGAGGACTGAACCTAGGTATTTGCGTGTGTTAGGCACCTTAGACTGGGAGCAGTGCTTTCTTACGCTGCTTACCTAACTCAGCGGTCTGCCTCTTCTGGTTCCTTGTAACAAGAGCCCACCTGGATTCATGTCCTCAGCACACAAGACTGCTCATGGCATCAGGAACACTCTCCAAAAATGTTTAGTTGTGGAAGGTTTAAGTATGAATCACAGCCAATTTCAATTTGTGTCATATTAGGTGTAATGGCTAATGATTATTCCTAAGCCAGATAAGTGTATGGAAAACATTTAAAGTGATAACATTTATTGACTGTTGATTCTTTGTGCTGTTAATGATTGAACTTTTAAGAAGCCTCATCTCCAATCTTAGGATTATCCTAGGATTTTGTGTATTTGTGAAGATGATGGGTTAAAATAACAACAACAACAAAAAAAAAACAAAATAAAACACTGGAACAATAACAGAAAATTCCACGGAAATAAGAGCAATGATTTGTATCTTGTTTATTTAGCAGTAATTATCCGGAAACTTATTGTAATATGTAAAAACATAGATGCTTGAATTTGGGTCTTTGCTTCATCAGCACATGGAGAAGAGGAAGAAGAAAAAGGTGAAAAAGCCAGGAGCTGACACGGAGTGAGGACCTGGGAAAGGGGAGTCACAGGTGAGGGGGTTGTCCCTGTGAAAGTCTCCTGAGGCTGACAGAGAGGAGACCGTGCAGTCCCCAGAGGACAGCCCAACAAGGTATCATCTGCTGCTGCAAGGCAGGCTAGTGCTAGCGAGAGATAGCATCTGGTTTGATAGGATTCTGTTTTCCCGATTCCTGGGGACACCCTGAGAGGATAGTGACCCTGACATGATGTAGGAAGCTCCAGGGGTATCCATGCTTGTTGATCATTGACCTGCAAGTATTGGGGACTGTGACATCATCTCCTCCAGACAACAACGTCCACTTTAAGATGGTTTAGAGTGTGATGGGCAATTCTTATTGCCTGGGGTAGGGACTTTTAAAAGGTAGTTGATGCTGTTATGAAATTTAAGAATATATTTCCCAACTCCACCCCACCCCCAACCAGAAGGAATGTACTTGTATATAGCAAAGCCTATGGAGGCTAAGGGTGGAATGCGTTGGCCTTGCCTTCTAGGTTACAGGGTCTCAGGGATGAGGTTCTGTCATGTTACATACACGGTAATTGTGTATATATTGCAATTCTATTTTGTTACTTATTTATTTTTGTTTTTCGAGACAAGATTTCTCCATATAACCCTGGCTGTCCTGGAACTCACTCTATGGAATAGGCTGGTTTCAAACTCACAGAGCTTCACCTGCTTCTACTTCCCAAGTGTTGGGAAGCATAGCGTGATTCTAAACACATATACTCATTCGTTTTACTTAAGCTATCCTTGTTAAGTACTTTACCTGCATAAAATATGCAGTGATTCCCATATCAACTTACCACTGTACATAGAGTCACCCATGAGCATCTCCTGTGACCCCGTATTAGCACCAGTAAACCAACACTGGGTAAGGAAACTGGCTCTGAGAAACTAGGTTCCTCTTAGGAGGCTCAGCTAGCAGTGGTTTTTCCTCAGCCAGAGCCCAGTGGGTCTCCTCAGACCTATCAGTGTCTCTCTGAGCACTGGGACTCAGGGTTGCTCTAAGACAGGCTACAGACTTCCCCTGGAGGCCGATTTTTGCCTTTGCCTCTACTATGCCTTTCTGCACCTGGCTTGCCACAGTGGGAGAGCCAGGGAATGTCAAGACCTAGCCTCTGACATCAGTGTTACAGTGTAGGGGACTGCCACTTGCCACAGCCAGCACTCAATCCTGGAGGGGCTTCAGCAGCCCCAGGAGGCTACAATGACTCTGAGCTGCATTCTACTTCAATTCAAACCAGGCTACTGGCTTTCCCGTTTCTGGTGAGGTGTTGCCGGTTGGACCGTTTCCCTCTTGTGCAAAGCTTTTTATCATCCTACCAGGCACAGGCTGTGGAACAGAGCTGTCAGATGGACCGGCACAGCTCTCACTTTACCCTGAAGGGGCACCATAGCACATGCCCCATTGTCAAGTGCTCTTGTCTCAGGAATGCTGCAGACTCCCGAGAACACACTTCTTCAAAACCCCTTCCTCCGCAAACTACCCATATTTGTTATTTCTTGCAGAAACTTTGGTAATGAACGTGGCCTCTCTGTTTTCCGCTGTAAGCAGCAGAAATCCCCCTGCAGGCGCTCTACTAGACCTTTTATCCATACTCAGGAAAAAGAATTGATTGATTTTGAAGTTCAATGTTGGCATCTGCTGTTATTCAAAACCAGGACCTTGGCTACAGTAATCCACCACGCTTTCAGCACCGCCACCCGTGTGCGGCAAATGAAGGCAAGCTGTTGTCGAATGAGAAATGCAAAATAGCCAATCTGTTTGTCTGTTTAATGTAACCAGGAACATAAGCTGCTAAAAGTGGTGCCATTCGGCACTGTCAGATGGGGGACACTCTCCAACAAACAAAAGCCTAATGACCCGTTTTACTCGGCACTCCAAGTTGTTGCTGATGGTGTCTTCCATATGCACTCAAACATGCTTTTATCTGAAACTGCAAATGACATGATTTTCCATTGAAAACAAGCGTGTAATCTCTCTCTTTCTCGGTGTGTGAGTATGTGTATGTGTATGTGTGTGCATGTATGTGTGCGCATGGGTGGGTAGGTAGGTGCATTGTATGTGGGTGTTGCGGGAGAAGAGGAGAGCAGTATCCCCCATCCCTGGCTGAGCATCAAGAAGCAAAGTTGATGGTTGAGGCATCTTTGAGCAGGAAGCATATTGTGGCAGCATCTTCCCCTCACACCTGTCATTGTACTGTATTAAAGGGAAAAATCAAGTCATTAACCATGATAGATATGTTTTTAATAAGTAAGTGTTGTGCCCCACCAGGTGGATAACTAGTAGGGCTTAAGATAGCTTCAGAGCCTGACTTGGGATAGCAGTAGGAAGTTAAAGTCATTGCCTACTTCTTCAAAGAGAGTGAGATTTTGGGAAGTACCAGCTTTCAATATCACTCAGGCCGAAACTTGTCAAAAAGGTCCACTAATAGAGCTGGACTCTAACTTGATTTTTAATGTGGGGGCATTGTTTCCAGGGGTTCTAGGGCTTAGAAAGCAATGCCCTCCTCCAAAGGATGCTAAGCAAGACCAGTACCCACTAACTCCTTGAGAGTACATCTGTAGAGACTGGAAGATGACTTGTCACATAAGTTTGAGGATCTGAGTTTGACACCCAGAACCCAAGTAAAACTCCTAGGAGTCATGCACAAACTTGTATTAAAAGTTATGGGGAAGCAGAGACAGGAGAATTCCCAGGGGCTTCTTGGCTAGCCAGCTTAGCTGAATCAGTCAGTTCCAGTTAACAGTGAGAGGCCTTTTTCAAAAAAAAAAATAAGAAGGAAAGTGACCTAGGAAGATACTCAAGGTTGACCTCTGACCTCTACTCATGCATAGATTCTTCCATTGGCAAAGCAGAAGACAGCACCTGCTACTTTACAAAGACAGTTGGAACATTGTCTTGCGAAGGATTCTGAGGGCCATACATAGAAAAAGAGATCTGTCATTGGCTATTAGACCCTGAGGTTATTTATTGCCACAGCCAAAGTTTATTAAAAGACAAAACAGAGAACAAGCTAGGGCAATCTAAGCCCGCTTCTTCATATCAAAGACTCCCATATCTATACCAGAAAGTCAGTTCCACTTACATTATTGGGAAATGGGGGTAAGAGAGCTATGAGCTGATGTACTCTGCTGAGAACACTCAGTGTAAAAAATTATGCCTGGCTCCAAGCAGAGCTTGGATACATTCAGTGGGACTAAGGCAAGACATATGGTTTGCATTTCCTCTATAAAGGAATATGAGGGGGGAGCTTGTGGGACCCAAGATTCAATAACAAATACAGACACTTGACAAAGCTTGGCAGGCGAAGACAGAATATTTCTCTGTTTACCTGACAATATGACTAGAGTCCAACCCTCTGGGGAGCAATTCATTTGGTGGTGACCTGTCACACCCTGGCAGAATGTCCTTGTAGGACCATCAATGTCAGCCTGGGAGGCATCGCTCCCTCCTCCTCCCAGGCAAGCAGCTCTCCAACGAGACCGCCTATACCAGCACAAGCTAAGGATACCTTTATCCCACTTGGATAGTTCAGCTTCAGATCCCTAAATAAGAACACCAGAGAGGAAGTGTTGGCCTTTCTTTTTAATCTTCCCATTCTAGAGCTCAAGAATAGGAAGATTAGCTTATCTTTAGCTTGTCTTTCGGTGGAAGATCATCAGAATAGTTTTACCATTAATTTTTACTCTGTTTTGTTGGGGGAGGAATTCAAATATTTTTGATTCTGCAAGTTGGAGACAAAGTGAACAAAAGGAAAGTCAGTGAAGGTTAGGAAGAGAAAGGTAGGTGGTATTTGCTGAATTAAGAATATGAAAAGTAGGGCTGGGGAGAAGCTCAGTGGGTAAAGCACTTGCCATGAAGCATGAGGAAGGACCCGAGTTCAGATCCCTAGCCCCTACATGAAAGGTCAGACATGGGGAAACATGGGAATGTAACCTCTGAGCTGGGAAGCCTGTCTATCTGAAAGGGTGAACTCCAGGTTTAGTGAGAGACCCTGTCTCAAAACATGAGATGAAGCATGTAGTGGTTTGAAAGAGTGTCCTCCATATATGAACTAAACTAATGGTCCTCTGAATACTTGGTCCCTGACTGGTTATACTTTTTAGGTAGGTTTAGGAGGTGTGGCCTTGCTTGAGGATGTATGTTACTGTGGGTGGTATTTGAGGTTTTAAAATTTATGTACTGTTTCCAGTGCACTGTCTCTGGTTCCTGTTTGTGGTTAGAGACATAAGCTCTCAACTGTTCCCCTAGCTGCCTGCTACCTCTGTTCTGCCACCATGGACTCCCCCTGGATCTATAAGCCAATTAAACCCTTCTACTTTGCATGGTGTTTTATTATAGCAATAGAAAAGTATCTTAAGACAGAGAGTGATTAAGGAAGATGCTTCTGACCCCTACAAAGACATACACATGTATATATGCACTCTCACTTGAACACACACATATACACACATGTGCACATACACACAAACACACACATATACACACATGTGCACATACACACCACAAACACACATGGAGAGAGAGAGAGAGGGAGGAAGAGAGGGAGGAAGAGAGAGAGAGAAAGAGAGAGAGAGGAAAGAGACAGAGAGATGTGTGGTTCTAAGATGGAAAATGATTACTGTCCTTATCAATTATATATTATAGGATACCTTTGGTCAGGAAAGCAAAAGAATGAAAAAAGTTGATAAATATGTTTTACCTCTCTCCTTTGTTTCTTTCTAAGAAAGATGAAATGTCAAATGAGAGGGATTGCATTGCAGCTGCTTGGATAATCCTTGACCCCGGAATAATAAACAGGGAGTCCCTAGAACTACCAGGTCATTAATGAGCCCTGATTCAGAATGGATGGCCTGGCATTCAGTAATTGAAGACTGTGGACGATGGGGGTTCTCAGCTCTGGTATGAAGAATGGCCTATAGAATCCTGTGGAATGAGTAATTACAGATAATATCCATTTTAGTTTGTATTGGAATGTTCAGAGAAACAAGGTCACAGCAAGAAGCCAGGACCCCTGCTTTTGGGGAACTTAGCAGTAGGAGGGAGAGCCAACCAACGCAAGGGAACTGCATTCATGACTTTGGCCCAGCTAACCATATGCCTGTGACTGTACCAAGCTGCAGTGCTGCACAGCTCAGGCCTGGAGAAGGGCCATCCTGCTCAGAAAGTTGAGCCAGGTTTGCAGACTGGGTGGCTTGCAGCGTCGCCCAGCCCTGACCTACTTCCAACTGGATCTGCTGTTAGAGCTGGGAACACTAAAGTTCAGGGTGCATTTATTTTCTCCCTAGGGCTCTAGGTGTGTATGATCGAGGGGCACACTGATCCTTGGAGATCTCTGTGGCATTCTCTGTGCTTCACATCTCAAAGTGGTGATGCCCTGGAGATCCCTAGGAGGGGGCTTCAGCAGGCTTGTGGAACTTAGATCTTCCTGGTACACCTGAAAGAAGCTCAGTGGGATTTGGGGTGTGGATGAAACCTCACTTTGAACCTGAGCTATAATAGCCAAGAGTCTGGCTACAAACATGGAGATCGAGGAGGCATTGCTACCACAGCACGCCGCTCACTATCAAAGATCCTACATCCTGGTTCCTACATCCTACACTACATTCTACACTTCTCAGATTCCCTCGTGACACTTGGATCTTGGGGTTCCTGTTATCATTCCTGGTAGGCTGATGTCAGATCATGAGCCTACCAATTTCTCAGAGAAGCTGGGAAATACACCGCTTTGGCTTACATATTAGGCAGGGAAGGGGTGGCTCTGTCTTTCAAGAATTCATAAGGTGGAAAGTTGCATTTTAATAAGAGTAGGCAGCTAATGCAGGACTGTCACTGATACTGTTGTACTGTTTTATAATCCATATACAACACATGCAAACCATTTCTCCGCTCCAAATCTCTTCTCAAGATAGAATGCAACCATGGCACAGACTTCAGCTTCCTACAAGAGATGGAGCCAATAGGATGTTAACATAACTAGAGTTAATAAGACTTATTGATAAACTAAATGTGCTCAGAAGAAGGAAACACAGTGACCTTATATTTCCTGGGGATGCTGTGAGTGAAGGCTTTGGTTCTGTGTTTGCCAATACCAAGTGCACAACTAATGTGATTGCCAATGTGGTACTGTCGGTATCAACTTCTTGCTGATGGGTTGGCCAATCTCACAGTCCTAGTATTCAGTATAAGGTGGTATTCTATACTCCAGCTATCTACCCTTGACTAGCTATGTTGCCATGGGCAAGAAACTTTATATCTCAACTTCCTTTCTGCCACATGGGAAGGTAAAAAAGTAGCCATATCATAGAAGGAATAAATGACCTGGTGTGTGTGTGTGTGTGTGTGTGTGTGTGAGAGAGAGAGAGAGAGAAAGAGAGAGAGAGAGAGAGAGAGAGAGAGAGAGAGAGAGAGAGAGAGAGAGAGAGAGAGTATGTGTATGGAGTATGTTTATGTGGTATGTGTGCATCTGTGTGTGGGGGGTGATCAGTACACAGAACCAGAACTCAAAGGAAGTTATCAGATGTCCTACTCTACCACTACCTATTGTATTCTTTGAGATAGGGTTTCCTACTGAACCTGCTGCTAGGCTGGCAGCCAACAAGCCCAAGTGATCCTCCTGTCTCTGCTTCCATAGCACTGAAGTTCTGGGCGTATTAACCATATCCAACTTTTTACATGGGTGTTGGGGATTTGAATTCAGTTATTCATGCTTGTATAGCATATTTGTTCACTGACCCATCTCCCTTGTTCTCTAAATAAATGTGTGTTCATGTATATGTGGATGCGTGTATGTGTGTGTGTGTGTGTGTGTGTGTGTGTGTGTGTGTGTATGTGTGTGTGTAGGAGTCAGGGTCACTTTGCATGTGGTTCCCTTTCACACTTTTCTTTGAGGCAAGGTCTCTCATTGGTCTGGAACTTTGGCAAGTTAATCTAGACTGGTTGATAAGCTCTGGGCATCTGCCTGCTATTTGACCTCCCCAGGTTTGCAAGCATATGCCACCATACCTGGTGTTTTACATGGGCTCTAGGAACGCATCTCAGGAGCTCACATTTGCAGCTTACAAAGCACAGGCTTTATCCACTGAACCATCTCCCCAGCCACGTGGAAACACATGGGAGAGGCTAAGCTTCCATTATTAAAATCTGCTCTTTTGGTTGTTGTTCTTATTCGTGTTCCACTAAAATATAACTCATACACTTGTAGAGGACCCTGTTTGCAAGAGGAAGTTTAAAACCTATCTTTTTTCACAAGAGAATCAAGGAGAGAAAAAAGATGCTTCCCATCCCCAGTGACAGGAAACCTCGAGTCCAACTCCTGAGCTTTGTGGTAAGTTTAGCAATTGTGGACAATCTTTCAGCTAAGGCTTAGGTCACTGTAACCCAGAGTAGGTGACCACAGGGCCTACCCACCACTGGTTCCTTCCATATGCTCACCACTCTGGTGCCCACAAGGCGAAAGCCCTCTAGCTGTCCCAGTTATGGAGTTGAGAGTGTCAGAGTACTGGAACTGGAAACACTTGGTTCCAGGGGCAAGTAAGAAACTCAGTCCAGGTTCACGGTGGGAAGACATGGGTTAGGCTTCTGCCTTGGGATTGGCTGGGAACAATCCATCAGCTCCTCCTGGGTTGTCTCTGCAGGATTGAAGAGACCTCCCTGCACCTTCAAGGGCACCCATTCTCCAAATGATGGGGAATGCATTTAAATGGAAGACTTCAGTGTTATCCTTTAATTATGAAAACAAAACAAAACAAAACAAAAAAATACCAAAACCATATAAACCACATAAAATGCAACCACAGGTGGGATAATGGGTGAAACCAACCGTTGGACCAAATTAGATTTTATTTTCTCTGTCTACATATCTGCTTTTCAGTCATGCAGTCTATAAATACTTCTCCAACTTAAAGACATATAAAATAATTAGGTCCCAGCATGTGCTAGAATGACCATCACAGTGATTTGCCACCAGTTGTAAGATAACAAAGATACACTGAGCTTTATAGAAATCCATAAAGCGTTATCTCCATGATCCACCCTTTCACTTCCTGGTCTTTTCCTGTGGTGGATACCGGACAGGGATCTGTGAGTAGAAATGTCTCCTAGCCTCTATATTGTCACGACTGCCATGACAGAATGTCTGCATGTGCCTCAGTTTCCTTCATTTTAAGCACAGTGACAATAGTATCTGTCAGAACACTTGGGAGTCACATCCATGTCTGTTGTGTCCCTTAAGACCTGCAGACCTGCTGACCCAATTGATGAGGCTGTCTAGGCGATCGATAGTGATCACTATGGTTGAATTGACCCAACATGGGTCCACATTGATCACTTAAGATGTTGAGAATGATCAGATCAGCTGGGCCAGGGGTCAGGGAATTTTACCATGGGGGTCCCAGTTGAATAAGGACCCAGACTGTGAAGAAGTGAGATAGCAGTGTACAAGTCACCTTTGACTTCAGGGAAGTCTTGTGTGATGCAATGTAAGGCACTGTGTGTCACCTCTGTCACTTCACAGATGTCAGGGAAATGACCTCCTTGAACCTCAATTCCCTTATTTGGAAATTGTGAAGCTGTGTGATGAAGCATTAATATGCAAGACATAAAAGGCAGGAATTCATAAATAAAATTCAACTGTCATTAGCATGATTTATTCTGAGGAGGATTTTCTATTGTACAAAGACCACCTTTTGTGTTGACATCTAGAAATATGGAAGGCTGTCCCCATCTCTTTTTAAATGATGCTGTGGACAGATCCCAAGGCTTTTCACATACTAGGCAAACACTTGACCAATGAGCTAACCCTCAGTCCACTGAAGCCCCATTAACAGACTTCTGGGTGTCTATTGACAGATACCTGCCTTTGGCAAGCATGGCCTTTAATCTCCAAAGCAATCTATGAACTTTAAAAAGACAACAAGCATCAACTTGCTTGTAGCTGTGGAGTTCAGAAACAGTAGATCTCAAGGAAAAGTCTCAGTTCTTCTGCCTCTGGACTCACTTATTACCACCCACAAGCCACAAACTTTTTCAAGAGTCAGCAGGTGTCCCATCTTTGGAGTGATGATCTATCTTTGCACGAAAAGACTATGAACTGGGAGCTGATTATGGAGATGAGTTCATAGAGTACTTGCATAGCACTTTAGGAAAGCCTGGGTTTGATCTCTAGATGTGGTGGTACTGAAGGCAGAAAGATTGAACATTCAAGATCATGGTTGTCTATAAATAGAGGCCAATCCAAGCTTACATACACACACACAGACACACACACACACACAGATACAAACATATGAACTGAGTGGCATGAGGTGTGAATGCAAGAGGCCAGGCTCCAATGTGGCCCTGCTGCAAACAGGTAGGGCTTGGGCATAGATGATTTTAGCAGTCCAAGGCTGGCATGTGGTCTGAGTTCTGGACACTGTAGTGAATTTCAGTAAACCAGGACACATAGAGCTATTGAGGCTTGCAGAACAATACAAAAAGTAATATGGTATTCTGCAATCTCCTGGTTCACAAATGGATGACCTCCTTTGGCTGACACCTTGAGTCACGGCCAGCTGCTCACAGTCCCTTGTTACATAATTGTCTTTATTGGCTATTTGTAGAAGATTCACTTAAGGCTACCATTTTGTTGGGTTTGCAGTTCTCTCTTGCTCCTCCCTCCCTCCCTTCCTCTCTCCCCTGCTCCACTCTGCCTTTATTTCTATAGAAGTCCAGCTTCCCTTGGAACTCCACCTTCCCCTTGCTTCCCAGTGAGGGACCTAGGTGGCAGTTTATGTCTTCATATTCAAGTTGGGTTTTATATGTCAACTGTCTTGCCCTAGATTTTGGTGCCTTGCTTCACATCATGGAACAAGGATATTTTATCTAGACATATATTTTATTTTTACAGGAGGCTCATAACTCCTGTCAAAAGCTAAAATGTTTCTGCCTCAGTACAGACTCCTTGTCAATGAAACTGTATCCCAGTGCCCCGTCCACTGAGGACAAACATGTCAGGGTTGTTTAGAAGGAGTTTCCTGCCTTAAACTTCTACCATAAATTACAAAGTACACATTAGCATATCTCCCTCCCAGCCAGTCTGGGCATGTAGGTGGTCCCTTTTAAACAATACCCTAATAGCAAACCATGGACTCTCAGCCATGTCTCCTTACTGCAGGAAATCCACGTGGCAGCAACCCTAGCTCTTGCAAGATGGAAATTAAAAAAAAAAATCTCACGCGTTGGTTTAACTCCAAGGACTTGAGAATTGACTAATAATGCAAATATCTAGAGGTTAATAGCCTGGTGACATTACTGTAACTTACACCATGGCTTAAAGGGCATTATCCATCACATGGTCAGTTATCAAAAGAAATGGATAAATATCAAAAGAAGAATGAACTGTCATATCAAGAATTAATAAAACGTGGAGTATTTTTCTCCCATTTTTTTCCTTAATAGATCAGGGCAGCATAAAGCCTTAATGTCATTCGTACAAGGTCCAGCCACCCTTTTATGCAAAAAAAAAAAAAAAAAAGACGTCTCTGATTGACTCACTGTAAATCCTAGAACTTCCCAGTGGAGTGGGAGAGTCAGCTAATACCACCTAAGGGAGACCGTATGAATTAGCTAAAATGGACCTGTTGGCAATTGCTGTTTGGGACAAAAGAAATGAAGTGAGCAGTCTTGTGTCTCTAGGTGTAGCTAGTCCACTTTGGATGACTGATGCCCTTGCATCTGCATTTAGAATTTGGCTGGGGTAGCCAGAGCCCCGCAAAGATGATTCATCTCATCAGCAAGGTGACTGACACAAAGCCCATCTTGGGTCCACCACATTCAGCAAAATAGACCATTGCTCCTGGCCAGGAAATGTGATTCTTCCCACAATGGTCAGCTGTTCACTTGGTCATTTCCTAGACCCTCTGCTGGCCACTGTTCTTCTAGAGAAGGATGGAATGATATTATCTTGGGGAAATTGTAGGTTCTCAGCTCTCACTGCTAAAAGGAAAATTACTGCCCTGAGCTGGCCCTGGTCAGGTTCCAAACGAGTCTTAAATACTGAATTGTGATGTTTTGGAAGTTGGTACCCAGTTGCTCTTGGCAGTGCCTGCATGGGGGCAGGTGTTGGGCAGGAGGCAGTGCCTCTTCAGCAACTGTCTTGGTGCCCCTGCTCCCAGGAGCATGAGCTCCTACCCTGGATGATGTTGTATTGGCTCCCCTCTCCCCCTCTGCTTGCCAAGTGCATCAGATTCAAACACCCACATCCTCAGCATGGGTAACCCCCAGTGGCGTATCTGGAACTCCTTAGCCCAGATTGCTCCCCAGGTTTCCTCTCCCTGCTGGCAGCTTGCTCTCTCATGCAGTCTTCTCTATAAGCTCAAAGTTGCTTCAAACACAAGAGAAGGCAAAAATGCTATGTCCAAAATGTATCCATTCTTAGCTGATTCTTTGCTTTACACTCTGTCTGATTTCTGCCATTTTGCCTCAGGTATTATTATTTTTCCCACTCTTCTTGTTGTTGTTCTTGAAGTAAAGAGCATGTTCTTTGGCTATGACCCCCCTGGGTAGTGAGAATTTTCCTGAATAGCCTGGCATGTTTGGGATTTTATGTGTAAATCAGTCACCCTACTATTTTTATCTATCTATCTATCTATCTATCTATCTATCTATCTATCTATTATTTAAATTAGAAAAGAGCTTGCTTCACATGTCAATCCCAGGTCCCTCTCCCTCCCCTCCTCCCCCTACAACCCCCACCCAATTCCCACTCCACTCTCTAGGGAGGGTGAAGCCCTTCATGGGGGATCTCCAAAGTCTGTCATATTATCTGGTGCAGGGCCCAACTGAGAGAGCATCCCTCCATGTGGAATGGGCTCCCAAAGTCCATTTGGATGCCAGGGATAAATACTGATCTACTACCCGAGGCCCCAAAGAATGCCGAAGACTCCTCACTGACACCCACATTCAGGGGGTCTGGATCAGCTACATGCTGGTCTCTCAGTCTGGGGTCCAAGAGTTCCCCCTTGTTCAGGTCAGCTGTTTCTGTGGGTTTCACCTGCCCGGTGTTGACTCCTTTGCTCATCACTCCTCCCTCTCTGCCACAGGGTTCCAGGACTTCAGTTCAGTGCTTAGCTGTGGGTGTCTGCTTTTGCTTCCATCAGCTACTGGATGAAAGCTCTAGGATGGCATACAAGGTACATATAATGGCAAACCTATCAGAATCACACCTGACTTCTCCATGGAAATTCTGAAAGCCAGAAGGTCTTGGATTGATATTCTACCAACACTAAGAGACCACAGATGCCAGCCCAGACTACTATACTTAGCAAAGCTTTCAATAACTATAGATGGAGAAAACAAGATATTTCACTACGAAATCAGATTTAAACAATACATATCCTCTAATCCAGCCCTATGGAAAGTACTGGAAGGAAAACTTCAACCTAAGGAAGGTAACTACACTCATAAAAACATAGGCAATAGATAATCCAACTTTACCCAAAGCCAAAAGGAAAAGTGGGGTAAATCCACAAACAGCCACCCTTCTTTTACAAAACACACATGGAATGCTTTTGGAAATGACTTCTGACCTGCCTTTCATGGCAGCCTCTAGTGGAGAAGGGTGCAGTGATGTAACATGGTCAATTGCCCAAATGGAGAGGCAAGGGGCCAAGCCCAGATTGGACTACAAACACTGCCCAGGCTGTGATCAGCAAGTCCAGAACCTTTTGCTGTTTTACTTAGGGACTCAATTTCATAGCTTCTTTGCTTTTTCACATAAAGCTTTGTATTCTATCTTTCCAGCTTCTGCTTGAGATCAGACAGAGACTGGCCCAGGACCACCACAGCTCCATGGAAATCCTAAAAGGCCTCTAAATTTCTATGAACTTGAAAGTAAAATTTCCCTGAGAACAAACCAAGACAGTGGCCCTTTGCAGAAGCTCTCCGCCTGCATAGGGAGCAAGGCAGGAATGCAAAGAGGGAAACTCCATGAGGAGTGACCGAAGGATGAGAGAGGTCTAAGGAAGCCCCCTGCCCCATTGTCTGGGAGATGCTATGGGCTGAGAAGATGACTCAGCAGAGTGCTAGTCATGCAAGCTTTGGACACTGGGTTCCATCACCAGAACCTATACAAAAAAGCCAGGCACTGTGGTGTGAGCCTACAAAACCGGTGCTGGGAAACAGAAATATATGGATCGCTGGCATTTACTGGCCTGTCAGTTGAGCCATGCTGTTAAGTTCCAGGTCAGTAGGAAATCCTGTTTCAAAAAAACAAAAGATGAAGTGCATCCCAAGAAATACATCTGAGATTGACCTCTGGCCTCCATGAACAAGGACACACACACATACCACAAACATACACATACACACACACACACACACACACACATACCACAAACACAGACACAGCATACACACACACAGACACACACACATACACACAAACCACACAAACACACACACAGCATACACATACCCACACACACACCACAAACACAGACACAGCATACACACACACAGACACACACACATACACACAAACCACACAAACACACACACAGCATACACATACACACATACATACATGCACTATTCTTTGTCTTTTTCTCTTTCTTTTTACTAGCTTTCTTTTTATTTTCTCTTCTTTCTCTTCCTCCTTCCTTCATTATCACTATTATGAAAATAATGTTTTCATGCAGCTTTAAAAGAAAATGCATGTAAGATTGATGGTTTGAGCATGCCCTTTCAACCCCCCCACCACTTTTTTTTGGTCCTAGGCAGACATGGTGGCATAGATTTACAAAATGGTAAATGGAATCCACTCTTCCCGGAGTCAGAAAATGAATATAAAATAATAATCATCTTCTCCAAAGTCTGATTTATTCAATTTTTCTCACTTTGATATGTGGCTTTCCCATAGCCTGGCTCAGTATGTTTGTTCTGAAGAAAGTTTCTCTCTCCATTGGTGTCTCCACTGTGGCACATGCTCCAATTCCAAAGTGCTGATTTAGATTTTGTTTTCCCAAGCTGTAGCAGAAGGAAAGAAATCCCTTCCTTCTAGATCGCCTGCTCTGAGGCCTGTGATGGATACATATAAGACAGTCTCTATGGGAAAACTTCTCAGCCCTCAAGGTCAATGAACAGGCAATTATTCTGTAAACCAATAGGCCGCTCCCTTCCTATCTGCTCACTGTGTCTGTCTTCAGCCATCTGCCAGGAAAGAGAGTGACTATTCTCTTATCTCGCCCACATCTCTGATAAGGATATTGGATGAGGTTGATCATTATCCATATCTGTAAGACATGCACCTTTGCCCATTGACTACCCTACAACTGGGCAAGGATCTCTGATGTTTGCTGGATACAACCCTAAACAGGACTTAGACTCTCTCTTATGGTGTCTTTTGCTGAGTCTGGAGTGCGAGGAGGAAGGGAGGACAAAGGGTTACATGCAGATAAAAATAGAGTAAGAAAGAGGGAGAGCTGCTAGACTTTGGGTACACTCTCAATGTTCAGGCCCCGTCTACAGGAAATGATCGCTCTTTTCTCAAGTTTGTTGTGAACACTGAACAGTTAGGAACAACCTGTTCAGAGCCTTGCACATAATGCTTGATAGGGGTTTACTCAATGAACCTTAGCAAAAACCAAGGGAGGTGATGGCTAGGTTCTATTCCATGGCACAACCAGTCTTCTCATATTACAGGAATGGGAAGAAACATGCCCTGAAGAATGAGAAATGGAATCAGGCATTGTCTGGTGACAGACGCTGAGTGGAAAAGAGCCAGGGTCAAGGCTGATGAATAGGAACCATCCATATAGCCAAAGTCCTTTCTGGACCAGCCTCCATGATGCTGAGCTACCAGGCATGAGCTTCTATTATAGGATAACAACAACAACAAAAAAGCCTTTCAAAACTCACTCCCACTGAGTGTGTTAGTACACACCTATCATCCCAAGCTCGGGAGGTTGACAGAAGGATTTAGAGTTTGGAGTCAGTGTGGGCTCCATGGCATGACTCTATTTTTAAAGAAAATGAAAACAAAACCCATATGGGCTGGAAAGACGGCTTAGTGGTTAAAAACACTGACCGCACAATCAAGCGTATCTGAGTTCGAATCCCAGCCACCATCTAACAAAGTAAGCATGGGCTTGTGCATGCCTGTAACACCAGAGATGGGTGGCTAGAGAGACAAAGAGGATCATGAGGATTTCTGGTTGCCAGATTAGATGAAAAATGCATGGCCCTGGACTCAGGGGAAGACTCTCCCTACTGTAAAGGAATAAGGTAGAAAGTGATAGATGGAGATATCTGATGTCCTCCTCTGGCCTCTGAGTGAACATGTACACAGGCATACACACACATATACAGGCACACACATACATACACATATACACACATACACAGGCACACACACATACACATGCACACATGCACAAATATACACATGCACACAGGCACACACACATCAGAATCCTAAAAAGCAGTTTCTAAAGAAGACAAAAATAAAAGAAAGAAAAAAAGGAAAAAGGAAGAAAAGTCTGATAGCTGGTGTTTATTTTAATGACTTTTCAGGTCCTTCAACAGAACTCTATTTAGCCTCCTGAAAGCTCTAAACTATTTCATTTTATTCTCCTGTGTTCCATAAATCACATTTCTGTCTCTGTCCCTCTTGGGTGGCATTTCTTCTTCCTTTGCTTTTTAGTACCCCAGGTGCCTTGTGAGGCTATCCTGAGTTCTAATCCTGCTTCTGTAGGACTCTGAGGCCCCACCTTAGAAGTCTTCCCCTACTTTTCTCAACTCCCCAGTGGAGAACACAAGACTCCTATAAACTTCAGCTCAGGTTTCCAACCAAGGACTATGAAAGGCTGACAGGCACAGCAAACCTTGCCTGGGCGTGGCACACAAACTCTGCTGGCTCCTAAGGGGATTTAGTGTAAGGGCACCTATGGTTTGAGTTACTCTGTGATGATCCAATATTGCAAGGATAAGTGAGTCACTTAGGGAATGCCTTGAGGTTGGGGGCTATAGTGGCTGTTGGTGAGCAGTGACGCTTGCTGCCAAATGTCTTTGCCTCTGAGATGTGGTGTTTCCAATGATAACACTTCTAATCTTGGGTGTGTGCTGCCATTGACTGATTCCAGGAGTGGGATTCATTCTTCCTATCTTCCCCCTGGCAGGAGGGTCTGTAATTCATGGTATACCAATGGTCAGCAAAGCCTTTGTGTGGAGGAAATACTTACTACTGTGACCTAATACTGACAAGGCATTCACTTCCCCAGAGGAGTGGCACTTGGACAGCTTCATTGTGACCCTTACTCTCCCAGCATTTGTGCTGAAGACGTTTTTTGTCTTCATTTAGGTGCTTCAGGACTCTTCCTAAGCTGGTGGAAATGTCTCAAAATTGGCCAGGAAATGGCCTGGGATGGGCCAGAGTGAGGCACTACTCAGGTGACCCACCAGGTGTCAGCTCAGTTTCCTCCTGTGAGAATAAATGAATCACTCAGGAAACTGGGTAGAGCTGACTGGACAGAACTTAAAGGGTATAAGAAGACAGACTTCCCAGAGTGACAATGAGGCTCTGGGTTTCTGCCTTTAAGGAGGCACCTGTTGGGCCAGTTAAGTCAGAGTCCAGTCAAATGTCTTAGTAGCTGGCTCCCTTGGAGGTCTTCAAAGAAAAGACTGTGTTGGCCCTAGAGATGTCTGATTTTCTCTTGTGGACCTCAAGAAATAGCCAGGGGCGCTCAGAAGCACAGACAGCATGCAGCCATTTTCGCTGCTGTCGGTATGAACCTCCCCTGGGAGTCTTGGATAGACTCTCACGGAATGGATGTGATCTCCCTAGCTCTTCCAAGAAATGACTTTTTGAAAGAATAAAGATGGGTGAGATCACTCGCTTTTGCCTTTCTTCCTAGATACCATTGACATAGTAGGTTAACATGGATAGAAGCTGTCATGGTTAATTTTCTTTGCCAACTTGTTTAGATTTGGAATCATCCCTGAGATGTACCCCTGCACACATCTGGAGGGCATGGACAGGTGGGACCACCCTGAATATGAGCAGCACCATTCCATGTCCTGGCATTCTAGAAAGAATAAGTAGAAAGAGAAAGCCAGCTCAGTACCAGCTTTTATTACCCTCTGCCTCCTGACTGTAGAAGCAATGTGGTTGGCTACTTCCATTCCCTGTTATGCTCTCCCCACCAAGAGGTACTCAAACTGTGAGCCCAAATACACTCCTTCCTTAAGCTGCTTCTGTCAGGCATTTAAAAGACTCCAGTGAGAAAAAACTACTAGTCCAGGTACATTTTCTGTAGACTACATACAGGGCTGAATCCTTTGTGCCTTCAATATTAGTATTTTTTCTGTGCTCATTTAGTAGGTATTATTGAATATCTCTGATGTGCCTGATACTATTCTAGAGTCTGAGGATACAGTAGTGAATGAAATAACACCCCAGCTGTCATGAGGCCTACATTCCAGTGGGAATAACTAGACAATAACAAATCAATAACCATAAAACCTGCCAGGAAGTGATACAGGAAGCTGCAAGCGTAGGAAGAAACTAAGCCAGTCATGGGACTATGGAATGGAGTGTTATCCTGAAGCCAGTGTTTTAATTATAACAATCTTATTAGGACTAATGGGCATTAACATTTGTTGATTAGAACAATCTGTTCACACCTGCAATCCCAGCTACTCTGCAGGCTGAGGTAGGAGGATCACAAGTTCAAGGCTAGTCTGGGTAACTTATTGAGGACATGTTTTAAAATTTAAAAAAAGAACCTTAAAAAAAGGCTGGAGATGAATTTCAGTGGTAAGGGGGAATTTTGTTGTTAGCTTGTTTAAGGCCCCACCAAGTTTGAACCCCAGCCTATAAATATATATAATACCTGATTGTAAAATTTCATTACAAGTTGTTTTAGATTCTTACAGATTCTACCAATAGACATACTATTGAGCTGAACATCATGGGTGGCACACACTTATTAAGCATTCTACATGCACATTATTTTTTAATCTACCCATTTTTCAGGTGAGGAAACTGTGCTGAATTCATATCAGTGAGTGATGAATTTGGCTTCACATCTGGTCTGTCAAGCTCTGGAGCCTGGGTCTGTACTGCAATGCTGTTAGAGCCCTGGTATAGGGGAGGGACTTACTCAATTAGATGATTCAAATAAAGGTAGGAGCTCTTTAGTAAGGTAAAAATTACAATGTTAAGTGGTGTCTTAAAGCCTGAGTCTGACTTCTCTGGTCCATCTTCCTCTCCTATATCCCTTCTCAAAAATAAGGCATCTTCATGAACTGACAGTAAGACTGTCCATGAAGTATTCCAGTGATATCTGGGAGCATTTGCCCTTTGTCCCTATCAGTCCACCCATGGGAGGTACCCTATTCTTCTTGGTGGCCACAAGACCAGCATCTACAATTGTAAAAAAACAAAACAAAAAACCTCTTGCAGAAGTTACTGGTCCTTACAAAGTGGACCAGTTGGCTTTCATGACCAAGACTCACTTGTCATTTTGACTGTTGTCACCAACACATATAATGTTAATATGCAAAACATGGCTTTATTTTGGTAGAAACAGGACCCAGGGACACATCAGGGCGTGGGCACTTTTCAGAATGTGACTCACCTGATGGCACACTTTTTCCATTCCTGATTTGATCGTGGAGACTACTTTGAAGTTGCTAATTACCTTATTTAGGTGAAGATGGTACTGACAAGGTTACCACATCTGTTTCCAGAGAATGTGGGGCTGGCAAACATTCTAAGTGGATTTTGTACTTCCATGGTCACCCATCACAACCAAGGCAGATGCCCGCACAGAGCAGCCCATGGGACACTGGCCAGCTTCTTTTCGTCCCCTCTGATACAAAACCTTCATGGTGACCTTAGTAGAACAAGTCAGGAGGCAATGCTCAGTTCCCTTCCCTCATATGATACCCACTTTAAGGAGCTATAGCTTCTGCTCTCAGACAGTACCCACCAGAAGTGGCCCTCAGTTACTCTTACTGGAGTATCAGGTGGCTCCCTATCTATTCCAGCGTGCCAAGAATTCTGTTCAGAACAAATAGAGAGGTTAATGGTCGGTAGGTGGAAATGAAGGGCTACAATCCATAGACTATCCAAAGGATATTATAGATGAGCCCTGGGACAGAGGGAAGACCCCCCATGGGAAGATCCAGATAAATAGGCATATATAGGTTTTGGTGCGTTTATGTTTTATGTCTGAGTCGGTAACTGACATCAGAACACTGAACTAACAGCAAAAAGTGGGATTGGAGAAGGTGGGGCCTACTGACACCATTAGCATAACAGTCAGTTGAAAGGAACCACCTTATTGGTTCTCATACCTGCCCCAGGGAAGCTTTACCTGTCTTTAGCAAAAGCAGGGAAAAGAAAGTGCCATGTATCACACAAGCAAGATGGAATGTGGAACTACCTAGGCTTTTATCTAGGCCTAGATTTTTTTCTCCTCCCCTCCACCCTTAATTTTATTCCTTTGTCTTCCCCCAGCTACTGAAATGTGTCCTTGTTTGTTCCAGGCACGAGGTCTCCAACAGTAGGAAACCAACCCTGCTCTTGATCTCCCAGATGAAACAGTCCCAGGTTGCAGATATTACCTTCCCCCTTTCCTCATGCTTGGTGGCTGGTGTGGCTCTGAGTCCACTCATCTCATAGCTCACTAAACCCATGACATTGTCTGCAATTCACCTGTGCACTCTCTAGCTCACTGAACTTATTTATAAAGAACTTACTACCCACAAAGTTTCTGTCATTAGTTAATTCATTCCATTCACTCATACTTCTTTTCCATGAACAAATGGGCACATATTCTAGGATGAGAACACCATGAGTTTCCTTACACCCCCCCCCTTCAGTGATTCATTGCATGCTCTACAATTCACTCACTCATTCACTCTTCAGATACATCTTGAGTACTACTGAAGTGCACTAGAAATTGTGATGTTATAGACCCTGGTGATACAGGGATCAGCAAGAGAGTTGGGGTCCTTGCCTCATGGAGTTCTTGGCCTCATTGAGCTTCATGGAGAATAATCCATTTTGGTTGACCCATTTCCCCAAGTGGCAATGACATAGTGCCATATGGCTTTGTTTAAGAAAATATCATGTTACATACCAAACAGCTGATAAACATTGGCACTGGATACTCAGGCATACTCGCACTAATCAGAAAGGGCTTCCTGGCTCAGGAGACTGTGCTCCACTCTGTCTGCTCAGCACATCAGAAATTTCTCAAGTGTCCAATACTCACAGACTTCAATTGCCTGGCAACATGAAGATGCAAATTGTAGCCAGGGACCAGACAGCATGGATACATCAACCCCGCCCAGCCCTGCACCTGCCAGCAAGGAGGTTCCCGAAATCACATCTCCAGGTGCTGTGGAGCTGGAGAATGATTTGCTACAGACAGCCCCTGGCATAACATCACATCTTCTCGGAAGGAGTAAATTAAACATTGTATTTTGTTGGATACATCAATTTCATGGCTCCTTTTAAAAGCTCATCTGTGTGACACTTAACAGTGCTTGTACCTGTTTGCCTGAGTACAAAAGTGTGGACCATAAAATACTCACTGCTAAGGCTTCAAGACATATGGGGAGAGGGCATCTCAGGTCACAAGGAAACACAATCTATGCCAGAACTGGATACTTTATCCTATCCCAAGCTGCAATCTGGAAGAGCAGTCTTGTGGAATTATCCCCACTGTAGATCTGCTTGCTGGGTTCTCTGCAGCACTCAGAGGTGCCAGGTTTCATGAAGTTCACAAAAAAAGAGAGATTTAAGGCTCAGAGACGAAAAGAATGGCTTCCTGTTCAGTCATTTGTTTTAGCTGTGACAGTTGGAAAATTCATGGAAGGGACTAGCTATAGGTTTTATTCTCAAAGCTTAGTCCTTTACTTAGCAGGTTTCTTCCCACTAAATGTCCTGCATACCCTCACCCAGGCCCAGCATCCACGAATGTGCTGGGTATTAATGCCTTCTTCTGGAGTCCCCCCTCTTATGCTTCTATGTCCAAGTTGAAACCCAACCAATTATAAGTCATCCTCTGGGGGGGGGGATGGCTAATTAAGATGAACTTTAAGGGGGAGGAGGACTTAATTAATCTGATCTTTATCTGAAACTCTTTCTAATTGAAATAAACTTTTAAAATTCTATGGATCAATGCCTCTGACTATTTGTAAAACTATGTACGTGTAGCGATGTCTTAGGATGCTAAGGAGTGTCAGTGCTCATCTTCAAACCTCTTCACCAAGCACCACAGTGAGTGGGGCTAAGAGGAACCATGTCTGCTTGGGTTGGTTGGGATGGAGGCTCTGGAAAGGCCTGACACTTAAAGGGTAGTAGACGACATTTCTAGAATACTTGGGAGGCCTTGTCTTACTTGTTTTAACACATGGGCCAACTCATTCAGCACATGCAACAGATCCACAGAGAAAGTCCAGGCCTCATTCCCTTTCTGAAAATGAGCAGAGTGAGGTGAAACCTCTGTGACACAGAACAGCCAGAAGAGGGAGTGGAGTGTGAATCCTGGTGCCTAGCTTGCATCCAGTCATTGACTCTTGTACTCCCGCCCCTATTGTGGCCATCATTAGGATTCTTACTGCTTAGTTTCCACCAGGTGTCCATGGGCGGCTGCTTTTGCTGGGCATTGGGTTTGGCAGCATACGCCTGTAGCAGTGCTATCCCTTTTCAGGCCCGTCCTTCCAGATTTCTCTACAAAGGAAATTCCAGAGCACAGTCTTGGGGGCTCTAGAGTGGCTGAAAACAACTTCTGGGCTGGGGCCAGGCTTAGCATACACAAATGTAAGACACAAAGATAAGTCTGAATTTCAGAAAGATGGAAGTCATTTCTCGAGATCTATTGCAAATAGCCAGTCCTCTATTTTGTCCAGAAGAAGTGTGGGAGAGGACTATTAGAATCTAGGGCTGCTGGGAGAGGCAAGACAGTGACATTGTCTGGCAACCAGCAATGTCCAAAGTAGGAGGAGCGGGCTGCTGAGTCTGCAGGGTAGGGCTTTCCAACAGAGGAAAGGGTCCAGGGAAGGTGCTGAGGCAGGCCCCATGGAGGATGCTCAGAAGTGCAGGTGCATGCAAGGAAGAGCCGCAGCTGAGCACCGAGTCAGGGGTGAATGCAAGCCTTGATGTCATATTAGGGACAGGGTCTTTGCCTTTATGCCTAACAATGCCACACAGTATCTTCAAGAAGAAAGTTGGCATTCAGTGGGCTCCTGACCACTTTGTAGTTTCCCCAGGAGACATGGTAGCCAGTGAGTGAGTGACTCTGTGCCAAGCTTAACTTGAAGGGGAAATTCTCCTTTTCAGGATCCTGCTGGGATCTGAGAAAGGCAGTCAGTTCACTGTAGACAAAGGCAATGGGGGTGGGAGACCTGGGCGTTCTATGCAGAAAATAAAAAGAAGGCAAAAATATATTAACCTTCTCTTTGGAGCCAGACATGTTTCAAGGTGCCAGGGAGAATGCAGTAGCTGATACAGGCCTTCTCGTGTGCCCGGGAGACACCGAAGGATGCCGCTAGTACAGATAAAATTGCCGGGTGCTGAGTTAGTGCAGTGGCTTCTGGCTACTGAACAGATGGTATATTGGGGTGTTAATTGAGTCAGGTTTGTGGTCATGGCTGGGTTGTGCAAACTGGAGAAATGAGAGGTCAGTGGAGATAGGGATGGGAAATGTGTTCCTACTGTCAGCTTACAGGTCACTGTGAGACCTGAGGAGCTCTCCTTTCGGTTAAGAGGGCATGGGATTGGGGTCTGGTGACTCGGCCAAATTGAAAGTCCAGAGTAGTTGGAAGTGGGAACGGTGACACTGGGGACTAATTGGAGCTGTGATGGGTTAGTTCTCATTTTAAAAGACACTCCTGTGCTCTTTCCTCTATCAAAACTATGTCCTTGATGGCAATTCTTCATTTGTTTGAGATAGGGGCCTGATACATGCCCGGGGTGGTCTGAATCTTGTTATCTAGCTCAGGTTAGCCTCTGACTCTTCATCCTCCTGCCTCAGTTTTCAGGGTCCCGGGATCATACACAATAAACTTGAGGCTGTAAGACCCATGGATAAAATACAAGAGAACAGGGGAGGTAAGGATGGCGTCCTGTGGGGAGGGAACAGGCAGCAGAGCAGAGGGCAGCAGGTGAGAGCGCATGGTCAGCACTGAGGCGAGGCGAGCACTCTTGGGAGATGATCTGATGGTCTGCACCATGCCCTGGAGACTGGTCCTCCCCACATTTCGCAGAGAAAGGAGAACTAGCCCCATCCCGAGAGCTGTTTCCCAGCAAGAGGAAGTCAAGCAGAGGTAACATGATCTCAAGAGAAAGTGAGTGTGAACGTGTGGCCACTCAGTCCTTCCTTTTATTTTCCTTATTTTCCACAGAGGGCTCAGAGGGCAGTGTGGAGAGTCACAGTGGCTGAGTGCTCCCTCAATTCCCGTAGCACACGCAGAAGTTTTCAAGATACATCCATCTCCCCAATGAGGACGTGACCTCTGCTGATCTCCAACCCTGACAGCAGAGCCCATCAAAGTAAGATTTCTTTAAGTCACAAGAACACAAAATTTGCGTTCAGTGACTTCAGACAACTTACTTTCAACTCATTATGACTCCACTTTTTTTAATCTGAAACATGTGAGCAGGTGTAGATAAAATGATGCCTGCCATCATTGTGCCCATATATCATCTGCATTTGATGGCTGTTATTATTATTATATTATATAATAGTCATTATATATTGTTATTATTACATAATAATAGTATATAATATCCCTATGAGAAATCATTATGGCTTATACAGTTGGTTAAGAGGTGGAGGCTCAGGAAGGCTGTTTTGAAACCCCCAGGTAACGAACAGCGGAGTCAGGATACAAATTCCTTTGTAGGTTGCCAACTGTCTCTGGAGGTGCAAACAGTGAGCAAACAGCCACATGGGCACTGATGGAAAGGTGATAAAAAGCAAAGATGAAGGGAGACTGTATCAGTGCCTTGTGACTGCTGTAACAAATGAGCAGAGGTTTGGTTGCTTAAAACAACAGCAGAATGTTTCTCATAGTTCCAGAGGTCAGAAGTCTTTAGTTGAGGTGGGGGCCGCACTCCCTCTGGGAGCTCCAGGGGAGAACCCTCCTTGCTTGTCCAACTTCAGGTAGGTGGTGGCTATGGAATTCTTTGGTGTGAGGACACATCTCTCCCATCTCTTCTTCCATCCACAGTCCTTCTCTGTGCATTCTCTTCTTACCTTCTCTCACTAGCACACTCTTATCAGTGGATGTCAGGCCTGCCTTAACTGTGATGTTTGCAAGAGAGATGTTCCCCATAAGCTCCAGCATTTGAGCACTTGGTTCTCAGCTGGTGGCACTGTTGGGGGTAGGTGTAGGTGGTGTAATCTTGTTGGAGGAAGTATGTCAGGGGTGGGGGTGGGCGATGGGGGAGTGGGCTTTGAGGTTAAAAGCCTCATGCCTCTTTCAGTTTGCTCTCTCTGCTTCAGGCTTGTGGTTATGGATGTGAGCTCTTAGCTTCCTACTGCCATGGCTACCACTTATTGCCTCCCTATTCATTTATGGACTTTCCCTCTGAAACCATAAGCCCAAATAAATTCCTCCTTCTAAAAGTTGCTTTGGCCTTGTATAATGTCTTATCACAGCAATGGAAGAGTAACCAATGCACTAATCTATGATGACCTCATCTTAAAATCTTCATTGTAATTGCATCTACAAAGGATCTTCCTAATAAGGTTACTTGTTTAGGCTCTGAGCAACATAGCATCTGGAGGTGATACTCTTCAACCCATTAGAGATACAAGCAGCCTGGAGTGAGCAAAAAAGTAATCTGACTCAGGAAGACAGAAGGCTGAATAACACCACCATGCAATTTGCCTTCTTGCCTCCAGCACAGTGGACACTACGTGAAAACATGGCCTGTAGATTTGACCTCATGGAACCCTAGCATGCCTGGCTTCTCAGGGGAGACTTAGGAAGTTCAGAGAGAGTAGTATTGACTTAGAGCCCCACAGCCAGGAATGAGGACCAGGATTCAAATATAGACATCATCTTCAGAGACTCCCATTAATTTAAGGTATGTGTGCTCACAAGTACACACACACACACACACACACACACACACACAGGCCTTTTGAGTTCTGGTAAGAAGAACAAAGTAAGCTATGATTGTACCCTGGAGGCTGACATGCAAAGTTAAAAGATTACACTGAGAAGGACATCTTGGCTCTGCACTTGCTTTGGTGCTGCCCCCCTAAAAAGTGGGGGCCTTAATCTGATAAAAAAAAGAGCGTGGATGGGAAAGGAACGGAATCAGGAGGTGTGAAGTGAGTTCTGAGAAGGGACCCAGGTGTTCAAAGAAGATGGCTTACCAGGATCCTTACATCTCAAGACTATGAGGCACCGACACCATCCCATGAGCAAGACACACAGGCAACACAGGTGAAAGGTCAACCCAGGAGACCCTGGTGTTGGATAGTGGTCCAGCATGTCACCAGTTGTATGACTTTTGGTGACCAATTTATCACACTCACTCCCATTTTGCGCATAAAGTCTGGAAAATTATATAATTTTCTGCTTTTTTAAGATTGAAGACTTCATTGATGACATACACGATGGATATTGTAACCTGTTATGGAAATGACCACAATGTCAACCTCGTAGGGCTTTAGTGAGGGTTCGTTATAGTAGCACACATACACTCTGCTCTCATGGTGTCTGGGAGATTAGGTACTTAGCATGTTTCATTGAGGGTATCCTAGTTCACTGTGCAAAAACTTCCCCCGTCAAACATTTCCAGTCCTTGTACCTCAGTGGCTGCTAGAGCATTTGCTCAGTTTGTGCAAGGCCCTGGATTCTATCCTTGGCATTGAAGAAAGGAAAGGAGTGGGGGGGGGTGATGGAAAGAAAGATGGAAGAGGAAAGGAAGATAAATAAATTCCTATTCCAAATTGCAGCATTTAAAAATGTATGTTAATCCCACCGGACTAGGGATGTGACTCGGTGGTAGAACACTCGGCTAGTATATATGAGACCCAGAGTTCGATCCCAGTACTGAAAAAAATGAATAAATGAACAAAAATCTGCACTCTAACTCATCTCTAATTTAGTGTATTATCTATATTTAATCAATTCCTGTTGGATATAGCAACATGTTATAAGTCTCAAGAGAAAGGATCAGGATGTTGGATTTTCCACACACTGCATTAGTTTTGGAGACTCTGAACTAGGGCAAGGGAGGCAGGCATTTTCTACTAGCAGGCACACAGTAAATATTTGAAGCTTCTCAGCTCATCGGAAGCAGTCTTGTGGGGATTGTTTAAGCCTGCAGTTTGAGTGGGAAAGCAGCCAGAGAGAATATGTAAATTAAGGGGCGTGGTCATGCTCCAATAAGACTTTACTTCCTGAAAGAGATGAGGGCTGGGTTTGGCCTGCAGGGCAAGGTTGCCTGCTCTCTGAACTGTGGTGCTGGGGAAGGTTGCAGATACCACTAGTAATTCTTGAGGCATTGCGGGAAGCAGGGTAGAGTCAGAGCCGGAAATGAGCAGATTTCCAAAGGAGAGAAAAGCAGATGAAGGATTCCAGAAGGAATAAGTCTGAATTCGGGTCCTGAGGCTCTGAATACCTTGCCCAAGGCAATTGACACTCTAAGTGGCAGCCATGGGGTGTGAACCCGGGCCCTCTGGCCTCCGAGGGTGCCTTTTGAACCGCTCCACTTGCTGGCCCTGTCACAGAACAGGAGTTGGCTCGGAAGCTGGGAAATCTCTGTGGGTGTTCAGCAGAAGCCTATTGGATTTTTAAATTTTAAAAGGCTTTTAAAAGCCCAGTTTCTGAAGAATGGCTCCGGGCTGGAACGCTGGGGGGGGGGGGGGAGGGGTGGAGAGCAGGGAAAGTGTTTTGATAAAAAGGAGAGGATATAGTTCCTAAGCTTGGGGGCCATCCTTGGATTCTTGTAAACTTCCTATTTTCCTTTCTAGAAAGTTCCTTCACAGTGACATTTGTTTTCTGAGCCATTTAATATTGTAGAGTGTTTCAGATTCTTAAGGCTTTTTACTCTCCTAAGTACCTTTTCTCAGTGAGGTTTTTCGTGGAGACAATGGGCTTGGGGATAGGCTGTAAACCTGTGTTGACTGAGGCTGAATTATCATTTGGCAACAGAGAAAGCCTTGAGCAGTCTATATGACATTACCACATTTGAATCCCCTCTACCTAGAGCAGCCAAGAGGGAGGGTGTGTTCTGAGCTATGATGAGGAATTTCCCTCCTTCTAAGTGACATAAATTGTTGTTAATTAGAATAATATCACTTGAATGGGTTTTAGGGATAGCTCAGTCTATAAAGGACTGGTCTTGGAAATGGCTCCCACATAAAATCAGTACATGGTGCTGTATCCACACTGGTGGGACAGCAGAGAAGGCAGATGCATGAGGCTCACTCAATAGTCAGTCTAGTCTACTTGGTGAGTTCTAGACCAGTGAGAGACTCTGTCTCAAAAGGCAAAAAATGGCATCAGAAGGCAATCCCAGAATGTGATCTCTGCTCTACATATTCATATGTGATGTGTACATGTGTGCACATGTGACCGTACCCACAAAGAATAACGGCCCTTGCATGTCTCAGGTCTTGCTAGCTTGATCTCTTTTAATCATCACAGGAGAGCCTACTAGGATAATACCCTATGAACCACATTTTAGGATGGAGGAACTAAAACATCCAGTCTCAGGAACATAAGTATTTGCAGTCCCATTAACTCCTATGCAAGCATCCTTTGCAGGGTCTTGCTCTTCCCAATGCCCTGTTAGATCACCATAAAAAATCTTCTTAGGTAGCCACAAGATGGGGGAAAGCCTTAGCTTGGCTGTTTATTTGAGATAGGAGAATCTGAGCAAACTCCTGAGCTCCCTGGGGCTTCAATTTACTTCTCTGTGCCCCATGAGTGATGGCTCTCAGCTCTCTGAATTTAAAGAACTAAGCACAATGCAAAAGACGGTTGCTTTGCCCATAACAGCATGCTCACAAAGTAAACATAGGAGCCTGGCATTCAGTAGGTGCCTAATACATGCATTACATATACAGCCTCTCAGATAGTCTCTCACTTCTTTCTTATTTTGGTGTGTGTGGGGGTTACTGGGGGAATCATCTGCCAGGCTAAGATAATTGTCATTGTCAGGAGGGTACATACTAGAGTTCCCTTTAAAGCAATCTTTTGTTTCCAGAATAATGTTGAGACCAAGGAAATAAAGTTTGAGCCATGGTAGGGAAACTTTGGGCTGGGGGAGCATTTGGTTGGGCTGGAGGGGAACACAGAAGCAGGAGGAGACTTGCAAGCCCCTGCAGGTTCCTGGCAGGAGCTGGAGAAGGATGGAAATCTCAGTGTACAGGCCTGTATGGTAAGTATAACACGTTCTCTCCTTTTATTTTCTTTTTCTTTTTGATCTACAGCCAGTCTCCTAATGAAATAGGGCAAGCTAATTCTCTTCAGAGGCTAAAATCCCTCGAGCCGAGCAGGCGCTTGTACGAAGACAGAGTGGATTGAGGCTGGGCAGGGAAGTTGTCACTATGACCCGGGAGTCTTTCATTTGGCTAATCTAACTCCATTACATTTTGGAAGTGAACCCAGGTAGAAGGAGGGTTTGGAAAGGAATCTCCTCCAACCAGCTTGTAATTAAAATGGAGCCCTTTGAAGAATCACTCCTCTTTCAATTGTTCCAGACACCCCTTTATCTGATTGACTGCCAGGACATGGCTGCCTTAAGCTCAGGCTAATTCTCTGCCAAGATTCTTAGCTCTCAGTCCCAGCTTGCTTGTGTGTTTTGTGTTCAGTGTTAAGGATGAATGGATGGAGATGCAGAATCAGGAGCAGCCACGCATTCTCCGTGGTTCTTCGTGGTGGTGTCCGTCTTCCACCGTTCCTAACAAGCAGGAGCTTCTGTTTTACAGGTAGCCTCCCTCCCTCTGGGGTTTATTTTTGAACTCGAGTTTCAAAACTGAATACCAGTCTCCATCTCTCTCTGCTTCCTGACAGTGGAGGCATTGCAAGCAGGGGCTCCTGCCGCCATGGTGGACTCTACCATCAAACTCCAAGGCAAAACAAACCCCTCCTTCATTAAGCTGCTTATGTCAAGGATCTTGTCACAGCCACAAGAAAATGAGCCAGTACAACTGGAAAATTACTGCAGCTAAGATTCACTTTCCCAAATCTCCATCTAGTATGTTAAAATTTCAAAATACAGGAAGCAACCAAAAGAAAGATATATATCCCTCTGCCATAGGATGGAAGTAGTTCATGTCTGATGGTGTCTCCCTGATGCCTGAACAATTACCAACCCTCCCTACCTTTGCTATAATATAAACACGAAGTTTTGGTTTGTTTGCTTGTAGTTAATGTAGTCCAGGCTGACCTTATACTCCCTAGCTGAGATCATCACCTTGAACATCTGATTCTACTGTTTCCATGTCGTAAGTGCTGGGATTACAGGCAGGCACTACCACATCCAGATTGGGGGAATGTGAGGGATTGAACCCAGGGCCTGTACACGCTACAAGGCGTTCTACCAACAAAGCTGCATCCCCAGCCCAGTTTACAAAAGACACTCATGTGTAAAGTGAAAATAAAAGCAACTTCAGAAAGTTGAGCTATCCTTGTAGACCTGTAATATTTAACCCAAGTAAAACAGGCCTGCTTTCTATTTACATACAGTCTCAAAACAAATTCCAAATTGCTCTCTCCCAATTTATCATTCTTATTTTGTTCTTGTGGGAAAACATTGGTTGTATAGTCCACCTCCATGCTGCATACAGAAGAGAGATATGATTAAACACTCTGCCATATGAAAACTAGTACAAGATTATAGATTGGGCCATGGCCAATAAGCTTGCATGTTCCATATTACTAATAATCCAAGGTATCTCAATTAAAACAGTTTCGACCTATTGAGCTGACAAGTCTGTTTGGTCCTTGATTGATCTGATGCTGCTACAAGAACAGACATGAAGGCTCTTACTCTGCTGCTCCTCCTCAGGAGGTCAAAGGTTATCTATACACAAGCCAATTCAATTTTATGGTTCAGCTACCTTCGTGTCCTGATCATTCCAAACATAATTTGGTGTTAGTACATATTCAGTATTTTGAGAAGAAACTAGTATAAGTTGTGAATTTGTTAAAGAAACTATAAGTCCCAAGGCCTTTCCAGACAGAGACCCATTCTCCAGTGCTAGGGAACGGTCCTGGAGATTTTGTACTTACGATTTTCTTAGCAATCTAAAGAGTTTCTAAGCTCCAGGTCCTTGAATGCTAAATCTGTCTTTCAGCAGAGGTGGAAAAAAGGTGAGAAGTGTGTGGGTATGGCCTTGGCCACCATTAGGGCAAGGTCCTTGATGTTAATTCCAAAGGGTTTGGGGGAAATCAAGGAGGAGACTGCCAGGGCATCATTCACAGTGTGTGTGTGTGTGTGTGTGTGTGTGTGTGTGTGTGTGTGTGTGTGTGTGTGTGTGTATGTATGTGTGTGGTGCTGGAGAGAAGAGATAGGGACCAAAGCTAGGTGGCTTGGGTAGCATCTAATGGGAAACACTCATTTCCCTAACAGTCAGGAGCCAGACATGGGGCTACAATGTGCTTGAGGCATGAGCATGGCAATGGTCTCTGGCTTCTCTGAACAGGTACTGCCCTCCTGGTGTCTAACAGTGCTGGAAGCTTGCAGAGATGCAGGCTCTGGGTGTCTTCCAGTGAAGAAACAGTGGGGAAGAGTTAATCCCAGCCAGGCCTAGCTACTCCAAAGCTCCCTTTCTGCCTCCACCATTCTTATCTTGCAAACTATCGCAATGACAGCCAAGCCCTTGAGTGACAGACAATAGGAATAGAGCGTGGAAACCCGAAGAACAAGAGCATGAGTTAGTCTCTGAGCCAGCATGGAAACTGCTTCAGATATTTCAAGACCAGAGCAGGCTGCTGGGAGAATGAAGCGCCTCCTTGTCCCGTGTATTCAATACTCAGCAAATTGATCTGTAATGAGATCAAGTCCCTCAACAAATAAAGAGCTAATGCTGACCTAATCCCATGCGGAAGAAGAAAACCATGTTTCTTAGTCTTTTGCCCTGCCTGAAAAGCCTGATATTGGAGTGAGTGTGGCTGCCACTCACCAGAGGGGAGAAAGGTCGTCACTGTGGGGGCTGCAGAGACATTGAACTAGCAGGCGAGTCAGTTTCACAGGCCTCTGTGAAGTAGCAATAGTTCTGTGCCCTGCCTCTCTTCCCTCTCCTCTCACAGCGCAGGCGAGCCTTGAACTCACTATGAAGGTCACGTTGGGCCCCAGCTCCCACCCTTCAGTCTCAGCCTCCCAGCGCTGGGGTTGCACGCATATGCCACCACTCCTAATTGAACGATTAATGTCTCTAACCCACCCTGTTTCCTGTCTCTTTCCTCCCTCAGCCACTCTTGGTGTCTGGATTTCTCTCTTGATGTTTCCAACTTGGTTTCCCTGTCTGTGAAATGGGGACAACACAGAACAGAACATTTCCTAATGATATGCATGCCTCTCCATGCCTGGGCCACTGCGGTGTCCAGCTTGATTCATGGTAGCCATGTCTCTATTACCTCTGGTGTCACTGTGTCCCCAGGTAAAGTCAGTGGCTGCCTTTGCAGACCTAACTAACCCACACATGCCTTCCCATCCTTAACACAAAAGCAGGCCAGCGTGGTCTCACCTCCCCAAGGTTTTCCCCAGCTCCTGCTATTCTTGTCTGTCCTTTTCCTCCTGGCTACCACCCACCCCCACCCACTCCCTGTCTTTCCCTCCTGGGAATTCTGCCAGGATGCCCACTGTCTTCTTCCTCTCATCCAGCCATCATTACACACGTGTCCTCGTGGAAAAATGTCTTCACTGTGGTGCTCCAGTCCCCTTACTCCATCATCCACTCTGATATTTTTTTAAATAACACCACTGACAGGCACATGCTAATTTTTCAATTGTCCATCATTAGAACAAACAGCTCCTGAGGACAGAAGGTTGGCTTCGCCCAAGGGCATGGCTCCAGTATCTACAGGAACTCCCAGTGCAGGCTGAGTACTTGATTAACTCTTGAAGAGGGAAGTCCACATAGATAAGCAACAACGGAAGTGCCCTTGCTCCAATTCTGCCTTTCTTACTGTGCATGAAATATCTGCTTAGCACAGAACTGACATCCTGTTTATTTGTCCATCCGTGCATTTTGGTCTGACTTAGTCCTCAGCATGGCCTCCTCAGGGGAAAAAGAAGGGGATAATCCTAATTATAACCACAAGAGTTAATATAGATCAACTATAGATTGCAGGCTACATGGTAATTTTACAGCAACTTCTTCAATCCTTAATTTCACAAGGTTATGGTCCCATTTTACAGATGGATAAACCAAGCCATGATTTGGTGAGATAAACCTCCCACACAAACAAGAAGGCAGTTATTTGTATCCAGGCTTGTTACCAAGGCTAGTGAAGTTCTTCATTATCCATTACAGCCAAGGGAGAAAGTGAAACTCCCAAGGCCACTTGTTTCACAGGCAATTCTAAGATGGGATTCACAGTGAGATAACATGAACCCCAATTCCTATGATGGCTGGGATGTGGCTTAGTGGTAGAGCACTTTTTCTAGCATGTACAAGGCCCTGGAGTCACACAAACCTATTCTGGGTCTTGTACCCTAGCTTACCCCTCCAGCCTCTGGAGATGGCCTGATTATAGCAAGTGCCCCAAGTACCATCTCGCAGATTGTGAGGTGGGTGAGTCAGTAATAGCTTGAGGTGAGTCCGCATAAGGTGGGGAGCTGCAGCCCTCACTGGGCATTTCAGCAGGACATGAGGGGTAGCAGGGATCTGCTCTACACTATTCTCTGATTCCTCAGGCCAGGGGAGCATGATTGTGTCACCCAAAGTTCAGTGACAGAGCTTTTTTTTTTTTGGATGATAATTGCTTTTCATCATTGATCTGATGTCTCTGATGTCTGCATTGAGGACTTGTCCATCTGAACACTTAGCTATGTAACTGTTTCTAACATGGCACCCACACTCTTAGCATCTGGGAGACCACAGGGGCTATTATGGGACCAAGCCTGTGAAATACCAGAGGGGTCAGCCAAACGGACATGATCACAATCCAAAATGGTTCAGCAGACCCTATTACCAAACTCAGGATGAGCGGGGTTCGCCAACAAGATTTGGCATGATCCCAGAGAGTCATCTTGGATAACTCCATGAGAGGCAGGAATTCAGAACATCTCATCACAACCTGAAGTCCAGGTACAGTGTTTCACAGAAGCAGAAGTCTATGTGCATGAAGAAGAAAGGGGGACTGATCTAAAGCTGGAACCTAAAGCCACTGGAATCCAATGATACCACAGGTAGCCGGGCACTTGTCTAGTAGACCTGGCTGAGGCACGTTTTCCCATTGGAGACCACGCCATGTAATAATAAACACAAAACACTTCTCTTATGCAGAATTGTGTTTTTTCACATTCCAGTTACATAGGTTAACTATTACTTGAAAATATTAAGTGGAAAATGCCCGATGAACAAATTCACAACTTTTAATCATTTAACAACATGGCACATGATTATAAGCAGCACAATGAGATTGTAGGTTATCTGGCTCCATCCTGCTCTTTATACAGAGTTTCCATATTGTATACACTATCCTCCTGTTAGTTATTGAGTCTCTATGTCCATTTTCAGAGAGACTCTCATGGAGTCTCATGGTTTATTATGTTAGGTAACCTTTATTTAATGATGTCCATCCCAAGCATAAGAGAAAGGATGCCGACAATTTAGATATGCTGGCTAGAAGCTGTTAAGTGACCACTTTATGTGGAAAGATAAAAGTTCTTGACTTAATAAGAAAAGCACTACACCGAAGTTCCCAAGATCTACAGCAAGAAGGAAACAGAATGGAGAGCTGAGACCCATCTACAGTTCTGAGCATTCGCTAGTGATCAAAGAATGTATATCCTTTACCAATAGAGAGAAACCTCTATATACTTAACCCTATACAATTAGCATTTAGCACACTATCACCAAGAAAAATCAGGACATTTGTCTCTCAAAAGAAACATATACAAATGTTCGTAGCAGTTCTGTTCACAGAGCTGAGAGGAGAACCCAAGTGTTCGTTGGTCGGTGGATAAAGATGCGGGAATGCAAAAAAACAACTGCAAAATGACAGGAGGCATGAGGCCTGAAGAGTCTCAGCACCGCGCAGCTGGCGTGTACTGGCACCACAGCACAAAAGGAGGATGGGAGCGAACCAGAGGCGTGTTATACCCAGCTGAAGCACCGAGGGACTCAGGAACAGAGCGAGGTTGACATGTTCAAGCCCCCTGAGCCTGATGTTCAGTAATGGGATCACCCTCCAAGAGCAGGTGGGTTTTGTTGGCAGCTGGCAACCCCCCTTTGCTCCCCATTGGCCTTCTCTCTCATGGGGTTTATTTCCCCTTCTACTAAGAGGATCCAAGAAGCAGAGTGGGCAGTGGCCCTGTAATGCCTCACTGGACATGCTCAGAAATCCAGTGGACCCAGGGATCTAGTTGGGCATCCAGGGATGTGGGGTAGAGCTAAGTATCCAGGGATGTGGGATAGAGCTGGGTATCCAGGGATGCGGGGCAAGTCATGCCAACCACAGAAGCACCACAGGGTCCTGGGGACAAAGCTCTATCCCACGGAGCTCTCTTCTCCACCCATTACCTCCTTCCAGAGGCATCAGAGACTTGCATTCAGCACTGATGAGTGAGTCTATAGGCTCCAGGCATTGCATTCCCAAATGAGAACCACTGGCCACACCTCAGCCACACAGCATTCCTCTGAAGGTCACTACCCACCTACCCACTCAGTACTTACTTCAGAAGACACAGCCCAGAAGAGTGAAGTAACTGGCTGAAAGTCACACAGCACATACATATGAAAGTGGAGAAAACCACATACTTTACTCCAGGGAGTTTCCCCATTTTTACATGGGCCCAAGGGTTGTGTATTTTGCCTTTTCTTTTCTTCTGTAATTTGGTGTGGATTTTTCTCTTCTTTTCAAGTTTGCAGAGGGGGACTGCCTGCTGGAGCTACAAATTAATGAACGCAGACATAATCTTGCTTTGGATTTATTTACATCTTCCATAAATCATATTTATTGAGTGCCTGGGGTGTACAAGGCGTTGTGAGAGGTCCCACACATTAAAGCAAAGGAAAAAATAAACATTTTAGACACTTGGTGTATACTGCCGACTACTTAAATATCCAAAGGCATCAAATAAATCATCAGACTGTTTAGAAATGGGTTCTGGCGCGCTCCCTGCAAGCCTCCATACAAACCCGGCAGTTGAGCAATGAGCACTTGGGCCTGGTCTCAAAAGGCCCTGAAGTATTTGTTAACATGAAGGAGTAGGTCAGAGGTCCCTGGAGTCAGAGTTTGGGGAGATTATAGTCTCTTTTGTAGCCTCCCTACTCAGACTATAATGTTCAGTGTTCTGTGTTTTATGACACGTAGCCATGATAGACAGCATGCAGTACCATTGCATCACAACACCCCATCAAACTAACTGTCTGTCTGTCTGTCTGTCTGTCTGTCTCTTTCCTCCCTATCTCTCTTCCTTTCTTTCCTACTCCTTCCTCCCTCACTTGCTTTATTTCTAGAATTTTCTCTCTCTTACACACACACACAGACAATTATCTTGTGTATGTATATGAGGGTGTGTGTGCAGCTGCACACATGTGGGTACTCATTTTACATGTATGTGCACATGTGGAGGCTTGAGGACAACCTTGGTATCAGTAGTAGCCCTCAGACACTATGCTTCATTTGTTTGTTTTGAGACAAGTCTCTGGCTGGCCTGGAGCTCACTAACACATGATTCGCCCACATTGAAAGTTTCACCTGAGTGGAAATAAATGTGGCTTTTATTCTGTTTAAACTTCCAGCAGATAGGAAAGTGCTTACTCCAATTGTGGATGGCATTACTTTGCAGCTTCATTCGTTTCTCTCCTGCACTTACAATTGAATGAACACAGTCTGTGTCAGGCTCCATGCTAGGCACAAAGGAGGTGAAACTATAAAGGTCTTGCCTTGTTTTCAGGGATCCCACAGTCTAAATGGGAAAGCACACAAAACATATGAGTAAGCCAGTGATGAAATCTTGGTCTTAGTAGGGCTGCATTGTGCAGGAATGGATTCCACAGAAGCTGGGCAGGAGACAGGGGAAGGCAGCATATGACAGATCACAGCTATAAATTGTGTGTGTGTGTGTGTGTGTGTGTGTGTTATGTGTCTGTAGTACATGCATGTGGGTGTGCAGGTACATAAATCTCTGTTTTTGAATATGGAGACCAGAGCAGTATGTTGGATATGTTCCTTTTTTCCTCTTTAAGTTATTGACTTGAAACTCACTGAATCAGAAGTTCACCATTTCAGTGAGGCTATCCAACAAGCTGCCTCCAATTTGCAGCTTTACGTGGGTGGTGGGGATTTGAACTTAGATCCTCATGCTTGCAGAGTAAGCACTCTTACCCACTGAGCCACCCCCGACCCAGTGTCAGAGATCATAGCTACTTTGATATGAGATGGATATGACAGAGAGACATCAAGGGATCAAGGGTTGTTATAATATCAAGTAGTGATAGCATCAAATGTGCCTTCTAGAAACACTTCTTTTCTGTCATTTTCCTTCTTGAGTTCGCTTCACCTTTGAGAGCAAAAATGAGTGCTTGTGCAATGATCTGGCATGCCTCAATCCCTGTCTAGGTTAAAGATTGCTCAGGAGGGATAATATTCAAACCCAAATAGACAGAATAGTCATGCAGGAAACATACAAAGTTCCAGAAGTCAAAATGTTCTCGCCTTAGAGACATTCAAGTTTATGGAGGAAGGAAAATAAAGAACGGGGGGGGGCATGGGTGCGGTTGGGGAGAGAGTTAGCAAGAGAAGGAGACAATGGTTTATATTAGATGTGCCCAAGCTTTGACCCTACTCTTGGTCAAGGGTGGAGTCCACAGATGTGCATTTATTCACAGCAACCACTCTTTATTAGAAAAGGGGAAGTTTCACTTATTTCTCCTAGGGTTGGATGCCACCTGTGGCTGAGATAGTAAACTCTCCTCAAAAACCCAGGCTCTCCCTTTCATGGTATGGAGTTGTCACTAGGAAGGGACATGTTGTTCAGATCTCTTGAATATGGGAATCCCTACAAAAAGGGCCCCATGTTTAAGGTTTCGATGCCTTGTGATGAGCTTCATTGAGGGCTTAAACTCTTGGAGGAAGCTGGGGGTGGGGGATGCTTTAGTCAGTAAATTGCTTGCCTTGAGAGCATGAGGACCTGAGTTTGGTTCCCAGAACCCACACAGAAAAGCCTGAACATAGCAGCTAGCACTTATAATCTGAGTGTTGGGTAGACAGGATGAGGGGCCAGACCACCAGCCAGTCAGCATAGCCTACGTGTTGTTTCTAAGCTACCTGAGGGACTCTGTCTCCAGAAGAAAAGGTAGACTGTGCCTGGGGAAGGACAGATGAAGCTGTACTTTGGCCTCAACATGCTAACATGAGCAACACACACACACACACACACAAACAGATACATACACACTAGAACAGATGTAGAAATTCTTGATGAGTCCCACAGGAGTAGGCTGTCAGGAGGTAGGACTTGGTGGGTTAAAGCAGGTCGCAGAGGTATATGCCTTTAAAGGGATATCTTATCCCTTGACCCTTCTTCCTGTTCTCCCTGACTGACAGGAGTAGCTTGACTCTGTCCTGTCTTTCTGCCATGAGATTTCTACCATGCCTGTAAACAGTGGAAACAACGATAGACAGAAACCCCTGAAACTGCTGGTCAAATAAACTTTTCCTCCCTTTAAGTTGTGTGTCTCGGGCATTTTGTTGCAGTGAAAAAAAACCCTTTAGAGCTAGGTATGGCCACATCACTAGATCTCACTAAGAAAAATTAACCAAAGTATCACATACTATTTCTGGAGTAAGGCTTTTGAAAACTGAAAACTGGACATATCTTTTTCATGTTAGCATCCTCCTGACCCCCTTTAACTTTAGGTAGGTTCCATTGAGGCCCCCACTGTGCAGACACATCCAAGGTTTTGACATCGTGAATGTCACTGCTGTCTACAGAGTTCACACTTGAGACCCCAGCTACTGAATTACAGAAACATTGCAAAGTAAGCACACAAACAAACACTTCATAGTGTTTTAATTGAGTTTAGGGTTTTATATTAGGTCATATTCATTGCTACCCCAGAGCACATGAGACCTGCAGGTTGCAGTTGGACACACTGACATTTAGGGGCTAGTGGAACCAGGATGGAAAAAGAAGACAGAACCACTTCCAACTAAGATCTCCTGATGGGACAGACTCGGGACATTTGATTTCTTGTGCTAAGCCTCTAAATTGTTAAGGCAGCTGACATCGCAGTAACTCATGGGGTGTGCTAAATCAGGCATACACTTGATGTAACAAGTGTTTAATAAACACCCAATAAAGAGAGAGAGAGAGAGCAGCATACCAGCTTTGGGGGTGTTTTCCTTTTGCAGTGAAGGATCAAAGTAAAGTTGTGAGGTAACTGTTCTTCACCAGTGTCTCCAGAAGGAACTTATAATCAGCCACCCCCAACAAGATTCTGTCTTTGAGGTAACACAAAGGGAAACACTGCATCTCTCTCCTCCCTACCCCTGCATCCTGCCAAGTGCTAACTGCCATCATTTAGCAAGTTCCTCCATTTAAAAAGTTACCATCTATTCACCGACCTGGCGAAGCTGTCAGTGGCTAAGCAATGGAACTCAGCCAACTGATTAGTTTTGATGGACTGCTGCGTGAAAATCCAGGCGGTGTCACTAAAGAGCCTGTTCATCCAATTAACCAAATTACTATGGGGAGCTCTGGCCAAGTCAACACTTAGTGGACGGCTGCTCCAGGAGGTCAGGATGGAGGGGGAGGTGATTCTATCAAGTGCCGGCCCCCTCCTTCCTTGTCTCCCAGCCAAAAGGGAGGGCTGAGCAGATAGAAGGGGCTAACAGTGTCTCTTTCCATGGCTCTCCTGCCTGCTTTGAAAACTGGGACTTGACTCTTTGAAGGATGCCTCTCTATTATTGTTGCTTTGTTTAATCATTTCACACTGGCTTTGGAAGGATTTGGTCTAATTTGGACACTGAAAAGTTAGCAGACACCACAGGAAGAGGCGAGGCTATTCTCTCTCTCTCTCTCTCTCTCTCTTTCTCTCTCTCTCTCTCTCTCTCTGTGTGTATGTGTGTGTGTGTGTGTGTTGCATGTTCAAATGTGCACGTGCATATGGAAGTGTGTACAAATACAGCTCAAGGCCAGAGAATGAACGTGGGTGTCCTTCCTCGTCCTCTGTCCACCGTGGTTTATGATGAAATGATAGAATAGAACATACTGAAAACATGATCTCGCTGTCTCTGTCTGTGTGTGTGTGTGTGTGTGTGTGTGTGTGAGTGTGTGTGTGTGTGTGTGTGTTGTGTCATAGTGTTCCAAAAGTATTGAGTTCAGGAAAGGCCGCAACCTCAGGAATAGTAGGCTTCTACTCCCAAGTACTTTTTCAAGTTTTTCTTTTCCTTGATAGATGTTGTAAGGATTCAAAGAGGGTACCACGATGATCATTATCAGCACTACCATCACTACCATCATCATCATCATATCATGAACATTAGCACCATCACTATCATCATCATATCACCATCATCACCACCATCACCACTATGATCATGAGCATTATCAACATTACATCATCAACACCATCATCATTATCACCACTCTCACCATCAATACCATCACCATTATCATTGTTAACATTGCCACCATCATCACCACTTTCACCATTATCATCGCTGTCAACATCTTCACCCCATTCGTCACTACCAACATCACTACTATCAACAAGGTCATCATCATCACCATTAGCAATATCACCATCACTGCCATCACCATTACTATCAGCGTCATCAGAACCAAACTCAGTGTTAACGAATGCTAATAATGCAGGAGTTTAGAACAAAGATGCAACAGTGTATGGAAGTCTACTAGAATTTTTTGATGTGTATCATTAACTATTAACTCAAAATACAGGTGTGAAAACTATAGCTTAAGAAAAACAAAAGAAGTTTCTTCTAGCACATGATCAGTACGTGGCTGAATTAGAATTAATACATGCTAAGAGATCATGCTTTCTTCGACAAAAGTACTCATTGTTATGATAAACTTTCCATAATACGAAAATATCCCATGAGTAATTCTCATCAGTGCTGATAATATGAGTCACTTCAAGAAAGAAGAAACCATGTTGAAATTATCCCTGTCACCCAAGCCAGGTGAAAACTGTATCTATGTCAGAGTAAAAAATGTTCAGGTTTGACAGGGCTGACAGATACTGTAAGAGGCACTGAGGCATTGACAGAGCTGATAGATGATGTAAGAGGTACTGAAGTATTGACAGGACCAATGGATGCTGTAACAGGTTCTGTGGTACTGACAGTGCCGACAGATGCTGTAAGGGGTGCAGAGGCATTTGGATGAATCCCTCTGAGTGACCTCATTTCATATTGCCATCAAAATAATGTGTCCCAGGGCTGCACATCTAAGATTGTAACTAATTATGCCTGTAAGACCCCCAAGCAGACCACTCAGAAAATTGTCTCAAATAATTAAACAAACCCAAATAAACAAAACAAGTAGTAACCAAACCTCAAACCTGCTCATGTACTCCTGATATCTCTCCATGAGTGGGGGATTCCATAGGCAGGCACACGAGCGCTTGGCACAGCTGTCAACGTTACGGATGGCACTTTATAAAGGAAGGGACAAATCTGGAACTGGCTGGTTGTGTCCCATTGGTGAAACCCACACATGTAGTTAATGCTGTGCAGTGGTCAAGAGAGTCCACAGCCCAAAACAGCCACAGTCACCAGTGTTTCCACTTTCATTTTGCTTGTGCAGTCTGAGTCATGGTTTGTGTCACAAGTGTCAATACCCAGCTTGGCTTTGCAATGCATGTAATATGGGTGTGACAAACACAAACTTTGTGATAAAGGTTGTTTATTGCATCTTTGACTTTGAATTACTAAGCTTTTGAATACAATCTGGATTGTGTCTCTCTTTTGCCTACTGGAATTCTTCTTGTGACAAACTGGCTGGGATATTTGCTATCTTGGCCAGTCAGTCTTAAATTTGGCAAATAGTTCATTGACTTGGTGTTTTTCTTATCACTCACCTTTCCCAGCAGGGTGCAGGTGCTCAGAAGACGGCAAGGTCTTCTCATATTTGCTCACCTCAGACATGTCCACTCGAGAATGATCTTGAAGGGGTTTCTAATGATAAGTTCCAGGACTTTTAACCCTCTTTATTAAATGGGAGGAGGTGTTTGCCGAACACCTCCTAAGCAGGTTGCATCATTGGAGGGAAACAACATGAATTTACATCTATCAACAGTCAAGAGTTAGGAATCTTCACCTCTGTGTTGGAGGTGAGAAAAGAGAAGTGCTAATGAGGTTACAGGCCATGTGGCTAATTAGTGACTGACAATTAGACCCACATCTGTGAACTTCTGCAGAGTTCTGTTTCCCCAACTGCCCTGACTGTATTAAACTCATGGGATCCTGGTTAATCATGCAGCCTATTGTCCAAATTGGGGTGGCTGGAAGTGGTGCAGTGAATGACACAGGCTTCCTTGAACCTTAAAGACTGAGTACCCATGACCTAACCCACACTCACAGAATCAACTCTCCAATGACACACATGTACCAGTTGCATATTGTTGGGGATTAGGTCACTCTGATGTTTGGGCACTGTGATTACTATTTGCTTGTTTGTTTGTATGCTTGATTTACTTTAATAATTCCCTCCAGATAAAGCCCAAAGCATGATTTACATGTGGTACATTCAGTCTTGTTATGACTGGGCTTGGAGCTGTTAACAAGCCCCTCACAGCATGCCACGCTTCTGTGGCTCGGGGCTAATGCTTTATAACTCTCTCTCCACCTCATTTTGTTCTAAGGAAAAACAGGGCTGGGCATTGGCTATAATGACTAATACTTACTAAGCACCAAAAAGAAATGATATTCTGATTGTGGGAAGGAAAGGATCTCTCTCTGTTCAGTAGCAAGGAAGTCTTTTTCTTTCATGTTAAAATCTAAATAACCTAAGTATTAATCTTTGAGGAGTGCAGGTTCTTTAAGCTGAGGGTGGGCTGTTTTTCTCTTATGCTTTCAGGTGAAGACAAACATTATTGGTAGTTAGATGACACGAGAGTGCCTGTGTGCTGTGATATTGTGTGTGTTGTCACCAAGTGCACACTTGTGCTGCATATTGATAACTGAGTTGAACAATGGCCACGCTGGGACATCACTTTGACAACTGTTTTTGAATTTCAGATTTTCTGGCATCTACCTACCCCACTGTTGCATCGTTTCGCCTACATCCTAGTGAGAACTGACCACAGAGGCCCTTTAGAATCCTGTAAGATTTGACCCACGGTCTCAGCCATCCCACAGGCCTATTTTCTTTAAATTTTTTTTTCATGCAATGTATTCTGATCATGCTTCCCTCTCCCCTCAGCTCCTCCCAGATGCTACCTACCTCCATACTTATCCAACTCCAAGCTCTTTCTTTATCTCTTTAAGAAACAGACACAAACAAGAAACTCTATCTCTTTCTCCCTCTTCCTCTCTCTAACATCCACTACCCCGAATTGAAATAAAAATATACAAGCAAACGATCAATCAAAATATGCAAGCCCAAAACACAAAGAAAAAGAAAAGTCCAAACAGACCAATATGAGGCCAGAAAGTCTACAAAAATACCGTTGATTTGTGTTAGGCATCTACTCCTGGCAATGGGGCCTCCCCCAAGTGTGGTTAATATAGACTCCATTGGAGAAGAGCAATCTTCCTTGGTTAGGGGTACAGCCCATGCCTATTTGCCCCTCTCCATCTGGCTTGCACCTGTGCAGGCCCCATGTGTGCTGCCACAGACTCTGCCTTTGCACTCAGCCCTAAATGGAATGTCTCCATCAAACCCTCCTCTTTAAGCTCAAGGCCTTGTGTAGAAGAGAAGGCAGAAAGATCAGGAGTAGTGGATGGCTCCAAGGAAATGGCATCCTCCAGACACAAGAAGACTGATCCAGCGGCCCGGTTTTTAAAAATGTTTCCAGTAAGTAAGACCTATCTGGCAGGGTGATCATAGACAGTTACACTGGCCCGTTATCCACACTTGGATAGGTTGCCATGTGTGACCTTGAGGAAGCATCCTCCCTCAGTGCTTGGTATCAGGATGGTGCTAGTTGGATGTGACCATTGACTGACAACCAGATCAAACCAAGCCTGTACAATACTGTTTGAGGAATTCCCTGCCTGGGAAAGAGGGACCCAGCTGGAGGAATACAACGTTCCTTCCCATGGTGGCTTCACTGATACACACATGACCTTGCAGGGGAGTATGAAAGACATGCCAAGTCAGACTCCTGCCCACACAGGACTCTGCCGCACCCAGCAGGTCACAGAACTCAGTCTGAAGGATTGCCTCTGACATTTGCATAGCATGGCCTCGGCTCTGACAAGCAGAGTTGGCTCCCAACTCAAAACAAAGCTGTCCCCTGGATCTGCTTTAGTGGGCATCCGTGACTCCTGTCCTCTGCATGGCTAGAGTACATCTTTTCTAACATGACTACTAGCTCTGCTTATTATTTGGGAAATTCCTAGTGCTTGTCATGCACAGAGTGGGAAACAACCAAGACCAAGAGTTCAGGAGGGAGAGCTCGCATCTCAGGTACTCAGCTTCCCTCTGGTACAGCACCGATGGTAGACTCAGCTCGTTTGATCACAGGTGAGAAGAGCAGATCAAATCTGATCACACAGTTACAGTCACACTTTTCCTCTCTGGCAGAAAAAGATATCTGTCTGTCTGTCTGTCTCTATGCACACATATATGCAAATATATACAGGTACACATATTTACATGTACAAACAAATATACACCCATATATATTCACACACACAATCATATATATATATGCATATGCATGCACACATAAACACACATATACATGCACACATGTATATACACATAAACACACATGACACAGATATACATACGTGCATATATATGTATATACAAACATGCAATTAAAAATTAGGAAATGCACTCTTTTTTTAATATTGTCCTTTCAAGGATGTTTCTATTTGCATAGTTTGATCTCTTCCCCTACCCAGCACCAACATTAGTGTGACCTTTTCCTGCTAATTGGAAAATCTTACGGAAATAAACCCTGTCAGAAAATGAGAAGTGACTCCCCCTTTGGATGGCCAAACGACCTCAGAGGGGGAAAGAAGTTCTGAATCTCTGCTCCTTTTGCACACACTGCAAAATCTTTATGACTTCAGAGAGCCTTGAAGCCCGGTAATGCCCCTCCAGTGCAAAGCGGAGTAAATAAATTTCTTCTTATGACCACTTTGGAGAAACACACAACCAGATTTACTCAGCAGGGATAGATAGTGGACAGGATAATGAAGAGAGAGTAAGAATATGATTGGGGTTTACAGCCTCTTCTGTCTCTTTAACGGGTTTTAATCCTTCTGAAACAGGATACGGGGTCCATTTCCTTAAAGATACAGTGTCCCTTCTGGGACAGACGCTGTTATAAAAAGCGAAGATGTAACATCTATCTCGCAATATTGATTGGCACTTTAGTGTGATAAAAGGGGTTGAACCTGAAGGGGAAAGAGGAGAGAAGGTAAGTGAGAGTCACTCTTTGAAGAATTCAAAGTGTCCCTGTAATATCAAGCCAAACTTCAATGATAGAGAAACCAAAGTGCCATTTGGACCCAGTGATGTCCATTGACAGGACTCAACGATAAGTGTGGGTGTTCAGGATGGTGTGTTCTCTGGCCAGGAAATGAATGCTGATGTTAAGAATTCTGATGATTGGAGGCAATTCTCAAATTGACCCCAAATGAATCAGGTCAGTATGCTGCATCATTGCATGGCCTTAGGGACGAGGTCCTATCTCTTGAGATGTATTGCATTAACCACCCCAGTGACCCCATGGGCTAAGTGCCCCAGATTCATGGAGACTCTCCTATCTTTTGCTCCACCCCTCCCCAGCACCTGAGCCTGTACTTGTCCTAGACTTATTATAGCAAATAAGGACACCTTACTTTGTTCAGCACTCACTGGGAGTTTGGTAGACACATCAAATGCTCATAACTTCTGGGTCTGGGTCATTATACTGACTTATGAGTAAGAAAAGCAGACTATAACAGGTCCCCTGTCCTGCCCAGAGAATATTTCTTCCAAATATACATGCTTCATTTTGTTTCTAAATTTCAATGTAAAAACTTTAAATTACTTTATTGTGTTTATTTATTTGAGACCTTTCTATGTAGCTCTGACTGGCCTGACCTTGCTACATAGGTCTCTAACTCACAAAGATCCACCTGCTTCCACCTTGCACCTCCTGAGTGCTGAAATCAAAGGTATGCACCATCACACCAGTCCCAGTATTTTTAGTAATGCAGTGTGTATTCCTTAGCATGCCAGTATGTGTGCATGTGGAGGACAGGGGACAATGTTTGGTGTCCTCCTGCATTTCTCTCCACTGTATTGTGTGGCACAGATTCTCTCACTGAACCTGGATCTTATGAATTCAGCTAGGCCAGCCAACTGGTTCCAGGAAGGCTCTTGTCTCTGCCTCCTCAGCACTGGGATTGCAGATGCTGGGATGGAGCACAGGTTTCTGTGCTCAGGAAAGAAGCATTTTACCTGAGTGAGGCAGCACCCTAGCCTGCTTTGCCTGACTGAGCCAGATTCCTAGTCTCCTCTCACAGGTTTTGTTCCAGACTTCTTAGAGCTTTTTATTGTTGTTTTGTTTCTGATGACAGATGGCACCCTCCAAACTCAGAGGTGACATAACTGTGGTCCCCAAATCCGCATCTCCATGTGTTCTGTTTTCTTTTCTGTTACTTTGATAAAACACCCTGAACAAAAGACAACTAAGAGGACAAAGGGCTGTTTTAGCTCATAATTCCAGATCATGGTCTGCCACGATGGGAGAAGTCAAGGCAGGAAACCAGCAGCTAGTCAAAGCAAAGCTGCAGTCAGGAGCAAAAGAACACCTGGACCCACAATGCCCGCTTGTGAGTGTCGGTCGGGGAAGAAATGAAGAGCTGTTGCACTGAGGGAAACACGAAGTGGCATGGCAGGTCTTCAGTGACAAGTATCAGTAGAAGCTTGATGGGCAGCATGGGTCCTGACTTGTCACCTGCACCCTGCATAGTGAGGCAGCTGATCAGCCCTGCCATGGGGGGTGGGGAGGTTTCCTGGTGGTGCTGCTTTATCTAACACACACACACACACACACACACACACACACACACACACACACACACACACACACACCAACAAACAAACAAAAACCACACTGACACTAACGATGTCAATAACTTCTTCTTCTTCTTCTTTTTCTTCTTCTTCTCCTTCTTCTTCTTGCAACTTGAGGTGAACATACTGGGACACTGTTCAGAGTGGAAATGTCACCCATTGAGATGACACTGTTACACTTTTGACCCTAGTTCCTGTCTCCAGATTGGAGCTGCCCAGGAGGTGAGTGTCCAGAGCTCACGGCAGCCAGGATCACTCAGACTTGTTCTCAGGGGAATCAGCACCTGCTCAAGGGTTTTGGAAGGTTGACCTGATCACAAAATGTCCTGCCAAAAGCTGAGGCAGCCACACCCTTGACTACAGTTAAGTCATCCTCTCAGCTCCAACAGTGATTAGGGCCAAAACCAATGACGTCATACAGGAGACTCTGGTCACTTGCTTCTGTCACTATTGGGTTTCTTAGCAAGACTAACATGGGCCACCTCTTCTAGAGTTACTCAGGGTGCTCCAGGACATTTGGGTTCCTAGGCTAAGGTTAAGGATACCTTAGAACACAGGACTGAAGACCACGGATCAGGGACCAGGGTTGATTCCCAAGCTGTGGGCTTGGTAGCTTCTAAGCCTGGGAGTTGTTGATGGAATCCAATGAAATGAGAGTAGCTGACATTCATGAGGCTCTGTGTACTAGAGCTGTGTAGCATTTCCTCTGAGTAGCTTTATTAGTTAAGTATTTTAGACCTTCTGGTTAGATTTTAAAAATTAGTGGACAGGACTGGAGAAAAATAGCTCATTTGATAAAGTGTTTGCCAGGCAAAAATAAGGTCTTGGAGCTGATTTACAGAACCTATGCATACACACCAACACACACACACACACACACACACACACACACACACACACACACACACACACACACACCCCAAAATGCTCAAGACCACTAGGCTAATAAGAGGTGGAAGCAGTTAGAAGTAGGGAATTTGGCTTTCAAGTATTGTCAACAGAGATGGCTGTTGAGAGTAACCATGACTGCATGACTGGCCTTTCTAGACAGAAAACTCCTCATGGCAGAGCTTGCTCTGTGTGTTATGGAATGCTGGTCAAGATGTCAATAGCACATACCTCCACCTAGTTGTGACAACCTGAAATAACTCCAGGAATTTCCAGATGTTGGGACTTAACTTACTGCTGGATGGAAGAAATTGTAGTAGACCTTGAGTCGGGTGGAATAGTCATGTGAGCATACAGACTTGAAACGTGGAGTCATATGCTATGCGCCATTATAAGAGTTCAACGATTATAGACATTACCCCATTGCTAAGGTAGCAAGAAGCCCTTGGGTGAACTTTTTGTTTTATGTTTAGAGACAGCCTCTCTTTCTATCCCAGGTTCACCTGCAGTCCACTAGGCACCGCAGACTGGCCTCAGACTTGCAGTGATTCTGGTGTGTCAGCCTCTCTGATGCAGGGATGACAGGCATGCTCCACCATGCCCAGGCTGCATTTTAGTTAGCTAGCACCTGCCCACCTTGACAGGTCTTCTATGGCTGTGTTCAGAGACCTGGGGGGGGGGAATGAATCTGACTCAAAAGTAAGAGGAGTTTTGTGCTTCTAGTAAATGTACACCTGCATGCACACAAAGAGGGACACCCAAGACAAATGTGGCACCTAAAATGTAGAGAGAGTGTCAGATTGAGAGTGGGGGATGCGGGAGACAGGACCAGAGAGCTGACGAAGCACTGGGGAAGATCAGAGCTGTTTGGGAAGCCATTGGAAGTTATTTCCTAACATTTTAAAACCAAAGCTGGCAGGAAAATAAAAGAGTTTTTACTTTTTTCTTGATAAGATTGTATTTTCTCCTATACCGTTTTAGTCATTGCTCACTCTAGGACAGTTCATCTGAAGCCTGTTTTCTGGAAGGGTCCTTCCTCAAACTCCCACATGCCTTGGTTGAGCTTGGACTCAACTCCCTGGTATTTCACAATGTTCCCTCTTGGAAAATGCATTTCATGTGCCTAAAATAGAATTGGATCTCTAATTGCCAGTGGCAGATGCCAGGGTGGGAATTGAGTTTACAGCATAATGCAGGCATGGTCTCCTGTGAGGGCATAGCTCAAGGTGGGGTCTGGTTCCTCCAGAGATGGAGCAGAAAGGAAATGAACACCAACAGGACGTGTGTTCACCAATTGTTTTTCCTTTGCCCTCCCAGCTCCTTGGCTCACTAGAAGACTCCAACTTATAGCCAAATCTTATACCAGTAGTAGAGCCTCATGAGGCCCTACGAGGGTCCTCCACATTTGGAGGATGTAATCCAGGGTCCTGCCATGGCTTAGAATTCTGAAAATGAGGGAGAAAAGTGAGGGACAGAGCTTGGGACCAGGCATTGAAGGATGTGTGTTTGCTTCCCAGGTCTAAATTGTCTAAAATTCTGCAGCTTCATCTCCTCTCTCTTAGACTCTGTCCTGGCCCCCTGTTGCTTTGTGACTTAATGAGAATAGCACACAGCACTCATGCAGGACTGTCTTAATCTAAATTGAAACCACTTCTATTGCCCAAGAAGAAGTAGCTAGAGAGATACAGTACCAACTGGAACTTCCCTTGTGAAGTCTATGTTGGAGGGAGAGCAAGAACTTTGATTGTCACCTCAGTTTCACCAGAAACATGGCTGCATGTAGCAGGGGAGTTGGCTGCATGTAGCAGGGGAGTTGGCTGCATGTAGCAGGGGAGTTGACTGCCATGTTAGCACTTAAGTCCTGTCTTGGGGTTTCTATTGCTGTAAATAGACACCATGACCATGATAACTCTTATAAAGGAAACCATTTAACTGGGGCTGTCTTACAGTTCAAAGATTTAATTCATTATCATCACAGCATGCCGGGAAACATGATGGCATGCAGGCAGACATGGTGCTGGAGAAGGAGCTGAGAACTCTGCATCTGAATCTGCAAACAGCAGGAAGTGATTGTGAGCTACTGTGCGTGGGTTTGGACTTCTGAGACCTTAAAGCCCACTCCCTAGTGACCCGCTTCCTCCAACAAAGCCACACCCACTCCAACAAGACCATACCCTCTAATAGTGCCACTCCCTAAGTACCAAGCATTCAAACATATGGGTCTATGGAGGCCCTTCCTATTCCAGCCCCTCAAGCCCTGAGCTTCTTGTCCCACTGTCACCATTCCCTAAGATAGATGAAGTTTCCTCTAAGTGATACTCTAAGTGACACAATTTCCAAATAGAAATACAGAGCCCAAAAGGAGTGTCTCAGTCTTCTCCAGAGCTAGTGTTTCTAGAATTCTATGCCCCTCTCTTTCATCTTCTCTTTAGAGTCACATCTTTACACACACATTCATACATGTGCTCATGTATGCATTCACACACATGCACCCACACATTCATCCCATATAGACACATGCACACACATATCCAGATGAACTCATTTTCATACATCATATGCATATATACATGTGGGCACTCACACACATACACAAACACACAACCCTATCATCCTTGCAACACACCTCTCCAAAGCCCAGTTCTTGAAAGCTATTGCTTTTAATTACAGAACAGGGAATTTTCAGGCCATAGAACTGTCTCTGTGGGCATCTGCCCTAGCCCATGCGGAAATCCAGTTTCACTGAAGCCAACATAGCAGCAGCAACTGTTTTCTAAACTCTAGATCTCTCACTAAGCCTTACACTTACTGCATGGAACCCTCTCTGCCCAGCATCAAGGATACTCCAGCTGTTCTGCCCTCCTCCTGTGTCTACATCCTCAATGTTGTATTTCTGCATCCTGGCCCCCATCTCCGTGCTCATTTCCACCTGCTGGCTTTGAGCACACTTGTCTGAACCTGTCTCCTACATCTCTTGCTTGGGCTACTCACTCAGTTATTACTTATTGAGACATTCCACATTGGAGATGACTTAATACAACTTGTGGGGCAGAAGATGTGACTCAGCACTTAAGGGTACTGGATACTCGGCAGAGGGTTGGGATGCAGTTCTCAGCACCTACATGATGCCTCCTAACTGCCAATCCCTCCGCTTGCAGTGGATCCGATTCTCTCTCTGGCTACCACGAGTACCATGCATTCATGTGGCACACACACACACACACACACACACACACACACACACACACACACACACACAGGCACAGGCAAAACATTCATCATACAGACACAAAATACAATTTCTGTTTCTGCAAAATACTTGTTATTTCAGTTCTGGAGTTTTCATGGGTACAGCTCCAGTGCCAAACTGCATAACCTGATCCCAGGGGTCTTTGCCACTCTTACTAGAAATCCCCGAGTTCAACACATCCAATCACTGCCAGTCTTGAGTTTTTGACCTCCTAGGTATTTCTCAGATTTGCTCTTCTCCCAATTCTGTTGTTACCACCCTAGTCTAAGTTACCACCACCTCCTGCCTGGACCATTGCAGTGACATCTAATTGCTCACTGTAATTCCATTCTTGATGCCTTGCAACCCAATCTCCTCATAACCAGGGCAATTTTTAGAATAGGTCCTTACTAGCTACCAACACCTTAACCATCTGGCGTCAGCTGCTTCTGGGTTTCCACAGCTCTGACGTCAAATAGCAAAGCAAGTGACTATTTGGGCAGCTCTCTCTGTACCCTCTGCCCTTTTGCACTGAGCAATTTATAGTCCCCTCAGCCTACCCTTTATCCTCACTCCCCAAGGCCTTTGCGTGCTGTATTCCTGCTTCTTAGAATCCATCCCTGCCTCTGCCTTCTCTCTCCTCAGAGCTCAGTTTACTATGATTGCAGGGAAGCTTTCTGAACTACGGCCACCCTCCAAATTGCCACAACGACATCTGGATACAAAGCTGCAGTATAGAGTTCTGGCTCTTGTGTCCTCCACCTACCAGCAAGCATGGCGTGGGTAAAGAAGAAAATTCTCTTTCCTGCCCAGGATCAGACATCTGTGTATGGGAGGGGGGAAATGGATGACCTTTTGTTCAGGTTCTGCTGGCCTAGGGGGGCCAGCACCCCAACAACTCACCAGCAGCTTAAGTTGCTGTGTGACACACTTGGTCAAAGCACAGGGCAACTGTTCAACCAGCACCTCTGTCCATCACAGCACCATGCTCAGACATCCTCCCACTGCACCGGTGTTACAGCCCTGTGTTGTGTGGTAAGAAGTCCAGCAGCCTATCCTCGCACAACTATATCACACAGCAGCTCTGCCTGCAGATGAAAGGCCAGGTGTGCTGGGGACCTTTAATTGAACCCAGCAGTGAGAGTGGTTCTGATGGAATAGGAAGAGATCCCAGAACACTTGGGTTGGAGGCCCGATGACAATAACCATCATTAAACCATACACTTACAGACCAGTGTCCCAGTCACATCAGGTTGATCTTTAAATGATGAGCATGGGAAAGGCAGTCTGACCTTTAACCTCACCCAGCTCTGTGCTCCCCGTATGTGATTATTTTTAATTTCGATGATGCTTGTTGGTGAGAAGGCACTGTCTAACACTAAGACACGATTCTACCCAAATGCTGACATGCCGGCCAGCCTGATTTCTTTCAAGTTCTTTTTCTTAGAAATGCAGTCAACTGGAGGTGGATTGCAAAATGCAGGTATCTTCTTGCTGGTGAATAATTGTTCATTTAAAAACCAATTTTGAAAGGGACTCAGGAGTGCAGAGAAGCAGCGGGCCCCAGAGAAGGTCCTCCAGCCTTGAGTGAGTGTCCAGAGAGAAGGCTGGGGAAGTAACTCAGTGAAGGGCTTGTCTTGTAACCTCAAACACCTGTGTCCATTCTGGACACAGCAGGGCAGATGTACATAGGAACTTATGGTGGTTCGAACTGATGGCAGGGTTTAAATGAGTCCACAAGAACCAAGATAAATCATAAACAGGTATTTACTAGGGAAGCACTTACACAACTAATAGTGAACAACTGTGTGACCTTCCTGCTCCTGAAGATGCAGTCTACCCTTCCAAAGCTCTGACTACCACCCAAGAGAGAGCGCCAACCCCTCCCCTTCCTTATAAGGGGTCACATCTGCGTGCCTGAAGCCATGCCCCTATGAAGCAGCCACCACTGCAAGTCCACTGGTGAAACAAGATGCCACCCGCTACATGGAGGAGTATGCACAGCACCTGTGCAAACTCAAGCTAGTCCCAGTCTCCTTGTGCAGAGGGGAACTGGGCACACAGTCTCACACCTAGATGTGGAGCTATTGGGAACCGTTAGCCGCCGGGAGAGGGAGAGACAGTGTCACTAGAGTGTAGTCCTTGGTAGGTTTAGCAGACTCTGGTGGAAGACCACACAAGCAAGAATATTTGGAGAGCACAGATTTATCTTAATGGATTTAGAAAAAAAGGACACCAAGTTGGGCAAATAGGAAAGTGGGGAGTTGGTGGATCAGGGAAGAGTTGGAGAAGGGGCAAATGCAAATCATGTTACATGAAACATGCAAAATTTAATGAAAAATGAAAGCCAAGTTGGGCATGAGGGCATGAGTTTGTAATTCAAGTACTGGAAAAGTGGAGACAAGATGCCAGTCAGCCTTTCTGTCTTGGCAAGTTCCAAGCCAGTGAGAGACCTTGTCTCAAAACATACAAACAAAACAAAATGAAACTGATAGTGTCCAATGAATAGGCCCTGAAGTTTCCTTTAGGTCTTCAAATGCATATGCACACACGCAATACACCCTCTTGCAAGCATGGCCCCACACAAGCATTCATGTATACACACAGACATACACACACACACACACACACACCCTCTAAAACGGACTTTCCAGGCGTTTGCTCCAATGCCCCACATGCCTCTTTGGAATCTCTGTGTGAGAAGAGCAGATGGAAACTGGCTGGGTTGTCAGTTCACCATAATCTCCAAGCATCCACTGGGAGCCCTCAGAGCCTCTCATCTAGATGGAGTCAAGAAGGGTGCTGGCAACAAGCAAGACTTGTAAAGCCTGAAGTCAGGGCTGGTGTCTCTAAATAATTTGCCCCTTCCTTGCAGGGACTTAGGAGATTGAGGCATGATGTTGCAGTTTGATTAGTAATAAGAACACAGCAGCTTAACCTCCAACATTTAGCACTCTACCCCGGATCGAATTACTGATCAGTATCTTGGAGAACCATGCAGGCTGACTGCCTGGGAATGTTACACCTCTCTAAAAGCTGTCAGTTGCTGTCACTGTCTCTGCACAATGGAGCCCATAGCTATTTTTAAAGGACTGTGTCACCTTTCAAGAGAAATTGTGTCTGCACAGAAAATTGATTTTCTGGGTTGTTTTATGTACAGATTTGGTGGTCTTTTGGCTCCTAAGGTAAAGTGGGTGTTTAGTGCCCCACAAGCTGGCATTATTTCGATTTCAATTTTAGGGAAACTGTGATGGGATCAAGAAAACAACAATAACAAAAGCAAAACTAAATGTGCAAACTCCTGCAGACAGGAGTGGAAAGAGAAGGGCAAGACCAGACTGTTTTGTGGTTAGCAACGGACTGTGGATACACAGATTAAAATACCCGGTACTAGGATAATATAGGTTAATTCTATTTGGGGAGAAGTCACTTCCATGAGAAACCGATAACCCTCAAGTTCCAGCTTGGAGGATCAACACCCTGCTGCTCTCGGTGACCCGACCAGAACCCAGAGAGAACAAGCCTGTCCCGACCCCAGATCAAATCCCACACCTCAGGTATGCACCTGTGACAACGCCCAGCGCCACAGGTGTGGCTAGTTAGATCTCTCACTACAACTAACCAAACTTACTGCCATTTGGTTTAATCATTTCTAAAATTCTCCAAGGAATTGCTAACCCTGTGTGCCATTGCTTTTGATTAGGAAGGTGGGCCCTGGAATCAAACTCCCTGGCTTTATCTGCCCAGCTCAACTTAGGAGACTTGTTAGCAGTGCCCCTGTTTCATCATTCTTAGAGTTTCAGTTGCTGCCAAAAGACACCATGACCATGGCAACCCTTATAAGGCAAACATTTAATTGGGGTGGTTCTCTTATAGTTCAGAAGTTCAGTCCATTGTCAACATGGTGGCACATGGTGGCACGCAGGTAGACATGGTGTGGAGTTGGATCTGAGAGTACTATGTCTTTCAGGCGACAGAAAGTGGTCTCAGTGTCACACTGAGGGAAGCTTGAGCAAAAGAGACCTCAACGCCTGCCCACACAGTGACATACTTCCTCCAACAAAGTCACACCTCCTTTTACAAGGTCACACCTCCTAATAGTACCATTCCCTTTGTGTGCTGTGTTCTTTCAAAACACCACACTCGTCTCACAAAACAAAGACATTGGGACTGGAGGGGTGGCTCAGCACTTAAGAGAACTTGCTGTTCTTCCACAAGACCCAAGTTCAGTTCCTAGATCTTACATTGGGTGGTTCACAACTTTCTGTAAATCCAGCTGCAAGGGGCCTGTCCCTTCTTCTCTGCAAGTACATACACATGTACACATGATGGCAATAGAATCTTGGAAACAATGGCATGGACAATGCTTATCTCATTATAAGCTCGTGAGAATTGAGTGAGTTATGCTAAGTATTCAAACAGCTGCCTTGAACATGCGGTAAGACTTGCAGCATTGCTTGTTGTCTGTTTCAGATGGAATATGTCCAGAGACTGTTGGCTTCTTTGCAATGTTAACAACACTGTTACAATCCACCCACACAGATGCACTGCCACAAACAAGTTACCTTCCTGAGGGGGAAACCATGCTTGCTCCAAAGGTTTGCACCAGTGGTGGTTCTGGGAGAGTGACGCTGAGATCCTTTGTGCCAAGCATGTGACTTGGTGATTAATAGAAAGTTCTTAACAACAATACTTTGTATTGTTGTCATAAACGTCATAGACAAAAGCAACCTGGGATAGGGAGGGCCTGTTTGACTTATAGGTTATAGTCCATCATGGAGGGATGTCAGGGAAAGAGGTCAAGGCAGGAATCTATGGAGGAAAACTGCTTCCTGTCTCCTTCACTCCACTCCTTCCCTTCCTCCCACCCTCCCTCCCTCCCTTCCTCCCTCCCTGCCTCCCTCCCTCAGCTTGCTCAGCTGGCTTTCTTATAAAGCACAAGATCACTTGCCCAGGGATAGTACTGCCCACAGTGGGCTGGTCCCTCCTATATTAACTACCAATCAAGAAAATACCCCAAAGACATGTACACAGACCAATATGACGGAAGCAAACCCTTGGCTTTTAGGTATGTCAAGATGACAACCAAAACATCAATATGCAAGATAGCTATTTATTAGTCATCATTAAAAATAGACTGTTTGGGGTGACAAGGGGGCACAGTGAGTTAAGGGACTTGCTACCAAGCCTAATGACCTGAGTGTGAGCCTGGGAATTCACATGGTAGTGAGAACTGACTACTGTAAATTGTACTCTGATTTCTACATATGTGCCATGACATGCATGTGTGCACACATGCACATACCAACACACATGTAATAAATAATTTTTAAAAATAGTCTTCTCAAGAGAATACCTACTCAGAAAGTTTGAACAACCTATTGGCATGAACATGCTCAACTGCATAGAGTTCGCCAAAGAGCAAGTGGAACCATAAAATGCACATCTGACACTGTGGCCATGACTTATGGAAGCACACATTTGAGTGCCTTGATTGACCCAAGAGAGCCAGGAGAGTGCGCACATTGCTTTTCAGTTAAAGCAAAGTGCAAAATCAGTGTTCGTGGCTCCTGTTTTTATTTTGTGAACCACTTTCCAGCTGTTGATCTGGTTAACCTTGCATGAGAACTTAATAGTCCATCTACAAACTTGCTACATCTTCAGAAACCACCTTCACACTTCCACACCATCCTAAGAGGGAGGGAAATTGCTGAGAAGAGGGACAGACTAAAGACTAGGTGAATAATATAAACTTGAAAGTCATGCACAAAGCTCTTAACTTATAATATATGTGCCTGTTTATGTGTATGTATCCATACGTGTATATGTGTTCTTGTGTGTATATCTGCCCATGTGTCTGTATGTATGCATATGTGTCTCTGTTTCTCTGTGTACATGCCTGTATAGGAGCCTATCCTCCCTCTTGAAGATCTGTTTCATAGTGGAGGAGATACAGTAAAATAATTATAATACAAATTATATTAGAGCCAAAACGGAGATCTGATAAAATACATAGAAACAGAGGGGAAGGGATGATGAATTCTGCCTAGAGACTAGAGATAGGTTTTGCAAGAGGCATTTTGAAGAGGTTGTAAGAGAACACTAGATGGATGGACATCTGAACAAGGCATGGAAAAGAACTAATATTCAGAACATAAAAGCATGTGACCTATGGAAGATGCTGGTGGTTCAGTGGAGACCTGGACAAAGGTATCAGAGTTGGAAGAATGTAGAAGTCTGAGAGACGATGATAGGAAGGTAAGTAAAGGGGACCATGAGTCATAGAGAATTGCTACTTAGGGAATTGGCCATGGGCAGGTTTTGAGGACTGGAACCACTGATGTGAATTTTACCAAATGACCTCAGCTGTGTAGAGGTCTGTTTAGGAAGACTGGAACTTAAGGACAGACCCGCAAACATACAAGTGGCATGATGAGCATTAAAGGCTGTTGAATGGTGACACTGTCTACAATGCACTTCTGGTCACTACCCCTTGTAATTGGTAACTGGTCAGAGACACATACAGAAGATGTCCCAGCCAGCCTGGGTGGGTAACAGGCAATGCCAACTGCTGGAATTGGGACCAAGGTAAGGAAGAATGAGTTTCATGGGGAGGATAGAGAGTTTGTTGTTGAATCTATTAAAGACATAAAGTCATAGATACAAATCAAACATGTCAGGAAGGGTCCCGAAGGGGGACATTGTTTCCCAACACTGTGTGCCATTTAGATAAGTTGGCACGTTACATGAAAAGTCTCCTATCACTTCCCAGCATCTATGTGTATATTCCACTCTGGGAGTGTTCATGTGGTTTTGGATCCAAATCCTGACATAATTGCCCACAAAGAGAATCCTTAAGCAGGAGGCCCCCACCTGTGAGATCTCTCCTGATGCCTCTTGAGGAGACTGAGCCATTGCATATGTATAGTGAAGGAGGAACCTGTTTAAACTCTTCTGTATACAGACTTGCTAAAAGGCAAAGCTGAACACATTAAAATTTTAATGAGTTTACTGGAGCATTGAGCTACTTCATTAGCAGACCACACACACACACACACACACACACACACACACACACACACACACACACACACACACGCCACTGATGGGGTGTGGTGGGGAAACCTTTATAAGGTCCTCATGGGGAACAAGACAAAGAAAACAATTGATTGCCTAAGCTGGGAACTTCCTTGTTAGAGATTCGTTGATGGTTTCTCATTGTTAAAAACACATGTCTAGTTAGAGGCAAAGAGCAGGAGGTTAATGGTCTCTGACTGGCTAAGCTTCAGTTTCGTTCACCTGCCTGCACTGAGTGGGCTTCAGATTGTTTGTTTGGGACCCAGAGGTGCTGAGACTGCCCCAGCCTCATGGCCACCCAGTGAGTTATTTTAACCTAATGAAGATCGCAATCTAAGTGGTCCATTCCCTGGTGTGTCTGCCTTGTTCTTTCCCCATTATGTCCCGTGCTCTTGTCAGAGAAGGCCCTGCGTTGCCCCCTTACAGCTTCCTAGGATTCTTCTCTGCAGCATCCTTAGCAGCTGCAATTTCACATTGCTCTGCGTGTTTACATGATGAATGGTTTGATTAATTGCTGGAATTACTTGATTAATTACTAGAAAGGGGAGCCCTTGAATACAGGGATATTAGGATTAATGTTCTCCATGTCTGGAGCAGACACAGAGCCTGGGGCATAGCTAGAACTGAGGACATACTGTTAAAGGAGTGATTGACAGTGGGGTGATGCCTTTATTATGCCTTGAGACAGGAGGCCTCATTTCTCTCTTAGTCTTATTGAAGCCTCTGAAGTCTCTGGGGAGTTTGTTTGGTTTTGGGGGGTGTGGGTGACCTGCTCTTCTGCTTTCTGCTTCTGTGATAAAACATTGATCTGAAGAAACTGGGGGAGAAAAAGGTTTATTTCACCTAACTTCAGCTTGCTGCTGCTTTGGAGTTGGCTGGCTGATGTAGGCTGTACTGCCTGGGATTCTAATGGTTCTCATTTCCTGTCTTCAAAGTGATTCTGCAGGAAGGAGGTGTTGCTCAGTTGGTATAGGGCTTGCCTAGCACACATGAGGTCTGGGCTTGAACTCCTATGCTGTGAAAACCATGTGTGGTGGCACCCACACATGCCTGTAATCCCAGCCCTCAGAAAGTAGACGCATAATGACAGACATTTGAGGTCACCCTTTCTACACACCAACTTTGAAGCCTGAAAGAAAAAAATAAAAGCTAATTCTATGATTCTCAGAGTAAACTGTCATTATCATACAAAGGGACATTTCTTATGTAACTATGAAATCTTTGACAGTGTATAGTATTCAGCATCTATCGCTCTATCCAATAACAGTTTTTTCAAATGGCACTTGGCCTGGGGTTAAGAACTCATTAGAATAAGCTGCTCTGACCTGCTTTTGATCTAATGGCCATTCCACCAGTGGCCTGACCTGTTCCATCAGCATCATAACTGCTGTACACTTGCACACACCGATACTTCATCCTCAGATCACTTCGGCATCTTCAGGGCTCTACAAAACCACTTGAGGTTGCTTATATCACATGCCTGTCCTTCAGAAAACTGCTTTTTGTCTGACTGTTGCTCAGAACAACCCTGGCTTAGCAGATCTGCTTTTGAGAGCTGTCAAGCTTTTCCTGAGCCTGGGAAGGATGTATCAGGAGTTGCTAAACTTAAGATATGGGTAAAATACATCTGGCTGAGAAAGAACCATCCAAAACAAACAAACAACAACGAAAACCACAGGGCATAATCTTGAGCTATCAAAGAGGCCTGGGAAGGGTGGCCAGAGGTTAGGATTGTAGATAAGACTAGAACCTATAAAGACAGACCTCATTGTCTATACTTGCATTCCATGTCAAGCAGTCTCACTTGGATAACTCTTATAACTATGCTCTTTTTCTATTTCTTTAGTAGTGATTTTCTATTAATAAGAACAAACAAATGTAGATTTTTCACCTATATTTGTGTTTTCTTGTCCCTTAGACACACCCCGGTATTACACATTCCCCTCCTCCGGAGTGAGGTGTTGCTACTGTGAAATGTGCCATGACCAGTGAAATTGGAACAGGGAAGGGTGTAACTTCCTGTTGGAACTTTTGAGAGCCAGGATAGTTTGCCATTACTCCCTTTATTCCGTAATAGCTGGCACCTTCTGGATGGTCTCTAGTGGGCCTTCAATACTCTGGAGTCTAGCAAGCATGAGCTGAGCTGTTGTAGCCATTGTGGCTGCAGAAGCAAAGGTTCAGACAGCCCTGTGCTTCCGGGATTTGGTCAGAACACAACCCTATCTGAGCGTAGTATGACGATGCCAGTATCCTGAGAGCCCTAAGTGACCGCGGCGTTCTCTCGGGCCCTCTCTTCCTCATGTGACTTTGCTGCAGTGGGCAGCCACTTATGGTGATAGTGAGGATGTAGAAAGAGGAGATGAGAGGAGAAGTCAAGGGGATGCTATTGGTTTGTGTAAATCTGACATGGCACAAGACAGAGAAAAGAAAGGAGAGACCAGGGGGAGAGAGAAACAGAAAGAGAAGAAAAGGGGGAGGAAGAAGGAGGAAAAAGAGGAGGTAAGGAAGATGAGGAAAATGATAGAAAAATCTGCTCAAAACATACTAGGAGTATGCGTACAGATCGCATCACTGATACTTCAAAATAGGAGAAACCTGGCTTATTTCAATTTTCTTCTTGCCTGAATGTAAGCCCAGGACAGCCTCACAGACTGTTTTACGCAGATGAGGTGGAGACTGGGGGAAGTTCTCTCTCAGTGGCACATAAAGAAAACCGTGATGCTACCCCAGTTCCCTACTTGACTGGCTACCTTCTAGCTCTGGTACCTGGAGCTGCTTGCTTGGTCTCCTCTTGCATGAAGTGGGGCTGCTCTGATGCCCTCCTGGGAAAGAGTGACAGCATGTTTTGCCCCTTTGCAAGGACAGAAGCATCTGTGTGATGTCTGAGGATCTTTTCCCCATGG